>NC_069133.1:9401808-10109797 GCF_026914265.1 Mya arenaria
GATAGTAATTTAAGACCAGATCTTTGTCCGAACTGTTGTTTTTTCAATATTATCTAACACCATTTCAGATTAAACAATTGGTCGAATTACTGCGCTTCGCCCTCAGTTTCATAACATACCAGAAGCTCGGCGTGTAAAGCTTTCGGATTGCCTTACTATCAACCGAACTATTATGAAGTTCATCCATCTTGATTTAAACTCTGGAACTCACTCGAGTCATTCAGTCAAATGAATCTCGTGTCTGTTATTCAATTGTGGGAAAATTGCATCGATTCGAATGTGAATACTCATTGTAACAGGCCACTTTTAAGAACGAAATTAAGATGATTTTCTTTGGAAAGCCCTTGTGTCAATTTAAGACATATGATTGTATTCCTTTTTGACCCTCTTTAAGTTGATGATTTGTGATTTAAGGACTGATTTTTAGTGTTTTTTTTTTGAATTAATGTACTTACTTCAAGCTATCTGGCTAAGGTGTTTCGGGTAGAGAATCGCTAGGAAAGGGAATACTTGTTATGCTTACTTAATGTTCTTATAATGAAATAGATGAACATTGTATTGAATTGCCTGTAACCATGACGGTATAACTCGAGCATATTTCGTGTGTGTTTTCCGGAGAAAATTACACCAATGGAAATATAGCGGAAATAATTGTCATGCAATAAAATCATGACCGCCGAAGAGGCTCAATATTCTGGTCACAGGGATTGCTGTGATAGAACGCCTAACAATCTATTGAATATACACCCATCACGTATTTATACTTATATTCGTCCCGAGCATAAATTGAACAGTATTTTAGGTATTGACGTGAAACTCAAAGGAGAAGTTTAGTGCACAGACACCATTAATCTGTCTGAATATTGTTGCCGTTTGTTGATTTTTATATTTTTGAATGGAGTATAACTTAAAACGTCTATTAAGAGATATTGACTTGAAAATTCATATACATATATTTCTCCCACCACAGATAAGTAGATCCATTAATTTAACCATGCTAGAAATTCTTATCTTGCCCACGGGCGAAGATAAAATGCCCGTATGGAACTTCTTTTAAAGGTCACCACATTGTGATTACCTCCCTTGTTGAAGACTGTTGTCTGTAGCGCATCATGGAAACCTTGTCTTGTGGCAATATTTAGAACGCTATTTAATTATTTCTCGCTTCAAATGTCACCAGAAAACAGTTTTCACGCATCTTTCAAGAAATAATGCTTCACTCTTCTTAGAACTATTTAAAGACCGATCAGACCATTTACATACTCTGAATCACTGCGCGAATATCCATGACAACCACGAATTATCGCATATCCGTACGCAATTATTTTCACTAAGCACAAAAGAGTTCCAGCAAAAAAAATACATTTTTACTTAATTTTGTTTAACTGAGGTGGGAGAAAAAGCATCTACCATAGTCGCTCGTGTAAGATAGGTTCATCCCGACCCTCGCGCAGGGTGTTTTGCGGAAACTCGGTAAACCTCGTTTCCGCAAAACACCCTACGCTCGGGTCGGAATGAACCTATCTTACACTCTCGGCCATGGAAGATACTTATAATCTCCTCTGTTATCTGTTGATACACTTTTCATGCTTTTTTCTTCCCTCCATACTTATGTGAAAAATTACAGAAACAAGCCCAGAAGCAAAACGTTTAAATATAAACCCCGTTTAATGGCACTTGGTAAACGCCAAAGACATAGAACACAAAAACAAAAAATCGCAAACAAGAAATTTGGAAGAACAGCACAAAACTTTACAAACAGCTCATTGCATATATACTATATAAAAAAAAACTAGGTATATTTATCAAGGATACCTTGGAACGGTCAGTAAAAAGTAAAGTTAACTGGGGTTTTAAACCAGTTTACGTGCACAAACCTCACTCTTATCCCAACAATCCTACATTAAGAAAAAAACATAAAAGGTTAATCTTATCAAAGTATGCATTGACTTGAGGAAACTTGAACCATCACTTAATATGTTCTTCAGGTATTGTTTTGACCTTATTTTGATAACATTCTGTAAAATATTTAGATATAATTTTGATAAGATATAGTAAATTTTGATTTTTAAAAGTCCAAGTGCTTTGCATGACCAATAACATATATACTTTAAATAAATGAATTTCTGGGTTGCCCTAATTTAGCCGTACAAGTTTGTACTGAATCTGCATATCGCTCGCTTAGTACGAGACGGTTGTAACTAAACATATGATGAAAATGCGTTGCAAGTTACAGCAGTTTTGTGCTAATATTCAGCTTACCAAATGCACTATGTGTTTATAAAGGACAAATATTTCTCAAACAAAGTTTTCAAATCTTCAACATCATGTCTTTACGTTTTTGCATTCAAATCAAGCTACATGGGGTTAAATGAAACGAGTCCACAACTACCAGGGGTTTGGGAGGTTATAAACATTAAATCAAATTTTAAAGTTCCACGTTTTGTTACGTCAGACGTCGAGATTAATGCATGAGATTTGTGAACAAAAAGTCTCTTTCAAAGACTTAACGCTCAAGAAAGAGCCCTATTGAAATATATATTTAAATAAAAATGATAAAAATCGTCTTTTTATATATACTATTGACAATTGAATAGTTGTACGCTTCTATTTACAAGTCTGTTCAAATGCGTCAGCTGCTGTCCAATATGTAAAATGACTCAATTTCTACGCAGTTTGAAAAAGTCGATTCTTTAAAAAGATATTTAACTTAATCTCCATTAATATGGAGAAAGAATCAATTAAATGCATATATGTAGGAAACTAGCTCGTACAAAGGGTGTGGTAACATCATAGCAACGACTTTGTTAATTAATACTTTTAAATTATTTTATTTAATGATTTATTAATAGATACAAAATGGCTTACTCCGGCTATTCTTGGTATATCTTGCGTTTTGTATGTTTGTAGCTTGCTAACAATTCCAGCATCGTCACGGATCCCACAGACAATCTCGGGAACACCCGCAAGAACACTTTGTGTCCACCACTTAAGAAGCTTGAACCTGTATATGATACAATGGAAGCTATAGAGACGGACTCATCAGAACACTTTGTGTCCACCACTTAAGAAGCTTGAACCTGTATATGATACAATGGGAGCTACAGAGACGGACTCGTCAGAACACTCTGTGTATTCAACTTCAGGAGCTTGCTGGTGTAAATAATACAGTGGAATATACAGAGGCGAGTTTACAAGAACACTCTGGGTTAACAAGACAGGAGATTGTACCTGTAAAAGATACAATGAAAAACATCATAAACTAACTCACAAGAACACTCTGTGTCAATCACTTCAGGTGCTTCTACCTGAATATAATTTTACACTTGAATATACAGAGACGGGCTCATAAGAACACTCTGTATCTACCACATCAGGAGCGTCTACCTGTATATAATACAATGGAATATTCAGAGACGTTCTCACAAGAACGTTCTGGTTTCCTGATGACAGGAGATTGTACCTGTAAATAGTTCATTGGAAAGTACAGAGACGGGCACACAAGAACACACTGTGTCCAACACGTCAGGATGGAAACTTCAGAGACGGACTCACAAGGACACTAGGACTCTGTGTACACAACTACAAGAGCTAACCTGTAAATAATACAATGTAATATACAGAGACGATTTCACAAAACACTCGATGACGAGAGGTACCTGTGATTTCGATTTCATCAGTTACAAGAGCTCTGTTAAAACTGTTAAAACCCATTGAGCAGATTATACCCGCCCAATTTCCCTTAGTAAGGAAAGAATGGCTAAATTTCCATTTATTCATCGTTTGGTTTGAGCGAATTATTTACAATCTTGCGCATGCGCACTAGACTAGTAAAGAGGCATTTGATAGGCAACTCACCATTAGCATTTATTTTTGGTCTAAAATAAACGCTATATAACTTGCTAATTGACTAGTGGCCTTTTGTCATTAAAACAATTATCTCACCAATAATAATTATACTTTGTAAGTAAATGATAACACAGGGTGGCATTCTCCAATGGATTAACGAACAAGCTCCAGCAAATGATTACGATACATTTCATTAACTGCTTCGAATACTGGTCGATTCCTGACATCATAATATAACTTAAGTTGGAGCTGACAGCATTGAAAATGCTGTCAAAAGATAATACTTTGTTCATAAAAAGGATCTTCCTTATATATGATGTTTGAAATGTTCGAAGCATTACAAAAAAGATAATTGTTAAGATAAAGATAATAATGTTCAAACAGTTAAAACTTACAGGCCTGTAACACCTTTTGAAACTGCCTCTCTGCAATGAGGAATATGAGGTGGTTTTGAACTCAACATAGTGATCCCCTTTAGACCCATCTGGATTTACAGGTACAGCATCGACCTCGCCACAGTATACTGAAACGATATAGTAGATTATTGCCAAACACTGTAATTTATTTCAGATTAAAAAAACAACAACGTTTATTTCAACCAGACAACAACCTTTGATAATGTAAACTATTTTTATACCAATACCATTAATATAATGCTATGTGACATTATAATAACTGTTAAAGCAAAACAATCGTTAAATCCAAATACGATTAATATTTCTCAAAAAAATGGCTAGAAAAAACGTGCATACGGAGAATCGTACGGTCAAAATATTTAAGATTACCTAGTGTGTGGCTGCCGACCTGGGATTTCACAACAGTATAGAAAGCTTCACAGTTGTTATATTGCATGTCTGGATTTGGCACGGAATCTGTAGAACCTGCATTACGTATAAATGAAGTGAATACATGTGTACGGTATGTAAACCGCTCATTAAAAGTTTTTCATGGTTTCTTTAATAATCAAGCTTAAATCTGTACAAATCCCACATATTGCCAACCATTATGTGTTCATTTTTGATACAATCTAAAAGTTAAATTATCACAAACTCGCTGCGAAAGAACGAATTTATGAATATATGATATTTCTAATTTAACACTTATCTTTAAAGAAAGCCAAGCATTTATGTGTTTATTAAATGTTCTTCCAATTGCTAAAGATTGTGTATATACATGGTGTGTTATAATAGGAGTTAACGCCATAACTCAGAATAATGCAAGTTAAACAATAATATTATATGAAGATCAGGTTTCATTGAGGGTTACAGCATATAATGTCAACTATGCCCTACTTGCGGTGAGATACTGCTCAAACTTGAAGCCCCACGCACACATCTCTTCGTCCCCCCTCCAGTCATTTGTTTTATAAATGCCAGTTTCTGGTCGGTGTGGTATTCACAGAAATAGTAAGTTCCTTTGTGAAGAGTCACGGCGAACTTCCAGGTTTCTTGTTTCACGTACAGAGTATGAAGTAACCTTTTCAACAAACCCCTGTTGCATATGAAGTAGGTTTGCATATTCCTGAAAGCAAATTATTCAAATTGAAAACAAATATCAAGTTGAGCCAGAAAACACATAGTGTTTGTTTAACGTTGTGTGAAGGTAAACTCATGTTTCGGTTATTTTAAAACGTTGTCACAACGTTGGTGCCTAAATTATTTTCAATTACTTGCCACTTATTACCATTCTATTCAAATTATGGGCAAGGTAATGAATAATTGGAGTCAAGCATCTTATAATGAGAAATAAAATGTCATTAAACTTTTAGTGACTTAACGACGTTTTTAACTTTATACAAACGTTGTGTCAAAAGTCTTGAGATACTTGTTGTTCTCCCAGTTTCCTTCAACTAAGAAAAGGTTATCGTAACGTTGGGACAACGGTGTCCTTGTCATATCTTAGAAGTTCCTCCAAATTAGTTTATATTTTCTTTTATTCGAAATATTTATGAAAGTAGTGTGAGTTTGATTGTTTGCATGTTTTAAATGTTTATATTGTAAAAATTATGTAAAATATAAATAATATAAAATCCTGTTTCGACATGTCCTTATGTATGATATCGATATGTTTTATTATAATCATTCCTATTTTGTTTTACAAGACAGTCATATCTTTCGAAAGAGGAAATTGGTGTAAAAAAGTTTTACCTATGGCACTTTTAGTAAAAGTAACGAGTTTATATGTAACAATCTTTGAAGAAAATAGCCACGTAGCTCCAACATTTATTTTTGCTAGTTTTTAAGTAAAGAAGGTTTTATTCAATAAACACGTAGGACAGTTTGTTTATTTTTTATCTGGGACTTAAAGACATCTCTTGCAATATTGAAACATTAATGATGAAGAAAAACATTGGTTTTACCTTGGAAATACATATAAATTACACATATGTCATCTGAAAATGGATGTTTTTGTTATTAATTATGTTACACTAGCTTGCAACACAATTGGTAAGGTGAATGGTTAACTATTTACATACGTACTTTTCAATGATGACAGTTGGTTTTACCTTAGAAATACATATAAATTACACATATGTCATCTGAAAATGGATGTTTTTGTTATTAATTATGTAACACTAGCTTGCAACACAATTGGTAAGGTGAAAGGTTAACTATTTACATACGTACATTTCAACGATGAAAGCAATAAATCCTCTTAAGACCAAAGATTTAAACAGTTTACAAACATTTTAACTACAAAAAAACAACAACAAAAACACACACAAAAACAGCTCATTTTTTAACCTGTTCAAGGCCATTAATCTGATGTATTTGGGTAATTTAATGTTATTAATACATTGACCTAATCACACACAAACGTTGTAACAGTTTTGTTCGTCAAACATTCGCTTATTATACAATAAGTTTCAAAGTTTTATTTATTTGCTGTTTAAGCATCTACAATAAATGCTTTCTTATGATTCTCTTTGAAAAACACGTTTAAATCATAATGTCCGGAAAAGGTGATACACTTGATGCATTTTTGTGAAAATAATCAGTCTGTTACCTTTCAAATCTAATGTGAATGACCATTGTAAAAGCGATTAAACCAATAAATACGTCACGTAAAATGTCGGTATGCAATTTGAAAGTGGAATATTTTCATATATAAAGCCATCCCATTGGTTAAAACGTGACAGGGCATGAACTTTAGAGATAAAAAAATGTACTCGCATTTTTTTGCGAATGCTGAAAATGCCTATTCGCAAAATCTGAAGTGCACTCGCAATATTTTTTTTATACCCGTTGGTATTGGTTAAGAAAATGGAATGTAATCAAAAACAACAGCAAAGGTTTCTGTGTCATAACAATTCATCTTCTAAAGCAATTGAATTTATAAACATAAAACCAAAATATTTAGGAAGTCTGATCATAGTCTGCACAACATATCTTGCAGACGTTCCCATTGTCGTCTATGTGGAAGGTTAATTTATGAAAAAATATGAAGTTTCTTCTTCAAGGTAGTAACATATTTTTGCAAGTTCCTTTAAACTCAACTCACATTATTCGATTTTCACTCCAATTTTGTGAGTGTGCGGGGGTAAAATTCTAGCCCTGCGTAATTTCAACCAAAGTTGCTTAAAGATGCAATCTTACTCCCAAATAAAATTTACCTCAATCAACAAAAATGTTTTAGTATACCAAAAAGGATGAACACATGTCGAAGACAATGGTTCTCATGCAGGGAATTGAGTTTATTTAAAAAAGGTGCAAAAATCACGTAATTTCAATCGAACGTGACGATAGTAGCTCACGGTAAATCTTTTAGCACTCACCAATAATTTAATTCATTTAGGTGTTTAACTATTAAATACACGGTAACAATCGTGTTTTCAGTAATAAATATTGTCAAGAAATGCATTATTTAGTTAGTACTTAAAGGTTTATCACTTAAATGTATGTTGGTTAAACATGTGTATGGGCTGATTGTGTACAAGAGTGTCACGTTAAAGGGAAAACATATGGGACTTTTGAGATTTTCTGACATTGTAAAACTGTAGTAATAAATACTGAATTAATGCTAAATCATTGTCAGGGTTGACCCTAGTCCACCTGGCCGTCAACGAGTCTCTTGACGTTTGTTTTACTATGACAGACTCGTGATTTCCACCATCCCAGCAACAACGGCCTTGCGCAGAGAATTCACGAGGCAACATTTTTTTTAAATTATCTGCGTAATGAATTCAAATTCTGCGAAAATAGTAATGCATACTTATTTAACACATATTTATGTATTTCATTATGCCAAAACGTGTTCAGATATCATAGAACACTTACATTATTTATCAAGTATACCGATATCTGTAAATCTGGGACAAATCTGATAGATAGTGGACATGTATAAAACGGTATTCGTGACCTATAATATGTTTATGTGGAATAACGACTCTAATGAAAATTCAATCCAGTTTAGAACACTGTCGAGTACATATTAAACAATTATGTCATTATTATTCAACATCGATGCATACTATTACTATATACATATCTCCCGCTGTTGAACGGAAGAGAGTTGTAGCGTTACAGGGATACCTAATAAATGTCAAAATAATGAAAAAAGTACCCCTGATCGATCATCATTGTAGCTAGGGGTGAACCCTTCGATTAATACGAAGAAAAACGAAAAACTGTTAAGTTAAATGTCACTAAATATCCGAAGGTCAAATGGCACCGAAGAAAGAGTTCATTCCATTCAAGCAACTGTAAACTGTGATTTCAACAATAATATAAAATTCAGCTTATACTTGTACAACTGTTTGATTATGTTCCACTCACCTATTTTTTCAGATTCTGTTTCGGAACAAATCTTACTCACCCCAGCTCATGTGTATTTATCCATTTCAGAAGGTGGTCGAGTTGTTCGGTCTTATATTCATCTCTTTTCACCATACCTTGATATCCTTTTGTCAAATCATATTTAACATTATTATAATTTGAAGGTTTAATGAAATATTTCCTCTGGCTTGTATCATCTTGAAATTCTCTTTTTATATTTAATGAGAAACACCCAAGTTCTTCAGGCTGATTAAAACCTGAGTTTGGGTAGTCAAATCGTCCAATGTCGGTGTTAAACCTCGCCATTTTGTTACCGAATGGTTAGGCTATCTCTCTTAAACTTTCTGAAAATAGCTAGTTGATAAACAATTTGTAGTATCTCATGAATTTTCGGAAAACAGCTCATTAATGTATGATTTATTGTATCTCTTAAATTTTCTGAAAACAGTTATTTATATTGGTTGTCATTATTTATAGCGTAAAGTTTGATCTTTGTTTTGATCTTATATATGGGCAGGAAATATGATTGTAACATACAAGTGTATTGTTACATACATAATTTACCTATAAGTTTATCATTATTTGATTTATTATTAAGTTTCCTCAAGTTAATGCATACATTTATAAGATTTACCTCTTACTTTTTTTCTTTATTTAAGATTGTTGGGATAAGAGTAACGTTTGTGCACGTAATCTGGTTTAAACCTCCAGCATATTTATATGGTATGTATGCACTGTGCTGTTTGTGGAGTTTTGTGTTGTTCTTCCATGTTTCTTGTTTGTGATTTTTTGTTTTTGTGTTCTATGTCTTTGGCGTTTACCCATTTCCATTGAACCGGGTTTATGGTTAAACATTTTGCTACTGAGCATGTTTCTGTAGTTTTTCACTTAAATATTCACATCACGAGTATACATATCATACATGTGTGGCGTTCTTTAGTTTACTTCCGTTTAAGTTTCGCAGGTTTAGTACAAGACGACTGTAACTCACTATAGAACAAGTAGGCATTGCAACAGTTTTGCATTAAGCTTTCGGATTGCTTTGCTCAGTTTCGAATGAATAAAAACGCTGGAGAAAAACACGTTTTTATGGACGATAGCATCTGCAAAGACTCCTAAAATGTTTAATACCAAAGTGTTATTTGATGCGTACAGTTTACAACGACATAAACACATTTTAGCAAAACCTGTTGACCCCATGTAAGTTATCATTTGAATAGGTTTACTTTGCATATTAATTTTATTATAACAAAGGACCAAAACTAAATTATGCATAAAATGATCGGATATTGTGTGTTAGCTCTTTATATACTGTCAACTGATATCAGACGCGACATAAGGTATTTCCCCATTTCAGGCCAAACAGCTCGTTTGTTATATATTAGTTTCTCTCTAATTTCTATAATTGCAATGCTTGTACATAACACCCTTTCAAAAATATACCAAAATAATCCGGGATCCAAATTTCACTAATGTGTGAACTGGATACCTTAAAAGCATCCATAAATGTCCAAGAAAACAAGTATATTGTCGCTGTTATTGCTAATACATAAAGACTCAAACAAATTACTGTATTGATACTTTCCAAGTAAATATCTTTTATATACTTAAAGTTTACAACATATAGATCTGTATGAACCTAATATATGCACGGGGTCTTTAGCCTAATGAATGAGCACGTATGTGCTAATTAAATTCGTTGAACCAAAATTCGAATTATCAAAGAATTCGTATTCCGATTAACCAATAAAACAATTTTTAAATATCTTTCTCATTATCACAAATTATCAGACAAAATGCAATGTTTTACACAAATTTACGATGCATACTTATGAAAGTTTTAAGGTACACACTCTATTTTGACCAGGGTATTTTTATGTTTATAATCATCGAAAACAGTATTGACTATATTTAATAATACGTAAGGCAAATATCTGTCAACGTCTTAACGGGTAATACTGTCACCGCCTGCAGACCAATGCATCGAAGGTTCGACGCTACCTGATGATGCAACATTTTCTTTAATCTATAATTGGTAATATCTTTGTCAAGATTTATGTAGCTAGGCTTATGCCGTGAAGCTGCACAGCCAAACGGTATTTGTGTTTATATGGGGTCGGCCGTAAGATGTCTGTGCCTTTAGTTTCAGCAGTCAACATAATTCATTACGTTTGGAGCAAAATAAACAGATAATGGTTTAAACAGCTTTCCCTCTATACAAGCACATATCGATGCCGATGTTTTGAGCGTCTCAGAATCTGTATAGCTTGTACTGGTTGTCTCCCGTCAATGCCCAAAGCGACTCTGAAACGATGGTACATATGAGAAACAATCCGTCGTCATGTTGCTGTAACATGGCAGCGCCAATCCGACCGTCCTGGGCATCTTTTTATAACCCAAACGGTTTCTCGAAATCCGGTAATCTAAAAGCCTTTCATGCCTTCCTTTCCAAATGGACTTGTTGGGACAGCCCTGTTTGTGAGGTTTGTCAAAGTTAAAGCTACTTCCGAAAAGACAGGGATAATATTTCTGTAGAAATTCGCTAAACCCAGGCACGACCCTACCTGCTTGTTAGTATCTAGCTTTGGGGCATTGCGTAAACGACACATGTTGCTTCTTTCCAAGTTCACCATTTCCAACACGATGACCTGGGTTCCAAACGATTCCATAACAGATGAAACACTTTTTGAGTTCACTATGGACCTGCCTGGCTGATGCGATTGAACTAGTCTTTCAGCATGGCTGTATGTTCGTCCGTTTTTTCGTCCATGTCCAAGTATATCATCCACATAACTTTCTGATTGAACGAGCCGTCATTCGATTGAATGTAAAAACTGAGTTGATGATACCAAACGCTATTTGATGAACTGACAGGTCCCGAAATGAAATGGACATGACTTAAAATGTCTAGACTTCATTTCAACATATATCTGCAAGACACCTTCGGTGATATTAGTTTTTTGTGAAGAACCAGTCAGGCTCTAACTTTGTGTCCACAACTTCAGGAGCTTGTACCTGTAAATATTACAATTGAAACTACAGAGGCGGACTTACTGGAAAACTCTGTGTCCACCCCTTCAGGAGCTTGTACCTGTTTATGATATAATGTAATCTACAGAGGCGGCATCACAGGAACACAATTTGTCAACCACTTCAGAAGTTTGAACCTATATAGGATATAATGGGAGCTACAGAGGCGGACTCACAGGAAGTGTCTATCACTTCAGAAGCTTGTATCTGTAAATAATACAATGAAACTTACAGAGACGGACTCACAGGAACACTATGTGTCTACCACTTCAGAAGCTTGTATCTGTATATAATACAATGGGAAAAAACAAATTCGGACTCACAAGAAGACACTGTGTCCACCCCTTTAAAAGCTTGAACCTGTAAACGAAACAATGGAAACTACAGAGAAGAACATCCTTTGTCCACCACTTCAGGAGCTTGTATGACTGACTAAGACACATGAACACTCTGTGGCTTCCATTTCAGGACTTTGTAACGTATACATTGAAAACGAGCTAAACGATGAATATCAACTTCTAGAATTAGCATTTTCAAAGTCCATCATACAGAACACGTGATACGGAACGCTATACTCTCGACAATAATTTACATTGTGTGTGTCTAATAATCCGCTCACAAATATCCGGACCGAACTACTGCGACGATACTTAGTAGTGAAATTGACATCAATGAAATAGTGAAAATAAATGAAATGGTCATTGCTCACTTAGCATACTTATGAAAGCATTTTTTATTTTTGTCCAACATACGCCCTTACTATAACTGAGAATTTGACCAGTCGCCCATTATTAAACAAACAATCATCTAACAAATCCTAGAATAATACTTTTTTACAAAGTAATACCACAGGGTTGCATTATCCAATTGATTAACCGAAAAGCTTCATCAAGTAAATTATCGTACGGTCAAAATGTATAAAATTACCTAGTGTGTGGGCGCCGACCTAGGATTTCACAACAGTATAGAAGGCTTCACAGTTGTTATATTGCAGGTCTGGATTTGAAACGGAATCTTTGGAACCTGCATTACGTTTAAGTATGTGAAAACATGGGTATTGTACGTAAACATCAGGGGCCGTTTTGTTAGAGGATTCTCGTCGTTACTACAATAACATAAAATTGTATAAGTTTCACAAATGGCAACACTCGGATTTCTATGCGTCCTACATTCTATGCTCATTTTGATTAATGTTAACAATCAATTCACACACAAATATTGTGAAATATGATATATTTTGTTGAACAGATTTTTAGAGAACCATCCGTTTATACGCAAAAAACAATGTTTCTCCAATTGCTTATAATGTTGTATTTACTTGATGGGATATAATAAATGTGAGTGTTGAACTTTGTCTAAGACCTATGCCCTACTTGTGATGAGATACTGCTCGAACTTGAAGCCCCCGCGCACACAACTCTTCGTACTTCCCTCCCATCATTTGTTGCGTAAGTGCAAGTTTCTGGTCGGTATGGTAGTCACACAGGTAGTATGTGCAATTATGAAGAGTCACTGCGAACTTCCAGTCTTCTTTTTTTCGTAAACAGCGTAGACAGTAACCTTTTTAACAAACTCTGTCGATTTGGGTAATTATGTAATTCATTAATTCAAATCGAATACAAATAAATAACAAATATCAATCAATGCGAAAATACATCTACCCAACCTAATCAATAAAAATCTAGATATAAATATTTTCATTATCCCCATTGAGCGCATTTACGCTATAGAATATATTTTTATTATTATTATTATATATTTTTCTTTCAAGCTTTTCGGTGAAATAACAACAGTGAAAATATCAATTTAATATTTTTATTGCAAAATAAGGAGTGAAAATATCAAATTTCAGAACTACTTTTAAATTCCTTTGTACTTCCCTTGATCAAAAGAGAACACTTTACTTTGAACAAGTAAATGTTGGCAAAACAATGTTTAAAATTTAAAGAAATGTTTTATAAATATAAATTAATATATATTTGGAAATTAACAACTTACCGTTTATTTCCGGTTATCCCGTTTTCAAACATATTCTTGATCTTGAAGCTGAATGTTCGAACATTTACTTTCATACCAAACAAATTACAGACGAAATTGAAACATAAATATAAACATAAATATAAAACATAATATAATATAATATAAAACATAAATATAATTTGATATCATCGTTCAAATGTATTTTGAACTGTTTACCGTTGTAATACGTAAAATGAGATTCCTCGAAATTCACACAACAATTTACCTTTACTCCGATTTTTTACACCACCCAAGCCACAAAATTTGTCAACAAACTAGGTTTCAAGCGTAACAGACTGGTCTCTGACAGTGGGATGACTGCATATTCATGTATTATGAATCACATGCAGTCTTTTACAAAGAACAATGTTTAAAATCCAATGAGTATCTGCATTTGTTTTGACACATTTGACCTTCCAAAATTTCATTCATTAAATGTCGGCGTAGTAAGTTGGCTATGTATTCATGCCCCACTTCAAATAATAGTGTTTTCTTATTTAACTTCATTGGTAACTGTTTATTGAAGCTTTGCACAAATAAAACGAGCGAATAATAAACTATAAGAATGAATAGCAGATAACTATTTCTCAACAAACCGGAAATAGAAAAGTTGACAGCTATAATTTTGCCGGAGGTGCGTCCCATGGGTAGCGGCGTAAATAACACCCTTTCCAAAAAGGGGATAATTAAGAAATAAAGTTAAAAAACTAATTAAATTCCGAAAATAATCATGAAAGCAACAGAAAATTTGTTTATTACAGTGTAAGATCGTATTTGATTTCACTCGTGATTATAAAAAACTATATTTTCACGAGTGGCGAACTCCATATCTCCATGCATTGTTCTTAAAAACAAGTTTATCGTGTTCCACCTACCTATATCTTTATGAGTTTCTGTTTTCTGAAAAGCCTTAACAACTCACCCCTGCTCATGTTTGAGAATCCATTCAGAAGATGGTCGAGCTGTTCGTTCCTGTATTCATCTGTGTTTAACCTCGCCATTTTCTTACTGAATGATTAGTAAATATACGATTTATTGAGATTAATATTGGGCTTAGTACAGAGCGGTTGTAACTCAATTTAGTAATATAACAACAGTCATGCATCAAGCCTTCGGTAACAGTTTTTGTTATAAAAAACAACAGTTTCACAAGTTTCAAAAATCCCAAGGACGATACCATATGCGGGAGAAAACAATGTTCAACGCAATGCTCAGGTGTTAATCATACGCCGGTATTAGCTCATTGTAAAGGCCTAGTTTAAGGAATGTTTGGCATAATAATTCCCTGGCCCCCATTTCTCGAAACTTCTTAAGCTTATTAGGCTTAAGTCGCTTATTTCAATTAGACATAACACTTACTTGAAAGTATTTTTAGTGAATAAAATATGGTTCATTGTGATATCCATAACAGTAATTCCTATTTAAAGTCTAATAATTCTTATTTGAGTTGATGTTATTTGAATAAAAGACAAAGAAAAATAATGCGATTAGCTTAATCCTATTATAAGGGACTTCAGAGAAATTGTAGCCTGCTGTGCATCTCCTGCTTATGGCACTGGTATCATAGTAGGGACAAATTTCCTACATGTATTCCTTAATTAGCTCAGGGCCATTTAAGGTCAATATTTATAATAAAACATCCCATTCTTCTCAGTAGGATACTCAGATTGGAGATCTGATAAGACAATTAGGCAATAAGATTAAGATCAGAGGTTGTGTACAAATACACGTTTTTTGTTGTTGTTTTTTTTTTGGGGGGGGGGGGGCACTTATAGAAGGCTTAAACAAGAAGGCCTGGTGACCCCATGTCGTTTTGGTTTCATTTTCAAGGGTTTAGCTTGCTGATAACTTATTGATATAAAAACTACATCATAAATTAACATTTAAACCCCGTTCGCTCGAAGTCTCAGGGACCTGCGAAATACCTCGAGCCTTGAAAAATTCGAGCCAAGCTGAAACGTTTAGCTTCAGTGTAAAGAAATCAGTCCTTTACATCTCGTTCGAGCTAAAGAGGAATTCGAGCCAAGCGAATTCGAGCCAACGGGTTTCGACTGTATCATAATTCTTATGTATGTTCTCTATTTCAACGACAAGAGTAAGATGAACATTTTAAAGCAAAAAAGCATTTCCTTTGTAATGTGATATTTGCAATGCTGTCCAGTAGACCCTTTCAAAGTATACCAAAATAATTCACGTATTTGTTTATATGGTTCACTGAGGGCGTTCCCGAAGAAATGTATGTTTTCATTGTTAATTCTCAACAAAAGCTTTTGCTGTATCGACCATGTCAACTTTATGTTCATATCCTAGTTAAAATGACCCGTATATGTATCGGTTACAACATGTATAACAACAATTAGGGCGAGTTCTTGAGCCTACATTTTTGCGCGACCACAAAAAGGTCGTAGGTTCGAACCCGAACAGGATACAAGTAATCTAGTGACAGAGGTGTCCGCTTTTCACAAACAGGTAGTAGGTTCGAGCCCGGACAGGAAATAAGTAGTCTAGTGTGTAGGTGACCGCCTTTCACACAAAGGTCGTAGCTTCGAGCCCAAGCAAGATAAAACTAGTTTTGTGATATAGGTGAGCGCCTTTCACAAAATGGTCGTAGGTTCGAACCAGAACAGGATAGAGTAGTCTTGTAGTATATGCGTCCGCCTTTCGCAACAAAGGTTGAGGGTTCATACCCGAACAGGATAAAAGTAGTCTAATTGTATAGGTATCCGCCTTTCATCCAAGAGACCGTTAAAGGGTGAGAGATGTCCAGAAGCAAATAAGTTCGGCTTTCACCAAAAATGTCTAAGGCTTGGGTCCCAAAGGTCAAGCACAACCAAACAGAGAAGTGGACTAGTGGGAAAGTTTCCAGTCTCGTAAATAGAAGTGTTACTAAAGGCAATATTTGTTTTAAAATTAAATGTTCAGCTACAAGGCGCAGAATATCAGTAAAGTGATAAATGCTTCGTTTACCGACTTATTCGTACAATTATCCAAATTATCATTGATTTTATTGATAAATAGGTAATTTAACTATTAGACCGGACCGAAATTTGTATCAATGCATATCATTTCACTTCAACCATATTATAGAACCTTGGTTGTATTCCATCTTGTTAATTATATCTGTATGGTAAAACTCTACCACCGATTCATCTACGTACACTACGGTTTTAAACTTTAAAATATATGAGTTATAATGACACGGGAGGTCCTAATCGGGCAGAAGAGTTCGTTGAGGTTAAGACAAGACACCAGAACTGTCACAATCGCTTCACACTTACAGAATGACAAGAAGATATTACGTTGACAATAGTTCGGAACTTGGAGAATAATGCCGCATTAACATACCAGAATAATTGGAATATCTTGAAAATGCATCAAATTATTTTAACATCATCTTTATAGTTTTGCCAGCATTATATATTTCGAATCAACTACGGTTCTTTACCACCAAATTCGTCTCACTACTGTGAAGAACACCTATACAAGACAAGTCGAAAACGACAACCATAGAACTGATTTTGCTCTCAGTCTTATTCTTCGTAACCAAATCTACTTCGGCGACATACGCTGATGGACACCATTAGAACCTGATACTATATTCAAGAAAATTAAAGAGTTCTGACTCATTCTTGCTTGATGTTGATACTGGGCAGCAATGCTGGTTGCCAAACACATGTTCTTTACAACACCGACCTGTTAAATTTTGGTGTATGCATTGAGCAGCGAAGTTGGTTGCCATGCTTTTATACTTTACAACACCGACCTGGGACGCCTTGGTGTTTGCATTAAGCAGCGAAGTTGGTTACCATACTTTTATTCTTTACAACACCGACCTGTGACTTCTTGGTGTGAGCATTGCACAGCAAAGTTGGTTGCCATACTTTTATACTTTACAACACCGACCTGTGACTTCTTGGTGTAAGCATTGAGCAGCAAAGTTGGTTGCCATACTTTTATACTTTACAACACCGACCTGTGACTTCTTGGTGTAAGCATCGAGCAGCAAAGTTGGTTGCCATACTTTATACTTAACAACACCGACCTGTGACTTATTCATGTATGCATTGAGCAGCAAAGCTGGCGTCAATAACTATGGAAATCACACATCCGACCTCTTACTTTTTGATGTATGCATTTGGCACCAATGCTGATATCCTGAATTAAATACTTTACAACACTGAATTTAAACACCATGAAGTGCTTGATAAATGATGGCACATCACCGGGTTGTGGGACGGAATACAGTGGCCAAAAGCTGGATGATGTTTTGTCAGTTAGATATTTGCAGCGGAAGATATATGTTTGTAGAATATAGTAATTGATTTACTAGCGTGTCAAATTAGGATTTAATCCCTGAGAAAAAAATCCTCTTTTTTAAATTGGATACCAAATCGAAAAATCGCTTGATACATCTGGAAGAGATGTTTTCTGTTATGTTCTAAGGTCAGAATCCTCAAAATATCTGAACAATTTATACTCATAAAAATGTTTGTGTTTTGCCTATCCATCGCACACAAGATGAAGTATAATAATGACGGATCTTAACATATCATTGAAACAGTGGTATGTCATTATAATTGTCTTATTGATATATTAATATTTACCAGAAAAAGTTCATATGAATTTAAATTAATAAAATAGCCCAGCCCCCAAATAATTTAAAGGTAATGGTCAGAAATGTTGTTGATGTTCAATAAAAAGTATCAAAAAATATTGTGGAGGAAAAACTTCATGCCAGGTTATTTATCACGATTTCTGTGTTTTTAGATGATAAGCACGAAATGAAATATCGTCGTTACGTCAAGCAAATAAACATATGGAGCAAAATGGCTACTGCAAACATTTTTACATAAAGGACATCCTCAATCATGCTTGTAAATCAAAATGGCATGTATACACACAAATGATATTTTTCTGTCAAGAAAGTGGTCAGACGGAAAATTATGGCATTTTCTTCCACGAAAAATTTCGTATTTCAATACGTTTTGATAATAAAATCATGGAAAACAAATAATGCTCGATTGTTTCCCAAACCATTACAACATGTTAATTGGATTTTAATGTGGGGAGAAAGTTCTTGGTTCTGCTGACTTGTCTCCAATATCAATTAGTTGTATATATATATTGCGTTTATAGTTGAATATGAATAAGTTCAAAACAAGTACTTATTAATCACTTAAGCGACGAACGGGGCTATCTCACATCATCTATCAATTCTATTCCTTGTTCATTTACAGACCTCTGACAAAACTGAGCAATGGACTCAAGAGACGGTTGTCCGACTTCTCTCTCCAATTGTAAACGAACTCGTCCATAAACAGTCCATCTCTCTAATGGTCCAAGTTCCTGCCTGATTTGGTGTTTGCGTGGCCTCTTGCATTGCGAATGAAGTCGAAACTATTGTATTAGTTGATATTTAGACTATTCATATGTTGTTTGTTTCCTTTGCAATTAGCCCTGATTCATGATATACAACCGATTTTATGTTTTAGAACTGAGCATATGTTCTGTAACAATCATAAGAATGATGCTGATAATTAATATTCACCTATTGTTGTCGGCATACTACTTAAGATTCATTAGGCACAGCGTTATAGTACATTATTAATTAAATGCTTGTGTTTCAATACTTAAATATAAACAATTACAAAAATAATCACACAAATATTTAATAATTTAAACAGCTATGATTTGCTTTATTTATTTATTAGAACGAAGAATATAACAAATCACAACAGAAGCATACGTAATTATATACACAAAACTATAAAAACATACTATTGCAAAATAGAAGCCTAAAATTTCAAACACACATAACACAATTTGGCGTGTTTTACGTAAAAAATAGTGTCTGAAGTTTAGCCGCGGAATGTCTAATGTTTCCCGGTAGGCGCGTTTACCAATCGCATACTTAGTTGAAATTTTGCGTCCCTAATGGAAGTGATCATTAAGTCTGTTTGATACTATTCAAAATACGCTGGTAAAAATAAAGGGAAGCATACAGTTTGACAACAAATCAACTTCAGTCAACACTTCTATAAAGTATTCAAGCATAATTGATAATCATTTGATGCAAGGTGTGATAATTCTTCAATATTAGAGTAACATCCCTATGATTTTCACTGAAGCAGACAATATTCAGCACTAGGTATCCAAATGAGAGCAACTAAAATATATTTGTTGGTGATATATAAATGAATGATTGAATACATGCAAGCAAATACAACTTTTTTAAAGTTTAGTAACTTTTCAAAGTAGAAGGAGCATATGCAATATAACATAAAACGGAGAAAGGAGCTCCATTTACATTGCCCATCGTGAAACAGAGAAGATAAGACTAACGTATCTAGCGCAGATAATATGACTGGGACAATGTTATTTTTTTCTGACGGACACTCATTATGGCTGTCAACAAATACCCAACTCTTAGTAAATTTGGACCGAGGAGTAGTCTCTCCCTCTTTACTAGCGTCTAATACACAGTCATGAGATCCATGTTGTGTTAGGGATGAGGTACGGCAGCTTTAGCACTGTGTATACTTGATCAGCGGTTTACTTATAGTATACATCAACATCTGATACCAACAACCAATGTTTTTACTGTGATGACAGGGTTTCACAGCAGATATATAAGCCTGTCATGTATACACACTTGTGGTTTACTGACAAAAGGGTGACAGTTATGTTGGGGCAAATCAGTCCATAGAGAAATTTGAGAATTAATAACGAATAACAATAACCAGACATAACCACTAAGAGCATTGATGCAAAGAAGCAGGAGGAATTAAATGACTGGGACACTTTGGACCATGATTTGTAAGCTTCTATGAGAGGGACCACATAAAGGAGGATAGAGGGGGAAGTTACCAAACATTAAGAACTTAATGTCGTAGAGTATTTGAGCTTTCAACTGCGATAAAAAAATATTGTAAGTAAGTGCTGCATCGGAACGGGGGACCGTTTTGGTTAAATAATGCTTAAATTGTCTAAGCACATTTTTTATTATGTCTATAACATAGGGTTAGATGTCTCAATCATTCAGCTGCCCTAATCAAGTCAATGACGTTGCATCGAACCGGTTTGATCTTGATCAGAGTCAAGCATCTACATACTCCAGGCTAATTGTGAGTATACCATTCATGCAGGAAAGTATATTCGGAGTCCCTTGTAAGCCGGGTACAAGTCGCATCCCCGCCTGAAAACTCCAGCAGGTGAACGAGCCTGGATTACAAAACAGGAAGTAATAGTATTTGATATCATTTCATTGTGCTGGATATCCATGTTTTTAACTAGTTTTGAGAAAGTTAAACCTGTATCCATTTGGTTGTTGACTGTTTCCAAAATAAAGATTACAGTTTTTATTAAAATCTGTGTTTTTGCTTAATCAATAATAGGCTTATTATAATCAAGTTGCGAAGTTTCAATATGCTATATAGAAAATAGCTTCAATGCAAGTTATTTTATATGACAAACCTTGGATCATCTATCGTCACATTAGATTTGATGAAGGCAAGGAGTTGGTCAAGGAAGTTGAAGCAAACATTGGGCTTCCATGGAACATTGTTCTGAAAAAAACAATTTAGCCTATAAACTAAATTCCCAGCAAATAAAATCATCTATTGATACGTCTTACGCTTTATCGTTTACAACTAAACATACATGACGTAAAACATGCTTCGTTCGATCACTTTGCCCTTGTTGTAAATGATTCGGTGAGTTTTGTGTTTGCCATTGACAGTCGAAGATTTTTCAAAATTTCTGTTCATTTATTCCTGTTTAATTCAGACAAGGCCCCATACCTCCGTGTCAAAGTACATTCAGTATGGGAAGGATGAAACTACATGGACACTCCCTTGTCGTGCCAACGAGTGCAATTAATATATGTTGCCATGGCTTGTTTCACAATCTTTGTAACATAAATAAGTTTAAACTAAACTATATCCAACATCAAATAAGAATGAGTCCCTTTATAATACACTAAACTTAATTCAAAATTAATAAAAGCGAACGAAGATCATGCACATTTCGTATGTAATTCAAATCAACATTTGTTAAATATATATATTTAAATGCATTTATTTAATAAATCATTATGCTATTACTCCGACCATCATTGGTAAATCTTGAGTTTTGTATGTTTGTAGCTTGGTAACAATGCCAGCATCATCACGGAGCCCAACAACGATCTCGGGAACGCCAACAAGAACACTTTGTGCCCACCAATTTCGGAGCTTGTACCTGTAAATAATGAAATGAAAGCTACAGAGACGGACTCACAAGAACACACTCTGTCCACCATGTCCACCACTTCAGTTGCGTGTACCGGTAAATAATACAATGCAAACTACAGACTTAGACGGACTCACAAGAACAAACTCTGTCCACCATGTCTATCACTTCAGGTGCGTGTACCTGTAAATAATACAATGCAAACTACAGACTTAGACGGACTCACAAGAACAAACTCTGTCCACCATGTCCATCACTTCAGGTGCGTGTACCTGTAAATAATACAATGCAAACTATAGACTTAGACGGACTCACAAGAACAAACTCTGTCCACCATGTCCACCACTTCAGGTGCGTGTACCGGTAAATAATACAATGCAAACTACAGACTTAGACGGACTCACAAGAACACACTCTGTCCACCATGTCCATCACTTCAGGTGCGTGTACCTGCAAATAATACAATGCAAACTAAAGACTTAGACGGACTCACAAGAACACACTCTGTCCACCATGTCCACCACTTCATGAGCTTGTACCTGTAAATAAAACAATGGAAACTACAGACTAAGACGGACTCACAAGAACACACTCTGTCCACCATGTCCACCACTTCAGGTGCGTGTACCAGTAAATAATACAATGCAAACTACAGACTTAGACGGACTCACAAGAACACACTCTGTCCACCATGTCCACCACTTCATGAGCTTGTACCTGTAAACAAAACAATGGAAACTACAGACTGAGACGGACTCACAAGAACAAACTCTGTCCACCATGTCCACCACTTCATGAGCTTGTACCTGTAAATAAAACAATGCAAACTACAGACTTAGACGGACTCACAAGAACAAACTCTGTCCACCATGTCCACCACTTCATGAGCTTGTACCTGTAAATAATACAATGCAAACTATAGACTTAGACGGACTCACAACAACACACTCTGTCCACCATGTCCACCACTTCAGGTGCGTGTACCGGTAAATAATACAATGCAAACTACAGACTTAGACGGACTCACAACAACACACTCTGTCCACCATGTCCATCACTTCAGGTGCGTGTACCTGTAAATAATACAATGCAAACTACAGACTTAGACGGACTCACAAGAACACACTCTGTCCACCATGTCCACCACTTCAGGAGCTTGTACCTGTAAATAAAACAATGGAAACTACAGACTGAGACGGACTCACAAGAACAAACTCTGTCCACCATGTCCACCACTTCAGGTGCGTGTACCGGTAAATAATACAATGCAAACTACAGACTTAGACGGACTCACAAGAACACACTCTGTCCACCATGTCCACCACTTCATGAGCTTGTACCTGTAAATAAAACAATGCAAACTACAGACTTAGACGGACTCACAAGAACAAACTCTGTCCACCATGTCCACCACTTCAGGTGCGTGTACCGGTAAATAATACAATGCAAACTACAGACTTAGACGGACTCACAAAAACAAACTCTGTCCACCATGTCCACCACTTCAGGTGCGTGTACCGGTAAATAATACAATGCAAACTACAGACTTAGACGGACTCACAAGAACACACTCTGTCCACCATGTCCATCACTTCAGGTGCGTGTACCGGTAAATAATACAATGCAAACTACAGACTTAGACGGACTCACAAGAACACACTCTGTCCACCATGTCCACCACTTCAGGTGCGTGTACCGGTAAATAATACAATGCAAACTACAGACTTAGACGGACTCACAAGAACAAACTCTGTCCACCATGTCCACCACTTCAGGTGCATGTACCGGTAAATGATACAATGCAAACTACAGACTTAGACGGACTCACAAGAACAAACTCTGTCCACCATGTCCACCACTTCAGGTGCGTGTACCTTTAAATAATACAATGCAAACTACAGACTTAGACGGACTCACAAGAACAAACTCTGTCCACCATGTCCACCACTTCAGGTGCGTGTACCGGTAAATAATACAATGCAAACTACAGACTGAGACGGACTCACAAGAACAAACTCTGTCCACCATGTCCACCACTTCAGGTGCGTGTACCGGTAAATGATACAATGGAAACTACAGACTTAGACGGAGAGCACGTCGTGTTCACCACTTCAGGTGCTTGTACCTGTAAATATTATAATTGAAACTACAGATGCGAACTTACATTAATAATCTGTATCCACCACTTCAGGGGCTTCAACTGAAACTACAGAGAATATCTCACATTAATAATCAGTGTCTACCACTTCAGGAGCTTGAACTGAAACTATAAAGGCGAACTCACACTTATAATATGTGTCCACCACTTCAGGAGCTTGAACTAAAACTATAGAGGCGAACTTTCACTAATTATTTGTGTCCACCACTGCAGGAGCTTGAAACTAAAAAGGCGAACTCACAATAATAAACCGTGTCCACCACTATAGGAGCTTGTACTGGAACTACAGGCAAACTCACAATACTAATCAGTGTCCACCACTTGAGGAGCTTGAACTGAAACTACAGAGGCGAACTCACACCAACGATATATGTCCACCACTTCAGGAGCTTGAACTGAAACTACAAAGGCGAACTCACACTTAAGGTCCGTGTCCACCAGTTCAGAAGCTTGAACTGAAACAACAGAGGCGAACTCACACTAATAATCTGTGTTTACCATTTCAGGAGCTTGAACTGAAACAAGAGAGGCGAACACACACTAATAATCTGTGTCCACCACTTCAGGAGCTTATATTAAAACTACAGAGGCGAACTCACAACAACACTCTGTGTCCATTACTTAAGAAGCTTGTACTAGTATGAATTACGATAGAAACTAGGTTAGAGATTGCAAATGACTTCTTAAAAAGGCTCGATCAAAGCTGAACACAGTAAAGACGAGACACACAACACCATATACTCGAAAATAAGGTACATTGTGTATGTCAGGTATTCTGCTCTCCAACATCGAGAACGAACGACAACGAGATATTTTGAAGTGCAATTGAAACCAATTGAATATTAACAAACAAAGAAATAGAAACTGCTTATTTTATATAACGTATGTGATCGAATACTTTATCCAGAACATATCCTGTTTTCAATACAGCTAGCGCAATATGCTGCGTGGTGGCCATTGAATTTCATCCCGTTCTTCGTCCACTGTAATATTGTTATTTTTTAGATCCTTCGGGCTCTTTCAACATTTTAGTGTTCAGGCTCATTACTCTGCAAATGGGATAGCCGGGCATATGTCTAATAATCATTTTAAATAGTTCTGAAAACTGAACATCTATAAGGAAGATTACTACCGCCAACTTTCCATTTTGTTACGAAATAACGGCTAAATTTCAATTTAGTCATCAACTTATTTTATTAAGGGAGTATTTAAGAAGCTCACGTATTTGCACTGGTCGGTATAGAGGCTTTCGATGGGTATATCGCTCAGAACACTAAAAAACTAAGCATATATGTTTTGCCTTCTTAACGATAATAAGTCACCGACATGCGCCCAACTTACCGACCTTACCGTACAGAAAGCAAAAATAAACACTAGCTATTAATAAATTATTGACCAGTCGCCAATTGTCAAACAAACAATCATCTGATCAATTATAGGACTATATTTTGTAGACATTATAACACAAGGTTTCCTTATCAAATGGATTAACCGGAAATGCTCCAGAAATTGATCACGAAAAGTTCCAATAACTGATTTGAGGGCTGGTCAATACTTGACAGCAGAAACTCGCATTAGCCGTTGCTGGGGGCATTGTCCATGCTGTCATTGAAACGTTCTAATCAAACCATGACTGAAAGTGTCAGACAAAGAGGGTTGTTTGTTCTCCCGAAGGCCTCCTCTTTTATTCCATACTCAGAAGTTTAGAATATAAGACAAAGATATCATTGTTCGAGCAGTTAACAAAAGCCAGTTTAGCCTTAAATACCTTTTGAAACCTGGTCTCTGCAACGCGGAATGTTTCATGGTTTTGAACTCAACATAATGTTCCCCAAAATTTCCATCCGTACTTACAGCATCAACCTCACCAGAGTACACTGGAACGAAATATTTATTTCCTTGATAAAAATATGCCATTTATTTCAGAATTAAAAGCTTATAATCGAAAACAAAACAACCCGTTATAATGTAAAGGAGCATTATACTCACACTGTTAATATAAACAGAAAACAAGTTTAATTCCACACCAAACACCACACATAAATGCACCAGTTAAGTAGACTGTGATAGCCAATAATCAGTTGTCATTATCAAATATTTGCTTTGCGGTTATATAAGTTCATTACAAGTTGCAAATATTTTCATAAACATATATAAAAGCGACTTATTAAACACTTTTTTCAGAATAAAATTTACGTGAAATCATTGTGTAACTTTTTAAGAATATTTATGCACGAAAATAAAAAAGAGTCTTCTACAAACCAACAATTTTTCATTCCAATGGTTCCTTGTTTTGTATATAAATATATTTGGAGGAGTACGATAAACGCGTAGAATATAATTAGATCTAATATTATGTATATAGGCTTCATTCTATAAAAAGAAAAAAAATCGTCTTATAGGATATTGCGGTGCGGGAAAATCCGTTGTTCCAATACTTTACACCTACAATCTTCTATGTTTAGCTAATGTTTTATGCGACAATAATCTCATTTTGCTTAAAGCAAACTTGAAATTATGTACATAAACAAACTTCTGATCTAAATGCCAAAATAGGTCTTATGAGTTTGTCAAGAAAATCCAGTTTATGTTAAGGTGTTATATAAGTAAATGTAATCAATCATTAATTGCGCTTATGCGCTTGACCTGACAGAGTTTGGTAGCATGCGTAAGTGATCCTGAGCTGAAAACGATACCTTAATTGTAAATGTATTGACTTCTTCCAATGTTTATCGCTGATTGAATCTTGAATAATTAAAGGTAATCTAGAACTTTCCAAAACAACAGAATCTTTGTTTGTTTGTTTTTAACCTTAAGTGTTCTTCTAATATATTAAGATTCGCTTGCAATTATGCTGCTGAATTATAAAAAAAGCTTGCCATATCGTCTGCATATAAGAGTAGAAAAAAAATCAGTGTTGACCTCTTTGGCTCATTTGAGATATAATACTTCCTCTTAATCGTAATTGTACATAGACAATAATAACAGCGATGGACATTCGTCTTGATGTACACCTAAATGACTTAACTCATGACACCTATCGCATGTGTTTATGTAGATAATACATGAAATTATAAAAACAAGTTATATACTAATAATTCATTTTCCTCTACATTTATATGTAAACAGGCAACATTTTCAGATGAAAAAATGCCATTCCCTGCGTTTCATGTATTTGATAACCTTACACTTTGTACTCCACAAATTTAATATCGGATTTAAACGTAGAATACATTTAACCCTTAGACGAAAGATTGAATCGTCCAAAACACGTTTACTTACATGTTTTACAGGTACTCTTGTTTGATTAAGCCAAACGTATGAATAACCCGGTGAATCAAGTATTGGCTTGATGTAACTGGCCCAGACTGAGTTATTACTATGTAAAATGTCTTTATATATCAAGAAACTTATTTTCGAGTCATGGGATGAAACGAGTTAACTCCAGAAACTTATCATTCTGGTTTTAATTATGATGTTAAGGGGGTATCTACCAAGTTCCGAGTAGAGCATGTAACGTGGAGTACTCTTTCTAGTATATGTAATCCGCCGAAAAATAATCACAGTGAAGTTGCTCCAACAGATCGAGGTTTTCAAAACCCCATACTTCACCTCCGTACGTTCGAATCGGGACAATGGTAGATCAAAAAGCTTCAGTTGTATGTCCAAAGGCAATTCTAGGTTATTAATTCTAAGAAATAGAGCATACATTGCTTTGTTTGCCTGGCTTAATAAATATTTACGGCAGTATAAAAAGCTACCGGTGGACGAAAACTATACACCAAGATTTTTGTATTCCTTAACTATCTCTAGCGCTTGGTTAGCAATGCTAAAGTTAAATTTCTTCAGATTTCTGGCACCAAAGACAATTATTTTAGTCTTTGAGAGGTTAATATTTGGTTTCCATTGCAAACAGTAGTCTTGGAAACAGTTAATACTTTTTTTTGAAAATCACGTTTTTTTGTCTGCAAAGAGTACAGTGTCATCAGCATACAAGAGAATAAGTAACTGAAGGTACATAATTGTCTCATTTGCATCTACTTCTATAGAAACACTAGAACATGTTCATTTAAGGAATTCGTCTAAATCGTTTACGTAAATAGAAAATAAAATCGGGAAAGGTTTTCTCCCTGACGAACTCCACAAAAGCTTGGGAACATAGGAGACAGATGCCCATTGATGTAAACGCACGATTTTATATCATTGTACATGTTTTTATGACTGTGAGAATTTTACCCTGTAAGCCCGTTTGTATTAGCTTATGCCACAAACCAGCTCGCCGGACAGGGTCAAATGCGGCCGAAAAATCAATAAATGAGCAAAACAGTTTCTTTTTCTGGGCCCTTAGTTTACTTATAAGGAAATGCAATATAAAAATATGATCGCAGGTTAAATAATTTGCGCGAAATCCGACTTGGTTCTCGTTTAATAAGTTATAATGATAGAGGAATGTGTTGATACGTTCATTAAGGATAGACGTGAATAATTTGCCTAAACAACTAAGAATTGTAATCGGTCTATAATTTTGGGGGTCGCTAGGGGAACCCTTGTTTTTAAATATTGGCTTTATTGTCCCTATTGGCCATATATCCGGGAGAATACCAGTGTAAAGGTTTATATTATAAAGTGTACAGAAGGTTGGGACCATATTGGCGCGCGAGGCTTTAAAGTATTCATTGATAATATTATCAAACTGCGACGATGTTTTACCATTCTTACTTTTCAGTATCATTTTGCGAACTTCGTCATGTTCTATTGGCCTATTTAACATATCGGTTTCGGTGCTAGAGAAGCCAGGGTGGTTATTATCTGATATATGATCATTCGCGTCAACGACGTCATTGATATTTTGAAATAATGATAAAATTTGTCTGTAGGGGGTGACTTATGTTTAGATACGTTGCTAACCTTGTTCAAGTGGTACCAGTTATCTTTAGGATGTTTTGAATGGAGTTCTTTGTTCGAAATCGATTTATTCATATTATAAACTTAGATATACATTTAATATGTATTTCGAGTTTCTCCTTATAATATCCATTCACGCATATCTAATCACTTAGATACTCATGATTTATTTTCTTTGCAATTGTAGATAATAAACTGATTTTACTGAATAACAACTATAAACTATGTGCATTACTTAGACAAATTATCAGTCTGAAGTAGCTTTTTCAATCTTCAATAAAACGAGTGCATTCTGGACCATTCATAAGAGTACTTGGTATTTAGCTTTATAACGTAACTAGAAGTAAACGCGTCCCTTCATTTTATTAAAAAGCTATTTCGATGAGTCCGATATACACAAGTTCACCCCAAGCTATCTTTAACTCATTTTCCATTTTCACTGTCTGTCATCTAAACTCCTGAGCGTCTGTAATGTTAAGGGGTCTTGCCACAAACGCCATCTTTTGGGGTAGTTCAACTGAACCAAACTCACATGTCATCTCCAGCATTAAATGGTGCAGCTCTATAAGTTTTATATACATTTCAAGGTCTCCGTCTCAGATAATTATTCATCCGGTTTGGTGATTTTGCGTACTCGTGGGAACACAGACGACTCATTTTAAAACAGAAATTGGCAGGGACACAGAATCCATGTTCTAGTCCAGCAAAACATATTTAATCTCTGAAAATTCATGTTATTGTTGTTGTTTTTTTACTTCTGATTGCAGGCATTGAACTGAATTCACAAAATAACAAAATAAGTATGTGTATTACATAGACTGAAACAAAATATCAGACTGAAACAGTATTTTCAATGTTCCATATAGAGTGTGCTTCCAGGATAACATACGGGTACTTGTTATTTAGTTATAACGTACCTAGATAAATATATACACTTATTAACAGCTTCTTAACCCATCCAAATACGCTCAATATTTCAAGAAATGACACACTCAACACGAATGAAAGCCGTGTAAGATTTAAATGTTCAAAATTACCTAGTGTGTGGGAGCCGATCGTGGCTTTCACAACTGTATAAAAGTTTTCACAGTTGTTATATTGCAGGTCTGGAGTTGGATCGGAATCTGCGGAACCTGCAAAACGTTTAAAGTAAGTATGTGAATACATGTGTATGGTACGTAAACGTCGAGGGCTCTTTTCAGTATCTAAGCCGTTACTTCAATAATATTAAGTGTCATCAATTAGTAAACCTTGATTGTTGTGTATCCTACTTGTCATCATTTTTAATACTTGCTAAAAATTCAATACGCACAAATATTTACCAAAAGAGCTAAACTATGACACTTGGATCATTTAAATTCACGAATTAGATTGTTATTAAAACAAGCCCCATGTTCTATTTAGAAAACCAATCATTTATATGAAGATAATTGTTTTTCCAATTGCTAATGATATTTAATTTATTTTGTGTGCTACATTGTCAAGATGCCAGACTAACGCAAGTTTAACATTAATGTTAATACGGACATTCAGATAAGAGGAAAGAAAAATCGAGCTAAAACTTCTGATTATGTTTACATGTACAATGGAATTCGTTATGTCGAACTCTTATATCTCGATATATTTTTATGTTGATCGTTTACCGATTCCGATTATTTGGTAATGGACACTGCTCTTTTACGACGGACAAATATTCCCAGACCGCTTAAAGGATGGATTGAGATTTGTCATTAAGTCCGATTACGAAAACATAGGCTTTTCGCGTTATCGCAATTTATCTCTAGATCCCAACGACTTCGCAATAACTTAAAACTTTAGAAAATAAAGAGTATTTCTTTCATGCTTTTCGATGAAATATGGGTTTTTATTAGTGAAATAACAACAGAGAAAATATAAATTTGATATTTTCACTGCAAAATAAGGAGTGGAATTATTAACTTTCTGAACTACTTTTAAATCCTTTGTCGTTACTTTCCCTTGATCAAAACATAACACTTCACTTTGAACCAGAAAATTTTATACCAAACAAATAACAAACAAAACAAAACATGTGTGAACATAAATAGAATTTTATATCATCGTTCAAATGTATTTTGAACTGTTTGTCGTTGTAATACATAGAACGAGCTTCCCGGAAATTCACACAACAATTTACAAATAATCTGATATACCCACGCCTCAAAATTTGTCAACTAACTAGCGTGGCATTCACTCTTAACCTGGAAAACAGACCTGTTTTCAAGCAAAACAGACTGGTCCCTGACAGAAAGATGACGGAATATCCATGTATAATGAAAAACAGTCTAAAACTAAGAAAAATATTTAAAATCCAATGATATCCGCATTTGTTTTGCGAACATATTTGACCTTCCAAATTTTCATTCATAAAATGGCGGAGTAGTAATTTAGTTATGTATTCATGAACCTCTTAAATAAAAGTAATTTCGTTATTTTTTGGGGAATATATACATATACTAATAAAACTTCATTGATAACTGTTCATAAAAGCTTTTCACTTATTGAACGGGCAAATAATAAACTATAAGAATAAATAGAACTTATTCTCAACAAACCGGAAATAGAAATGTTGACAGCTATAATTTTGTGTGAGGGGCGCCCCACGGGTAGCGGCCTAAATAACACCCTTTTCATTAAAGGGGGGTAATAAAAAAATAAATAAAACTCGGTTAATGAGCATAAAAGAAACTGAACATTTGCTTATTTCAGTGTAAGATCGTATTTGAATTTCACTCGTGATCATAGAAAAACTATATTTATACTCGTGGCTTCGCTTTCTATGACACTTGTGAAATAAATTAAGATCTTACATTGAAATAAACAAATTTAAACCCTCTATAAATAATATGATCTAATATGATATGCCCATCTAAAACGGCCAAACTATTGGTGAAACTATGACCTACTTGCGGTGAGATACTGCTCAAACTTGCAGCCCCATCCACACATCTCTTCGTCCTTTTCTCCCATCATTTGTTTTATTGTTGCCAGACTCTGGTCAGTGGGACATTCACAAAGGTAGTAGGTACCTTTGTGGAGGGTCACGGCGAACTTCCAGTCATCTTCTTTCGCATACGGGGTACGCATTAAACGATTTAACAAACCCCTGCGGCATATAAAGTCGGTTTGCATATTTCTGAAACGAATATAAAACTTAGCAAATGTGAATGCTAAAAATAAACTTCTAATTCAACATATTACTACGCAATTTTATACTTCGATATGGAATTTAAAACGTGGAATATTTGAAACTGCCATTACTTTGTTTCATTAAGGATTTCAACCATTGTATAATCAAGTGTATACTTGAGATCAGTGTGATCATGTTCCACTCACCTATATCTTTATTAGTTTCTGTTTCTGAAAAACCTTAACCACTCACCCCAGCTCATGGTTATTTATCCATTTCAGAAGATGGTCGATCTGTTCGTCCTTAAATTCATCTCTTTTCACCATTCCCTCGTATCCTTTTGTCAGATCAAATCTAACATCATCATAATTTGAAGGTTTAATGAAATATTTCCTCTGGCTGTTATCATCGTGAAATTCTCTGTTAATATCTAATGAGAAGCACCCAAGTTCTTCAGGCTGGTTTAAACCTGAGTTTGGGTAATCAAATCGTCTAATTTCAGTGTTAAACCTCGCCATTTTGAAACTAAACGATAAAAATGATAAATTCCATATCTCTTAAATTTTCTGAAAATAGCTATAGATTGTCATTAACAAGTCTCATATATATTTTTATTTTATAATTGACATCCTATATTCGTACTTTGTTATACGTTTCACTAAATTGATACCTTCCTTGTTTTGGTTCGGGCATAGTGCAAGATGAATGTAAATCAGTATTCGCTTTGTTTAAAATATTGCAAGGTCAAAAAGTTAAGGTAGTCTTATTCACAGTAAATACTGGTATTTTATCTCTACATTAATCTTCGAAAAGGATATACTTAAAACATTAGTCATCAAATATGCAAATAATATATATAATTCCTTAAACAGTCGTTATAGCAGGTTAATGTTTTAACTCTTTCATGCAAAGAAGGAATTACATTAAACGACATAGCACTAATTGTACGTCTATATGTATAATTATGCAGCTACTCGTACAAGAAATCCTATGTTCCAGTTCAAATTTGATTGTGAACTGCTATTTGTACGTGTCACTTCCACTCACTGAACGCTTTGCTTTCGGTTCTGTATATTTCGTTTCTGATTAGTTTATGTTTTAATGTAACGCAAATTTAACATGTAATTTAACATACGAAACATTTACCAATTTAAAATGACAGAGTCAGAACTTTGAGTAAGTGTATTACAACAGCATGACCGTTTACTTCAGTTTTTTTAAAGTGAGGCTCTTATTCAAATCATTGCATACACATGTATAATAAACCTAATTTTTTAGTGATGAACCTATAACTACTTAACAAATAATGCATTTATGGAAAATATTTATTACTGATAACAAAATTGTAATCGTATATTTAAAAGCCGAAAGCGTAAAAATATTAAATGATTGTAGAATGCTAAAAAATTTACTGTAATTTACTATCGTCTCATAAGGTAGTAACACTGTGTTTTTCTGCACCTTTTTTAAATTAAACTGGGTATAATTCATAAGAACCATTGATTTTGACATTAATATATATTTTTTGGTATATTTTAACACTTGTATTAAGTGTGGTAAATCTTATTTGGGAGTAAGAGTGCATCTTTAAAAGTATGTACAAAACCAGTATTTTTTATAAATATAAAGCATAATGCCAACGACGACAAACAATTTAATTTAAGTTTTAAAGAACCTAAACAAACAAGATGAATAGTCTGAAAGTCAACTTGTACAAGACTGTCCCACTCATTGAAGTCTTGCCCTACACACGGCCACTTAATCACCGAATCAGGCATGAGATTGATCACAGCTCTGATTGTCTTCAATCTGTTTATGAATTCGTCGGGGTTACGGAAAGATAGAAAGGATTGGTGGAGTCAATAAGTTTTGCAATAGTTATTTAAAGCTGCACTCTTACGAATTAAACGTTTTGACAACATATTATTTTTTGTCTTGGAATGTCAAAAACAGCTACGTAGCCACAAAGCCCCCATTTGTTAAAAAGCCAAAATACTCCTTATAGTTTTATATAGCACGTAATCGTTCAAAGGATTTATAGTTATCAACAATTTGTCTTTCACATGGCGATGCAATATTTATAACGCAAATCGAATTGTTGGTGCAGAAACCATTTCCTAACCTCGGGTTGTTGGTGCAGTAACATTAGACTTAACTTAGGTTAAGGGTGAAGAAATTATTACATAATCCCGGATTGTTGGCGCAGTAGCCATTGCATTAACTCGGGTTGTGGGTGCAGTAAATATTGCCTAACTCGGGTTAAAGGTGCGACTACTATTGCTCAACTCGGGTTGTGGCTGCAGTAACCATTGCCAATACTAAGGTAGAGACCGCAGATTATATTGCCTAAACTCGGGTTGTGCGATCAGTAACTTTTTCTTAAACTCGGGCTGTGGGTGTAGTAGCTATTGCCTATACTCGTAATGTGGCTGCAGTAACTGTTGTCTCTACTCGGGTTGTCGCTGCAGCAAATATTGCCTAAACGTGGCCTGTGACTGCAGATATTACTGCCTACATTCGACGTGTGGCAGCAATAGCTATTGCAATTACTCATACTTTGGGTGAAGTAGCTATAGCTTAAACTCTGATTGTGGGTTCAGTAACTATATCGTTAACTCGGAATGTGGGTGCAGTAGTGATTACCTAAACTCAGTTTGTTGGTGCAGTAACGTTTGTTTAAACTCGAAGTGTGGGCTTAGCGGCTATTGTCTTAACCCAGGTTGAAGGTGCGGTATATATTGCATTTACTCAGGATGTGGGTGCGATAAATATTACCTAAACTCTGGCTATGACTGCAATAAATATTGCTTCAAACTGGGTTTTGCCTGCAGTAACTATTGCCTTAACTTGGGGTTTAGCTGTATTAACTATTGCCTTAACTTGGGTATTGGCTGTAGTAACTATTGTCTTAACTTGGGGGCTGGCTGTAACTATTGCCTCAACTTTGGTTGTGGCTGCATTAACTTTTGCATCAGCTCGAATTGTGGCAGCAGTAACTATTGCTTAATCTCGGGTTGTGGCGGCAGCAACTATTGCCTAAACTCGGGTTGTGGCTGCAGTAACTATTACCTTAACTCGGGTTGTGGCTGCATTAACTTTTGCGTCCGCTCGAATTGTGGCTGCAGTAACTCTTGTTTAATCTCGGGTTGTGGCGGCAGCAGCTATTGCCTAAAGTCGGGTTGTGGCTGCGGTAACTATTGTCTGAACTTGGTTGTTGCTGAAATAACTAAAACTTAAACTCTGCTTGTGGGTGCAGTAACTTTTCCGTCAGCTCGAATTGTGGCTACAATTACTATTGCCTATACTCGAATTTGGGTTACAATACCTTTTGCCTTAATTAGGATTTTGTATGCATTAGAAGTTGCCTAAACTCGTTTGTTGGTGCAGTAACGTTTGTTTAAACTCGAACTTAAGGTTAAGTAGCTAGTGTTTGAACTAAGGTTGAAAGTGTGGTAAATATTGCCTAAACTCGGATTGTGGCTGTAGTAACTATTGCTTTAACAGCTGTAATATCTTCTGCCTTAACTCGTGCTGTGGCTTCCGTAAATTTTGCATTAACTCGGGCTGTGGGTGCAGTAACTACTGCCTGTTTACGGGTCATGGGTGTAGTAACTTTTGACCAAACCCGGGTTGCGGTTGCAAGATATATTGCCTATACAGTAACTTTTTCTAGGATTGTGAGTGCAGTAGCAATTGCCTAAATTCGGATTGTTAGTGCAGTAACGTTTGTTTAAACGCGAATTTTAGGTTTAGTAGCTAGTGTTTGAACTTAAGTTGTAGGTGCAGAAACTATTGTCTTAACTCGGGCTGTGGCTGTTGTAGCTTTTGTCTAAACTCGGGTTGTGGCTGCAGTAACAAATAACAGATTCTGGGTGCAAAAGCAATTGCCAAAACTCTGAGTGTGGATGCAAAAGCTATTGCCTAAACTCCGTTTGTTGGTGCAATAACGTTTATTTAAACTCGAATTGTGGGTTTAATAACTATTTGTTTATTCGGGTTGTGGCTAAAGGTACTATTGATTTAACTCGGGTTGTCACTGTTGTAGCTATTGCATAAACTCGGATCGTGTGTTTAGTTATTATTGCTTTAACTTGCATTGTGAGTGTTGTAACTTTTCTCCAAACTTGGATTGTCGATACAGTAACAATTGCCTAAACTCGGACTTTGGGTGCAGTAACTATTGCTTTAACTCTGTGGGTGCTGTAGCTGCAGTAATTATTGCTTTAACTCTCTCTGTGGGTGCAGTACCAAATGCCTCAACTCGGGTTTAAGATGTTGTTACTATTACCTAAACTCGGTTTGTGGGTGCAGATACTATTGCCTAAACTCGGGTTGTTCCTGCAGTAACTATTGTTACAGCTCGAGTTGTAGGTGTGGTAACTATTGCTTAAACTGGATATGACGTGCAGTAACTACTGTCTAAACTCTGGATGCGGCTGTAATAACTATTGCATTAGCTCGGATCGTGGCTGCAGAAGCCATTGCTTAAACTCGGGTTGTTGATGCAGCTACCATAACCTTAACTCGTGTTGTGGCTGCAGTAACTAAAGCTTAAACTCGGGATATGGGTGAATTTCTATTGCATTTTCAAGGGTTAAGATTGAAATAACTATTGCCTCAACTCGAGTTATGGCTTCAGGAGCGATTGTTAAAACGCGTGTTGTAAGTGTCATTATTAATGCCTAAATTCGGGTTGTGGGTGCCGTAACTATTGCCTCAACTCGTGATGTAGGTGCCGTTACTATTGCCTAAACTCGGGTTGTGGGTGCCGTAGCTATTGCCTCAACTCGTGATGTAGGTGCCGTAACTATTGCCTCAACTCGTGATGTAGGTGCCGTTACTATTGCCTAAACTCGGGTTGTGGGTGCCGTAACTATTGCCTCAACTCGTGATGTAGGTGCCGTTACTATTGCCTAAACTCGGGTTGTGGGTGCCGTAACTATTGCCTCAACTCGTGATGTAGGTGCCGTTACTATTGCCTAAACTCGGGTTGTGGGTGCCGTAACTATTGCCTCAACTCGTGATGTAGGTGCCGTTACTATTGCCTAAACTCGGGTTGTGGGTGCCGTAACTATTGCCTCAACTCGTGATGTAGGTGCCGTTACTATTGCCTAAACTCGGGTTGTGGGTACAGTAACTATTGCCTCAACTCGTGATGTAGGTGCCGTTACTATTGCCTAAACTCGGGTTGTGGGTGCCGTAACTATTGCCTCAACTCGTGATGTAGGTGCCGTTACTATTGCCTAAACTCGGGTTGTGGGTACAGTAACTATTGCCTCAACTCGTGATGTAGGTGCCGTTACTATTGCCTAAACTCGGGTTGTGGGTGCCGTAACTATTGCCTCAACTCGTGATGTAGGTGCCGTTACTATTGCCTAAACTCGGGTTGTGGGTACAGTAACTATTGCCTTAACTTGTGTTTTGGGTGCAGTTTACTGACTCAACTCGGGTTGTGGGTGCTCTACCTAACACCTCAACTGGGTTTTTTGGGTGCAGTAACTATTGCCCCAACTGGGGTTGAAACTGCAGTAACTATAACATGGCTAGAATGATCTACGGTAGCGCAAGATATTAATTGAACACTAACCAAATGTTCTTAAATAAGTTGATGTATAAGTATTGTGTATTTTTTATATTCAATTTGTATTGTAACATGTATAATGACCTTTTATTGAATAAAATTACGTTAGTTCGTTCGTCTTAGATCGATAGTGCTATTTGATTCTTTTTTTAAAGTATAATTTAACTATAAATCATGATATATTTATTGACTTATACATATACATACTTTCCGTGTTTCATTTTCGGTTGTGTGTAGTATGATTTAGAACATGTACACTGAAATTAGAGTCATATTAAAATTTATATTTGTGTATTTGCATTATTAGGTATGAACCCTAAATAATCGCTTATTTGGAGTGTGTTAAGTGAGGATCTTTCCGGTTTATTGAAAATATCTTGTTTCAAAATACATGTTCTTTAAAACCATGTGGTACATGTCAGTATTTAGCTCATGATTCGCTCTATTTACCGTTGAAAAACAAGGTGTATAGATATTTCGCAATAATGGAATGACTATAAACTACCACTGACAATTGGATGTAGAGTTACCTTTGTGTCGGCTAGCATCTAATATGAGGTAGGTGCATTTTATTACCATATAACTTTTATTTTTGCCGGCATTTTCCCATTAAATTTATGATATTGATAAATGTGTTCATGGTTATACACGCCGTTAGTTTTGAAATAATGCAGATAAATGAACAGCCTTGTACGATGCAAATTTGGTGGGAAGCCTAAATTGACAAATTTAAACATTATTTTGCAAGGTTTAAATAAAAACCCTGTGCAACATTTTCTGGTGTGTTATGGAAGATCTGTTGAAATTCCATTTGCAACCAAACCGAAATGCCTTTCGACTAGTTTCTGAGAGTATCGCGCTTGTACAGCTGATAGAAATAAACTCTACTGCATTGTCTGGACACTTTAAATGCATTAAAGATTATACGAAATAAAGAAAAGAAAATGTACAGGCGTTTTACTAGGGAACTAGTTCTTTATATTTTGCTATTCTCAAACATTTTTACATTCCATAAATTGCCTTCATATGTATCAACCTAAGAAGTGCGTTTATTCTTATTTGCATATAAGAATATTTTGATGGGCAAGACAGTGTTCACTGTTGGGGCGATACTTACTAGACTTCCTGGTAATGCAGATCCTTCATGTATATATGCTGTGTATGGGTAGCCTTGCTAGCCAGTGTTGCCCTTTACCCAGGTTGTCCGGGGCACAACCGGGGCGTGAACAAGGCATCAGACATGGTGGGCAATGTTCAATGTCCGAGCGAGCTGTTTTTAATGGTGCTGTATCTTAATAGCCTTTTTATAGCCAGTTTTCCCGTAATTCTATTAGACTGGGGTGTGGGAAAGCCATCGAACATGGTTGCATGCACTTCGCCATTACCACGCGATGATGATGAATTATGAATTACAGTCTGTGACCAACGAAGACTCTCCTATTGCATTTCATCGCTTGTGCTGGCAAGTGTTACCCTAGTGAGCTGGAGTGTGATGATCAATGAACAAGACGAGAAAAGGAAACGGCAGGGGACATGTGTCGTGCACTACATCATCATCGAGCGATGCGTGTATTCATATATTTAAGTATTTTGGTCAATAAAGTCTCTCCTATTACAGTTCAGCGCTAGCCTTGCTGGCAAGTGTTGCCTTGATGGGCTGGGTGTGACTGGCAATGGACATGACAGAGAACAGGGTAGCGTTCACAACATAATCTCGGAGCGGTGCTGTCCGAGTGATGAATGCTACCCCTCTCAGATGGACATGGCCGCCCTCAACCATGGCATGAACGGGCACCTGCTGTTGCCAAGCTACCCAGAGTACAGTAAACATGCACATATGTACAACACCGTTGAACAGAGGTACAGTGTTTATAATGCTCATATATATACAACACCGTTGAACAGAGGTCAACTGCTTATAATGCCCTATTATGTACAACAACGTTGAACAGAGGGCAATTGTTTATAATTCCCTTATATGTACAACACCGTTGAACAGAGGGCAACTGGTTATAATGCCCTTATATGTACAACACCGTTGAACAGAGGTCAACTGTTTATAATGCCCTTATATGTACAACACCGTTGAACAGAGGTCGACTGTTTACAATGCCCTTATATGTACAGCACCGTTGAACAGAGGTCAACTGTTTAGAATGCCCTTATATGTACAACAACGTTAAACAGAAACCTATCGTGTATCTAACGTGTTATACACTCGACTTAGTTACCACCATGCGTATATTCCTGTTCACAGGTACCCAAATTTGATCGCCGTGGTAAAGAACGCTGATGACATCCAGAAAGCGGTGCAGTTCGCGCGGAAATACAACCTACACGTGACAGTGCGGAGCTCGGGGCATGACTATGTGGGCCGCTCCACGTGGGAGGGAAGTTTCCTCATAAGCCTGTCCGAGATGGACGAGATGGAGATAGACTTGAGCACGGAGAGGAGCCCACATGGCACGGTTAAGGTGCAGACCGGGTTACAATGGCAGGAGATATACAAGGAGGTTAGAACCGTGCAATTTTACCATGCATTAAGTTTGATAGCTAATAGTAACAGGTAGTTTGAGTATGGAATACGTTAGTGGTTCTTGAACCGTGCAGTTTTACCATGCATTAAGTTTGATAGCTAATAGAAACAAGTAGATTTATCATGCATTAAGTCTGATAGCTAATAGGAACATGCAGTTTTACCATGCATTAAGTCTGATAATTAATAGAAACGTGTAGTGTGAGCATGGACTATGTTTGATTGTTGTTGAATCGTGCAGTTTTACCCTGCATTAAGTTTGATAGCTTATAGAAACATGCAGTTTTACCATGCATTCAGTCTGATTGCTAATAGAAACGTGTAGTTTGAACACGTTTCAGGTTTACCATACAATACGTTTTATGGTCATTTAATCAGCAGTTTTGTCGTGCAAAAAATCTGATAGCTTATTAAGCAGCGAAGATTTAAAGGTAGATACTTGAGCAACGTTGTTTTACCATGCAAGTTGGGAGATATGTGAACGTTGCAGTTCGTGGGGTCAAAGCGAAAAGGTTTTATCTTCTTCTTTATCTAATGTCACTTAGAACCTTTTCGCATTCACCACTCTAGTTATACCATGTAATAAGTTTTGTGTCATTTGACTATACAGTTTTTCCATGCAATAAGTTTTTGTGAATAATCTAACTATGCAGTTTTTCCATGCAAAATAATATGGGAATATTTGTAAAATACAACTTAACCATTTGAATTGTTTGGTAGACAATTAAACGATGCAGATTTACCGTGCAACATGTTTTGTAGATAATTGAACCTTGCAGTTTTTAAATACAATAACTTAGATAACTTGCAATAACCGTAAGGAGACTCGGATCGCACGCATATGGCTGTGAACGGTAAGTAGACTTGGATCAGACACAGTTCATCGTGAACCATGAGAAGACTCGCATCACACGCAGTTGCCCGTGAACCCCAGAAGGAGACTCGGATCAAGCGCAGTTGGTCATGAACAGTACAGAGGCTCGCATCACACGCAGTTGCCTGTGAACCGTAACGAGACCCGGATCACACGCAGTTGGTCGTGAACCGTAAGGAGACTCGAATCGCACACAGTTCGTGAACCGTAACGAGACTGGAATCACGCGCAGTTTACCGTGAACCGTAACTAGACTCGGATCACACGCAGTTGACTGTGAACCGTAAAGAGACTCGGATCACACGCAGTTGACCGTGAACCATGAGTAAACTCGGATCACAAGCAGTTGTCAGTGTGGACAACTTAACATGTGAGTTGCGCACTTTCGCCTGATATTTGGGACCCACAGTAACCGTGGTCTTCACAGCATTATGGACTGTCACTTTGATGAATGTGTTTCAGTTGAATGCGGTCGGGCGTGTTGTGGTGGGCGGCAGCGCCCACACAGTGACCCCGGGTGGCTACACGCTGGGTGGTGGGCACAGCCCCGTGTCCCGTTCCCTTGGATACGCCGTCGATAACCTGCTAGAGGCTCAGGTAGGGACTAATTAGAAATATAGTGTTAACCGAGTACCTTTTAAATAAGCTTATGGTTGTGCTGCGTGTCAAAGGACCGATATCATGAGCATAAAATATTGTACAACCTAACCTAACACATGCACGAAAGCGATTTTTGTTTAGGAAATAAATACAAAACATCTACATGTATGAAAATCGACATATAGCAGTATTCTTTAAGTAGAAATTTAATAATATTAAGTTTCTTTGTACATAGGTGGTGCTTGCTGACGGTTCCATTGTCACTGCGACAGAGAACAGGACGGTGATTGTCACCCCGGAAGGCGATATCATCTATCACGAGAACGGAGACCTGTTCTGGGCACTTAGGGGCGGCGGCGGAGGTACATTTGGAATTGCCGTGTACTTTGTGTTTTGTCTGCACCCAATGCCGTCACAGATGGTAGTTTTCAGTATGCCCGTTCCTATTGAAATGAACGTTTATGGGATAAACTATTTTGAAGAGGTATTAGAAGTTTTTGAGCAGCAAATGGAGAAAATGACGCCTACATGGGGTGGCTACTGGATGCTTAACAACTTTCCGGGATCTTTCGAGGACCCAGGCTCCAAAACAATTATCAATTACAAGGGATTGCTAACATTCTACTTTAACAAGTTTGCACCCTGGGATGGATCCGAGCACAAAGAATTAGAGGCCGCAGTCAACTGGGCAAGAAGCAAGTGAGTATATACAATTGTAAGGCATTAGACACTGATGAGCGGCGGCTCTGTTCACTGGCATTTATTTTATTTTCTAGGCAAAAAATGCTAGGTAATACAAATTCCATTATGCGCGATCTAACAATCTGATACTATAGTCTGATAAATTATAGAATCTTGATTCTGTTTCCTGGATAGAAACGAGTTCTGGTGACAGCTTTGAGAGGCCATGCGAAAGTACCTCTGTTGGTGATCGAACCCACGAATTCATGTGTGAGAGTTGGACACCTTCACCACTTAAATTAATCTTACCCTGTTTGGGATCGAGCCAAATACCTCCTGTGTGAGAGGTGGACACCTACACCACTTAACCACTCTGACCATGTTGGGGATCGAGCTCACGACTTCCTCTTTGAGGCGTGGACACCCATACCACTAAACCACACTCACTCTGTTGAAGATCGAACCCACTACCTTCTGTATAAGAGGTGGACATAAATACCACTAAACCACTCTCGACCCTGTAAGGGATAAAACCCACACCCTCCTGTGTATGGGTGGGACATAAATACTTCTAAACCACTCTCACCCCGTTAGGGATCTAACTCACACCCTCCTGGGTGAGGGGTGGACATAAATACCACTTAACCACTCTCACCCTGTTAGGGATCTAACTCACACCCTCCTGTGTATGGGTCGGACATAAATATCACTAAACCACTCTCACCCTGTTAGGGATCTAACCCACACCCTCCTGGGTGAGGGGTGGACATAAATACCACTAAACCACTCTCACCCTGTTAGGGATCGTACCCACACCCTCCTGTATGAGAGATGGACACCTTTACCACTAAAATTATTCTCACCCTGTTTAGGATCAAACCCACTTTTTCCTGTGTGAGAGATAGACACCTACACCATAAACCACTCTGACCCTGTTGAAGATCGAACCCACGACCTCCTCTTTGAGGGGTGGACATCTATACCAATAAACCACTCTCACCCTGTTAGGGATCGAAACCACTAACCTTGGTGTGAGAGAAGGACACTTATACCACTAAACCATCCTCGCCTTGTTAGGGATCGAGCCCAAGCCCTCCTGTGTGAAATAAGGCCACCTATACCACTTAACTCTGACCATGTTTTGAATCAAACCCACTACCTCTTGTGTGATACCTATACACAGTCTGACCATGTTGGGGAACGAACCCACGCCCTCCTATGTAAGAGATGGACACCTTTACCACTAAACCACTCTCACCCTGTTTGAGATCGACCCACTACCTTCTGTGTGAGAGATGGACACCTTTACCACCCAACAACTCTCACCCTGTTTGAAATCGACCCGCTACCTTCTGTGTGAGAGATGGACACCTTTACCACTCGACAACTCTCACCCTGTTTGAGATCGACCCACTACCTTCTGTGTGAGAGGTGGACACCTTTACCACTAAACAACTCTCACCCTGTTTGAGATCGACCCACTACCTTCTGTGTGAGAGGTGGACACCTTTACCACTAAACAACTCTCACCCTGTTTGAGATCGACCCACTACCTTCTGTGTGAGAGGTGGATATAAATACCAATAATCCACGCTCACCCTATAAGGGATCTAACCCACACCCTTCTGTATGAGGGGTGAACATAAATACCACTAAACCACTTTCACCCTGTTAGGGATTGACCCCACTGCCTCTGTATAAGAGGTGGACATAAATACCACTAAACCACTCTCACCCTGTAAGGGATCTAACCCACTCCCTCCCGTGTGAGGGGTGGACATAAATACTTCTAACCCCTCTCACCCTGTAAGGAATCTAACCCACACCCTCCCGTTTGAGGAGTGGACAAAAATGATTCTAAATCACACACACCCTGTAAGGGATCTAACCCATACCCCCCTGTGTGAGGAGTGGACAAAAAAAATTCTAAACCACTCTCACCCTATAAGGGATCTAAGCCACACCCTCCTATGTGAGGGTTGGACATAAATACTACTAAACCACTCTCACCCTGTAAGGGATCTAACCCACACCCTCCTGTGTGAGGGGTGGACAAATTTCTAAACCACTCTCACCCTATAAGGGATCTAAGCCACACCTTCATATGTGAGGGTTGGACATAACTACTACTAAACCACTCACAGCCTGTTGGCGATCTAACCTTTTACCCTCTGTGTGAGAGGTGGACACCTTTACCACTCTAAATTTTAACCATTCCGTAGACATGAGTTATTTTTCTTCTGCTATTTTATTGCTTATCATATTGGTATCATATACATATATCTAAATCAGTTTATGTACAGGTATGCTACCAGAACCATACAACCATTGATCTTAAATAGACAAGTCGCGATACTCGGTGTGTACTTTTACTTGAACGTAAAGCTACACGTGCGTTGAGATTATTTTTATTTTTAGAGAAAATTCACTTTATATTAACACTTTAGCCGTAGTGTCGAATATGCCATTCTAAACAATGTACACATGGCTGGATGTTGCATAAGAAGTTATTTGCAACCTCTTTTTTCTCTAATGTGATCGTGACTTCGCGTGTTAATAACCATGGACTTCTTAACGTACTTTTCCAGGAAATACTTGGCCAAAAATATACTTTATCCTCATAAAGCCACCTTGCATTTGTCAATTTCCATTTATTCTGTGATTTGAAACCTTTTAATGCACCAGTCAATTGAAACCACACCCCCCCCCCCAGGTCCGGGGAATAGCGGGGACTTTGACTTTCGGTCCAGCCAAGCTCGGGTAAATTCCCCTCCCTGCAAGAACGAACTGCTGGTAAAATCCCCGCACCCCAGGGACCATAGGTAAGGCTCATTCTCACTATGTTTGCGCGAAGACAAAACCACCGCATTCCCCCTGCACTGTGGGGACACCTGGAAGGTATAACACGGCCCATTTCCCCGGGTATCCCCGGTGTACTCCCGGACCTTTGGGGCTGTGGTTACAGTTGACTGGTACATAATGTAATTCTCCATAGATGGAATTATGCTGAACCGACCGACCATAGTTCCTTAATGTCCAGTACTTCAAAAATTAAAATTACTATTTAACAGACAAGTACCATTCACCTTCACAAACAAGACGGATTTCTGGGACTACGAGAAGGACTCGTATGACCCGCCAATTGTGCGCGCATATATGGCGAACACCTTGTTGCAGCCGGGACAGGCCGGGGAGGACTTCCGGGCCTTCATGAGGGAGCAGCTGTTTGTGGGAGTGGCCAGAGATTTGTGGATTGCATGCACAGGGGCTCTTTTGGGAGGTAGGCTGAACGACGGTCCTAAGCTTGACGACAAACCAATCAGTGTTAAAGGGACTGTGCTCCGTATGATGAAATAGCGAAAAAAAAAAGAAATTGTCGAAAACTGACATAATCACGGTATCAATGTGCACAATGCATTGAATCTTACTAACTGAAGTACCACAAAGTTTACATTTAATTTATTTTTCGCAGCGGTTTCGTATTTTTTCCATTAAAAAGATTACTGGGTATGTCTACCTAGTAGAATGCAATCCTTATGCGCGGTTGCCTAGTCGATGTTATCACTTGATTTACCGAGTTAGATATATTTATATCACATGATTAGGGTAATACTTCGTAGCTCAGTGGATACAACGCTGGATTGCAATTTTGGCGACATCGGTTCGAACCCGGTCTTCAACATATTTTTTTTTTATTTTGGTATTCTTTTTTTCAAATTATGATATCAACGATTAAAAAATTTATCAAATAATTGTCCTGAGATTCGTTACAGAAAAAAATATTTTGGTGCCAATCTGGTGTACAGTCCCTTTAAAAATGCCCTTTTTCAACAAAGGTCGGAGGGACAAATTTATAAAACGTATTATAAAGAATGAAAACAAGTTTTGATATGCATAGTTATTTATTTTAACTGTCATTGTAGACGAGTTTTACATCATTTTTGTAACATGAAGTGTAACTTTTTATTAATAAAATATAAGTCAAAAGACACACTCTTCTGGAATGGCACTAATGCAATCGCAGTGCGGTAATTTTGTCAAACAATGTCAGTTGCATCCATCTTACAGGCAAAACCACGGAAGCTCCCTTGGAGAGCACACCCCTTCATCCGGGCTATCGGTCAACAGTGACGTCATTGTCATGTGGACTCTCCCTGGGCGACGCCGAAAGTGGGGTCCCTCTCTTGAATCAGACCACAGATAACGACGAGCTTATCGAATACTTCCAGACGTTTGCAAAAGCAATAAGGAAGTAAGAATTATTTACTCAACATAGTTTACTTGCCTTGTTCCCGTTATATGTATGACTGCGAGGTCGCGACCTATTGTCCCTAAAGTAGATTTATTTTAATTTCTAATGTCCTTGTGTGCCAATTTGTAAAGTAGATGTTACACTTCGTGAACGAGAAGTGTCCGCATAAGATTCAGATTACCTTTAATGGTACTTTATACCTGTCGTTACACTCGAATTTAATTATAACGAAAACGTTTGAAAATTTATATCGTTGAAATAACATATACACATTACATTCAGATCTTCTTCCATCGTACAAGATCAATTTATATATGTTGGGTTGCCAAACACGACATGTACTTTTATGTGTATGTACAGCTTCATTTACATGGTCAAGTTACAGTTGAGTCTAAAAGCCGTTCGCAACTGATCACTTAAAGCTTGTACTTGCAGCTCGCATAACTAACTCGCCGGCAAATCACATCCATAAGTCACTCGCTGACGAATATACGCGCGTGAATAACACTCATAAATTACACATATGAATCAGAAGCAAAAGTCTCTCGCGTAAATTCCACGCATAAACCATTCTCATAAAACACACACAGTAATCACTCGCACAAATCACTGCATGAATCACACACAGTAATCACTCACATAAATCACACACATGAATAACTTGCATAAATCAGTCATATAAATCACTCACATACGTTGTACTCATAGATCTCTCGCACAAATCACTCGCACAAATCACTTGCATAAATCACTCGCACAAATCACTCGCACAAATCACTCGCACAAATCACTCGCATAAATCACACACATACGTCACACTCAAAGATCACTTGCACAAATCACTCGCACAAACCACTCGCATAAATCACACACAGTAATCAATCGCAAAAATCACTCGCACAAATCACTCGCATAAATCACACACAGTAATCACTCGCACAAATCACTCGCATAAATCACTCGCATAAATCACACACAGTAATCACTCGCACAAATCATTCGCATAAATGACACACATGAATAAAACACACAAGTCACTCGCATAGATAACATACATAAATCACTCGCATTAATATTTCGCATAAATAACACTTGCAAAAATCACACACACATTAAGTATACGCATAAAAAACACATAAAATAAATAACACACATAAATAAAACGCATAAATAACACACACAAATCACACACAGAAATGACATAACAATATCACGCATAAATAACACATAAATAACACGCATAAATGCCACACATAAGACACACACATAAATAACATGCATAAAATGCATACATAAAACATTCGCATTAACCATACGCATAAAACGTTTCCCTCTTCGGAGCGCACATTCTAGACATGTAAAAAATACATATACATGAATGACGTATTGTACAAAAAGTACCCGTACTAGTGCTTGCAACCTCCCTAAAGTCATTATTACCATCACACTACAATGCCCCCCCCCTCTATCAGTGTGTTATTGAACGGCATCAACAAACACGTGTTACTCGTCATCCACGTGCCTTATTTTGCAGTTTCAGAAGCGGTAAGTACTTGAACGAGCCGTGGAAAGATAACCCTTACTGGAAGGAGGACTGTTGCTGATCAAGCGTCGTTACGACCCAGACAACTTCTTCACGTGTCTTCACTGTGTCGGTTCTGACGTAATGGATAAAACGGATACCAGACCGGCGCCGCCCGTGGGACACGCGTTCACCTGCCTGGCGTCGTGGAGTTTAGTTGTCTTCACATATCTGGCGTCTTGTTTCCTATTTTAAACACAGCGTGGCAACAAATCATAACTTTGATTATTCCTATTAAATGTATTGCAGAATAGTTATGTATACGATTATCTGTTATGATGTTTATCTTATAAGAGCTAATGTGTTAACATGTTCGAATTCACTACCCTGGCTACCGTTATTAACCTTTAACACAAAATTTACTATTGTTACTTCGTAGGAGCTTGTCGAAGGTCATGCGGATAGCAACATCGGCTTATAAGCCTGGTCGTATCTGGACACCGATTGGTGGTTGGTTTGATTGACAGGTCATGTCATGTCAATTATGGCGCTGTGGAACATGAATGCGTCAATTACTACAATGAAACATTTGCATTCAAGATAAACATAAAATGTAAACATAAATAAGCTGGTATCCAGTTCCATTTAATTGAGTATTCCTTTAAATGTATGTATGTTCCGACGCGCTCCTCTAGGCGTTATTGAATGACCAGATTAGTAACTAGATAACTTGTAACATTATACGCCATATTCTGGGTTGTGCTATGACAATACGTTTAATACTCAACCATCGTTTGCATCTGTATATCTGAAAGCATAGGAGGATAATATGACATATCATGTACTAATAAATATTGTGTGTTTGTTTATTGTTTAATCTTCAACACCAGGTCAGTTTGTTACTGTATTTAGTCCACTATTTTTATCCTAGTGTATGATATATCAGTTGAAAGTACATTGAATAAATGATTAATCGATTAGGTGTTCTATTCAGGATTTAGTCTTATCTTTCGTGCGTTCATGCAGTACGAACGCTCGGCCGCGATTATGCAAATCCATGAAGCGCGCTAGCGCTTCTTGGAAGATTTGCGGCTGTTTAATTTTGTATTCTAATTTAACCTTTTGCAGAACTCCTTGGTTTCGGTCATGTCATATCATGTCATATTTCGGCGCTTTGAAAATAATACATGAAACCTTAACCTTAACTTGAACACGATAGGATTTTGTACCAAATAAGCAGCTGTTTGAAGCAATAATTGATATTAAACTTTGTATCAGTAAAGGTGAGTGCGTGACGACATATTCCTGCCGTAGTATTCACGAATATAAGGGAGCAGGGGCGCTCAATGTCGAGAAATAAAATAAGTTCATTTTAAAAACAAAATATATTTTTATTTCTCCATGATTTGCACGGAATGTTCATTAATTGACCCTTCTTTCGCAGCCTTTTTTGTTGCTAAGATTGGCGTGATTAGGTTCTGAAAGTCAAACAGTGACCTTGATAATGACAAATTGAAGGAGTAAAGTCAAGAAACCTTTTCAACTTTTAGGGTCTAATGACACAATTCACTTCAACAACAAAAATGATATTAGTGTTTAAATAATAATAATTTTTTTTCATGCAAAGCATAATTATTAAGTTGATTGAAGAATTTTACACATTTTACGTCACCAATTTGAACGCACCTGGTCAATAATAACCCTGAACACAACGGTTGGATTCTCCATCGTGAAACTAAACACTCCCTCGTAGGCGAACAATGACCGCTCAACTTATAAACAAATGATAAACAGAGATTGATGACAAACGAAAAAACAGTTATTAAATCAAAACCCATGAAATCAAGCGGTGAAACACCAGAATTTCTCACGTATGATCCGAAACTGACATATAAAAGAGGCATAAGGCAGATGTTAAATATCTTATCATGGTAATTATAACAAATTCGAACACTTATATATTGAAATTCAATAAGCGATGCGATTATCATATGACACGACGTTATAAGCAATTCAAATATATTATAAAAATGCCTTCTCCCAACTCTGATAGGTAAATCTAATCATTTGACAATGCTAGATATTTTAATTTTGCCAACGGGCAAAGATAAAACAAGTACCCGTATGGAACTCCTTTTTTATTGTCATCACACAATTAACTCCCTTGTTGAAGACTGTCGTCTGTAGCATCATGGAAACCTTGTCTTGTTGCAATATTTAGAATCCTTATCAATTATTTATCGCTTCAAATGACACCATAAAGACGTTTTTACGCTCCATTCAAGAAAGAATGTTGCATTCTACTCAGAACTATTTCAATAACTATTTGACTTTTAACATAATCTGAATCACTGCGCGCATATACTATGACAACCAGAAAATATCACATATCTATACGCATTTATTTTCACTACGCACAAAAGAGATCCAACGAAAAATCCATTTATCTACCTTAGCCGCTCGTGTAAGAGTGTTTTGCGGAAACTGAAAACTTATCTTACACTCTCGGCCATGGAAGATACTTATATTATTTCATGCTGTTTGATGAACTATGGAGTTATAACAGTGAAATAACACCTTGACGTATCATACTTGTATTTCATATGAATGTAAAAAACAATGCCAACGCCTAAAGGTGTTCAGTTATTTAATTTAATTTGATTTAATTTCTAAAGAACTAAGCACTTACTTGTTCTTTCAAAAACATAAAAATCGGCTGATAATGATGACTTATGGTTCACTCTAAATTAAACAAACTACATGAATAGTCTAAATATCAATCGGTACACAAGTGTTCTCTTCACTGAAATCTCGCAGTGCACATGGTCACTCATCACCAAATCACGCATGAGCTCTGACCATAGGAGAGATGGACTCGAATCTGTTCATGAACGAGTTGGGGTTCTAGCTGGGGAGATCAAGAGTCTGGGTGGATTCGGACAACCGTTTCTTTAGCTGGCCGTACAGCTTTGTCAGAGGATCTGTAAATATATAAGTTTAGAATGGACAAACGTAAGTTTTCCCCTTACTTATGGGAAGAGAACATTCTGTTTAAGCATTCTGTTGACGTTGTTCCACCTAATGTTGACGGTGTTGCACCTCATGTTGGCGGTGTTGCACCTAATGTTGACGTTGTTCCACCTAATATTGACGGTGTTGCACCTAGTGTTGGCGATGTTGCACCTAATGTTGACGGTGTTGCACCTAATGTTGGCGGTGTTGCACCTAATGTCGGCGGTGTTGCACCTAATGTTGGCGGTGTTGCACCTGTAGTTGACCTTGATCCTCCAAATGTTGACGGTCTTGCACCTAATGTTGGCGGTGTTGCACCTAATTATGGCGGTGTTGCACCTAATGTTGACGGTATTGCACCTAATGTTGACGGTGTTGCACCTAATTTTGGCGGTGTTGCACCTGATGTTGGCGGTGTTGCACCTAACGTTGACGGTGTGGCACCTGTAGTTGACGTTGTTCCACCTAATGTTGACGGTGTTGCACCTAATGTTGGCGATGTTGCACCTAATCTTGACGGTGTTGCACCTAATGTTGGCGGTGTTCCAACTAATGTTGGCGGTGTTGCACCTAATGTTGGCGGTGTTGCACCTACCGAATACAGTGTTGCAAATATCTTTAAAGCGAATGGACATTTTTCATCAAACCGATACATCCATTTTCTATTTAGTTTGTATGAGTTTGCGTTTTCGGATTCCTGTCCAGAATGAAGTATATTACGTCTATATGCATGTAATATAGACAACTGCACCAGCAGTTATGCATGATGCATATCTGCTTGACTTCCCTTTCAAATCAATTATAAATTGCAATAGCAGGAATGACGGTTTCAATGACTGAGGCCGCAACATTTGAAAATGCTGAAACCTTTGACTCAATATTTTTGTTGTTGTTGTTGTTGTTGTTGTTTTCTGTATGCATATGGCTTTTTATTGTTGCAACACATGACCATAGCACATGATTCGTGACTAAGTTTGGCCCTGCAGTTTATAATTATTACGTAATTGATAACCATTACTTGTAATGAATAAAGGTTGATTAATAGCAATGATACAATCACGTCGTTTATTGATAATATATATGATAAAATATAAAACTTCTACCTGGGGCACCGTTGTTGGGACATTCGACCACATCAAAGATCGCCTCACAGCCTCTGTCCACCCACCACGAGTCATCCGATAAACCGTATTTGCAAGGAAACATAGCGTTTAATACATAAGAACCTGTTTTTATCATCGCAATAGAGAGATGAGTTAATTCAGTGTGTAATATGTGATGCGTAACACAAAACAACAACATTTTTCTTTCTCCTTTTGCGTACAGTTTAGTCAGTACATTTAACGCGCTGCCCTTAGGAAGTTACTACCCTTTGTTTCTCTTTCAAATGTACATTTAGGAAAAAGATATTTACCAATGTTTGTGTTTTAAACCGTGTTTTTAAGGTTCTTATCTATTTTGATTAGGGTTGTATGACTTTTGCCCAATGTGTATGCTCCTTTTGTCCCTACGATTGTCCTTTGGCGTTTGACCATTGTGCCACAAAACAAGTGAATAGGTGATTTTCGGCTACTAGAATTGTCCCAACAGTTTCTGTTGTTCCATCAAGGTTGAATGATAACCAAACAAGGGCGATACGAACGAGGGATTAACATAGTTTTACATTTAAAATTTAGTCCTATATATTGAACCATACCTTCCTAAATTATTTCTTTATTCACCCATTTCGAATGATGTTATGACCTTGAAATATCAGAAACGTTAGTTTGCTGTTGAAAGAATAAGAAAATAACGCAAACTAAATTAACCGTATATTCTTCTGGACAGTTAACTGAGTCGTATTATATCTTGTTACAAAATAAACACACACTTTATTTATCAATGCAAAAAAGTGTCGCATTATATCTCGTGACAAATTATACACACATTGTTATTATCAATGCAAAAAACATTCGAAAGTATCCAAACACATGACATATATTTATATATCTCTAACAAAGTGAACGCTTGTTAACTACTTCTACAAAACATCAACAGCATTTCAACTTAATTATGTTCAAGTTCAAACATTTTGAAAAATATTATAAGCACATATAAAAAAATATTCCATCAAATACAATTTACGTCTTGTCGTATGACTGTCCATGTCTGAATTTACGCATTGGCCAAATACTCAATTTCATCGGGTCAACTTTAAATACCACCACCTAGCGCAATTTACATTTAACCAAGAAAAGTAATTTTCTTTTTATTTGTAACAAAAATTAAGAAATGATAAAACCTTATTAAACCGTGCAAATGCAATAAAAGCCTTCCTTTAAAGGAAGTGCTCTGTAAAAGCATTATCAAAGAAACTTGTGCTTGGAAAGTTTGCATGAGGTTTATTTTTAAAATTTTGCGTGGAAATATTTCGGCTTGAAGATGGACCTTAGCTCGGTTGCCAGACAAATACCCTCTTCAACATGGACATAAAAGTGGTCTTTTCAATTGTGTGCGTTCCATGTTTCTGGTTTGTGTTTGTTTTTGAGTCTTTGGCGTTTACCCTCTGCCATTAAACGGGGTTAATGTTTCCTTAAGTTAATGCATACGTTAATAAGATTTGCATTTTCTTTTTACTTTATTCTGGATCGTTCGGATAGAGTGAGGTTGTGCACACAAACTGGTTTAAACCCCCAGTAATTTACATTTTACTGACCGTTCCAAGGCGGTAACTAACAATCCTTGATAAACATACCTATTTTTATATAGTATATATGCACTGTGCTGTTGGTGAGGTTAAGTGCTGTTGTTCCATGTTTCTTGATTGTGATTTTTTTGTGTTTGTGGTCTATGTCTGCGTATACCCTGTGCCATTAAACGGGGTTTATGTTAAAACCTTTGGCAACTGAGCTTGTTTCTGTAGTTTTTCACGTAGGTATTGTAAGCAAAAGTAAAAAAAAATGATTTGCAAATTGATAACTAAATGCTATGCTCTCTTTTCATGTCAACTAATATCTACAGACAGGCCATGTAACACTTGGTTAACATTTATAGAATGAAGTCCTCTTCAGTAGTATGAGAGAGCAGATGTAATGTTCCGCTGTCTTCGCGGTGTAGATCTTTCGCTGCATCCGGAAATCACCTTTTCCCTCGAGCATCAGCGTGGTGCACCCTGGCAACGCAACAGAAGGCAAGTCATTCTTGTTATTTTTAAATGATAAGTGTTTGTTGCCGTTAGTGACACAATCATATCGAAGAGTCCATGTAGTCAGTACTTCTAAAAGTTCGGGTAGTGATTTCAGTCGTGCAAAAATTCTCTTAAACTGTCGTTTTTATTTTTAAACGAATGATACACTTCTCTCAGCGCTTCAAGTATATGTGTAAATTATAGATTGCCTAAAGAATGTTTTGAATACACCACCAAAACGGTTAAATAATGCTATCTGAGTTAGAAAAAGGAACAATTATTTGTCAGACGGAGAAGGTACATTTAGTTGGCGGAAAATCAACCCAAATGACAGAACGTGCCATCTTTCTGATACTGAATGAGTTTGTAAAGAATTTTATTATTTGCTAGAGTTTCGAAAATTCAAAGATGGCGTTTCATTTATAACTATACTTATGTAACACCAAATGTAACAATATCTGTCGTAGGACAGCGCGCTCGACTACACCGCTTTGAATTAGAAGTGAATAAAATAACAATGTAATATGTGCCTGTCAAATACATTAAAATATCAAATTAAAAAGTGAACAAGAATCACGATGAGACAAACCGGGTTTTTAATGATTGGCAGAAGAGATTCAGTTTCAACTGCTTTCTTCTATTTTTTTGTAACTGTGACCTTAATTCTAAGGGCCCATGGAAGTCCTCAATAAACTCTTCCTACATATCAAGTTTTGTCACAGCATGTCAACCATAACTAAAGTTATTCAGTACCAAACAGTAATCTATTTTTAGTAACAGTGACCTTGACACTAGATGGCCAAAAGGCAATCAAATGAAAGCTCTGCATAAACTTGTCCTATATACCAGTTTGGTCACACTATGTTAAATCTTACTTGAGGTATTCAGTACAAACCATATTTCTATTTTTAGCAACAGTCACCTTGACCTAGACCTTAACTCTGGGTGCTCAAAATACAATCTCAGGGAAGGTGTTTATAAACTCTTCCTATATACCAAGTTTGGTCACAATATGTAGACCCTTACTTAAGTTATTCAATACCAACCATTTTTCAATTAATAGTAACTTTGACCTTGACTTTGATCCTAGGGGCCTTAAACGCATTACCGTGAAAGGCTTCATAAAATATTCATATATACCAAGTTTGGTCACTTTATGTTAAACCTAGCTAATATTATTCGATACATAAGGTGACGTTGACACTGCCCGCCCAAGAGCACACCTGAAGATGACGCAAGTCAATCTAATAACGTGTTTCCCATGAAACCTGGTTTAGAATATAAAAATGTGCCTGTCAAAAGAAAATGAAAGAAAAGAAAAATCAATCAAGGGCCATAATGTGTATTAAGGGTTAAAATGGAGTTATGGGACCTTATTGTAAGATGGTCGTCATTACATGTGCGAAGTATTAAGTGCATTGAATGATTTTTTTTTATTTAAATCCCAACTTGCCCTAAACCTTGAACCTAAGTTTCTAAGTCAATCAGGGGTCATTACTTGTATTAAGGATAACATGGAGTTATGTAACCTCATTGTGTGATGGTCCTGAACAACTGTGTGAAGTATTAAGTCTATTGAATGAAGGATAGATAAGTTATTAATATATACCTAACCTGTCCTAAAACTTTAACCTAAGATCCATAGTCAAACAGGAGCCACAATTTGTACAAAGGATAATATGGAGTTATCTAACCTCAATAGGTAATGGCCTTGGACAACAGTAACTGTGTAAAATATTAGGTGAATTGAATGAAGGGTATTGAAGAAATAAATCAAATTCCCAACTTGCCCTATAACTTAAACTTGCCCTATGACTTAAACCAAGTTCCTAGTAAGTAAATCAGGGCCATAACTTGTATTAAGGATACTATGGAGTTATGTAACCTCATTGTGTTATGGTCCGGAAAAACTATGTGAAGTATTTAGTCAATTGAATGAAGGGTATTGAAGTTATAAGTGAAAATCGCAACTTGCCCTAAAACTTTAACCTACAAAACATCACAAACAAGTTTAAGATAATTCATAAAATAAAAAAAAACAGTCAAAAAAGCCGTTTCTGTCGCACCTTTTAAAACTGCCTCTCTGCAATGAGGAATGTGAGGTGGTTTTGAACTCAGCAAAATGTCCCCCCATAGACCCATATGAATTTACATGTACAGCATCGACCTCGCCACAGTATACTGAAAAGATATAGTGGATTCATCGACAAATAGCCAAAATTTATTTAAGATTAAAAAAGCGTATATTCGAATAGGGAACAGCCCATGATAATCTAAATAACATAAGACCTATTCCCTTAATATGTTTGTGTATGATCTTACGTGACTTTTAAGTTGAACGCATTTTATATTCCAATGCACAGTAATCGTTACTGAACTTAACCAAGTACGATTTATAATTCTACAAATTGCATGTTTGACGTACAGAAATATGTTTACGGAATAAAATTATCGTACGGTCAAAATATATAAAATTACCTAGTGTGTGGGCACCGACCTGGGATTTCACAATAGTATAGAAGGCTTCACAGTTGTTATATTGCAGGTATGGATTTGGAACGGAATCTTTGGAACCTGCATTACGTATAAATCAAGTATGTGAATACATGTGTATTGTACGTAAACATCAGGGGCCGTTTTGTTAAAGGATTCTAGTCGTTACTTCAATAACATTAAATTGTATAAGTTTCACAAATGGCAACACTCGTATTGTTTGCTTTCTACATTCTGTACTCATTTCGAATACTGTTTAAAATCAATTCACACAAAAATGTTGTGAAATATAATATATTTTGTGGAACAGGTTTTCAGAGAACCAGCCATTTATATGCAAAAAAACAATGTTCCTCCAATTGCTTATAATGTTGTTTTTACTTGATGGGATATAATAAATTTGAGTGCTGAACTTTGTCTAAGACTTCTACACAATTGGTCGAACTATGCCCTACTTGCGGTGTGATACTGCTCGAACTTGAAGCCCCACGCCCACATCTCTTCGTTCTTCCCTCCCATTATTTGTTGTTTTAGTGCCAGTTTCTGGTCGGTGTGGTAGTCACACAGGAAGTATGTGCCGTTATGAAGAGTCACTGCGAACTTTCAGTCTTCTTTTCTCGTATACAGCGTAGACAGTAACCTTTTTAACAAACTCCTGTCGCGTATGAAGTCGATTTGGGTAATTCTGTAATTTATTCAAATCGCATACAAATAAAGAACAAAAATCAAGAAATGCGAAAATACATCTACTCAACGACTTCAACCTTACCGCCAAACATCTAGATATAAATATTCTCATTATCTCAAGTGAGTTCGCCTACGCTCTGCGAGAAGTTAGTAATATATATCCATGCATTGTTTCTTCAAAAATCAAATTGATCATGTTCCACTCATCTATATCTTTATGAGTTTCTGTTTCTGAAAAGCCTTATCCACTCGCCCCTGCTCATGTTTTCGTATCCATTTCAGAATGTGGTCAATCTGTTCGTTCTTATATTCATCTCTTTTCACCATTCCCCTGTAGCCTTTTGTCAGATCAAATCTAACATTGTTATAATTTGATGGTTTAATAAAATATTTCCTCTGGCGGGCATCATCTTGAAATTCTCTGTTAATATCTAATGAGAAGCACCCAATCTCTCCAAGGTGTTTAAAACTGAGTTTGGGCCAACCAATCGTCTTATGTTGGTGTTAAGCCTCGCCATGTTCTTACTGAATGATTGGTTAATGTACGATTTATTGAGTCTCTTGAAAATAGCTTTTTATACAAATATTGATTGGCACTTTTATAGTCCAATGTTTTATTTACATTGTATTCATTCCGATTACGTTGATCGTATCAATTTTTTTGACAGGAACAATCATCGTAAGGTATATATTGATATATACGCAATCTTAACAGAGCACAAAAAATATAATCTGTTAAATACTGAATGTTAATCTTGATATCGCTCGTATACATATCACACTATTGTCGTGGTCCCTTTATCGTCAGTATATTCTTCGCGGGCTAAGTACAGAGCGGTTGTAACTCAATTTAGTAATATAATGCATTACAACAGTCACGCGTCAAGACCTCGGTCACAATTTTGTTATAGAAAGAAAAACAGTTTCATAAGATTTAAAATTCTCAAGGACGATACCATCTGCGAAAGAAAACGTTGTTTTAGCAATGCTCAGGTGTAAATCATACGCCGGTATTAGCTCATTTTAAGGAAGCCTGATGTCCCCGTGTCATTTTGGTTTCATTCCCAAGGGTTTTTTAGTCTGATTTCAAACCTGTAAAATGAATATCAAAAACTACATCCTAAAGAATGTATCAGTCGAACCCCGTTCGCTCGAACCCTCAGGAACCTGCGAAAATCCCTCGAGCCTCGGAAACTAAGAGCCAAGCCGACACTTTTACCTATAGTATAAAGAAATTAGTCCTTTACATCTAGTTCGAGATATATAGTGTTCCGACCTTCAGATGATGTATAGCTGAAGCAGAAATTCTTCCTGTTTCGAACTGCAAGATCTATATACTTTACAACACCGACATTTAACGTCGTGATGTATGCCTTGAGCAGCCAAGCTGCTTGTCATAATCGTGTACTTTACAACACCGACCATCGACTTATTCATGTATGCATTGGTCAGCAAAGCTAATTGCAAGAATATGTACTTTACTTCACCCACCATCAACTTATTGATGCATGCCTTTGGCAGTCAAGCTGATTCCCGTAATCATACACTTTAGAATACCGACCTTTAACGTTTTGATGTACTCATAAAGCAATGCAACTGATTGTCATACATATATGTAGCTCACATATCCCACCTTTTACTTCTTGGTGTTGGCATTTGGCAGCAATGTTTATTGCCAGACACATGTTCTTTACAACACCGACCTTTTACTTGTTCATATAAGCATTGAGCAGCAAAGCTGGTGTCCATTAATGAGGTTATCACACATCCGACCACCCTTATTTCTTGGTGTATTTATTTAGCATCAATGCTTATATCCAGAATTATTATGTACTTTACTACACCGACCTTAAACTGCATTGTGTACTTGATAAATTATGGCACATCACCTGTTTGTAGGGCGTAAGACACAATTATTGGCAAAAAACTGGATGATGTCATGTCAGTTAGATATTTACAGCGGCAGATGCAAGTTTTTAGAAAATAGTGAATTGTTTACTAGAATTCCAAATGCCTCAATATAATAAAAATACTCTGTTTTAAAAAAATATCAAATCTAAAAAGCGTTTGATATATTTGAAAGGGATGTTTTCTGATATGTTTTAAGTGTAAATCCCCCAAAAATCTGAATGATTGATATTTATAAAATTGTTTGTGTTTTGCCTATTTGTCGCATGCAAGTTGCAGTATAATAATGACAGATCTTACCATATCAATTAAACAGTCGTATGTAATTATAATTGTCTTATTGATATATTTATAATCATCACAAAAAAGTCATGTGAAAATAATAAAAAAAATCGCCAAACTCATAAATAATTTTAAGGTAATGGTCAAAAATGTTGTTGATGTTCGTAAAAGCAGTATCAAAAATATTTTGGAGGAAAAACACGAAAAAATTAGGTAATTTTTCAATATTCCTTGTTTATAGACGGTAAACACCAAATGAAATAGGACGTTACATCTAGCAAATAAACATGTTGAGCAATTTGGTTATTGCAAAAAATACTTACTTATAAGACATCCACAATTATTATGTAAGTTGAAATGTCATATATAAAGCACTTTTTATTTTCCCGTCAAAAAAGTGTTCAGACGGAAAATTATGACGTTTTTTCCTTCGAAACCTTTCGTATTGCGCTATGTTTTGATAATAAAATCATGGGAAAAATATTGCTCGATTGTTGCTCAAACGTTGGTATCAGTTTTAAGGTATTGCATATAAATGGGATTTTGAATGTGGGGGGATAATTCTGGATTTGGCTGACTTTTCTCCATTGACCATGTTCATACTGCGTATGGAATGATAATGTGTTATCATAGTTTAAAAAAAATCGGGAAAATAAAAAATAATAAAATAGTTGTATATGAATAAGTTCAAAACAAGTACTTGGGAATCTCTTAGCCGAAGTACGGGGCGGCCTAACACCATCTATCAATTATATTCCTTGTTCGTCGACAGACCTCTGACAAAGCTGAGTAATGAACTTAAGAGACGGCTAACCGACTCCTCTCTCAAATTGTACACCAACTCGTTCATAAACAGTTCATCTCTCCTATGGTCCACATCCACGCCTGATTTGGTGTTTGAGTGGCCTCTTGCATTGCGAATGAAGTCTAAACTATTATTTCAGTTGATATTCAGACTATTCAGACGTTGTTTGTTTGCAATGAAACCTAATTTATGATATTCAACCAATATAAGAATAATACTATTAGTAATTTATCTTTGTCGGCACATTACTTAACATTCATTAGACACAGCGGTATAGTACATATTTAATGATATTGTGTTTCAAAACTTACATACAAACTAAAAGATAAACAATCACACAAACATGTTATGATATTAATAACTTTTTTATATATTTATTTGAATGGAAAATATAACCAATCACAACAAAGCATGAGTTATTATATGCACAAAACTATAAAAAACAACACGATATTAAAATATAGAAACCTAAAAAAATTCAAACACACATAACACAATTGGGTGTGTTTTACATTACAAAAATGAGTGTCGTAATTTAGACGCGATATGTATAATTTATCACGGTAAGAGCGTTTACCATCAATTTGTAATCGGATACTAAGTTGAAATTTTGTGTCCCTAATAGAAGTTTTCATTAAGGCTGTTTTATATTATTACAAACACGCTGGTAAAAATAAAGGGAAGCATATACATAGTTTGACAAACAAATCAACTTCAGTCAAAGTATTTAAGCATAATCGAAAATCATTTGATGCAAGGGGTGATAATTCTTTAATATTAGAGTAACATCCCCGTGATTTTCACTGAAGCAGACAATATCCAACACTAGGTATCCAAATGAGAGCAACTAAAAAAAGATTATTTGGTGATATAAAAATGAATGATGGAATACATGCAAGCAAATACATTTTCTTTACCACTGCCATTTAGTATTCCTGCAGCAAATAGTGGGCAGTAAAAACACCTGAACAGATCTTGACATTTGATGAATAGACAAGGTTCAAAGTTTAGTAACCTTTCAAAGCAGAAGGTACATACGCAATATAAGTCGAAACGAAGAAAGGAGCTCAATATACATTGCTTATCGTGAAACTGGAGCTTACACAGAGGACATAAGACTAGTTAATGTATTAAGTGCAGATACTATGACTGGAATAATGTCATATTTTCTGATGGAAACCCATAATGTCTGTATCCAAATATCCACTTTTAAGGTTATTTGGATCAAGGAAAAGGCTCTTGCTCTTTACCAGCGTCTTAAACGCAGTAATGAGATCCATGTGTTGTTAGGGATAAGGTACGGGGAGCTTTAGCACTGTTCTGACTTGATAAGCGGTATACATGAACGTCTGATACCAACAACCAATGTGTTTTACTGTGATGACTGGGTTTCGCAGCAGGAATTTAAACCTGTCATGTATACACAATCGTGGTTTACTGACAAAAGGGTGACAGTTATGTTGGGGCAAATCAGTCAATAGAGAAATTTGGGAATTAATAACGAATAACAATAACAAGACAAAACCATTACGAGCATTGACGCATTGAAGCAGGCGGCAATGAATGACTGGGACACTTTGGACCATGATTTATAAAGGAGGATAGAGAGGGAAAGTACCAAACATTAAGAAATTAATGTCGCTGAGTATTTGAGCTGCATTAAAAATATAGATTTTTGCAGTGTTTTATTTTAAAACATAAATGTAACATGTTAATGCTGCACTCTCACAGATTTACAATTTTTATTGTTTGTCTTTGAAATAGCATTTTTTTCGCAAAAATCTGCAAACCAATGATATTATATTGCTGACAAAAGATCGCAGATTTCCGTTCGAAAATTAATGTTTTATGGCTTAAATAGTTACTTACGGTTTAAGAATTAGGCATAAAACATCATTTTTTTGAACTTGTATACTATCAGTAAATCTGCGTTCTATGTTTTTGTCAGCAGTCTTATATTACTACCTTCCATGGATTGTCGCAAAAACAATGGCTCATTCCAAAACAAAAAATATAAAAGTTGTCAAAACGTTCAATCTGTGAGAGTGCAGCTTTAATAAGGTTTGTTCAAACTAGAGACGTTCAACAAACGAACACTGAACAAAGGTACCTGCAACATTGTAACGGTGTACAAAGGCAAGTGCTGCATCGGAACGGTGGAACCGTTTTTGTTAAATAGTGCTTAAATTGTCTAAGCACCTTTTTTTTATGTCTATAACATAGTGTTAGTAGTCTCAATCGTTCAGCTGCCCTAATAATGTCAATGACGTTGCATCGAACCGGTTTGATCTGGATTAGACTCAAGCATCTACATACTCCAGGCTAATTGTGAGTATACCATTTATGCAGGAAAGCGTATTCGGAGTCCCTTGGAAGCCGGTTACAAGTCGCATCCCTGCCTGAAAACTCCAGCAGGTGAACGAGTCTGGTTTACAATAAAAGAAATACAAGTATTTTTTAACAATTCATTTTGATGGATATCTGATTTGATTTAATCTTGAGAAATCTAGTTTAAACCTTTATCCCTTTGGTTGTTGACAGTTTCAAAAGAATGTTAAATTTTCGATTAAACTCCGTGTCCTTGCCTAATTAAAATAGGCATACTTTAATCAAGTTGTTCAGTTTCAATGTGAAACAAATACCTTTAATACAAATTATTTTAATTAACAAACCTTGGATCATCTATCGTCACATTAGATTTGATGAAGTCAAGGAGCTTGTCAAGGAAGTTGAAGCAAACATTTGGCTTCCATGGAGCAGGAATGTCCTGAAATACAGTTATGTTTATAACATACATTCCCAGCTAATAAAATCGTCTATTGATAATTCTAAAAACTAAACTTACAAGATGTCATAAATTGCTACGCTTTGATCACTTTGTCCTTATTGTATATGTTAGAGTTCAAAGTTGGTTATCTACAGACAGTACATGTCAGAATGATTCGGTGATTTTTATGTTTACCATTGGCAGTTGAGGATTTTGAAAATTTTCTGTTCATTTATTTCAGTTTGATTCAGTCCCATACCTAACAACCTCCATGTCAAAGTGCATTCAGTATGGGATGGATGAAACCACATGGACACTCCTAGTTGTCAAAAATTTAAGGGACACAAAGTTAAAAGCCTAATAACATCCATGTCAACGGGCATATGACATGGCTTGGATGTTCAAAATTAGGGATGCAAACGAATGGCAAAATTGATATTCGAAAATTCTTTCGATCGAATATTTGATTACCGAAATACATATTTTAGAAGATGTAGTAAACTACTATTATTATTCGCTTAAGTAATAGCCGGGAAATGTTTACACTACTTTGTCGTAGCCAGTGCGCGAAGAGGATCCTGAATACCCTAAATAAGCCTTTAAAATTATACATATTCAGAAAGAAAAAAAAACACAATACATTATAAACAAACAAACAACAAATATAATAATTTCAATTCCGCTGCCATTATATTTGTAAACAATGTGAATTTAGATGGATTTTCAGTCAAATAGCGTTTTCCGTAGGATGATCAGCCTCGTTCTGAGATTGGCCTCTAAATTGAGTATTACAATGGAAAACCCAAACCAACTCGGGAACTAGTAAAATAATAAAACGAAAATATATGCGGATTTGACTCATGTTTTGTACAACAATAGAGGAAATATATCCTAAAACGCTATACTATTCATTTACATTTCAAAGCACGGACATTGTGTCGAAACATGGAAGACTGTTTAAAGCACATATCTGTAACAACATTTATGTAGCACATGGCATTCATATCATCACGGCGATTTGAGCTATGTTGCACAGCTTAATTAGCAGCCATGACAACACATTGGTGTTAAACCCGAATTCTAGCCAGTTATTGTAAAAGTAGGGGACTTTTATGACGCGTGTTTTGTGTATTGTTATCACATTCACACCTCTGGCATAAGGGGCCAATCGTTGTAAAAAACAAGACAAACAAACTTTATAAACAACAACAGTGTTGTAGGTAAAAGTTTTTTTTTATTCTCTTTATTTAACTTTTTTTTCGAATATTCAAATATCGATTTTGACATTCGAATACCAAACGTTTGATAGAATATTTGAATATTCGACTCAAAATAATGGTCAACCAGACTTAATCTCTGTAAGATTGTGTAAGATTGAGAATTAAAAGAACATGAATCATTTACCAAAATGCCGGTAACTGACGTGCTTTTACACAGTTGTTTTACAAGTAGGAGTGTGATTTAGGGTCTTTTGGGCAAAAACTTTTGTGTGTGAATTTTGAACAAAAATCATGTTTCAATTTCATACCATTTAAATTACAGCTTTTTTATTTTGTATCTAGAAATGTGATAATAATTCTCTATCCCCTTAAGGGTTATTAACGTTTTTGAAAAGAGAATAATGTTAACACTTTGATTTAGAACTTCTTTTTTAAGTGAGTAAGTTGCTTTTGCATAAGTAAAATAAATCGAATTTATCATAGTGTAAAAAATCATTTCAAACATCATGCCAACGAAAGTGATTAATATATGTTGCCATAGCTTGTTTCACAATTGTTTTTATATAGCACGATTTTTTAAATAAAGGCGAACGAGAATCATTCACATTTCGTGAGTCATTCCAATTAACATTTGTTAAATAGATATTGAAATACATTTATTTAATAAATTATACTTAATAAAAATATACAAAATATGCCTTACACTGGCCATCGTTGGTAAATCTTGAGTGGTGTATGTTTGTAGCTTGGTAACAATACCAGCATCATCACGGAGCCCACAAACAATCTCGGGAACACCAACAAGAACACTCTGTGTCCACCAATTTCGGAGTTTGTACCTGAAAATAATACAATGAAAACTACAGAGACGGACTCACAAGAATACACTTTGTCCACCACTTCAGGTGCGTGTACCTGTAAATATTATAATTGAAACAACAGAGGCGACCTCACACTTATAATCTGTGTCCACCACTTTAGGAGCTTGAACTGAAACTAAAGAGGCGAACTAACACCAATAAACTGTGTCCACACCTTCAGTAGCTTGAACTGAAACAAAAGAGGCGAACTCACACCAATAAACTGTGTCCACAACTTCAGGAGGTTGAACTGAAACAAAAGAGACGAACTAACACTAATAATCTGTGTCCACCACTTCAAGAGCTTTAACTGAAACTATAGAGGCAAACTCACACTAATAATCTGTGTCCACCACTTCAAGAGCTTGAACTAAAACTAAAAAGGCGAACTCACACCAATAAACTGTGTCCACAACTTCAGGAGCTTGAACTGAAACAAAAGAGGCGAACTCACACCAATAATCTGTGTCTTCTACATCAGGAGCTTCAACTGAAACAAAAAAGGCGAACTCACACAAATTATCTGTGTCCACGACTTCAGGAGCTTCTACTGAAACTAAAGAGGCGAACTCACACCAATAAACTGTGTCCATAACTTCAGGAGCTTGCACTGAAACAAAAGAGGTTAACTCACACCAATAATCTGTGTCCACCACTTGAATTGAAACTACAGAGGCGAACTCACACTAATAATCTGTGTCCACCAGTTTAGGAGCTTGAACTAAAACTACAGAGGCGAACTCACACCAATTATCTGTGTCCACCACTTCAGGAACTTAAACTGAAACTACAGAGGCGAACTCACACCAATTATCTGTGTCCACCACTTCAGGAGCTTGAACTGAAACTACAAAGGCGAACTCACACCAATTATCTATATCTACCACTTCAGGAGCTTTAACTGAAACTACAGAGGCGAACTCACACCAATCATCTGTGTCCACCACTTCAGGAGCTTGAACTGAAACTACAGAGGCGAGCTCACATTAATAATCTGTGTCCACCACTTTAGGAGCTTGAACTGAAACTTCAGAGGCGAACTAACACCAATAATCTGTGTCCACCACTTTAGGAGCTTGTACTGAAACTACAGAGGCGAACACACACTGATAATCTATGACCACCACTTCAAGAGCTTTTATTTAAACTACAGAGGCTAACTCACAAAAATACTCTGTGTCCACCACTTCAGGAGCTTGTACCAGTATAAATTACGATAGAAAATAGCTCAGCGAATACAAATGACTACTTAAAAAGGCTCGGTCAATGCTTAACACAGTAAACGAGAAACACAACACTATACGCTCAAAAATAAGGTACATTGTGTCTGTCAGATATTCTGCTCTCCAACATCGAGAACGAACGACTACGAGATATTCTTAAGTTCAATTGATATCAATTGAATATTAACAAACAATGAACTGGAAACTGCTTATTTGGTACAACGTATGTGTTCGAATACTTGTTAATTTTCAGATCCTTCGGGCTCTTTCAACATTTTAGTGTTCATGCTCATGCCTCCGCAAATGGGATAGCCAAACATATGTCTAATAATCATTTAAAGTAGTTCTGAAAACCGAACATCTATAAAAAAAGATTACATTCGCCAACTTTCCATTTTGTTACGAAAATAACGGCTAAATTTTAATTTAGTCATAAATTGTTTTTATAAAGCGAGTCTTTTAGAAGCTCACGTATTTGCACTGGGCGCTGTATAGGCTTTCGATGGGTATTTCGCCCTGAATACTAAGAAACTTAGCATATATTTTTTTGTCTTCCTAACGATAAGTAGTCACTGACATGCACCCGACCTACCGACCTAATCGTACTGAAAGCAAAAAATAAACACTAGCTATTAATTAATTATTGACCTGTCACCAATTGTCAAACAAACAATTATCTGATCAATAATAGGATTATATTTATGTAAACATAATAACACAGGGTTGCATTATCAAATTGATTTACCGGAGATGCTACACAAATGATCATGACAAGTTGCAATAGCTGAGTTGAGGACTGGCCAATACTTGAAATCAGAAAATGGCATAAGCCGTTGCTAGTGGTATTGACAATTCTGTCAATGAAACGTTTTAATTAAACCATGACTGAAAGTGTCAGACAAAGAGGGTAGTTTGTTCCCCCGAATGTTCCCTCTTCATTACACACTCAGTAGTTGAGATAATAAGATACAGATTTCTCCCACCTCAGATAAGTAGATCCAATAATTTAACCATGCTAGAAATTCTTATCTTGCCCATGGGCGAAGATAAAATGCCCGTATGGAACTCCTTTTTAATGGTCACCACATTGTAATTACCTCCCTTGTTGAAGACTGTCGTCTGTAGCATCATGGAAACCTTGTCTTGTGGCAATATTTAAAACGCTAATTAATTATTTCTCACTTCAAATGTCACCATAAAACAATTTTCACGCACCTTTCAAGAAATAATTCTTCACTCTTCTTAGAACTATTGAAAGTCCGATTCCACTTTAAACATAATCTGAATCACTGCGCGCATATCCATGACAAGCATGAATTATCGCATATCCATACGCAATTCTTTCACTAAGCACAAAAAAGTTCCAGCAAAAAAACAACATTTTTACATATTTTTTTTAACTGAGGTGGGAGCAAAAGCATCTACCATAGCCGCTCGTTTAAGATAGGTAAACCTCGTTTCCGCAAAACACCCTACGCTTGGTTCGATATCTTACACTCTTGGCCATGGAAGATACTTATAATCACTGTTCGAACAGTTGGCAATCAGGTAATACCTTTTGAAACTGTTTCTCTGCAACGCGGAATGTGTGATGGTTTTGAACTCAACATAATGTTCTCCAAAAGGTTCATCTGTACTAACAGCATCGACCTCACCCGAATACACTGGAACGAATTAGATATTTCACTAATAAAAACATGCCACTATTTTCAGATTAGAAGCTTATATTCGAACAGAAAACATTCCATTATAATGTAAATTAGTATTAAACCCATACCGTTAATATGAACAGAAAACAAGTTTATTTCCACACAAAACATTACAGTTAAATACATTAGTCAAGTACGCTAATAGCATGATAGCCCATGATCATTTTTCATTATCAAACATTTGCTCTGCGGTTTAAATAAGTTTATGACTAGTCAAAATCTTTTCAGTAACAATTATAAAAGCGAATGTTTAAACACTTTTTCAGAAAAAAATATTACGTAAAAGCATTTTTAAGATAATTAAAACTATTTATGCTCGAAAATAAAATTTTCTTTAACAGACCAATAATTTCTGTATTCAACGGTTCTATGATTATACATAAATTTGGATAAGTACGATAAACGCGTAGAATATAATTAGATCTAATATTTGTATATAGGCTGCATCCAATTAAAAAATGAAAATCGTTTGATAGGACATTACAATGTGGGCAAATCCGTTGTTCCAAAACTATTATTCTACCTACCACCTTCTATATTTAGCTAATGCAACTGAAAACACTTTTTTATCAATAGTTTACTCTATGATATCGAAATTGAAAAAAAAAGTTATAGCATAAAAAAGTATTTTGGTTTCACACCCATTTCAAGTTCTCCCAGTCAGATTTTTTAACAGGTTTGGACATTTTGCATGCTCGTGGGAACGCAGAAAACTCATTTTAAAACAAAAATTTGAACAGACAAGGAATCCATGTTCTAGTCCAGCAGAAATTATTTCATATACTAGTATGTAAAATTCATGTTGTTGTTTGTTTTTACTTCTGATTGCAGGTATTGCACTGAATTCACAAAATATCAAATAAAGTATGTGCATTACTCAGACTGAAACAAAATATCAGACTGAAATAGTATTGTCAATGTTCAATATAGAGAGTGCTTCCTGGATAACATACGGGTACTTGGTATTTAGTTATAACGTACCTAAGTAATTATATACACTTATTAACAGCTACTGAAACCCATCCACGTACGATCAATATTTCTAGAAATGGAACACTCAACTTGAAGAATGAAAGAAGTGTAAGACTTAGATGTACAAAATTACCTAGTGTGTGGGAGCCGATCGTGGCTTTCACAACAGTATAGAAGGTTTCACAGTTGTTATATTGCAGGTCTGGAGATGGATCGGAATCTGCGGAACCTGCAAAACGAATAAATTATGTTTGTGAATACATGTGTATGGTACGTAAACGTCTGGGGACCGTTTCATTAAAGGATCTAAGCCGTACCTTCAATACAAAAAATTAAAAGGAGGATTGAGATTTGTCATTAAGTCCGATTACAAATGTATAAATCTTTCGACAGCTCGCAATTTATATCGAGATCCCGGCGACTTCGGCATAACGAGTTTCCACTGGGATATTAATTTCAGAGATTGGACCTTAACCATCAAAATTCCTAACATTGTCTTTGTTATCTCTTTCGACTCTAAACATTAGAAATAAAGGTACATAGAATATGACTGCCCACCTAAGACTACCACACTTGGTAAAACTATGCCCTACTTGCGGTGAGATATTGCTCAAACTTGTAGCCCCATCCACACATCTCTTCGTCTTTTTCTCCCATCATATGTTTTATTTTTGCCAGGCTCTGGTCAGTGGGGCATTCACAAAGGTAGTAGGTACCTTTGTGAAGAGACACGGCGAACTTCCAGTCATCTTTTTTCGCATACATGGTACGCATTAAACGATTTAACAAACCCCTGCGGCATATGAAGTGGGTTTGCATATTTCTGAAACGAATATAAAGCACATGTGAATGCCTAATATACTACTAATTCGACCTATAACTACGCCAATTCATACGTCGATATGGAATTTAAAAGTGGAATATTTGAATACACTGTCATCCCATTGGTTAAAAAAATGAATTTGTAACGGTCTGCTGTATGCGGCGGATGTGCGTTCATAGTCTCTAATTCTATGCACTTGCTAGGAAGCTCAGCTGTCCTATGAGGCATAGTAAGTTGGAACTTCAACAATTTTTAAAGCTCTGCTTTCCTGATGGTTGAAGTGTAACGGTCCCCTGAAGGCGGCAGAGGTCTACAGCGGCGGAGGTGCGTTCATATTAATATTCCGTATAAAACGGAAGTACGTTCATACCGGATGTAAACTTTGTTGGTAATATGCAAATTAGCAAAGCCCGGGTTATGTGAGAATAGAGAAGTTAGTGCATATAAAGACCAGTGGACCCCTTCAGGGTCGAACATGCTTTTCCCTGAAGGGATCTGTTGGTGTTTTATTACGCCAGAAAGCTCGGCTATCTGGTGTTTGTTTGTTTACCGTCGCACGTTACAAATGGTGGCAGCGGTGGGATGATGACAACTGCCGAACGGAGTTGCCTTACCCATAAGATCAGTCCCAGACCAAGACTCGAAACGAGTCTTCTCGGAGGGGAAAGTAATGTAACGGTCCGCTGTATGCGGCGGATGTGCGTTCATAGTCTCCAATTCTATGCACTTGCTAGAAAGCTTAGCTGTCCTGTGAGGCATAGTAAGTTGGAACTTCAACAATCTTTGCTTTTCCCTGAAGGATCTGTTGATGTGAGTTTCATTACGCCAGAAAGCTCGGCTATCTGGTGTTGGTGTTTCATTGGCTCGCACGTTACAAATTCGACCACTGCATAAAATTAAGCGTATATTTGGATCAGATTGATTTTGTTCCACTCACCTATATCTTTATGAGTTTCTGTTTCTGAGAAACCTTAACCACTTACCCCAGCTCATGGTTATTTATCCATTTCAGAAGATGGTCGATCTGTTCGTCCTTAAATTCATCTCTTTTCACCATTCCCTCGTATCCTTTTGTCAGATCAAAACTAACATTATCATAATTTGAAGGTTTAATAAAATATTTCCTCTGGCTTGTATCATCGTGAAATTCTCTGTTAATATCTAATGAGAAGCACCCTAGTTCTTCAGGCCGATTTAAACCTGAGTTTGGGTAATCAAATCGTCCAATGTCGGTGTTAAACCTCGCCATTTTGAAAGTAAATGGTAAGATTTATAAAATCCATATCTCTTAAATTTTCTGAAAATAGCTTTATATTGTCAGAAGCATGTCTCGTATATATTTTTGTTTTGTAATTGGAACCCTATGTTCGATTTTTTTTGACAGACATTATCTTTACATTGATTTTATACGTGTCACTATATCGATCCCTTCCTTGTTTTGCTTCGGGCCTAGTGTAAGATGAATGTAAATTAGAATAGAAATAGAAGGCATTACATCAATCTTGCGCTAAGTCTTCGATTTGCTGTTTATTTTCGACTAAATAAAGAACTTTGAGGAAAACAGTTATACAAGATACGTACCTTGTCAAGGGCGTTACCATATGTGGTAACCAGTAACATACATTGTTTGTAGTAATGCCGAAGAGCTTGATACAATGTAAATCGTTCTCTGTTTAAGAAAGCCTTGTAGCCCAAGTAAGTAGCCATCTAAAAAGCACGTACTTGTGTATCGGACACATTAAAGGCATTCAAAGAGTATTGAGACCGAGTCCGAAGAAATGCATTTTTGGCTGTTGTTGCGAAACATATTACGTTATTGATACTTTCAACAAATGTCCATACCGTAATTATAATACTCCGTATATCACGCAAAGGTAACGGCATTATATGGAAAAAAATGTGCTTGATCTAAAACTTGAGACTTATAAGATTGCAAAACCTCTGGAGCGCAATTTCTTAAAGCGCAATAAAGAGTCAAGAATACGTTAATGAACATTAGAAATATATATTTTTAGGGATATATTGTGCGTTTAATAGTATTTAAAATACGACATTTTTGTGACGTCTTTATATTAAACAGCTTGACGTCATAAATGTTAAATTTATCAAAGGCTACCTCAACATCACCGATTGGACGCACAAATATGAATATACACTCGCAACTAGAAGTCAGAGTGATGTAGTTGTACACTGATTTCTGCCAACTCGATATAGATTCATTTGAACATTCAACTGTTTTAACTTATATATTCTAAAGTGAAAATACACACATAAAACGGTTTGCACATTATGGTATTCGTACCAATGAAGTAGATGGTTGAAGCAACTACTGAAGTTCATATGAGTGTGTCGCGTTGCCCCATATGATTTTAGTATAGGCTATAGCCTGCTGATTTAAATGACCGAAACTAGAGTGCAGTTAAGTTATGTGCTGTTTTGTATACATTATTTAATTGGTCTAAAAAGGATTAGAATTCGATTTATTTGAAGTATTGCAAGGTCAAAATGTTGACTGGTAATATTATTTACATTAAAGACTGATATTTTATATCTACATTAATCTTCGTAAAGAATATACTAAAAACATGAGTCATCAAATATGCAAATAATATACGTATCGAATTCCTGAAATAACAGTCGTTATAGCAGGTTGATTTTTTAAACTGTTTCATGCAAAGAAGGAAGTACATTAAACGACAAAACAGAGGTTACATAACACTAATTGTACGTCAACATGTATATGTAGCTACTCGTACAAGAATTCATATGTTGCAGTTCGAATTTGATTGCGAATCGCTATTTGTGCTGTCACTGCCACTCACTGAACATTTTGCTTTCGATTTTGTCTATATCGTTTCTGATTATTTTATGTTTAAATGTAACGCAAATCGCAAATTTGACATGTGTCCTCCATACTTGCTAGGCGCTTTAATCGTACATATCTTGATGACGTAGTACTCAAAAGAGTCCATAGGATATCTGTGTTTTCAAAATTTTAAGTAAAGAAATAACAATTTAAAATGACAGCGTTAGAACTTTGAGTAAGTGAATTGCAACAGCATGTTTACTCCAGTTTTCTTAAAGTGACACTCTTATTCAAAATCAATACATACACATGTACAAAAAAACTAATTTTTGAATGATAAACCTGTAACTACATACTAAATAATGCATTTATGGAAAATATTAATTACTGATAACAATATTGTGACCGTGTATTTTATAGTTTTGAAAACGCAAAAAAATCCTCGGTATCCTTCATAAGAACCATTGTTTTTTATATTTATTCATCTTTTTTTTGGTATATTTAACTCTTGTATTAATTGTGGTAAAACTTATTTGGGAGTAAGTTTGCATCTTTAAGATTTTGTACAAAGCCGGTATTTCTTAAAATATAAAGAATCATGCCAACGACGACAAGCAATTTTATTTTATTTTTAAAGAACTTAAAAGAACAAGATGAATAGTCTGAAATTCAACTTGTTACACGACTGTCTAATTCATTGATATCTCGCCCTGCACGTAGCCACTCAGTCACCAAAATCAGGCATGAGATTGACCATATTTTTGATTGTATCAAATCTGTTCATGAACTCGTTTGGGTTCCGGAAAGATAAACAATCTTGGTGGAGTCGAGCAATATGTTTTGCAAAAGTTGTTTCAAGCTGCACTGTCACAGATTGAACGTTTTGACAACTTTTTTTGTCTTGGAACGAGCCACTTTATGCGAAAATGCATGGAAACCAGTGATATAAGACTGCTGACAAAATATATTGCAGAATTTCTTTTTAAAGTTCAAAACTTGATGTATTATGTATTTTGTTAAGCCGTAAGTAACGCTTTTAGCAATAGACCATAAGTTTTTAAACGGAAATATGAACATCTGCGATCTGATCTTTTGTCAACAGTGTTATATCACTGATTTGCAGATATTTTCGCAGAACTTGGCTCAATCTAAGACAAAAAAATAATTTGTCAAAACGGTTAATCTGTGATACTGCAGCTTATCTTAATAATGATGTTATAAATATCAAATTTTAGCATCAGCTTCACAAAACCCTTTCTGACTATCCCTCGCATTGCCTCAATGGAATACAGATTGATGCCAAAACTATTATTTTTAATATCAATGTATTATTATGTTTATTTGACTTAAATGATGAAGAAAGAATATGATTTGTATACCTTCATAAAGTTCATAACAGCTACGTAGCCAAAAAATCCCCATTTTTAAAAATGCCAAAAGTTCCTAATATTTTAATATAGCACGTAATCGTGCAATGGATATATAGTTATCGACAATTTGACTTTCACATGGCAATGCAATATTTATTATGCAATTCGAATAGTTGGTGCAAAAACCATTTCCTAACGTCGGGTTGTTAGGGCAACTTTTGCCTTCACTCGAGTTGAGGTTGAAGAAACTATAACATAATACCGGATTGTTGGTGCAGTAATTATTGTATTAACTCGGGTTGTGGGTGCACTCAATATTGCCTAACTTGGGTTCAATGTGCAGTTACTATTGCCTTTATTAAGGTTGAGACCGCAGTAACTATTGCCTAAACTCGGTTCGAGGGTGCAGTACCTGTTGCTTTAACTAGGGTTGTGGGTGCAGTAGCTATTGCCTAAATTTGGGTTGAGACCGCAGTAACTATTGCCTTAACTCGGGTTATGGGTGCAGTTCCTATGGCTTAAACTCGGGATATGGCTGCAGTAACTATTGCCTAAACTCGGGTTGTCCTTGAAATAACTACTGTCTGAACGTTGCGATAGGTGCAGTTACTATTTCCTCAACTTGGGTTGTTGCTGCAGCAAATATTGCCTAATTTCGTGTTATGGCTGCAATTATTATTGCCTAAACTCGGGTTGTGGCCAGAGTAACTATTGCCTTAAATTCGGCATGTGGCTGCATAAACTATCTCATACATTGGATTTGGGAAGTAACTATTGCTTTAACTCAGATTGTGGGTGCAGTAGCGATAGCCTAAACGCGGTCTATTGGTGCAGTAACGTTTGTTTAAACTCGAGTTGTTGGCTCAGTAGCTATTGTCTTATCTCAGATTGAGAGGCGGTACATATTGCATTAACTTGGGATGTTGGTGCGGTAAATATTGCCTAAACCCTGGTTGTAGTTGCAGTAACTATTGCATTAGCTCGGATTGTGGCTGCAGTAACAACTCCCTAAACTCAAGTTGATAACTATTGCTTAGTTTTGGGTTAAGGCTGCAGTAACTATTGTCTATTCTCGGGTTTAGGCTGCAGTAACTATTGTATATACTTAGGTTGATTGCGCAGTAACCGTTGCATATATCAGGTTGAGATGGCAGTAATTCTAATATAAACTCTGGTTGTGGCTGGACTAAACTCCGTGTGTTGGTGCCAAAACATTTGTTAAAACTCGAATTGCTGGTTTAGTAGCTAATGTGTTTATTCGGGATGTGGTTGCGGTAAATATTGATGTGGTTGCGGTAAATATTGCTTAACTCGGGTTGAGTTTGTAGTAACTATTGCCTTAACTCGGGTGGTGGTTGAAGTAACTATTGCTTCAACTCGGATTGTAACTGCTGTAGCTATTGCATAAACTCGGATTGTGTGTGTAGTTACTATTGCCTTAACTTGCATTGTAGTTGCAGTAACTTTTCTCTCAACTTGGGTTGTCGATGCAATTAAATTGCCTACACTCGGAATATGGATGCAGTAACAATTGCCTCTACTCGGGTTGTAGCTGTGGTAACTATTGCCGTAACTATCTTTGAGGGTGCAGTACTTATTGCTTAATATCGGGTTTAAGATATTGTTACTATAACCTAAATTCGGTTTGCAGATAATATTGCCTTATCTCAAGTTGAAGGTGCGGTAACTATTGCCTCAACTCGGGCTGTGTGTTCAGTTACTATTGCCTCAACTCGGGTTGTGTGTGCAGTAACTATTTCCTCAACAACTCGGGTTATGGCTACAGTAACTATTGCAGTAGCTCGGATTGTGGCTGCAGAAGCCATTGCTTAAACTCGGGTTGTTGATGCAGTTACTATTGCTTCAACTCGAGTTGTGGGTGCAGTAACTATTACCTCAACTCGGATTGTGGGTGCAGTTACTATTGCCTTAACTCGGTGCAGTACCTATTGACTTATCTTGGGTTATCGATGCAGTAGCTTTTGCCTCAACTCGGGTTGTGGATGCAGTAGCTATTGCCTAAACTCGGGTCTAGGTCCAGATACTATTTCTTTAACTCGAGTTAAAGGTGTAGTAGCTTTTGCCTCAACTCGGATTGTGGATGCAGTAACTATTGCCTAAACTCGTGTTGTGGCTGCAGTTACTATTGCCTTATCTCGGGTTGTGGACGCAATAGCTATTGCCTTATCTCGGGCTGTTGGTGCATTAGCTATTGCCTATACTCGGGTTGTGGGTCCATATATTAATTTCTGCGTTTGAGTGAAACGAATTAGAAGAAAATTATTTTCCCTTGTAATGGAATAACCGCCAGGTGGCGTTTTATATGCACGAGTGATTCATAGGCACGAGTATTTCGTGCGTATATAATGTAAAGGCATTCAGCGCTGGGATGCCGATACGCTCACATCGATACAATTGATTGTAATTTTTTACAAGCAAATGTTTAAGGTGAAAGTTTTCTGTTATTATGCAATTTCATCATATGAATGATCTTTTTGTTCTCACTTGTATACATAGCGTTGTAATTGAAAACTGTATATTTTGATATAGTACGTGAAATGAATCATGTAAATGATATGCAATTTATACCTAACTGTTAGGGAGCTTATGGGTGATAAGGTCCAACATCTAGTGGTACGAGACAAATCCTGTAAATCTGGATGAGAGCAGAGGTTTCTGAGTTATCCCCAGATGGAGGGTTTTATCTCAGTTTTTCCTCGGTCAGTCGACCACGTCTGTAAGCTCCATTTTTTGTCAGGCATGATGTTAAGAAGACATACTTTGCTCATGTTGCGAGTTCATGCTGTATGTGTTAATCGGTTTCCCAAATCGCTTCACTGAGACTTCCAAAATAATAACACTGAAAAGTATTGATTCTGTTGTTTTCTATCGGATAGGAGGTTAAAGGTATTAAGGGAATATTGCTTAAACTCGCGTTTTAGGTGCAGTAACTTTTGTCTAAACTAGTGTTGTGGCTGCAGTAACTATTGCTTAAATTCGGGATATTGGTGAAGTTTCTTTTGCCTACACTGGGTTGAGACTGCAATTACTATTGCCTTAACTCGAGTTATGGCTCCAGTGGCGGTTGTTAAAACGCGTGTTGCAGTTGCTGTTACTATTGCCTGAACTCGGGTTGTGGGTGCAGTTTTTATTGAATCAATTCGGCTTGTGGGTGCTGTACCTATTGTCTCAACTCGGTGTGTGGGTTGGGTAACTTTTGCGTCAATTGGGGTTGAAACTCCCGTAACTATAATAAACGTTAAACGTGTTTACAATACATGCATATATATGTATATATCTAACATTTAATTTGAACATATACTGATATAAAACAATATAAAGCAATTAAATAACATGATATTAAAACTTGCAACATTCATTAGATTAAAGGTGACTGAAGTAGTTATATATGTACATTAAGTAAAATCACAATTGGTCATAGCAAACGATAAAAAATACAAAAAACTCGAAGACGCTATAAAATCAAATATAATACAGACATTTCTTATTCGAGCCTGTTTTAAAACAAGTCATACAACTTTGTAAAATAGTGAGTTTTGAAGTTTTTCTTGAACACATCTATATGCTCTGACTGCTTGATCTACGGTAGGGCAAAATATTAATTGAACACTAACCAAATAAGTTAATGTAGTGTTGTGTTAATACATGGGTTAGGCCTGAAAAAAATATGTCTGTTTCGGGTAACCCGACCCTACCTATAAAAATGCGCCGACCCTAACTAATTTTTCCGTTTCTGAGCAAAAAAATATTCGTTAGCGAATAGAGAGTTACGACTGGCGGATAATGCAGATTTTAATCAGAATTATTGTTTATATGATAAAACAAAGTCAGGCAATGACAGTATTGTAGGAAAGACTGCCATGTGCAAGAAAACACTCTGAACTTACGACAGATTTTGAAAAGAAAAAAAATTTGGGATAGTTACCCTAAACAAACAATTATTTTTTTGGCCTTAGAACATTTACAAGACACTTATAGCAATAAATCTATATTTGTATATGTGTGCAGTTATGTATGCACACTAAATACGCGCTAATATAGAGGACGTTTAAGTGAGGATCTTTAAGGATTATTGAATTTGTTTCAAAATACATGTTCTTTAAAACCATGTGATTTATGTCAGTATCCAGCTCACGGTCTGCTCTATTAATTGTAGGAAAAACAAGGTGTATGGATATTTCGCAATAATGGAATGATTTTAACTACCACTGACAATTGGATGTAGGTTTACCTTTGTTGTCGGCTAGCATTCAATATGAGGTAGGTGCATGTTTATAACTTTATAAACTTTATGCCTGCATTTCCCACTAATTTAATGATATTGATAAATGTGTTCATGCTGATACATGCCGTTAATTTTGAAATCATTCAGAAAAATAAACAGCCTTATACGATGCAGATTGAGTGGGGAAGCCAATATTGACAAATTTATACAATATTTGCAAGGGTTAAATAAAAACCATGTGCAACATTTTTTGGTATGTTATGGTTATCAAAGATCTGTTGAAATTTCACTTGCATCCAAACCGAAATGCCTTTTGACTTAATCATACGTGATCTGAGAATATCGTGCTTGTACAGCTGATGGAAATGAGCTCTAATGCATTGTCCGGACACTTTAGATACATTAAACGATGTAAAGACAGTGTATATTTTTCGAAGCGTTTGAATGGGGAACTTGTTCCTTATACCCTGTTCGACTTTTGCTATTCTCACACATTTTTATATTCCATAAATTGCCTTCATATGTATCAACCTAAGCAGTGCGTTTATTCTCATTTGCATTTAAGAATATTTTGAATAAGAAAGGAACTAGTTCCCTTATTTCTTAATCGAAACATGAAATAGGAATAAGAAAGTCACTTCGCTTATCTCTATGAACCTCAATGGAAATGACTCTTTTCAGTGGTTCAGCGGTTTACATTGCTGCTATGTCGTGTTCCGATTTTAGCAATATTGCCATTCTCATAATTACATTTGCTTATTCTTTTAAAGGCGCACAAGAAAGGTTTATGCAAGTTGTGTTTTTTTAATTGTTATGCATAATCATGTTTTGCTCATTTGACCTTTAACGATCAAAACAACAACAACATATGATTTGTGTACAGATAAAAATAATATTACCTTTTTTAATTAATAGCTACGTGGCCACAAATGTCCAAGCTAAAATGGCGCCAAAATATCGCTCATATTTTTTATCTCTACATTAAAATAGAATTTTTGTTTTGCATTATCCTATATTGAGCGCCTTTAATGGGCAAACCTTTAATCATCTCATATGATGTGCTAAAGTGTAGCCGACACATGGGCAAGGCAGTGTTCACTGTTAATGCAGATCCTACATGTATATATGCTGTTTGTCGGTAGCTTTGCTAGCCAGTGTTGCCCTTTGCCCAGGTAGTCCGGAGCACAACCGGGGCGTGAACAAGGCATCAGACATGAAGGGCAGTGTTCAATGTCCGAGCGAACTCGGTTTTTACGGGTGCTGTATCTCGATAGCCTTTTTATAGCCAGTTGTTTTCCCGTTACCCTAGTTGACTTGGGTGTGGGAAAGGCATCGAACATGGTGACGTGCACTACTCCATCACCACGCGATGATTATTTTTATGAATTAAAGTCTGTGACCAACGAAGTATCTCCTATTGCACTTCATCACTTGTGCTGGCAAGTGTTACCCTAGAGAGCTGGGGTGTGACGATCAATGAACAAGACGAGAAAAGGAAAAGGCAGGGAACATGTGTCGTGCACTACACCATCCCTGAGCGATGCATGTATTCATATATTTATGTATGCGGTCAATTAAGTATCCCCCTATTGCCGTTCAGCGCTAGCCTTGCTGGCAACTGTTGCCTTGATGTGCTGGGGTGTGACCGGCGAAAGACATGACAGGGAACATGGTATCGTGCACAACATCACCGAGCGATTCTTGTTTTATTTAAAGTATGCGGTTAATATGGTATCTCCTATTGCAGTTCAGTGCTAGCCTTTCTGGCAAGTGTTGCCTTGATGGGCTGGGGTGTGACTAGCGATGGACATGACAGGGAACATGGTATCGTGCACTACATCACCGAGCGATTCTTGTTTTATTTAAAGTATGCGGTTAATATGGTATCTCCTATTGCAGTTCAGTGCTAGCCTTGCTGGCAAGTGTTGCCTTGATGGGCTGGGGTGTGACTAGCGATGGACATGACAGGGAACAAGGTAGCGTTCACAACATTATCTCGGAGCGATGCTGCCCAAGTGATGAATGCTACCCCTCTCAGATGGACATGGCCGCCCTCAACCATGATATGAACGGGCACCTGCTGTTGCCAAGCTACCCAGAGTACGGTAAACAGCCACATATATACAACACCATTGAACAGAGGTAAACTGTTTACAATGCTCATATATGTACAACACCGTTGAATAGAGGTACACAGTTTTTACTGTCCGTACATATAAATAACACCATTGAACTGTTTATAATGCCTTTATATGTACAACACCGTTGAAGAGTTGTCAACTGTTTATAATACCCTTATATGTACAACACCGTTGAACAGAGGTCAACTGTTTATAATGCCCTTATATGTACATCACCGTTAAACAGAGGTCAACTGTTTATAATGCCCTTATATGTACAACACCGTCGAACAGTTGTCAACTGTTTATAATGCCCTTATATGTACAACACCGTTGAACAGAGGTCAACTGTTTATAATGCCCTTATATGTACAACACCGTCGAACAGTTGTCAACTGTTTATAATGCCCTTATATGTACAACACCGTTGAACAGAAGTCAACTGTTTAAAATGCCCTTATATGTGCATCACCGTTGAACAGAGGTCAACTGTTTATAATGCCCTAATATGTACAACACCGTTGAACAGAGGTCAACTGTTTATAATGCCCTAATATGTACAACACCGTTGAACAGAGGTCAACTGTTTATAATGCCCTTATATGTACAACACCGTTGAATAGAGGTCAACGGTTTATAATGCCCTTATATGTACAACACCGTTGAACAGAAGTCAACTGTTTATAATGCCCTTATATGTACATCACCGTTGAACAGAGGTCAACTGTTTATAATGCCCTTATATGTACAACACCGTCGAACAGTTGTCAACTGTTTATAATGCCCTTATATGTACAACACCGTTGAACAGAAGTCAACTGTTTAAAATGCCCTTATATGTACAACACCGTTGAACAGAGGTCAACTGTTTATAATGCCCTAATATGTACAACAACGTTGAACAGAGGTCAACTGTTTATAATGCCCTAATATGTACAACACCGTTGAACAGAGGTCAACTGTTTATAATGCCCTTATATGTACAACACCGTTGAATAGAGGTCAACGGTTTATAATGCCCTTATATGTACAACACCGTTGCCCATTTCATGCACATATCACATAGTATATCTACAATATTTAACCCTTGAGCTCATTTTTCTGTTATTTGTAGACAGCATAATTTAGTCACGCTAGGAATGACCTTTGAAATTAGTTGTACATTGAGGGTACTAAGTCTGAAAATGCCGGTGCATTATTATATACAACCGACATCGATAAAATAATCATAAAAAAAATAACACATGAATGTTGTGTTTATGTTAGTTACCCCACTTTTGTTAAGAACGAGTTTCCCTTTTACATTTTATTTTTTGAACATTAAAGGCAAAGTCGTACAGCCAAATACAGAAACGGAAATGCCAAATAACGCTGTCCAAAACATAATACTGCTTAAAGAAACAAGAGATTTAGCATATCATTATTTCAGCCACTTCGGTTAGCGTTTTTACAATCCGTACTTCTCCGGTAATTTTCCATTAATTACCTTCATGATAATAACAATTAGTTTTTATATAGTTCAATCATGATACGGGCTATTTGCTCAGTCAAAAAAAAATCCTAAAAACTCCTTAAAAAGCTAAGGAACTTTCGAGAAAAAGGGAATACGTTTTACATGTACATTTAAAAACACGTATCTGATTAGGTAGCACTCAAAAAGTAGTCTACACGAACATGTACAAGTAGTGTAGCAGCCTATCGTGTATCTAACCTTATATCGTGTTATACACTCGACTAAGTTACCACCATGCATATATTCATGTACACAGGTACCCAAATTTGATCGCCGTGGTGAAGAACGCTGATGACATCCAGAAAGCGGTGCAGTTCGCCCGGAAATACAACTTACACGTGACAGTACGGAGCTCGGGACACGACTATGTGGGCCGCTCCACGTGGGAGGGAAGTTTCCTCGTAAGCCTGTCTGAGATGGACGAGATGGAGATAGACCTGAGCACGGAAAGGAGCCCACATGGCACGGTTAAGGTGCAGACCGGGATACAATGGCAGGAGATATACGAGAAGGTTAGAACCGTGCAATTTTACCATGCATTAAGTCAATTAGCTATTAGAAACATGCAGTTTGAGCATGGAATATGTTTGGTGGTTTTAGAATCGTGCATTTTTTGCTATGCAATAAATCTAATAGATAAATTAACCACGCAGGTTTACCATGCAATACGTTCTCGTCATTTAAAGCGATGCAGTTTCTCCATGCAATAAGTTTTTGTAGATAATTTAACCATGCAGCTTTCAATGCAAAATGATATGGAGATATTTGTAAAATACAGCTTTACCGTTCAAAATGCTTGGTGGACAACTGAACAATATGCATTATGATCTGTATATAATTGAACCATGCAGTTTTCAAATGCAATAACTTGCATAACTTGCAATAACCGTAAGGAGACTCGGATCGCAAGCAAATGGCCGTGAACGGTACGATGATTTGGATCAGACATATTTCACCGTGAGCAGTAAGGAGGCTTAGATCACACGCAGTTTACGGTAAACGTAAGAAGACTTGGATCAAGCATAGTTAGCCGTTAACCTTTAAAATACTCGGAGAATATACAGTTGAACGCGTACCGTCAATAAAGAGACTCGGATCACACGCAGTTGACCGTTAACCGAAATAAGACTCGGATCACTCGGTGTTGTCCGTGAACCGTAAGGAGGCGCGGATCACACTCAGTTGTCAGTGAATCGAAAGGAAACTCGGATTACACGCAGTTGTCCGTGAACCGTGGGGAGACTTGGATCACACGCAGTTGTCCGTTAACCGTAATAAAACTCGGATCACACGCAGTTGACCGTGAACCGTAAAGAGGCTCAGATTACACGCAGTTGGCCGTGAACCGTAAAGAGACTCGGATCACAGGCAGTTGTCCGTGAACCGTGAGGAGACATGGATCACACACAGTTGTCCGTGAACCGTAATGAGACTCGGATCACACGTAGTTGGCCGTGAACCGTAACGAGACTCGGATCACAGGCAGTAGGCCGTGAACCGAATGGAGACTCTGATCACACACAGTTGTCCGAGAACCCTAAGAAGACTCGAATCACGCGCAGTTGGCTGTTAAGCGTAAGGAGACTCGGATCACGCGCAGTTGGCTGTTAAGCGTAAGGAGGCTCGGATCAACCGCAGTTGATTGTGAACCGTAAGAAGACTCGAATCACACACAGTTAAACGTGAACAATGAAGATACTCGGATCACACACAGTTATCCATGAACCGCAAGAAGACTCGGATCACGGTCAGTTGACCATAAACCATGAGGAGGCTCGGATCACACGCAGTTGTCCGTGAACTGTAAGGAGACTCGGATCACACGCAGTTGTTCGTGAACCACGAGGAAGCTCGGATCTCACGCAGTTGTCCGTGAGCCATGAGGATACACGGATTTTACGCAGTTGACCGTCAATCGTAAGGAGACTCGGATCACACGCAGTTGACAGTGAACCGTAAGGAGACTTGGATTACACGCAGTTGGCCGTGAACCATGAGGAGGCTCGGATAACACGCAGTTGAGCGTGAACTGTAAGAAGGTTCGTATCACACGCAGTTGACCCCGAACCATGTGAAGATACGGATCACACGTAGTTGTCCGTTTGCACAACTTACCAGGTGAGTTGCGCACTCTCCGGCAGCTATTTGAAACAAACATGAGACCGTTACCGTGGGTTTTCACAATAATATGGTTTGTCAATGCAGATATTTTGAAATGTGTTTCAGTTGAACGCGCTTGGGCGTGTTGTGGTTGGCGGCAGCGCCCACACAGTGACCCCGGGGGCTATACGCTCGGTGGTGGGCACAGCCCCGTGTCCCGTTCCCTTGGATACGCCGTCGACAACCTGCTAGAGGCTCAGGTACGGACTGCTTAAAAAAATCGTGCGAACCGAGTGCCTTTTACATAAAGTTATCTTATGAGTGTACTGCGTGTCAAAAGACCAATATCATGAGCATAAAATATTTTGACAACCTAACCAAACACATGCACGAAAACGCTTTTTGTTCAGGGAATAAATACTAAACAGAATGAAAATCGACACAGTGCAGTATTCTTTAAGTAGTTATTTAATAATATTAAGTTTCTTTTTACATAGGTGGTGCTTGCTGACGGTTCGATCGCCACTGCGACGGAGAACAGGACGGTGATTGTCACCCCGGAAGGCGATATCATGTATCACGAGAACGGAGACCTGTTCTGGGCACTTAGGGGCGGCGGTGGGGGCACATTTTGAATTGCCGTCTACTTTGTTTACCGCCTGAACCCAATGCCGTCCCAGATGGTAGTTTTCAGTATGCTCGTCGCCATTGAAATGAACGTTTTGGGGTTAAACTTTTTCGAAGAGGTATTAGAAGTTGTTGAGCAGCTACTGGAGAAAATGCCGCCAACATGGGGTGGCTACTGGCTGCTTAACAACTTTCCGGGATCTTTCGAGGACCCCGGCTCCAAAATCATGATCAATTACAAGGGTTTGCTAACATTCTTGTTTAACAAGTTTGCGCCCTGGGATGGATCCGAATATAAAGAATTAGAGCCTGCAGTCAACTGGGCAAGAAGCAAGTAAGTATAAACACTTGTATCAGGAATAAGACACTAATGTTAATGAGCGGCGGCTCTGTTCACTTGCATTTATCTGTCTTTTATAGGAAAGAAATGTCAGTTTATACAAATCCCATTATGCGCGATCTAACAATCTGATACTATAGTCTGATAAATGATAGAATCTCGAGTTCTGGTGTCAGTTTTGAGAAGCCATGTGAAAGTACCTCTGTTGGTGATCGAACCCACTACCTCCTGTGTAAGAGGTGGACCCCTACACCACTTAACCACTCTTACCATGTCGGGGATCGAGTCCACGGTTTCCTCTTTGAGGGGTGGATACCCATACCACTAAACTACTCACACCCTGTTGAAGATCGAACCCACTAGCTTCTGTATAAGAGGTGGACATAAATACCACTAAACCACTTTCACCCAGTAAGAGATTTAACCCACACCCTCCTGTGTGAGGGGATCGCACCCACTACTTCCTGTGTGAGAGATGGACACCTATACCACTAAACCACTCTCACCCTTTTAGGGATCCACCAAATACCTCCTGTGAGAGATGGACACCTATACCACCAATCAACTCTCACCCTTTTAGGGATCGAACCAACTACCTCTTGTGTGAGAGATGGACACCTATACCATTAAACCACTCTCGTCCTGTCAGGAATCAAACCCACTACCTCCTGTGTGAGAGATGGACACCTATACCACTAAACCACTCTCGACCTGTCAGGGATCGAACCGACTACCTTCTGTGTGAGAGGTGGACACCTATACCACTTAACCACCCTGGACCTGTCAGGGATTAAACCCACTACCTTCTGTGTGAGAGATGGCCACCTATACCACTAAATCACTCTCGACCTGTTAGGGGTCGAACCCACAACCTCCTGTGTGAGAGATGGACACCTATACCACTGAACCACTCTCGACCTGTCAGGGATCGAACCCACTACCTTCTGTGTGAGAGATGGACACCTATACCACTAAACCACTCTCGACCTGTCAGGGATCGAACCCACTACCTCATGTGTGAGAGATGGACACCTATACCACTAAACCACTCTCACCCTTTTAGGGATCGAACCCATACCTCCTGTGTGAGAGATTGACACCTATACCACCAAAACCACTCTCACCCTATTAGGGATCGAACCCACTACCTCCTGTGTGAGAGATGGACACCTTTACCACTAAACCACTCTCGACCTGTTAGGGATAGAACCCACTACCTCCTGTGTGAGAGGTTGACACCTATACCACTAAACCACTCTCACCCTATTAGGGATCGTACCCACGCCCTCCTGTGTGAGAGGTGGACACCTATACCATCAAATCGCCCTCACCCTGTTTGGGATCGAACCCATGCCCTCATGTCTGAAAGGTGGACACTATACCACTAAACCTCCCTCACCCTGTTTGGTATCGAACCCACTACCTTCTGTGTGAGAGATGGACACCTATACCACTAAACCACTCTCACCCTATTAGAGATCGTACCCACGCCCTCCTGTGTGAGAGGTGGACACCTTTACCACTAAACCTTCCTCGCCGTGTTTGGGATCGAACCCACGCCCTCCTGTGTTGGAGGTGAACACCTAAACCATTTAACCACTCTCACTCTGTTTGGGATTGACCCCACTGCCTTCCGTATGTAAGGTGGACATTAATACCACTAAACCACTCTCACCAGGTAAGGGGTCTAACCCACACCCTCCTGTGTGAGGGGTGGACATATATACCACTAAACCACTCTCACCCTGTTAGGGATCGTACCCACGCCCTCCTGTGTGAGAGGTGGACACTATACCACCAAACCGCCCTCACCCTGTTTGGGATCGAACCCATGCCCTGATGTGTGAAAGGTGGACACCTATACCACTAAACCTCCCTCACCCTGTTTTGGATCGGACCCACTACCCCCTGTGTGAGAGGTGGACACCTTTACTACTAAACCACTCTCACCCTGTTTGGGATAGAACCCACGCACTCCTGTGTGAGAGGTGAACAACTAAACCATTTAACCACTCTCACCCTGTTAGGGATTGACCCCACTGCCTTCCGGATGAAAGGTGGACATTAATACCACTTAACCACTCTCACCCAGTAGGGGATCTAACCCACACCATCCTGTGTGAGGGGTGGACATAAATACTTCTAAACCACTCTCACCCTGTTGGCGACTGTCTACCTGCAGCGTGAGAAGGGACACATTTACCACTCTAAACATCTCGTGGATAATTTTCTTCTGCTATTTTATCGTTTATCATACCGGTATCATATATTTAAATCAGTTTATGTACAGGTATGCTACCAGAACCATACAATCATTGAATGTATTTATTATTATTGCGGTATAGGATTATTAAAGTACTATTAGGTATAGGTCTGGTTACTCGTGCGTAAATCAGGAGTTTTCCTCGTGCATTTACTGAACTGAATTGGTTATTCGACGCTCAGACGGGATAGAGAAAACATTGCAAAATTGTCAAATCTCGAGTTTTTTCTTAATCTTTGGTATTCACTTCGGGAAGATGTCATTTGACTCTGCGGGAATAAATTATCAAGATCAGCTTGAGTTAAGCCATAGGCAGCTTTCGTCTATTTCCTTGGGCCAGTCTATCCAGCCGGAAGACCGTAGCAGGAGACCGGAAGTACAACGTGGCAAGGAGCCGGTTTGCACATCTCGTGGCAGGGACTCGGAGACCTTGAATGATAGAGACCCTGGAGCAAGATTTGTTTGGAACTTTTGATTTATTCAGATCTTATTTTGACACGAAACTTTCAACATTAAAACAAGAGCTAACGAGTACAAGTTGCAAAAAAAAGGAAAAAAGATAATATTCCTTATTTCAAGAATACCTCCTGCAAAATTCAGTTTCAGTTCAATACTGACATTTCAAACTTGTTACAATTTATCGTGGATTCTGACAGCCTTGATTCAAATAAAGAAAAAGCTAAAGAAGCGCTAAGGAAAATTAAACATAGGAACTTATTCGTTTGGCGGACAATTCCCCTGGGGGCTGGGCCACAGTCAAAGAATATGAAACCCCAGAATTGGGCTCTGATAGCGATGAAATCAAAAGGGCTGAAGCCAAGGCTATCAGAAAACTTAAAAAGGGTAATCCTACAAATGCTGATTCTCTTTCTTTTTTTCCTGATCGTATGGAGCGGAGGCCAGCACCAGCGGCAACCTTTGGATACCCGGGACGTTCTTCCGGTGCGGGGCCCATCTTCCCCTCACGGCCCGTGGCTACGGGCATGCGGGATCTTTTTCGGACCTACAGTCCCTATCAGGACAAGTATCAACCCCAGCAACCTTATTCTAGGACGCCAGATAAAGTCATCTGCTTCGCATGTGGAAAGCGGGATCACTTCCGGCGCGAGTGCGAGTGGCTATCCAGATTTAACCAGTCAGCCAACCGTGATGTCAAGCCCACAGAAGCAAACTCAGCCACTAAATGATGACTATTTATTCAATATTTGTAATCAAGATCATTGTTTTGAGTTTGAATCTGATTCTTCCATCAAAACATCTTTGGTTAAAGGCAGCCTTAAAAACAATGTACACTATTGGAAGACTATTGGCACAAACCCTGATATAATAGATGTTATTGAAAACGGCTATAAAATTCCTTTCATTTCAATGCCGGAAACATCGTTTTCAAAAAATAATCAGTCAGCTCTTTCAAATATTGAATTTGTTAAAGAATCTATTGATGACATGTTGAAAAACGGTTTTATAGAACAAACAGATTTTCCACCTCATGTAGTCAGTCCTTTAAGTGTTTCTGTAAACAAATCGGGTAAGAAACGACTTATTTTAGATCTCAGAATAGTAAATAAATATATTTGGAAGGAAAAGATGACATTTGAAGATTGGAAAGTAGGAGTCGAATATTTTGAAAAAGACTCGTATTGTTACAAATTTGATTTGTCTAAAGGTTATTATCATATCGATATATTCCCAGAACATAAAACATTTCTGGGTTTCAGTTTAGAAGGAAAATACTACTGCTACTCTGTGGTTGCTTTCGGTTTGTCGAGCGCTCCTTTTATTTTCAGTAAGGCATTGCGTGAAATGGTTAAGTTCTGGAGATTCAACGGTATCAAAATTGTTATGTTTCTTGATGATGGGTGGGGGACCAACAAGAGTTGTGATTTAGCTACACGCGATGCAATATTTGTGAAAGATAGCCTCAATCAGGCAGGGCTTATTATAAATGATGAAAAGTCAGTCTGGTTACCGGTTCAAAATCTAGAGTGGATTGGCTTGTTGTGGAATAGCATTGACTACTCTATGAGCATTCCAGCAAGTAGAATTGAAGATTTTAAAATGTTGTTTTTGGAATTTTTAAATTCTCTTCCTATTGTTTCTGCTAGGAGTTTAGCGAAGTACACCGGGAAAGTAATTTCTATGATGCCGGTTATTGGCAATATTGCACGGCTTATGACTAGATTTATGTACATTCAAATTTGTTCAAGGACTAGTTGGGATTTCCCATTCAGTTTAGAAATAGACTGTCCGTGTATTTCTGAGATTAGATTCTGGCTCGAACATGTAGACAATTTAAATTACAGAAAATTGGGTAAATGCACTGCTGTAGATACGCTAGAAGTGTATTCTGATGCTAGTAGTTTCGCATGTGGAGCGCATATTGTCAATATGCCAGGTTTTGTATTTCACGACATGTGGTCAGAAGATGACAAGGATAAAAGTTCAACTTTCCGAGAAATGAAGGCTGTATTTTTGGCACTGAGAGCGTACGGACATTCTTTAGCAAATCATAAGGTGAAATGGTTCTCAGATTCTCAAGTTTGTGTTCATGTTATCAAGGTTGGCAGCCTCATTTTAGAGTTACAGGAATTAGCTCTGAATGTGTTTAGACTTTGTTTACAAAACAAGATTGATCTCGATATTCAATGGGTCCCTAGGGATTTGAACCAGATTGCTGATGATATCAGTAAATATAGGAATACTGATGAATGGGAGGTTACACCTCAGTTTTTCGGGTATATGAATAGGATACAGTGGACCGTTTACAGTGGACAGATTTGCTAATTATAGTAATAGGAAAATACATAGATTCAATTCTAAGTTTCATGATTTTGAAACTGAGGCAGTCGATGCATTCACACAGAATTGGGCCAGTGAAAATAATTGGTTAGTCCCGCCTATTCATCTAGTAAATAGAGCTGTATTTCATTTAATTGCTTGTTCTGCACATGGAACATTAGTTGTTCCTAAATGGCCTAGCGCAGCATTTTGGCCAACTTTGTTTGAAGCAAACTGCCAGAAGAGAGATTTTGTATTGGGGGTTTTGGAGTTTGATAAATGGCAATCAATATTTGATAGCAGGAGTGATAGCGTATTTAGTTCTAGACGTTTCTCTAGCAAAGTTCTAGCTATTCGTCTTTAATGGCCAGTATTTTAATGTATACTAGACTGCAGAAGTAAGAAGTAAATTGTGCTTAGTTGTGTTTTGTTTAGCTTGTGTGATGCACACGATTATGAATTATGGAGAGGAAATGTATAACTTTTCGAGGAAAAGTATATCAAAGATAGTAATGACTATACATGACTCAGCATTGAGTTGGAGTTGTTTACACTGGTTATGCTTAATATTGTAAGCGTTTAATGCTCATGAAGGAAGCGAAAAATATTTTAAATTTGTATTTGCTAATTGTAAAACAGCGTTTTCTGTATATATACCTTGATGTTTAAAAAGCACCGTTTATAAAGATCATGATCTTAATATCTATTTTGGCATAAAGGACGATGAAAAGTATAAGAAAGATAATTGTGAAAATACATGATATGAGTGTGTGTGGGTTGTTTCCCCTACGTTATCGGCATTAATTTCGTTTAATCGGCATGTCGAGCCGGAGTGCCCATTTGTACCTGGTACAAATGAAGTCGTGTACTGTACACGAAGATTATAAGAAATATGTTTTGAATGGTATATGTGTATGTGAAAGGAAAAGTTAATAATTATACACAAAAAGGTGTTATTATTTTATTATATTATACATTTGACAGATGCATTCAAGGTTGGACATTGGAGGAATTTTCACAAAGAATGTCTGCCCGATGATCTCAAAAAACATCATGATAATTTACAAACGCTGGTGAAACTGTCAAAATCAGATAACACTTATAAACAATACAATTGTTATTTTAAATCGTTTTGCCAGTGGTGCAAAAAATATGAATTTAAACCGCTTCCAGCTTTCGATTATCATGTTGCACTTTTTCTTTCATCCATGAAAGATTCTTCACCGTCAGCGTCAAAAGTGAACGCCATTACTTATAGTATTTCGTGGGCTCATAAAGTTTCAGGGTTTTCTGACCCTTGTAATACAAATCTAGTAAGTTTTACCAAAAATGGTCTGTTGCGAGATTCTGGCAGGCCGATTCAGCAAAAATCTGAAATTTCTAAAGAAGATTTGCTTAAACTTATTGCTCATTTCGGAAATACAACCAATATCTTGGATTTAAGATTTATTTGCTTGTGTTTAGTAAGTTTTGCAGGTTTTTTGAGATTTAGTGAGCTTTCACATATTAAAAGGTCTGATCTTAAGATTTTTTCTGATTGTGCAGAAATTTTTATTTCTTCTAGTAAAACAGATCAGTGCAAAGCTGGCGAAAAGGTGATCATTTCTAGAACAGGAAAATGTTCTTGTCCAGTTTCTTTCCTTGAGAAATTTCTGTTTGAAGCTGAAATTAATGATAAATCATGTGATTACATTTTTTGTAATATCAGATATTCTCGTAAATTGAATAAGCATATTCTTTGCCCGGAAAAACCTATTTCTTACAATAGAGCCAGGGAAATTTTGATAACAAATCTAAAAGCTGTCGGTATTGATAGTAAACAATATGGTTTACATTCGTTTCGTTCGGGTGGGGCCACAGCAGCGGTTGCAAATGGTGTATCAGAGAGATTGCTTAAAAAGTATGGACGTTGGAAGTCCGACAGTGCTAAGGACAGATATGTTAGAGATTCGGTACAAGTCAAAATGAGTGTATCGAAAAATCTAGGAATTTAGATTATTCATTTTTTCTTTGTATTTGACAAGTATTGAAATTATTTCATTTATTTTGAAATCATGTTAAGAATGGTTTGTTTACAAATATGACGAGAATGGTATTTAGTGTATTGTAAAACGAATAATGTTATACGAAGTATTCGTATGTTTATGTAAAAAGAATTATTTTTCTTAGTCACTTGCGATGATCTGTAGATCTTTAGTTTAACTGGAGCAAATGTATAATTTGTTTTGTTTTGTTTTAAAAAACATATAGTAAAAGATTCCCCGTTCTTTTTCTTTCGATTAAAGTATCCCGTCTGTAGCACACCTACACATGTGTTCATTTTATTTTATTATCCTTAAGGTAAATAATAAATTATTTATGTTTGGCATGGAATATAATGAAATAGAAAACATAAATGTATTTATTATTATTGCGGTATAGGATTATTAAAGTACTATTAGGTATAGGTCTGGTTACTCGTGCGTAAATCAGGAGTTTTCCTCGTGCATTTACTGAACTGAATTGGTTATTCGACGCTCAGACGGGATAGAGTAAACATTGCAAAATTGTCAAATTTTCATTATCTATGAATGTATTCAGATACATATAATAATATATGTTAAACATTATTTCGAACCTTGTTTAAAATATATTTATATTTTCAGATTGGTATTTTACTGTTACCATGGCAATGCGAGTATTGTTGAGTCTGAGAGGGGTGCAGCAGTGGTTCCGGACACTTTACGACTGCTTTTAGCAGCGTGTTTTTCATTATGAAATATGTATAAGAACTGTGAAGCCAGTAGTAATAATTTACTGGAATTATTTTATCTTTGATTAAAGTATCCCGTCTGTAGCACACCTACACAAGTGTCCATTTTATTTTATTATCCTTAAGGTAAATAATAAATTATTTATGTTTGGCATGGAATATAATGAAATAGAAAACATAATCATAAATAGACAAGTCGCGAAACTCGGTGTGTACTTTTACTTGAACGTGTAGCTGCACGTGCGTTGAGATTATTTTTTGACAAATTCCACTTTGATATAATCCACTTTACCCGTAGTATCGTATATGTCATGCTAGCCAACACAATGCACACATGGCTGGATGATGCATCCGCATAAGAAGTGATTTGCAACCTCTCTATTTCCTTATGTGATCGTGAATTGACGTGTAAATAACCATGTACTTCATATTAACGTAATGTTCCAACAAATACATGGCCAAAGTTATACTTCATTCTCATGATGCCACCTTACCATTGTCAATTTCCATTTCTTATGTGTATTTGAACCTTTTATTCAAATGTTATTCACCATTCATGGAATTATGCTGAACCGACAGACCGTAGTTCCATAATGTCCAGTTCGGCATGAATTTAAAATTATTTTTAACAGACAAGTACCATTCACCTTCACAAACAAGACGGATTTCTGGGACTACGAAAAAGACGTGAATGACCCGCCAATCGTGCGTACATATTTGGCGGGCACTTTGTTGCAGCCGGGACGGGTCGGAAAAGAATTCCGGGCCTTTATGAGGGAGCAGCTGTTTGTGGGGGTGGCCAGAGATTTGTGGATTGGTTGCACAGGGATTCTCTTGGGAGGTAAGCTGGACGACGGTGTTAAGCTTTGAGACAAACAGATTAGTGTTAGCAAATATGCCAGGAAAATATAGGTTGGAGGGAAAAATTTATTAAAAGTATTATATAGATAGAAAATATAGTTGATATACATAATTATCACTTTTTTGATTGTCATCGTAGACGACGTTCACCCTCTCTTTTGTAATACGAAGTGAATTATAAATTAATAATTTAAAAATAGTAATCAAATGTCACACCTTTCTGATAGGTCACTTAGGCAATCGCAGCGCGGTAACTGTGTCATATAATGTCGGCTACATTCATCTTACAGGCAAAACCACGGAAGGTTCCTTAGAGAGCACACCCCTACATCCGGGCTATCGGTCGACAGTGACGTCATTATCATGCGGAATTGCCCTGGCCGACGCCGAAAGCGGGGCCCCTCTCTTGAATCAGACGACCGGTAACAACGAGCTTATCGAATACTTCCAGACGTTTGCAAAAGGAAAAAGAAAGTAAGACTTATTTACTCAACACAGTTTGCCCTTTACCGGCCTTGTCCCCGTTATATGTATGACTGCGAGGTCGCGACCTATTGTCGCTATAGTCGAAGATATTTCTAATGTCAAGGTGTGCCATTTTTTATAGTAGATGTTACGCTTCGTGCACGAGAAGTGTGCGCATAAGATTCAGATTACCTTCAATTGTACTTTATACCTGTCGTTACACTCAAATTTGTTGCTAATGAAAAAATAAAAATGGATCATTTATATCGTAGAAGTGACTCTGCGTGAAGCAAACGCGTATACGAATGACATACAAGATCAATTTATACTAGTGGGGTTGCAAATGCGACACAATCATACACATATATCAAACAAATAAATATCTCACCGGCAAATATCACACACATAAATCACTCGCATAAGACACTCGCAAAAATCACTCGCACAAATCACACGCATTAATTACACGCTGAAACCACTCGCAGAAATCACACGCAGAAATCACACGCAGAAATCACACGCAGAAATAGCACACACAAATCACACGCATGAATCACACACATTATTAATACGCATAAATAACGCACATACATCACTCGCATAAATCACTCGCATAAATAACACGCATAAATAACGCACATACATCACTCGCATAAATCACACGCATAAATAACACGCAAAAATAACGCACATACATCACTCGCATAAATAACACGCATAAATAACACACATACATCACTCGCATAAACCACACGCATTAATAACACTCATAAATAACGCACATACATCACTCGCATAATTCACTCGCAAAAATAACACGCATAAATAACGCACATACTTCACTCGCATAAATCACAGGCATTAATAACACGCATAAATAACGCACATACATCACTCGCATAAATCACTCGCATAAATAACACGCATAAATTACGCACATACATCACTCGCATAAATCACACGCATAAAACACGCACATACATCACTCGCATAAATCACACGCATAAAACACGCACATACATCACTCGCATAAATCACTCGCATAAATAACACGCATAAATAACGCACATACATCACTCGCATAAATCACTCGCATAAATAACACGCATTAATAACGCACATACATCACTCGCATAAATCACACGCATGAAACGCTTCCCTCTTCGTATCGTACATTTGAAATTTGTATAATACACACATACACATACATGAATGACGTATTGCACAAAAAGTATCAGTACTACTAGTGCTTGCAACCTCCCTAGATTAATTATTACCATCACACTAAAAGTACCCCCTTTATTAAAATGTTATTAAACAGCATCAACAGACAAGTGTTACTTATCATCCACGTGCCTTATTTTGCAGTTTTGGGAGCGGCATGTACTTGAACGAGCCGTGGAAAGATGACCCTTACTGGAAAGAGGACTTCTGGGGAACCGAGAATTACGAGCGTCTGTTGCTGATCAAGCGTCTTTAGGACCCAGACAATTTATTCACGTGTCATCACTGTGTCGGTTCTGACGTGATGGATAAAACGAATCCCGGATCGGCACCGCCCGTGGGACACGCGTTCACGTGCCTGGCGTCGTGGAGTTTAGTTATCGTAACATATCTGGTGTCTCATTTCCTATTTTGAACATAGCGTGACAAAGACTTGTAATTCATATCGTGCCTTTTAAACGTCTTGTATGCAAGTTCTGTATACGAATATCTGCTATGATGTATCTCCTACCAGAAGCTAATGTGCTTACATGTTCACTACCCTCGCTAACGTTAAATACGTTCAAAACAACGTTGGCCATGCGCTTTGTCGAAGCTTGTCGGAGGTCATGGCGGATAGCAACATCGGCTTATACGCCTGGTCGTATCTGGACGCCGATTAGTCAATTGGTGATCGAGTGGTTGTTTTGATTGACAGGTCATGTCATGTTAATTATGGCGCTGTGGGACATGAATGCGTCAATTACTAAAACGTACCATTTGCATGCAAGGTAAACATAAAAGGCTAATATAAATAAGCTGATATTCCGTTCCATTTAATTGAATATTCAAAATATTTAAATGTATGTTCCGATGCGTCCACCGTTTTCATCAAATTGTATATCAGTTTGACTGTACACTGACTATATAATTAATCGAAGCGGTGGTCTATACGTTCTGAAACTGAGCTCTTATTCTCAATATATCTATCATATATATGCAGTGTATCTGCTTCATTTTTTTAAAACATCGTTTGTATCTGTATAACTGAAATATATGAGAATCATATGACATATCACTTACTAATAAATATGTTGTGTATGTTAATTGTCTTATCTTCAACACCAAGTCAGTTTGTTTCTCTATTAAGCCCACTATTTTCATGATAGTGTATGATATATCAGTTTAAAAGTACATTGAATATATGATTAATCGATTCGGTGGTATATCAAGGATTTATTCTTATTTTTCGACCGCGATTTTGAAAATCCATGAAGCGCGATAGCGCTTCCCGTAAAATATGCGGCTGTTTATTTTTGTATTCCGATTTCACCTTTTGCAGAACTCCCTGGGTTAAGTCCTATCATATCATATCATATTTTTGGCGCTTTAAAAATATTACATGATACCTTAACACGATAGGATTTTGTACAAAATCACCAATTGTCTGAAGCAATAACTGATACATAACTTTGTATCAGAAAGGTGAGTGTGTGTAGATATATTCCTGTCGTAGTAATCACGAATATAACGGAGTAGGGCGCTCAATTTCGAGAAATAAAATAAGTGCATTTTAAAAGCAAAATATATTTTTATTTCTCCATGATGTGCACGGAATGGTTATTAATTAACCCTTAATTCGCTGCCTCTTTTGTTGCTGCGATTGGTGTGATTAGGTCCCGAAAGTCAAACAGTGGTCTTGAAAAAGACAAATTGAACGAGTACAGTCAAGAAATATTTAAATGTTTAGGATCTAATGACACAATTCACTACAACAACAAAAATGATTTCAGGGTTTAAATAATAAGTTTTCTGTGCAAAGCATTTTTGTTAAGATGATTGAAGAATTTTACACATTTTTCTTCACGAATTTGAACGTATCTGCTCAATTATAGCCGTGAACACAACGGCTTGATTCTCCATCGTGATATATTACACTTATCGTGTGCGAACAATGACCGCTTAACTTATCAACAAATGATAAACAGAGATTGATGACAAAAGATAAAAAAGTTATTACATCAAAATAATGAAATCAAGCGGTGAAATACCAGAACTTGACATGTGCTAATCCGACACTGTCTAGTAAAACTGACCTGTAAAAGAGGCGTTTGGACATTTCGGATGAATATGTTTATCGTATAGAATCCCCCCCCACCACACACACACATGGATACTTAATGTTTATTCGATGCAAAATTGCAAAGATAAAGTATTTAACATTTTTCTTTACTAAAATGGATTCGGGTCTTATTTATAATAAATAATGCAACATCAAAACGTTAAATGTTAATGTTCTTTACGTAGAATTTTCATAGTATATCTACACATATACTCCTTGCATATGATATACCAAAATAGTATGGGTTCACCAGACATCAAATATGCACATTATACGGGTATCGATTGCCTAAAATATCAATTGTTATAGCTTATTATCGAACGGTTTAATGCAATGAAGAAAGTACGTAAAACGACTTATCAGAGCTTACGTAACACTAATTGCGCAAAAGTTGCACTTCGGCCTCGATTGCGAATCGCTATTCGTATGTGTAGGTTAACTGACATTCACTGAACTCTTTGATTTTGGTTGTGTGCATTTCCTTACGGATTTTAAAATGCTGCGTAGATCACAAATTTTACATGTGCATCACATATATGGATGACGTAGTACTCAAAAAGTAGTCCACACGATATCTGAGTGTTCAGAATTTTAAGAATATAAATTTGAAAAATATACCAAGTTAAAATAAATGCGCTCGAACTTTGAGTGAGTGTATTGTAAGAGCGTGCTTTATATTAGTTTTCTGTTATAACTGTTCTGAATGCATTTTCTTTGATTTATACTATGTATTCCATTGGATTTCCTTTAATAAAATTTGAATTAAGTTATTCAATACTTTAATCAAAATATTACGCACGATACATATTATATGACACGACTTTGTAAGCAATTCCGTTGTTTTATCAATATGGCGTTTACTTTTACTTTTATTTTCCTTTGCATCAGATTGGCCTTACGAACCGATATTTGTGTTTTCCTCCATATGAGCTCTGACCATAGGAGAGATGGACTCGAATCTGTTCATGAACGAGTTGGGGTTCCAATTGGAGAGATCAAGGGTCTGGGTGGAGTCGGACAACCGTTCCTTTAGCTGGTCGTACAGCTTGGTCAGAGGATCTGTAAATAAAAGAAGTAAAGAATTGATTGATGATTGAATCCCCCGTACTTCGGCATAGTGATTAGAGAACATTTAATTCTGTTTTAGCAGGTGACAGCGATCGCTGACTGTGTTGCACCTGACGTTTACAATATATCACATATATGACCGTGCTGCACCTATAGTTGAGCGTGTTGCACCTATAGTTGACCGTGTTGCACCTGAAGTTGACCGTGCTGCAACTATAGTTCATCGTGCTGCAACTATAGTTCATCGTGCTGCACCTATAGTTCACAGTGCTGCACTTATAGTTGATCGTGCTGCACCTATAGCTCACCGTGCTGCACCTATACTTGACCATGCTGCACCTATACTTGACCATGCTGCACCTATTGTTGCACCTATAGATGACGTATTGTACCTATAGATGACGGTGTTGCACCTATATATGACGGTGTTGCACCTATAGTTGACGGTGTTGCACCTATAGATGATGGTTGTGCACCTATAATTGACGGTGTTGCACCTATATATGACGGTGTTGCATCTATAGATTATGATGTTGCACCCATCGTACGTTATGTTGTACCTATAGATGACAGTGTTGTACCTTTCGTTGATGGTGTTGCACCTGCAATGTTTAGACCAGTTTTGTTACGACATGAGTTGAATTACCCCTTACATACAACTTGTAGGCCTCCGACGACCACGTTCATGCTACTTTAATATGTTCTACACCTACAACCCGCGTTATGTTGTAACTACCGCGACCTCAACCCGAGTTAATTGATAGCTACGGCACCGACAGCCCGAGTAATGTAATAGTCACTGAGCCTACAACCGGAGTTTTTTAAAAAGCTACGTCACCAACACCCCGCTTTAAGTTATAGCTACGGCACCCACAACCCGGGTTATGTAATAACTGCGGCACTCACAAACTTAGGTATGTAGTACTTACTGCGCCCACAACCAGAGCTATCTAATAGTAACTTTATCCAAAACCAAAGTTATTGAGATAACACACGAGCGCTTAAGCCGTCTAAGTAATAGTAACTTCAACATCAATCCGAGTTCTTAAGATTTTACACCAGCGCTTAAGCCGTCTAAGTAATAGTAACTTCAACATCAATCCGAGTTCTTAAGATTTTACACCAGCGCTTAAGCCGTCTAAGTAATAGTAACTTCAACATCAATCCGAGTTCTTAAGATTTTACACCAGCGCTTAAGCCGTCTAAGTAATAGTAACTTCAACATCAATCCGAGTTCTTAAGATTTTACACCAGCGCTAAAGCCGTCTAAGTAATAGTAACTTCAACATCAATCCGAGTTCTTAAGATTTTACACCAGCGCTTAAGCCGTCTAAGTAATAGTAACTTCAACATCAATCCGAGTTCTTAAGATTTTACACCAGCGCTAAAGCCGTCTAAGTAATAGTAACTTCAACATCTATCCGAGTTCTTAAGATTTTACACCAGCGCTAAAGCCGTCTAAGTAATAGTAACTTCAACATCAATCTGAGTTCTTAAGATTTTACACCAGCGCTAAAGCCGTCTAAGTAATAGTAACTTCAACATCAATCCGAGTTCTTAAGATTTTACACCAGCGCTAAAGCCGTCTAAGTAATAGTAACTTCAACATCAATCCGAGTTCTTAAGATTTTACACCAGCGCTTAAGCCGTCTAAGTAATAGTAACTTCAACATCAATCCGAGTTCTTAAAACTTTACACCAGCGCTTAAGCCGTCTAAATAATAGTAACTTCATCATCAATCCGAGTTCTTAAAATTTTACACCAGCGCTTAAGCCGTCTAATTAATAGTAACTTCAACATCAATCCGAGTTCTTAAGATTTTACACCAGCGCTTAAGCCGTCTAAGTAATAGTAACTTCATCATCAATCCGAGTTTTTAAGATTTTACACCAGCGCTTTAGTCATCTTTTTAATAGTTACTGAATGCAAAACCCGAGTTATTGATGGGAGGGGGTAAAAGAGGGAGGATTGGATAGGCAAAAAAAGAAAGAAAAGCAAGGACAGAAAAAGGAAGACAGGTGGGGAAGAAGAAGAGAGAAAGGAGAGAGAACAAACGAGAGCAAGGATATAAGGCAGAGACGAGAGAAGTAGGATGGCGAGAGGGGGGATAAAGGAGTTTTTTTAGCGAGAGTTTGGAAATAAGGAGAAAACAGAAACATATGGGGAAGTGTAGATGGATGATGCGGAGAGAAACAGAAAAAAAGAGGTGAGTGATTAAAGGAATGGAGAGGGGATGGGAGGGGGAGTTGTGAATTTAGTATCTTTCAATCTCTACATATGAGATCATATATCTTTGGTCTTGGGTAAAATTACTTTTACATAGTCTTTTCTATGTATTGGCATTAGTTCGGACTTGGGGGGCAATATGCCACAATATGACCAAAGATTATTTGAAAAATCGAAATTCGTCTGATTGCTAAGAAAAGAATTTCATTTGGAGTTTCGACACTCACTCAAGCAGATTTTGATGACTGCCTTGGGCGGCAGTGTTGATTGCTAGTCTTAATGCATGCCTAGATTGATGGAATTATGTACTAAACAATTCATGACTTTTCTTGGGCAGCCAAACTGATTGCCAGATTAATGAACTTAACAACACCAACTTTTATTATTTATGCATTTCTTGTAAAGCCAAGGTGATTGCTACAATAATGTTATTTTTTAACACCGACCTTTAATTTTTTTGATGCATGCTTTGGCCAGGCAAGACGATTGCAAAATTTGTAATTTACCACACCGACCATTTTCATTTTGTATGCATATACAGCACCAACGTTACCTTTGACTTTTTGTATCATGCCTTGGGCAGTCAAGCTTATTGTTTGAAAAAAGTATTTTACCGACCTTTGACTTCTTGATGCAAGCCTTGACCAGCAAAACTGTTTGCCATACTAAGTGCTTTACAACACCGACCTTTGCCTTATTTATGCAAGACTTGACCAGCAAAAATGTTTGCCAGAAGTATGTTCTTTACAATACCTACCTTTGACTTCTTTGTGCATGCTTTGAGCAGCCAAGCTGATAACAAGAGTAAAAACTTTACAACACCGACCTATGACTTATGCATACTATGGGTAGCCGAACTGTTTGACATAATTATGATCATGATGAGTGTAAGCATGCCCAGGTGAATAGAGGCTCATGTTTGCTTGTTTTAAACGGAATACACCCTCGAACCGATCCTAATACTTACAGACGGTATTCACTTATGTAATGGATAAGATTGAATACGTTTTAATCCCCGCAGCCGAACCGAAGGTTCGGAAGAGGAATATTGTTCGTGATGTCCGCCCTTCCGGCAAACCAAACGTTTCGGGCGGAGATACTGTTTTTCGCGTTGTCCGCCCGTCAGTCATTCCAACCTTCATTCATTTCGTCCGTCAATATATCCGTCACATCCAGAACCATATCGTTCTAAGGCATTAGTTAGAATTATGTACCTTACATTAACGAACATTAACGTCCATATGTATGCCTTAGGCAGCAATAAAAATAGCCAGAAGTATGTACTTTACAACACCGACCCTTAACGTCTTGACGAATGGAAACAGTGCCCGGTAATTGAGGCTTACACTTGTTTTTGCTTGTTAAACGCCGTCAAAATAAACCCAGCATTTAAAGACGGTACTCACCAATGTAATGGTTACTAAATACTTTAAAAACATAAATACAAGAGGATGTCATGTCAGTTAGATATTTGCAGAGACAGTTGAAAATTTTGTAGAAAATCGTGAACTCCTTAGATGCATACCAAAAGCTTAAATATGCTTTGATCCTCATCTGTAACCGACTAGCTGAATATAAAAAATGGGCAATTTAAGCAACGAAAGGAGTTAAGGGTATACTTTATCAAGCGCTTATGCTTCAAATCCATCGAAACCTTATATTCTTATCTTTTTTCTTAAAGTTGTTTGTTTGATCCAAATAGTGTTTGCTATGGACAATAATTCACCAGTTGGTTTGTTCGAATTTTCCTTATGTTGGTGTCGTTTGAAATGAACCCTGATTTATGATTTTCAATCGACAGTTTAAAAAAAACATATTTGCTAAGTTTTATAACAATTAATGTAAATGAATTAATCCTGGCTATCATTATCCAATTAATATATATAGGAAATCACTACAACACGTTATGTTCTTTAAAAGCGTTTATATACGAGTATACATGTATTTATATATGGAATTCAAAAATATCTATATTGGTTTGTTATGCCACTCAAATGTGTACTGACAAACAAATTAACAACATAAGTTCCAAGAAATATGAAAATACAAAGCTATATAAAGAAAATATACCGGCAAAAATATAACACATTACATTAATTGCATGCAAAAGCTTATTAACAACATTAATAAAAAACGATGTTATATTATGAAAGTACAAAGCACAAATAACACGATCAGTACAACTTCTAAAACTCCTGTCATTCCCTCATCCTATGAGAAATATGTGACAGATAATTAATAATGCAATGCAGTTTACAGGGACAAGCTCAGGAGTCCAACATTCAAAAATAAGCCCTGCACAAGGCAATGGCCAGTCATTAATTAACAACAGGAACAAAACTCAACCACTTCCGAACACAACCTAGCAAATCTAACTAATTGCAAAATGAATTCACAATAGGATGGGGCCTCGGAATATCGCCGTCCAAAGAAGGATAATTTACAATTTAAAAAATAAAATCAACCCTCTTTTTCCCAAGTTTGATGGTCAATTTGCCATCTGTAAGTTCAAGTTGAAGATTTAAAAACTAAGTGTCTTGGTCAGACGTGTTTGATTTACTATGTCTTTTTTCTGAAGGGTATATCTTTTTGATATTTCCGTAAATGAGGGATTATCCATACTTCAAATGTCAACACTGTACCCAAAGTATTGTTAGATATCTCAGAGAGCACACGAACTCCAGACTAAGAGATATTGAGCATATCACGCTCGTTACAATATAAAAAGGTCTGCAAGGTGCATACTTAGCATCCATAGGAATACATAGTGTTTGCCGATTTAACTCGTGTCAAAAGTTACAGATACAGAGGAGACTGGACTGGCGTATTTAACACAGGTACTTTGACTAGGACAATGTGATAGTTTCTTACGGATGTATGCCAATGACATGATATTTAGACCAAGGATTTGACATGAGAAAAACGGGAAACAGGAGGTGTTGAATTACAAGGAAAAGTTGGGCCATGATTTGATAGAATATTTTATAGGGAACATACAGAGGAGGAGTTACCAAATACTAAGAAATACATATTTGTGAATAATTGAACTTTCAACTTTGATAAATATTAAGTTTATGAGTTGTTTTATTATTGAACATAAACATAATTTTGTCAATAAGTTGAGCAAGCTAAAATACGGACGCGCTACACTGAGATGAAAATACGGGAATAGTGTAACAAGAGACGTGCACCATAGGATCGATGTAATAAGGGACGTGCACCATAGGAACGATGCAACAAGAGACGTGCACCATATGAACGATGTAACAAGGGACGTGTACCATAGGATCGACGTAACAAGGATCGTGCACCATAGGAACGATGCAACAAGGGACGTGCACCAAAGGAACGATGTAACAAGGGACGTGCACCATGGGAACGATGAAACAAGGGACGTGCACCATACGAACGATGTAACAAGGGACGTGCACCATACGAACGATGTAACAAGGGACATGCACGATAGGATCGATGAAACAAGGGACGTGCACCATGGGAACGATGAAACAAGGAATGTCCAACAAATGATCGATGTAACAAAGAACAGTTTAAATTTAAGTTGTCAAAGTTGTCAATATGCAAGAATTTTGTATTTATGAAGTCTAGAACATGGTGTAAGAATCTCAATCTTTCAGCTGCCCTGATCAAAATCAATCACGTTGCATCGAACCGGTTTGATCTGGATCAGAGACCAACCTCTACATAATCCAGGCTACTGAATATACCATTTATGCAGGAAAGCGTATTTGGAGTCAAGTGGAAACTGGGTACAAGTGACATCCCCGCCTGAAAACTCCAGGATGTGAACGAGCCTGAGTTAAAATACAAGATAAACAATTGGGTTATAACATTCATTGGGTTATAGATCCATGTTGCATTTGGGTAAATTATGTTAGAAACCTTCATTCTATAAGTAGTTTTAAAAGTTTACTCTTACAATGAAACGCCTTATCAATATGACGTGATTAAATAATGTAAGGTATATTATATTGGCTGGTCTGTTTCAATGTAGTATATACACATACCTTTAACAACAATTATGTTATGAAACAAACCTTGGATTATCTATCGTCACATTAGATTTGATGTAGGCAAGGAGTTGGTCAAGGAAGTTGAAGCAAACATTGGGCTTCCATGGATCAGGGATGTCCTGAAATACAACTCATATTATAACGTACTTTTTAAAGTTATTAAAACGCCTATCAGTCTTTAATAAGTCTTACACGTAATCGTTAAGGATGCACTGTTACTCAAAACATTATTAAACACATTTTCACAATTGTTTTAATAGACCAAATAGACCAAAAAGTATGAATAAATCTCGAAAACAATACATCTTATGGAGGATACCGAGTTTAATTTGAAACAAATATGCAGATAGCCCGGTATTGCTACCTTATGAGACCATAGTAGATCGTAGTAATTCGTTTAGCATTTACCAATCATTTGATATTTTTTGCGTTTTAAGCTTTTAAATACACGGTTATAATATTGTCAATATAATATAGTAATTGATATTTTCCATATGCATTATTTAGTAAGTATTTGAGGGTGTAATACTCTAAATTTATGTTTGTTTTACATGTGTATGTATTGATTTTGAATAAGAGTGTCTCTTTAAGGATTTCATCTATACAACTTGATGTCATAAATTGGTACGCCTGCCATTAAATGCACGAGGATCAAGGCCTTACAACCCCGCCGTCTCAAGTGGCCTACGACATAGCTAGGATAATGCAAATGAAAGACTACCAGACCCAAGTTTTATTATAAGAACATCATTTATCTTTTTTAATGTGGATAGGAGACGTTTTTTACACAATGAATAAAAATAAAAAGTTTGTCGTGGAATGAACCTTACATCATATTTTAATTTCGGCTGATTTTCGACAATTTCAAATCGCATGCTTTATTTTAGAGAATGCATCCTTGTTATGACATATTTTTATCAGTATATAAAATGATTTTATGCATTTCAAAACGTACCATTAATTTCATAAGTTGAGCACTACCTTTAAACAATTGTGATCGTGTTGTAAAACTTCATCTCACAAAATGTGTAAAGCCACATTGGATATTGGGCCTATCTTGAACACACTTTCTGTCTATATGGATAGCATTTTGAGCGTATAGTTGTTGTCAGTATAAAAGACTTTCAAATATCATTTCAGCCCATACAATAACTAATATTATTGTGCAAACAATCGGTCGAATTGCTTCGCTTTGCCTTTTGATGGTATCAGAACACGTAGCATCGAACACTTCATACCAAGGGTATGGCGTGAAAAATATTTTATCGTTGCTTTTTCCTCAAATTAATAGAATCCTCGAATGTTATTTCATCATTCCCCATCCGCTTTGTTTATTAACACGTCGGAACTCGCTCGGGTAATTCAAAGGACGATCACATCTAATATTATGGATGTTTATGATTCGATCGATAAACGTCAAACAAACTATTTATTTATTTTAGCCTTATCGCGAATACAATTTCAAAAATATGCCCGTATATTTTTTATGAAATGTATTCATGTTTTGTTCTGCAAAGTCAAAATGCCATTCATGGCCAGTTATGTTTAAATTATAAACAAAAGACTGTCTAGAGGTTCCTTTGTGCGGTGATATATGTGTAATTGAGATGCATTTCATGGGCTGAATACAAAATAGTTGTAACTCAGTACGCAAATAGAAGGCCGAAAAACAGTCAAGTGCTAAGCCTTAAACGTACTTTACCAAATACACATTGTGTATATGTATAATAAATCACCATTCCACAAGAACAGTTATTTCATAAACAGAATTTCCGAATATTCAACATCGTACTTACAATTCTACCAAGGATTAAGTAAAACAACATTAAAATTACATGTACCAAGGGTCATTGAGATTATAACTTTCAGTCGGTTTTCAAGGTTCGAGTATTAAAAGGTCACATATCGAAAACAAAAATTGAGTGTGAAATGTGAACATAATGCATTTTTCAATGAGTTAAATTAGAGCTCTATTTTAAACGTTTATTAACGTTATTAAAAATGGAAGAATTTTAGGTTTCATTTTGCAACTTCTGTTGAAATGTGACAGTTGATTTGCAATAACTAAAATGACTAAATTTCAACAATGTTTAAAAAATCAGTCATTTTAACATCAACTTTAAATGAGTCCCTTTAAACAAAACCATTAAACTATATCTTACTTAATATAGTACAAACACATTAGTTATGCTCACAAGGCTCGCACCCATTTCGTATGGCATTATCAGCAATATTTGTTGAATATATTTTTAAACGCATTAGTTATTTATTTAAATAAACAAAAGGCCTTACTCCCGCCATCGTTGGTAAATGTTGAGTTTTGTATGTTTGTAGTTTGGTAACAGTTCCAGCATCGTCACGGAGCCCACAAACAATTTCGGGAACACCCGCAAGAACACTCTGTGTCCACCACTTCAGAAGCTTGAACCTGTATATGATACAATGGGAGCTACAATGACGGACTCATCAGAACACTCCGTGTTGACCAATTTCGGAGCTTGGACATGTAAATGATACAATGGAAACTACAGAGACGGACTTACAAGAACACACTGTGTTCACAACTTCAGGAGCTTGTACCTCTAAATAATACAATGGAAATTATAGAGACGGATCCACAAGAGCACACTGTGTCTACCATTTCAAGAGCTTGTACTTGTTAATAATACAATGGAAACTGCAGAGGCGGACTCACAGGAACACACTGCGTCAAACATATCAGAAGCTTGGACCTGTATATGATACAATGGAAGCTACAGAGTCGGACTCAATGGAAGACTCTGTGTCCACCACTTTAGGAGCTTGAACCTATTTACTGAAAAGCTACACCAAATGATCACGACATCTTGCATTAACTGCTTTGAAAACTGATTAAATATTGACATCCGCATATCGCTTAAGGAGGTGCTAGCGGTATTGATGATGCATTCAATGAAGCTTTTCAATAAAACCATGATTAATATTGTCGGAAAAATAGGGTAGTTTGATGTTAGACTTGTATATAAATACATGTTCAGAAAGACATACAATGCATCAGACAAATTTAAGATAATACATAAGATTCTAACAGCTAAAACAATCATTTCTGTCACACCTTTTAAAACTGCCTCTCTGCAATGAGGAATGTGAGGTGGTTTTGAACTCAACATAATGTTCCCCCATAGACCCATCTGGATTTACAGGTACAGCATCGACCTCGCCAAAGTATACTGGAACGATACAATGGATTCATCGACAAATACCCGTTATTTATTACAAAATAAAAAAGCGTATATTTGACTACACAACAACCCATGATAATGTAAATATTAGACCTTTACCCTTAATATGCTTGTTTATGATGATACGTGACTTTTAAGTTGCACACTTTTTACATTCCAATGCACAGTAATCGTAACTGAACTAAACCAAATACGATTTATAATTCTAGAAATTGCATGTTTGACGTACAAAAATATGTTTACGGAATAAAATTATCGTTCGGTCAAAATATATAAAATTACTTAGTGTGTGGGCGCCGACCTGGGATTTCACAACAGTATAGAAGGCTTCACAGTTGTTATATTGCAGGTCTGGATTTGGAACGGAATCTTTGGAACCTGCATTACGTTTAAATTAAATATGTTAATACATATGTATTGTACGTAAACATCAGGGGCCGTTTTGTTAAAGGATTTTCTTCGTTACTTCAATAACATTAAATTGAATAAGTTTCACAAATGGCAACACTCGGATTTTTTGCTTCCTACATTCTGTGCTCATTTTGAATACTGTTTAAAATCATATCACACACAAATGTTGTGTTGTATAATATTTGTGTGGAACAGGTTTTCAGAGAACCAGCCATTTATATGCAAAAAAAATATTCCTCCAATAGCTTATAATGTTGTATTACTTGATGTGATATGATAAATGTGAGCGTTGAACTTTGTCTAAGACTTCTACACAATTGGTCGAACTATGCCCTACTTGCGGTGAGATACTGCTCGAACTTGAAGCCCCACGCACACATCTCTTCGTCCTTCCCTCCCATCATTTGTTGTTTAAGTGCCAGTTTCTGGTCGGTGTGGTAGTCACACAGGTAGTATGTGCCCTTATGAAGAGTCACTGCGAACTTCCAGTATTCTTTTCTCGTATACAGCGTAGACAGTAACCTTTTTAACAAACTCCTGTCACATATGAGGTCGATCTGGGTAATTCTGTAATTTATTAATTCAAATCGAATACAATATAACAAATATCGATCAATGCGAAAATACATCTACTCAACGATTTCAATCTTACCGCTAAATATAAATATTCTCATTATCTCAAGTGAGCGCGCCTACGCTCTGCGAGAAGTTATTAGTATATTTCCATGCAATGTTCTTCAAAAATCAAATTGATCATGTTCCACTCATCTATATCTTTATGAGTTTCTGTTTCTTGAAAACCTTATCCACTCACCCCTGCTCATGTTTGCGTATCCATTTTAGAAGGTGGTCGAGCTGTTCGTTCTTATATTCATCTCTTTTCACCATTCCCTCGTATCCCTTTGTCAGATCATATCTAACATTATTATAATTTGACGGTTTAATAAAATATTTCCTCTGGCGGTTATCATCTTGAAATTCTCTGTTAATATCTAATGAGAAGCACCCAATCTCTCCATGGTGTTTAAAACCTGAGTTTGGGCCATCAAATCGTCTAATGTCGGTGTTAAACCCAGCCATTTTCTAACTGAATGATTAGTTAATGTACGATATATTAAGTCTCTTGAGTTTACTGAAAATAGCTATATATAAAGATTGATTGACATTTTTTATTGCCCAAAGATTTTTACGCTTGTATTTATTCCGATAACGTAGATCGTATTACGTGTATGGACAGGAACAATACTCGTAAGGTACACGCATATTGATATATACGTAGTCTTTATAGCGAACAAAAAAATAAAAACTGTTAAATACTTAATGTTAATCTTGATATCGCTCGTATACATATCACACTATTGTCATGTTTCCTTTACCTTCAGTATATTCTTCGCGGACTTAGTACAGAGCGGTTGTAACTCAATTAAGTAATTTAATCCCTTAAAACAGTCATTTGTCAAGTCTTCGGTCTCAATTTTCGTTACAGAAAAAAAACACAGTTTCATAAGATTTAAAATTCTCAAGGACGATACCATCTGCGAAAGAAAACTTTGTTTTTAGCAATACTCAGGTGTAAATAATTTATTAGCTCATTTTAAGGAAGCCTGATGTCCCCGTGTCATTTTGGTTTCATTCGCAAGCTGATTTCTTATCGGTAAAATGAATATCAAAAACTACATCCTAAAGAATGTAACAGTCAAACCCAGTTCGCTCGAACTCTCAGGGACCTGCGAAAATCCCTCGATCCTCGGAAACTACCAGCCAAGCGGACACTTTTATCTTCAGTATAAAGAAATCAGTCCTTTACATCTAGTTCGAGCCAACGAGGAATTCGAGCTAAGCGAATTCGAGCTAACGGGTTTCGACTGTTTTAAAATTCTTATGTATGCTCTTTATTTCAACGACAAGAGAAATTGACAATTTCTTCTGTTATGTTCATAGTTGCAATGATTGTTAATAAGACCCTTTCAACGCATACCAAAATATTATACGTATTTTTTATATCGTTCACATCTTTATATGGTTATATCGGTTACAGCATTAGTAAAAAATATGCACGACTTTTTGAGCCTACTTTTTTTGCGCAACCAAAGGAGAAAATGAAGGAAAGTGAAAATGTTTATGAATATTAGAAATATAATAATATAAAGAAATAATTTTCAGTGTATAATAATATTTGAAAATCGGTATTGTTTCCGGCGTCATAAATAAGATCAGCGTAACGTCCTAAATATTTTTAACAACCGCAATGAGAGGTGAGCTTGTTCTTGAGATATAGGTGTCCGCCTTACACAAAAAGGTCGTTGGTTCGAGCCCGAACAGGATTGAAATAGTCTAGCGGTAGGGGTATCCGCCTTTCACAAAAAGGTCGTAGGTTAGAGTCCGAACAAGATGAAAGTAGTCTAGTGGTTAAGGTGTCCGCCTTTCACAAAATGGTCGTAGGTTTGAGCCCGACCAAGATGAAAGTAAGTTAGTAGAATAGCTGTCCGCATTTCACAAATAGATTGTAGGCTCGAGCTTGAACAGGATAAAAGTAGTCTAGTGGTATAGGTGTCCAACTTTCACAAGAAGGTCGTAGATCCGACCCCGAACAGGATAAAAGTAGTCTAGTGGTAGAGGTGTCCGCCTTTCACAAAATAGTCGTAGATTCGACCCAGTACAGGGTGAAAGTAGTCTAGTGTTAGAGGTGTCCGCCTTTCACAAAAAGGTCGTAGATTCGACCCCCAACTTGGTAAAGAGGTCTAGTGGTATACTTGTCTTCCTTTCACAAAAAGATCGTATGTTCGACCCCGAACAAGATGAAAGAAGTCTAGTGCTATAGGTCTCCGCTTTTACAAGAAATGTTGTAGGTTCGAACCCGAACAGGATGAAAAGAGTCTAGTGGTATAGGTGTCCGTCTTTAACAAGAAATGTTGTTGGTTCGAACCCGAACAGGATGCAAATAGTCTAGTGTTGGAGGTATCGGCCTTTTACAAGAAATGTTGTAAGTTCGAACCCGAACAGGATGCAAATAGCACAGTGATAGAGGTGTCCGCCTTTTACAAGAAATGTTGCAGATTCGAACCCGAACAGGATGAAAGAAGTCAAGTGGTATAGGCGTCCGCCTTTAACAAGAAATGCTGTAGGTTCGAGCCAGAGCAGGATCAAAGTAGTCTAGTGGTAGAGGTCTCCGCCTTTTACAAGAACTTTTGCAGATTCGAACCCGAACAGGATGAAAGAAGTCTAGTGGTATAGGCGTCCGCCTTTAACAAGACATGTTGTAGGTTCGAGCCAGAACTGGATAAAAGTAATCTAGTGGTATAGGTGTCCGGCTTTTACAAAAAGTTCATAGGTTCGAGCCCGAACAAGTTGAAAGAATTCTAGTGCTACAGTTGTCCGTCTTTCACAAAAAGGTCGTCGGTTCGAGCCCATAAAGGATGAAAGTAGTCTAGTGGTATAGGTGTCCGGCTTTTACAAGAAATGTTGTTGGTTCGAACCTGAACAGGATGAAAGAAGTCTAGTGGTATAGGCGTCCGCCTTTTTCAAGAAATGTTGTAGGCTCGAGCCCAAAAAGGATGAAAGTAGTCTAGTGGTATCGGTGTCCGCCTTTTACAAGAAATGTTGTTGGTTCGAACCCGAACAGGATAAAAGAAGTCTAGTGGTATAGGCGTCCGCCTTTTACAGAAATGTTGAAGGCTCGAGCCCCAACTGGGTGAAAGTAGTCTAGTGGTATAGGTATCCGCCTTTTCAAGAAATGTTGTTGGTTCGAACGCGAACAGGATAAAAGAAGTCTAGTGGTATAGGCGTCAGTTTTTCACAAAAACATCGTAGGTTCGAAACCGAACAGGGTGAAAGTAGTCTAGTGGTATAGGTTCCGTCTTTCACAAAAAGGTCGTGGGTTCGAGTCCGAACTGAATGAAAGTAGTCTAGTGGTATATAATCATGTCTTTCGCAAAATGGTCGTAGGTTCGAGCCCGAACAGGATGAAATAGTCTAGTGGTATAGGTGCCCGTCTTTCACAAAAAGGTCGTAGGTTCGATCCCGAACATGATAAAAGTAGCCTAGTGGTATAGGTGTCTGCCTTTCACAAAAAGGTCGAAGGTTCGAGCCCGAAAAGGATGAAAGTTGTCTAGTGGTATATGTGCCCGTCTTTCACAAATAGGTCTTAGGTTCGATCCCAAACAGGATGTAATAGTCTAGTGGTATAGGTGTCCACCTTTCACAAAAAGGTCGTAAGTTCGAGCCCGAGCAATTACAATGTATTATTGTTGTATAGGCGTCCGCCTTTTACAAAAATGTCGTAGGTTCGAGCCCGAACAAGATTTAAGTTATCTTGTTGTATAGGTGTCCGCCTTTCACAAAACGGTCGTAGATAAGAGCCCGAACAAGATCAAAGTAATCATGTTGTATAGGCGTCTGCCTTTTACAAAAAGATTGTAGGTTCGAGCCCGAACAAGATGAAAGAAGTCTAATAGTAAAGTAGGGCACCTTTTACATAAAGGGCATAGGCTCGAACCCGAACAAGATGAAAGTAGTTTTGTGGTAGACGTGTCCTGTTCGACTTTTCCACACAATTCGTCTACTCACTTAGAAGGAGTTTGACGCCTTGACAAGACAAGTCGAAAACGACATTCAAAGAACTGATTTTGCTCTCACCCTTTTTCTCCGTAACCAAATCTTCTTCGGCAACATACGCTGATTGACCCCACTATAACCTGATTTTCTATTTATGAAATATATAGTGTTCCGACCTTCGGATGATGTATAGCTGAAGCAGAAATTCTTCCTATTTCGAATTGCACGATCTATGTACTTTACAACACCGACATTTAATGTCGTGATGTATGCCTTGAGCAGCCTAGCTGCTTGTCATAATCGTGTACTTTACAACACCGACCATCGACTTATTCATGTATGCATTGGTCAGCAAAGCTAATTGCAAGAATATGTACTTTACTTCACCCATCTTCAACTTATTGAAGCATGCCTTGGGTAGTCAAGCTGATTCCCATAATCATACACTTTAGAATACCGACCTTTAACGTTTTGATGTAATCATAAAGCAATGCAACTGATTGCCATACATATATGTAGCTCACATCACCCACCTTTTACTTCTTGATGTTGGCATTTGGAAGCAATGTTTGTTGCCAGACACATGTTCTTTACAACACCGATCTTTTACTTCTTCATGTAAGCATCCGACCTCTTATTTCTTGAAGTATTCATTTAGCAACAATGCTTATATCCAGAATTATTATGTACTTTACTACACCGACCTTAAACTGAATTACATGTATGTACTTGATAAATTATGGCACATCACCTGTTTGTGGGGCGTAAGACACAATTATTGGCAAAAAACTGGATGATGTCATGTCAGTTAGATATTTACAGCGGCAGATGCAAGTTTGTAGAAAATAGTAAATTGTTTACTAGAATTTCAAATGCCTCAATATAATAAAAATACTCTTTTTTATAAAAAAATATCAAATCTAAAAATCGTTTGATACATTTTAAAGGGAAGTTTTCTGATATGTTTTAGGTATGAATCCCAAAAAAATCTGAATGATTGATATTTATAAAATTGTTTGTGTTTTGCCTATCTATCGCATGCAAGTTGCAGTATAATAATGACGGATCTTACCATACCAATTAAACAGTCGTATGTAATTATAATTGTCTTATTGATATATTTATAATCATCACAAAAAGGTCATGTGAAAATAATTAAAAAAAATCGCCAAACTCATAAATAATTTTAAGGTAATGGTCAAAAATGTTGTTGATGTTCATAAAAGCAGTATCAAAAATATTTTGAAGGAAAAACACGAAAAAATTAGGTAATTTTTCAATATTCCTTGTTTATAGACGGTAAACACCAAAATGAAATAGGACGTTACATCTAGCAAATAAACATATTGAACAATTTGGTTATTGCAAAAAATACTTACCTATAAGACATCCACAATTATTATGTAAGTTGAAATGTCATATATAAAGCACTTTTTATTTTCCCGTCAAAAAAGTGTTCAGACGGAAAATTATGATGTTTTTTCCTTCGAAACCTTTCGTATTGCGCTATGTTTTGATAATAAAATCATGGGAAAAATATTGCTCGATTGTTGCTCAAACGTTGGTATCAGTTTTAAGGTATTGCATATAAATGGGATTTTGAATGTGGGGGGATAATTCTGGATTTGGCTGACTTTTCTCCATTGACCATGTTCATACTGCGTATGGAATGATAATGTGTTATCATAGTTTAAAAAAAATCGGGAAAATAAAAAATAATAAAATAGTTGTATATGAATAAGTTCAAAACAAGTACTTGGGAATCTCTTAGCCGAAGTACGGGGCGGCCTTACACCATCTATCAATATTATTCCTTGTTCGTTTACAGATCTCTGACAAAGCTGAGTAATGGACTTAAGAGACGGCTGTCCGACTTCTCTCTTAAATTGTACACCAGCTCGTTCATAAACAGTCCATCTCTCCTATGGTCCACGTCCACGCCTGATTTGGTGTTTGAGTGGCCTCTTGCATTGCGAATGAAGTCTAAACTATTGTATCAGTTGATATTCAGACTATTCAGACGTTGTTTGTTTCGTTTGCAATGAAACCTGATTTATGATATTCAACCGATATAAGAATAATACTATTAGTAATTTATCTTTACCCATTGTTGTCGGCACATTACTTAACATTCATTAGACACAGCGGTATAGTACATATTTAATGATATTGTGTTTCAAAACTTACATACAAACTAAGAGATAAACAATCACACAAACATGTTATGATTTTAACAACATTTTTATATATTTATATATTATAACAATATAGAAACCTAAAAAAATCAAACACACATAACACAATTGGGTCTGTTTTAAATTACAAAAAAAAGTGTTGTAATTTAGACGCGATATGTATAATTTATCACGGTAAGAGCGTTCACCATAAATTTGTAATCGGATACTAAGTTGAAATTTTGTGTCCCTAATAGAAGTTTTCATTAAGGCTGTTTTATATTATTACAAATACGCTGGTAAAAAAGGAAGCTTATACATAGTTTAACAAACAAATTAACTTCAGTTAACACTTCTTTAAAGTATTTAAGCATAATCGAAAATCATTTGATGCAAGGGGTGATAATTCTTCAATATTAGAGTAACATTCCTATGATTTTCACTGAAGCAGACAATATTCAGCACTAGGTATCCAAATGAGAGCAACTAAAAAAAGATTATTTGGTGATATAAAAATGAATGATTGAATACATGCAAGCAAATACATTTTCTTCACTACCATTTCCTGCAGGAAATAGTGGGCAGTAATACACACCTGAACAAATCTTGACAATTGCTGAATGGACAAGATTCAAAGTTTAGTAACCTTTCAAAGCAGAAGGTACATACGCAATATAAGTTGAAACGGAGAAAGGAGCTCAATATACATTGCCTATCGTGAAATTGGAACTTACACAGAGGATAGTAGACTAGTTAACGTATTAAGCGCAGATACTATGACTGGAATAATGTCATATTTTCTGATGGAAACCTATTATGTCTGTACCCAAATATCTACCTTTAAGGCTATTTGGACCAAGGAAAAGGCTCTTGCTCTTTATCAGCGTCTTAAACACAGTAATGATATCCATGTGTTGTAAGGGATAAGGTACGGGGAGCTTTAGCACTGTTCTGACTTGATAAGCGGTTTACTGATAGTATACATGAACGTCTGATACCAACAACCAATGTGTTTTACTGTGATGACAGAGTTTAGCAGCAGGAATTTAAACCTGCCATGTATACACAATCTTGGTTTACTGACAAAAGGGTGAAAATAATGTTGTGGCAAATCAGTCAATAGAGAAATTTGGGAATTAATAACGAATAACAATAACAAGACAAACCCATTACGAGCATTGACGCAATGAAGCAGGCGGCAATGAATGACTGGGACACTTTGAACCATGATTTATAAAGGAGGATAGAGAGGGAAAGTACCAAATATTAAGAAATTAATGTCGCTGAGCATTTGAGCTGCATTAAAAAATATTGATTTTTGCAGTGTTTTTTTAACATAAATGTAACGTGTTAAATCTGCACTCTCACAGATTTACAATTTTTACAACTTGTTATTGTTTGTCTTGGAAATAGCATTTTTTTTTGCGTAAAAATTTGCAATCCAATGATATACTATTGCTGAAAAAAGATCGCAGATTTCCGTTCGAAAATTAATGTTTTATGGCTTAAATCGTTACTCACGGTGTAAGAATTAGGCATAAAACATTATATTTTGAACTTGTATACTATCAGTAAATCTGCGTTCTATGTTTTTGTCAGCAGTCTTATATAACTGCCTTACATGATTTGTCGCGAAAAAAATGTCTCATTCCAAAACAAAAAATAAAAAAAGTTGTCAAAACGTTCAATCTGTGAGAGTGCAGCTTTAATAAGGTTTGTTCAAACTAGAGATGTTCAACAAACGAACACTGAACAAAGGTACCTGCAACATTGTAACGGTGTACAAAGGCAAGTGCTGCATCGGAACGGTGGAACCGTTTTGGTTAAAAAGTGCTTAAATTGTCTAAGCATTTTTTTATGTCTATAACATAGTGTTAGTAGTCTCAATCGTTTATCTGCCCTAATAATGTCAATGACGTTACATCGAACCGGTTTGATCTGGATTAGAGTCAAGCATCTACATACTCCAGGCTAATTGTGAGTATACCATTTATGCATGAAAGCGTATTCGGAGTCCCTTGGAAGCCGGGTACAAGTCGCATCCCTGCCTGAAAACTCCAGCAGGTGAACGAGCCTGGTTTACAATACAAGAAATACAAGTATTCATTGTGTTGGATATCTGATTTGATTTAATCTTGAGAAATCTAGTTTAAAACTTTATCCCTTTGGTTGTTGACTGTTTCAAAAGAATGTTTAATTTTCGATATAAACTCCGTGTCCTTGCTTAATTAAAGTTGCCATATTATAATCAAGTTGTTCAGTTTTAATGTGAAACAAATACCTTTAATACGAATTATTGCAATTAACAAACCTTGGATCATCTATCGTCACATTAGATTTGATGAAGTCAAGGAGCTTGTCAAGGAAGTTGTAGCAAACATTGGGCTTCCATGGATCAGGGATGTCCTAAAATACAGTTATGCTTATTACCTACATTCCCAGCTAATAAAATCGCCTATTGATAGGTCCTACGCTTTATCGTTTGCAACTAAACATACAATATGTCATAAATTGCTTCGCGTTGATCACTTTGTCCTTGTTGTATATGTTAGAGTTCAAAGTTGGTGATCTACAGACAGCGCAAACCAGAATGATTTGGTGATTTTTGTGTTTGCCATTGACAGTTGAGGATTTTTCAAATTTTCTGTTCGTTTATTTAAGTTTGATTCAGACAAGGTCCCATACCTAACAACCTTTGTGTCAACGTACATTCAGTATGGTATGGATGAAACTACATTGAAACTCTTTGTTGTCAAAAATTTAAGGGACACATGGTTAAAAGCCTAACAACATCCATGTCAACGGGCATACAACATGGCTTGGATGGTCAAAATAAAAGTCATCCAGACTTAGTCTCTGTACGATTGTGTCAGATACAGAATTATAAGAACATAAACCATTTACCAAAATGCCGGTAACTGACGTGCTTTTACACAGTTGTCTGACAAGTAGGAGTGTGATTCAGGGTATTTACGGCAAAAACGTTTGTGTGTGAATTGTAAACAAAAATCATGTTTTAATTACAACTCGTTAAAATTAGAGCTTTTTTATTACGTATCTAGAAATGTAATATCAATTCTCTGTCTAATAAAGGGTTATTAACGCGTTGGAAAAGAGAATAAGGTTAACACTTTGATTTAGAACTACTTTTTTTAAATGAGTAAGTTGCTTTTGCATAAGTAAAATAACTCCAATTTAACAAAGTTTAAAAATTCATTTCTAACATCATGCCATCGAGGTTGATTAATATATGTTGCAATAGCTTGTTTCACAATTGTTGTAAAATAAATAAGTTTAAACTAAACTATTTTTAACATCCGAGTTCCTTTAAAATGCATTAAGCTTAATCTCACTTTATATAGCACGACTGTTTTTAATAAAAGCAAACGAAGATCATTCACATTTCGTGAGGCATTCCAATTAACATTTGTTGAACAGATATTTAAATACATTTATTTAATAAACCATTATACTTAATAAAAAATATTCAAAATGCCTTACACTGGCCATCGTTGGTAAATCTTGAGTGGTGTATGTTTGTAGTTTGGTAACAATACCAGCATCATCACGGAGCCCACAAACAATCTCGGGAACGCCAACAAGAACACTCTGTGTCCACCAATTTCGGAGTTTGTACCTGAAAATAACACAATGAAAACTACAGAGACGGACTCACAAGAATACACTTTGTCCACCACTTCAGGTCCGTGTACCTGCAAAAATAATAATTGAAACTACAGAGGCGAACTCGTACTAATAATCTGTGTCAACTACTTTAGGAGCTTGAACTGAAACTAACGAGGCGAACTCACACCAATTATCTGTGTCCACAACTTCAGGAGCTGTAACTGAAACTAAAGAGGCGAACTCACACTAATAATCTGTGTCCGCCACTTTAGGAGCTTTAATTGAAACTACAGAGGCGAACTCACACTGATAATCTGTGTCCACCACTTCAAGAGCTTGAACTGAAACTACAGAGGCGAACTCACACTAAAAATTTGTGTCCACCACTTCAAGAGCTTGAACTGAAACTACAGAGGCGAACCCACACTAATAATCTGTGTCCACCACTTCAGGAGCTCAAACTGAAATTACAAAGGCGAACTCACACCAATATTCTGCGTCCAACACTTCAGAATCTTGAACTGAAACTAAAGAGGCGAACTCACACTAATGATCTGTGTCAAACACTTTAGGAGCTTGTACTGAAACTAAAGAGGCGAACTCACACTGATTATCCACCACTTCAAGAGCTTTTATTTAAACTACAGAGGTTAACTAACAAGAACACTCTGTGTCCACCACTGCAGGAGCTTGTACCAGTATAAATTACGAAAGAAACTAGCTCAGCGATTGCAAATGACTACTTAAAAAGGCTCGATCAAAGCTGAACATAGTAAACGAGACACCCAACACTATACGCTCGAAAATAAGGTACATTGTGTCGGTCAGGTATTCTGCTCTTCAACATCGAGAAAGAACGATTACGAGATATTCTTAAGTTCAATTGATATCAATTGAATATTAACAAACAATGAAATAGAAACTGCTTATTTGATACAACGTATGTGTTCGAATACTTTATTCAGAACATTTTTTTTCAATACAGCTAGCGTAATATGCTGCGTGGTGGCCATTGAATTTCGCCACGTTCTTCGTCCACTGTAATATTGTTAATTTTTAGATCCATCGGGCTCTTTCAACATTTTAGTGTTCAGGCTCATTACTCCGCAAATGGGATAGCCAAACATATGTCTAATAATCATTTAAAGTAGTTCTGAAAACCGAACACCTATAAAAAAGATTTCAATCGCCAACTTACCATTTTGTTACGAAAATAACGGCTAAATTTTAATTTAGTCATAAATTGATTTTATCAAGCGAGTCTTTTAGAAGTTCACGTATTTGCACTGGGCGGTGTATAGACTTTGGATGGGTATTTCGCTCTGAATACTAAGAAACTTAGCATATATTTTTTGTCCTCCTAACGATAAGTAGTCACTGACAAGCGCCCGACCTACCGACCTTATCGTACTGAAAGCAAAAAAATAAACACTATTATCAATAATAGGATTATATTTTGTAAACATTATAACACAGGGCTGCCTTATCAAATTGATAAACCGCAGATGCTGCACAAAATGATCATGACAAGTTGCAATAGCTGAGTTGAGGACTGGCCAATACTTGAAATCAGAAAATGGCATAAGCCGTTGCTAGGGGTATTGACAATTCTGTCAATGAAACGTTGCAATTAAACCATGACTGAAAGTGTCAGACAAAGAGGGTAGTTTGTTTCCTCGAATGTTCCCTCTTTCATTACACACTCAGTAGTTGAGATAATAAGATACAGATTTCTCTTAGATAAGTAGATCCAATAATTTAACCATGCTAGAAATTCTTGCCCATGGGCGAAGATAAAATGCCCGTATGGAACTCCTTTTTAATGGTCACCACATTGTAATTACCCCCTTGTTGAAGATGGTCGTCTGTAGCATCATGGAAACCTTGTCTTGTGGCAATATTTAAAACGCTAATTAATTATTTCTCGCTTCAAATGTCACCATAAAACAGTTTTCACGCACCTTTCAAGAAATAATTCTTCACTCTTCATAGAACTATTTAAAGTCCGATTCTACTATAAACATAAACAAATCTGAATCACTGCGCGCATATCCAAGACAACCATGAATTATCGCATATCCATACGCAATTATTTCACTAAGCACAAAAGAGTTCCAGCAAAAAATACAATTTTACTCTTTTTTTAACTGAGGTGGGAGCAAAAGCATCTACCATAGCCGCTCGTTTAAGGTAGGTAAACCTCGTTTCCGCAAAACATCCTACGCTCGGGTCGAAATCTTACACTCTTGGCCATGGAAGATACTTATAATCACTGTTTGAACAGTTGCTAATCAGGTAATACCTTTTGAAACTGTTTCTCTGCAACGCGGAATGTCTGATGGTTTTGAACTCAACATAATGTTCTCCAAAAGGTTCATCTGTACTAACAGCATCGACCTCACCCGAATACACTGAAACGAATTAGATATTTCACTGATAAAAACATGCCATTATTTTCAGAATTAAAAGCTTATATTCGAACAGAAAACAATCCATTATAATGTAAATTAGTATCAAACCCATACCGTTATATATGAGCAGAAAGTTTATTTCCATACAAAGCATTACAGCATATACATTAGTAAAGTACGCTAATAGTATGATAGCCCATGATCATTTTTCATTATCAAACATTTGCTTTGCGGTTTATATAAGTTTTATGATTAGTCAAAATATTTTCAGTAACAAATATAAAAGCGAATGTTTAAACACTTTTTCAGAAAAAAATATTACGTAAAAGCATTTTGAAAGTAATTAAAACTATTTATGCTCGAAAAAAAAATTCTTTAACAGACCAATAATTTCTGTACTCAACGGTTCTACGATTATACATATATTTTGATGAGTACGATAAACGCATAGAATATAATTAGATATAATATTTGTTTATAGGCTGCATCCAATTAAAAAATGAAAATCGTCTGATAGGACATTACAATGTGGGAAAATCCGTTGTTCCAAAACTAATATTCTACCTACCACCTTCTATGTTTAGCTGATGCAACTGAAAACACTTATTTTATCAATAGTTTACTCTATGATATCGAAATTGAAAAAAAAGTTCTAACATAAAAAAGTATTTAGGTTTTACACACATTTCAAGTTCTCCCGGTCAGATTTTTAACAGGGTTGGACATTTTGCATGCTCGTGGGAACGCAGAAAACTCATTTTAAAACAAAAAATGGAACGGACCCGGAATCAATGTTCTAGTCCAGCAGAAATTATTTCATATCTGTAAAATTCATGTTGTTGTTTGTTTTAACTTCTAAATATTTACATTTACACTTCATTCCTTAACGATGGTTGTTGTTTATCAATTGCACTTTATTTCTGTATAAAGTGCAAAGGCATTTCCCATCGATATCGCTTGCGTTTGTTCGATACTTCTGTCCTGTCATTGGGTGCAATAATACCAATGGGCGGGGCATATTTACTACGGAACTTTTTTTTCTAAATGAAATCGTAGTAAAATTATTGGCAACATGCAAAACTGTAATCAGTAAAGCAGATAAAACAAAATAAGCAACGTTAATTTGATTGATTTTAATGTAGATAATTTCATAATGGATGGAACAGTTGAAAAAACGTTTGTGTTTAAAAAAGGCTGTAAAAATCACAAAAATGCAAAAACAGTTAGTTCAAAATAACCTCTATAACGGGTGCTTGTATGACGTCATTAGTGATGTCATTGAAAAAGTTTTACATTAAGCTCGATTCGGGCCGCAACATAACTCGGCAGCTGCATTTTGTTTCGACGCCATTTTTTGCAATGTTCATTCGTTTTGAAAGTGTAGTTTTTTTCGAAAATTGACTAAATGGGATTATTTACACGCAATACCTATTGGGTAATCAATTAATTACCTATACAGTCCTACTCTAACCATTATTTGTTTTGATAACTAATTTAAGCCTGAAAATGTTGTAAACATGTTCTTGATAAAATGTACAGCATCTTCAGCATCAGAGAAAAAATATTTGAAATTTCTTTGTTCATTGCATACAACGTAATGGAATCATGTCCGTATAAGTCATATGTTCTGAATAAAATCGACAGAAATAACTAAAATTCGGAGGAGTTAGTCGTTTTAGACATAATTTAGTGCTTTTAATAGTCAAAACAACTGCAGAAAAAAACTATTTAGTAAACGCATCAGCTTGCCAGGAAAAGACAACTCAGCAGAAAATATGTAAGTTATATGTGGTTTATTTCATGTTTTGGTATTTGTATGCAGCTACATTATATATGCTAAAATATGTTTTTGTGCAAATGTTTGCATCGTTGACCAACTTTCGGTCAGAAACCAGGTCGCTCAGCCTTCATTGTTATGATGCGGGCCCTGATAGCGCATATGTTAAACAAAAAGCCGGGCATTAACGGCACATAAATTAACTGAATAATGCACGTTTTCTACCGATAACGCCCGGGTTTTTGCGTTTTAATAAACCACGATAACGGACCGAAAGCACACAATTTATTCAATAATACGTATTTATAATATTCTTGACCTTGAAAATATAAAAAATAAACATATAAATAAGGAACTATTTTATCTGTGCATTCTTTGCCGTATAAAATTAGGTTGCAATAGCTGTTCTAATCTACCCACCGTTGAGAACAACGAGAGAAAGAAAAAAGAGAAAATGCTCTTGAATAATCGATTTATTGTAGCTGAAATGTAGATTTAAATAAATGTAAATATAAGTATTAAAATTCGACATGTTGCATTTTATTGGGGTATGGTATGCAATGGGGCTGTTCAAAATGGGTGGAGTCCGTACCATACCCCAATAAAATGCAACATGTCGAATTTAAATCCTTAATTGGAGGTATTGAACTGAATTTACAAAATATCAAATAAAGTATATATATTACTCAGACTGAAACAAAATATCAGACTGAAATAGTATTGTCAATGTTCAATATAGAGAGTGCTTCCTGGATAACATACGGGTACTTAATATTTAGTTATAACGTACCTAAGTAATTATATACACTTATTAACAGCTACTGAAACCCATCCAAAAACAATCAATATTTCTAGAAATGGCACACTCAACTTGAAGAATAAAATAAGTTAAAGATTTAGATGTACAAAATTACCTAGTGTGTGGGAGCCGATCGTGGCTTTCACAACAGTATAGAAGGTTTCACAGTTGTTATATCGCATGTCTGGTGTTGGAACGGAATCTGCGGAACCTGCATATCGAATATTAAATTAAGTTTATAAATACATGTGCAGCGTACGTAAACGTCAGGGGCCAGTGTCATTAAAGGATCTAAGCCGTACCTTAAATTAATTAAATTATGTAAAAAGTGTCACAGTGGTTACAAGGTTATTGTTTTGTTTTCTACTTGTTGTGTTTATTTTTAATACTTGCTAAAAAATCAATACGCACAAATATGTTGCAAAGCAACAAATCTATGACCTTAAAATAATCTTAATTTATTAATTTGATTGAAAAATATTATTATCAAAATCAGTCCCATGTTCAATTAAGAAAGCCAAGCCATTATATCATGATAAATGTTCTTCCAATTGACAATGATATTGTATTTACTTTTTGGGCTATAATGTCAAGACGCCAGCCTAATGCATAAATAGCATACATTTTATTTAGGGACACTCAGATAAGAGGACAGAAAATTCGAGCTGAAATTTACGAGTATATTTACATGAACAGAGGAAATCGTTATCTCAAACTCTGATACCCGATATTATCTTTATATTGATCTTTTTTACCGATTCCAACTATTTGGTAATGAACACTGATCTTTTACGACGGACGAATATGCACAGACCACTTAATAGGCGGATCGAGATTTGTCCGATGACGAATGCATAAATCTTTCGACAGATCGCAATTTATATCGAGATAACGAGTTTCAACTGGGATAATAATTTCTGAGATTGGACCTATACTATCAGAATTCCTAACTTTGTCTTTTTTATCTCTTTCGAATATAAACTTGTAAAAACTGTATATAGAATTTGATTGCCCACCTAAGACAACCACACTATTGGTAAAACTATGCCCTACTTGCGGTGAGATATTGCTCAAACTTGCAGCCCCATCCACACATCTCTTCGTCTTTTTCTCCCATCATTTGTTTTATTGTTGCCAGACTCTGGTCAGTGGGGCATTCACAAAGGTAGTAGGTACCTTTGTGGAGAGTCACGGCGAACTTCCAGTCGTCTTGTTTCGCATACTGGGTACGCATTAAGCGATTTAACAAACCCCTGCGGCATATGAAGTCGGTTTGCATATTTCTAAAACGAATATAAATACTTAGCACATGTGAATGCCCAATAAACTACTAATTCAACATAATACTACGCAATTACAATTTACAATTACTTGGATATGTAATGTAAAACGTGGAATATTTGAAACTGCCATTACTTTGGTTCAAAAAGGATTTCAACCATTGTATAATCAAGTGTATACTTGAGATCAGTGTGATCATGTTCCACTCACCTATATCTTTATTAGTTTCTGTTTCTGAAAACCTTAACCACTCACCCCAGCTCATGGTTATTTATCCATTTCAGAAGGTGATCGAGCTGTTCGTCCTTATATTCATCTCTTTTCACCATTTCCTCGTATCCTTTTGTCAGATCAAATCTAACATTATCATAATTTGAAGGTTTAATAAAATATTTCCTCTGGCTTGTATCATCGTGAAATTCTCTGTTAATATCTAATGAGAACCACCCAAGTTCTTCAGGCCGATTTAAACCTGTGTTTGGGTAATCAAATCGTCCAATGTCGGTGTTAAACCTTGCCATTTTGAAACTAAATGATAAGATTTGTAAAATCCATATATCTTAAATTTTCTGAAAATAGCTATATATGGTCAGGAACAAGTCTGGTTTATATTTTATATTGTAATTGGCACCTTATATTAGAATTTCGTTTCAAACATAATCTTTATATCGATCTTTTACGTGTTACTCTATTGATACCTTCCTTGTTTTACTTCGAGCCCAGTGTAAGATGAATGTAAATCAGTATAGAAATAGAAGGCATTACATCAGTCTTGCGTCAAGTCTTCGATTTGCTGTTTATTTTCGACTAAATAAAGAACTTTGAGGAAAACAGTTATACAAGATACGTACCTTGTCAATGGCGATACCATATGTGGTAACCAGTAACATACATTGTTTGTAGTAATGCCGAAGAGCTTGACACACTGTAAATCGTACTCTGTTAAAGAAAGCCTGGTAGCCCAAGTAAGAAGGCGTCTAAAAAGCACGTACTTGTGTATCGGACACATTAAAGCCATTCAAAGAGTATTGAGACCGAGTCCGGAGAAATGCATTTTGGGCTGTTGTTGCGAAACATATTACGTTATTGATAACTTCAACAAATGTCCATACCGTAATTACAATACTCCGTATAGGTGCAGTGTTTGAAAGTCATTTAGGTGGACGTCAAGGTGAATGTCTATCGCCATTATTATTTTTACTCTATATTGACGATCAAGAGGAAGTATCATACCTCAAAGGGGCCATAGGGGTCGACACAAGATTGTTTAAGTTTTTTCTACTCTTATATGCAGACGATATTGTAATTTTTGCTAATTCAGCAGCAGAACTGCAACCGATTGTAAAAACATTAGAGGAATATTGTAACAAATGGAAACTCCATGTATCATATGAAAGGTTACGGAATTATATGAAAAAGTATATGTGCTTGATCTAAAAATTGAGCCTTATAAGATTGCAAGACCTTAGGAGCTCAATACCTTAAAGCGCAAAAAAGAGTCAAGAATACGTCAATGAACATTAGAAAAATCTAAATCTAGGGCAATATTGTTTGTTAAATAGTGTTTAAAATACGATATTTGTTGACACCTTTAAATTAAACAGAGTGACGTAATGAATGATCAATTTATCAAAGGCTACCTCAACATCACCGATTGGACGCACACATGTGAATATACACTCGCAACTAGAAGTCAGAGTGATGTAGTTGTACACTGATTTCTGCGAACTCAAAATAGATTAATTTGAACTTTCAGCTGTTTTCAATTTTGAGCTGAAAAATAGATATGAATTCAATCATACAGACGATTGTTGAATGTTATTCGAAGTGAAATGTATCGTGTACTTTTCAAAATATGGTTCTATATCCTAAAATGAAAATACACACATAAAATCCAATCTGTAAAATGAATATCAAAAACTACATTTTAAATAAAATTATTGTGATTCTTATGTATGCTCTTTATTTCAACGACAATAGTTAGTTGACCATTTTAAAGCCAAAAAAAGTTTTTTTCTCTGCAATTGTTATATTTGCTATGCCTGTCCATAAGGTCCTTTCAAAGTATGCCAAACTAGTAATACACGTATTTGTTTATATGGTACCTTAAGTGCGCCCCAAAATAAATTGAGTTTTGGCTGCTATTGCCAAACAAAAGCTTTCATGTATCGACACTTTGAACAAAATGTTCACAACCTATTTAAGATACTCCGTATATGTATCGGTTAGACCATTTATATACAAAATATGCACGAGTTCTTGAGCTTAATAATTTCGCGCGACCACAGGAGCGCAATAAAAATGAGCGAAATGATTTGGGATATGTATTAGAATTTGATATGCGATTTTTTACTAACGTCATTTATTTAACGACGGAACGTCATAAATACCAATACCTGCTAGTAGTACTGGAATCCGCCTCTCACTGAAAAGGTCGTATTTTCGATCCCCACCAGAATGAGAGTGTTCTAGTGGCATAAGAGTGCGACTTTCACCAAAACGGCCATAGGTTCGAGACCGCCACAGTTAGAATGATATAGTGGTATAGACCTCTGCCTCTCACTGAAGATGTCGCACCTGCGAACCCATCCATCCACCCGGTCGAAAATGGTCTAGTCAGCCCCAACATTGTGAGAGTTGATCAAGGGAAAACGTGTCCGCCTCTCACCCAAGTGGCCGTAGGTTCAATCAGGAACTTCACCAACAAATTGACTTAATGAGATCATAATCTCAATTTAATTGATATTTCAACCCGACACGAGTTATTGAGATCATACTCGCTATGAAATAGATACTTCACCCTCAAACCGAGTTATTGAAGTCATAATTGCTATGTAGTAGATACTTTAACCTGACACGAGTTATTGAGATCATACTCGCTATGAAATAGATACTTCACCCTCAAACCGAGTTATTGAAGTCATACTAGATATGTTAACTTCACCAACAACCCGAGTTATTAAAATACTGGCTAGGTAATAATTACACATACCGCAACCTGAGGAAATACTTACAATGTTAGTGTACCAGTAACCAAAATATTGAAGTTTTTTATTCCATTGTAGTAGCTACTACACCCAAAACCAGAGTCATTTGTATAGACAATGCATCCTTTAATAGTTTACATCGCAAAGTGATGTTTGTTACTGCATCAACATCCCGAGTTATGTAATAGTTATTATACCCACAACCAATGTTATGTTATTATTTCTTCACCCACATCCCGTGTTACGTATTACAGTTATTTCACCCACTACTCGAGTTATGTAATTGTAACTGCACTCACAACTCGTGCTTTGTAATTGTTGCTTAACACACACCTCGTGCTTTGTAAAAATAACTGCACTCGCAACCCGAGTGATATAATATTTACTGCTACTACACGATGTGATATATAATAGTTACTGCTACTACACGATGTGATATATAATATTTACTGCTACTACACGATGTGATATATAATATTTACTGCTACTACACGATGTGATATATAATAGTTACTGCACCCACAACCCGTGTTATGTATAGGAACTACACGTACAATCCGTGGTATACACATATTTTTGAAACCCGTGTTACTTAATAGTAACTGCACCCACAACCCGAGTATGTAATAATTACTGCACCAACAATCCGAGTAATGTAATAGGATCTACACCTGCCATCCGTGTTATGAAATAGTAGCTGCGCCATCCACCAGTGATTTGTAATAGTTACTGCACTTAAAAACCGTGTAATATAATAGATACGACACTCACAACCCGTATTATGTAATAATTACTGCACCTACAACCCGAGTTATGCAATAATTACTGCACACGTAACCCCTTTAATGTGACAGCACACCTTCAACCCGGGTTCTGTTGTAGTTACTTCATTCAAAAACTTGTGGTTTTTTTAGTTATTACACCTACAACCCGTGTTATGTAATAGATACTTCACCAATTACCCGTTTTATGTAAAAGTTACTGCACCTACAGCCCGTGTAATGAAATAGTAACTGCACTTAAAACCCGAATTATGTCATAGTTACTGTACCCAAAACCAGTGGTATGTATTAGTTCTGCACCTAAAACCCGAGTTAAGTAATTGTTACTGCACCTACAATTCGTGTTGTGTATTAGTTACTGCAGCTACAACCCGTGTAATGTAATTGTTACTGCAGCTACAACCCGTGTTTTGTAATTCTTAATGCAGCTACCCGTGTTAGGTCATAGTTACTGCACCCACAACCCGAGGTATGTATTTGTTATTGCACATACAATCTGTGCTATGAAATAGTTACTTCAGCTACAACCCGTGTTCAGTTATAGGTACTGTACTCAAAACCAGTGTTATGTATTAGTTTCTGCATAAACAACCTGTGCTATATTACTGTTACTGAACTCACAACCCGTGCTATGTAACGATTACAGCACGCGAAACCCGTGTTATGTAATAGTTACTGCACACACAACCCGTGTTATGTAATAGATACTGCACCCATAACCCGTGTTATGTGATATATACTGCACCCACAACACGTGTTATGTAATAGATACTCACCCACAACCCCTGTTATGTGATAGATATTGCACCCAAAACCCGTATTATGTGATATATACTGCACCTACAACCCCTGTTATGTGATAGATACTGCACCCACAACCCCTGTTATGTAATAGATACTGCACCCACAACCCCTGTTATGTGATAGATATAGCACCCAAAACCCGTATTATGTGATATATAATGCACCCACAACCCCTGTTATGTAATAGATACTGCACCTACAACCACTATTATGTAAACGATACTGCACCCAAAACCCGTGTTATGTGATAGATACTGCACCCACAAACCCGGCTATGTGATAGATACTGCACCCATAACCCGTGTAATGTAATAGTTACTGCACCCACAACCCAAATTATGTAATAGATACTGCTTCCACAACCCGTGTTATGTAATAGTTAATGCACCTACAACCCGTGTTATGAAAAATAAACTGCACCCACAACCTGTGTTATGTAATAGTTACTACAACCACAACCCGTGTTGTGTAATAGTTACAGCACCAGCAACCTGTATTATGTAATAGATACTGTACCCACAACCCGTGTTATGTAATAGTTACTGCACCCACAATCAGTGTTATGTAATAGATACTGCATCCACTACCCGTGTTATTTAATGGATACTGCACCCACAAGCCGTGTTATGTAATAGTTACTGCACCCACAACCTTTGTTATTTTATTGTTACTGCACCTACCACCCGTATTATGTTGTAGTTACTACACTTTGAACTGGTGTTATGTAAAAGTAACTGAACCTAAAACCCGTGTTATGTAATAGGTACTGTCCCTGCAACCCGTGTTATGTAATAGTTACTGTACCCACAACCCGTGTTGTGTAATAGTTACTGCACCCACCATCCGTGTAATGGAATATTAACTGCACCCACAACCCGTGTTGTGAAATAGTTACTGCACCTACAACCCGAGTAGTGTAATAGTTACTGCAACCACAACCCGTGTAATGTAATAGTTACTGCACTCATAATCCGTGTAATGTAATAGTTACTGCACTCACAATCCGTGTTATGTAATATTACTTGTACTCACAACCCGTGTTATGTAATAGCTACTGTACCCTCAACCCGTGTTATGTAATAGTTACTGCCCCTACAACCCGTGGTATGTAATAGTCACTGTACCTACAACCTGTGTTGTGTAATAGTTACTGCACTCACAACCTGTGTTGTGTAATAGTTACTGCACCCAAAATTCGTGTAATAAAATATTTACTGCACCCACAACCCCTGTAATGTAAAAGTTACTGCACTCACAATCCGTGTAATGTTATAGGTACTGCACTCACAATCCGTGTAATGTAATAGTTACTGCACTCACAATCCGTGTAATGTAATAGTTACTGCACCCACAAGCCGTGTTATGTAAAAGCTACTGAACCCATAACCCGTGTTATGTAATAGATACTGCACCCACAACCCTTGTATGTAATAGTTACTGCACTCATAATCCGTGTAATGTAATAGTTACTGCACTCACAACCCGTGTAATGTAATAGTTACTGCCCCTACAACCCGTGTTATGTAATAGTTACTGCATCCACAATCCGTGTTATGTAATAGTTACTGCACTCACAACTCGTGTAATGTAATAATTACTGCATCTACAAACCGTTTTATTTAATAGCTACTGCATCCACAATCCGTGTCATAAAATGGTTACTGCACCCAAAACCCGAGTTATGTTATAGTTACTGCACCCACAGCCCGTGTTATGTAATGGTTACTGCACTCACAACAACATCTACGACCTTCTTGCGAAATGCTACCTCTAAATCGTTTTCATTTGATTTCAGGAACTGTCCGAGAAGGTCGTAGATGTTGTTGTGAGTGGAATCTTCCACCAGAGGTAATGTGATTTTACGACAGTGCTATAGCCGGTTAAGTTATTTCATCTTCAAACCGTGTCTGTGAAAAGCAGGGGCTCTTTAAAGGAGAAGAGAGTCGAGGAAGTAGAAGAGAGGAATGAAAGAGGCTATATGAAAAATGGAGACGAGGTAGGATGGAATGGGCGGGGTTAAAGGAGTTTTAAGTGGGAGGGCATCCACGCCTCTATCGGGCAAATCCTCGGAAGCTCAATATCTATTGCACGCATCCGCGCTATTTTCGGGCAAACTTCCGGTAGCTTTATATATATATATATATATATATATATATATATATATATATATATATATATATACAAATCCAACCTTTGGGATATTTTACCTATTTGAACAACCTTTGGAAGACATTATCATTATCATGCTATATATCCTATAATAATATATCCTATGCATATTCCTTCATAAAATATGCATAAATAAATGTAGTAAAGCATTTTTACTGATGTTTTTTTTCCAAAAATACTAGCCATCGAGAAAATACAATTTTTGACTGTCGCCTAAAGGTAAAGCGCCGGATGTTCATGAAAAAGTACAACCTTTGGGAGAAGTACCCTAAAGGTTGTATATGTCGCCAAATGGTTCAATATAATATATAAAGTAACTTGACTACTTTACTCAGTCGGTAGAGTGGTCTGAATGTCTCGCGACAAACCCTGTTCGTATTAAAGCGGTAAATATCGGTTAACCTAATACTTTAGTCCTACTGACAACTTTAACATGCCAGTTCGGTAACCATGATTTATATAGCCATCTCTTCAAACCTTTCAATATATTGTCAAATTATTATTTCTTGCATTTTGTTTGCTGTGTTCATGCCAATATTTGAAGCTAATTTTAATTCAAAGTCGGGCTAGGTTGTGATCTTACTCTCACAATTAGACGAAGTTTTATGAACCTTAATAAACAATAACAACAAAATATATGCCATTATTATTAAACCACATACATGTTGTTTGTCCAATGACATGCTTTATTGTCGTTTTCATCATTGCATTACTCTTGTAAAAAAGCAGCATTTTTTGCAATTATGACGGGGTTGCTTAATTGCTTCAACCACCCGTTGGTGTGTAAGCTTCTTTACACTCGCACTCGGGTCTTGCCCATTCGACGAGTGCTCTGGTAAGAGTGTTAGTTATTTAAAATATTTCGAGAATGGTGCACAGACACAATAAAACCCTGGTTGAGCCAATCCAATTCTGACGTGCCGCAAAGTTTGCACTGTCACACGGGACCCCGATTAACGTCCATCCCGGAAGATGATTAGTATATTAATGTTGCGGTTGGGAATCGAAACTGCTGTCCCTGGATTGAAAAGTGTGACACAAGACCACGGAACCACCCGAAAAACGTTGACAAGCTATTAACCGTGTATTTCGGTATTTTCTCCCTATATATGGCGATACCAGTTAGCAATGCGATGGTTGTCGGAATACATCCTCCGGCGGGATTATGTATGCCAAAAACGTGCCCTGGTGTCCAAAAGCGTAGTAAGCAGCTAGCCTATTTCATTTTCGTGAGCTGGAAGAACATCACTAATTATGAAACGGCTATAAAATTACAAGTTATTATGACTATATGCAAAATGCAGCATGGAGGACTCATTTAAGTAATAGTTTAATAAGAAAAGTTGAAATTGTTGTGTATAATGTCCTCATCCTGTTATGCCAAATGCCAAAACGAGATTGTCTGATGGAGGGGCAGACATCGACGGCCCTATACTTTGAGGAAGAATTGACGATTGGATTTTATATATGTCTTTGGTGTAATGTCTTCTGCGATTTCATACGTTTTCCTCTCAGACTTAAACAAACGTGTCGTTGCAACCCCACTGTTCCTTTACTTTAAATAACAAATAGAAACCACCCTTTGCTAATATCTAGCGTTATTGCATTCCTTAACACACGTTGTGCACGTGCGTTTTTCAAAATCATTTCAGAACTGAAAAAAGAGTGAAATCTATATACATTGTAAATTGATTATGTTTTCAATTTGAAAAGCTTAAATGCTATGAATATATGTACATATTCATTTTGATTAAGTTTCACTCGTATCCGTTTGATTGTTAAACCATTCGAATTAATAATGTGAGGCTTTTTTCCAAGAAAGTAATGATTTCAAATCAAATCAGTAACGTATTGTTTCACCTGAGAAACAACCACCAGAAACCATACATTAAAATTACACTAAGAAAAATGATTTGCTATAATGAATTTAGTGCAGTTAATCTCTCCAAAAAAGATTTAAATGTGCACTTGACAATTATACTTGAATATTTGATACGGTATAAAAGCGGTAACAGCAGGCGAGAAAAATGCACAATATAAGATAAGAAGGTACAACACTAGCCCCAGGCGGTAGGTCCTGGCGCGAGGCCAAGACTGTATGAACATCATCTTTCCGCGTATCTATACCCCATTTAAACAAAGCGACACACGATCCTTCCCTAGATTGAATATCAAATTGATATTGCCACTAACCGTTTTTTCTTGATTTCATCGTGTATGCGGTCGAACAACTTTTTCCTTGTGTCGATCTCTTTGTGGTTAATAAAGGTTGCCCCTCTTTCCCAAATATTAAGATATTTTGAACATTACGTTTGAGATTCAAAGATTCATTTAAATATGTATCAAAATGAATCTAGGAACATTTTAATTTATTCCAAAATGGTTCTTATATAGTTTTCCCATCAATTTATAGAAATTATTTCAATTACAAATCGAACTTCAGTTTTCCAGACAAACTCATTCGTTTCACGATGTCTCTCCCAGAGGAGTCCGACTGCAAATATTAATTGTTCAGATATTAAGAATGTGTTCATTGGTTGCACGACACCTAGTTTAGTTTCAACTCTTTTTACTTATTTGTGGGATTATATTGTTCCCGAAAAAAATCTTAGTCAGTAAAACCTTTTTTTTGTATTCGAATAACAAGGGACCACATAAATCCGCTGGCGACTTTTGGACACCAAATAACTGGGGGTTGACGTTTTCACTTAAACCCAGGTTATGCTTACACCATAAAAGTCGAGACAACCGTTGAAGTACAAAACAAACACGAAATGAATGAGGTCACAGGAGCGGAATTTTATACGGGATAATGAGGCCTAAATTGAAATTGATTCGACTATGTATTTTATTGAAATCCCTGTAACGGAAAAATATTTATCACAATTTTAGAAACGTCCTCGGTACACACAGCACACAATGCTTGACAAACCTATTGACTATTTGACATAAGATTCTGTTTTATTTTGACTGACGAAGAGGTGTATCACTGTTATATTATTGAAAGGCATTTACTGCATGTTTTTAAGACTAATTAACCCATAACAAACACTTTGCAAACACATCCTAGCAGTAAATGTTGTGTAAACAGTTGTGTTTATGTAAGGTTTCTTCGTGTTTCTTAACATGACTTTTTCCTCAATTATACACCAATGATATATCTGAATCAATACGTTGAATAAATAACTGAGACGGAAATAAAAACTTATGTTTTATAATTATCAAAGTTTAAAGGAAATCCTTATTTAATTTACATGGAAAAGAGCTCTCATATAAAATACGTTTAAGCGACATACAATATACATTGATTTTTATTACTTCTTCAGGAAGGATCGCTTAAGATCATATCGTTATTTACATGAAGCTTACATAGGCCATTTTTCCTGCAACAAATTAGAGGGAAGAACGGAACAATAACACTAACATAATTTTACGGAATATTAACATTTGTTTGAATTTTATTAATAATCTTTTTAAGTTCTTAACCATACGACTTACACTGAGCAGAGATTATCGGTTGAAAATTTAAAACAATTCACACTTCAATACCAAATAAGACTTTGACCTTGCTTTAAACATGTGAAATTAGTGAGAAACGCCAATAGTGTGATTTTATGCCCCTATATTTTGGGACATACAAATTTGCATTTGTCATTAAGTTAGGATGTCCTGAAAATCTTGTGACAAGCATATCATCAACTTTTATGTATTTACTTCAATCTTTGATTTCGCATAACTTTCTGTAAGACACAACCGCTTCATTCACTGGCAGGTATATTGTCCTTAAGTCTATTATAAATTCATATAGTGTACTAGATGCCATTTTTTTCTTTATTCAGTGTTTTACATATATCTTACTGTATGAAATTATGGAATAAAACGAAAAGGACTTCATGGACTTATGCATGACATAAAGAACGATATAATAATTAACTTTTAACACTACCGAGCCCGGTAAACAAACTTATTATTACAATTATTTTGATGATGTATTACCCACGTTGTGATGACAAAACTTTTCTTTTTCTTTTCTGTTTTCCTTTTTACATGAAAGGATGAGGTATTTTAGAGAATGATTTTACATATCGGTCTAACCATAAACTATTAAATACATGTCACCACAAAAACATAACGTCAAACGAACGAACCAATAAAGAAAGAAAATATCGGAAAAAAAATGTATGAATTATAAAGGCTCAACCATTTTTCAATTCTTCTCATTTAAAGATTGTACACAACCATTGTACTAATAGAAGTCCAGAACGATACATGGTATATGCTATGCAAGGTGATGGTGTTATTTTGATAAAGCTTCGGGTCCAAGTACATTGTAGGTTTTTGACCCACGCCTAATTCATTCAATAAAAAATATTCAAATAGAGAAAATAAATTATATCCAGTGAAAAAGAGCATACACTGGAGCAGGGGCGACATGTTTATGTCTAGATAGTCCAGTATGGGTGATAATTATCTCGTACTTGAATACTTAATTGGAAAACAATCGAACGCGGGCCGTTTGAAAAACAAAAACAAACAAAAAAAGAACAACATACATATGTAGATGAACATTTGAAAAAACAAAAAACAAAATCAATAAAACATGTCAACGTATTCTATGGTATTGAAGAAGTTTTAGAATTCAGATAGAAGTGAGGCAACTGGGAGCTCAACATTAAAGAGGTCAGTTCACATTATTATATATGTATGCACATTGGACGAGACGTCCTGTTCTCAGAACACTCTCTTGCCTAGGAACTCTCCGCGAGTCTTACTCATCCTTTAAAAATATCAAAGTTACCGTACTCTAGCTTTTAGATTTTTAAGACACGCATGTTATCCAATTTTTAAATTACAACAAGTCAAGACCAATGAAAAAAAAACATATCCAAAATTCAGAGCTGTGGGACCAGATGTTTCATTCATCGTAGAGCCCGTGGTTACTCATTTGGCGAATTTCCCACAGACAAATGGGATTAACCCACCCCCTTGGCCTCAAAAATATTTTTAAGTCATACTTGGGGCTGTGAGGGAGTCAAGCCATATTGTAGCCTGTGGTGCGGGCTGACCTTTATAAACTCAACAACGGCAATAATAGACGCCAAGTTGCGACATGTAAAGCCCGATAAATGAGCCTCAAACACAGTCAGAATGTTTTCTATGTTATTGCAACAAAGACTTACATGGAGTTCAACAGTAAGACGAAAAGTATTTGTATTTAGTATGTTATATAATTTTGTAACGATCAACTTGGAAAATTTAAAAACTCGAACATCTTAATTTATTGTGTACTCAATTAATTAATGTTTCAATAGTACTATTTCAACTGTTGACCTCTCAGTGTTACCTTAAGACCTGGATGATGTGTGTGCTACGTCGCCTTATAATTGTGAAACCGTTTTGAAAATCATACTATGTATGATCAATACAGCCAGGACAATGTTTGCTCAGGATGGATTGATGTACTTACGTTTTGTTGAAAATCCTAGTAGACATGGTAAAGTTTCAACCCGGACTGAGTTCAGTCAAAATAAGTTCCATCAACAATACTCATTTTGATATTTAACTTTTATTGCGTCCTTGACATTTGACGTACAAATCCGTGTTTTATGCGCTAAGGGCTTCATGGTGATGCTTTCTACATGGTAAAGATACAGTTCGGATGAAAGCACTAACACACACTTACCCACTCAGTGATTAACTCTTTTGTATAATCATTATTTAACTTGATACTGACGCTGAGGCACCAGTCATTCAATATGTATGCGTTTCTAGCTATAGGCTATTCGGTTATAATCCTGTTATCAGTTAATAATATTTTCGGTAAATGCATAAATAAGTGAATGTCACTTGAAGGAAAAAGAACTATTGCTGTGCGTTCATACCGCTTGTAGGCTCGTACTCAGGCGAGATTCCGATCGTTCAAACTACATAAACAGACAGAAAAAAGGTACATACATTATCACTACGACATCGTGGCCTTATAAAATCTATCTTGATTAACAGAACAAAATAGACCATTCCGAAACAACAGTATTTCTTAAAAAACGCTTTTCTACGATCATCATAATTATCAAATCACTATTGAACCCTCGGACAAATCCCGCCAAACACGCAATTCTGCGATGACCGTGATAGTATGCAACTGACTGGTATGTTTTGTCTATTAAGCGAAAACATTAATCTACAGCGTGCTTAAAAGACGAAAGAGACCGTTTAAAATTATAAACATATATATATATATATGTTATAGCACCATTACTAATGATAACATTTTACTGAAAATAATTTATCTATGTCCTATTCTAGCATGGCACATACTACTCTTACTGATAATATATTTTCTAATCCCTAAACAATACTTTACTGTTAGGCAGAGATAAAATATAAATGTCATGCGTAGGCAATTTAAAAGGCAATTTACTTCTATGTCCTTTTATATTAAAATGTGTTTACACCTCAGAGGAATAATAAACCCACAAAAACAGAAATAAACAAAAGTAAATAAAAAGCAAAAACAAATAACAAATGCGATAACATTAAATGTAAAAACCCTTATGCAAAACTATATTCTTTTTTAACACTGTAGCTTTCGGGTAAAAGACGAATTTTGTCATCTGGTAAAATAATTTCATGTCTCCCAAAGGTTGGTGCGATGCTACCTAAAGGTCGGATTGTGTTGAACATTTTGGACACTATATTAAATCATTTTCTTGCTCGACATATTTTACGGGTAACAAATGTCGCATGTGTCAGGTTCAAACATGCAATTTGCATTTTTGTAATTTTATATGAAGTTACAAGAATGTGACGTCACCCTATAGTTTGTGGTCCAAGTAGGCACATAACAGTTCAAAACAAGTCATGAATTGCACACAAAGTGACCCCGGTTTATGGTTGATGCCCTAATAGATACATATTAGGGACATAATAGGCACGAAGTGAACATATTATGACGTTGCATAATTTGTCGCCCTGGTAAACGAATAAGCTAGAATTGCTAGTCCATAGCTGAATTTATAGCTATATCCGCCTACTGGTTGTTGTCCTAATGAAACATCAGAGGAAAATTCCAGTCCTAGACGAAAACCTTTATGTTAATAATAATATATCAGTTGGTTACAATCAACTTTGAAAAGCAAACAATTCGAACCTCTTAATTTATTATGTACTTCAGTGATCTTTTTCAATATCATTATTTAATTATTATTGTTATCAGTTATTAATATTTTCCATAAATGCATTAATTACTAATTTGTGAGTTGTTAAATATTAATCTCTCAATATTCATCTTTGTTATACATGTGAACGGATACAATTTGAATGAGAGTGTCACTTTAAGGGAAAAGAATTATTGATCAAAATACAGCCAGGACAATGGTCGGTCAGGATGGGTGGATGTACTCACGTTTTGTTGAAACTCATATAATGTTTTGTTCATCCCGGACTAGCTTCGGTCTAAATAAGTTCTATCAACAGTGTTCATTTTGATATTTAACCTGTAAGTGTGTCCTAGACATTTGACGTACAAATCTGTGTTTATGCGTTAAGGGCTTTATAGTGATCCTTTATATTGGTTAAGATACAGTTCGGGTGGAAGCACTTGCAAACATTAACCCACTCAGTGATCTTTTTCAATATCATTATTTAATTATTATTGTTATCAGTTATTAATATTTTCCATAAATGCATTAATAAGTGAGTTGTTAAATATTAATCTCTCAATATTCATCTTTGTTATACATGTGAACGGATAAAATTTGAATGAGAGTGTCACTTTAAGGGAAAATAATTATTGCTGTGCGTTCATACGGTATGTAGGTTCGTATGAAGGCGCGCGCCCAATCGTTCAAACTGCATAAACCGACGGAAAAAGGTACATACATTATCACTAAAAAATTGTTGCGTAAATAAAACCTATCTGTGTTAATTAGACCATTCAAAAGCAACAGTATCTCTTCAAATCCGCTATTCTACGATCATCGTTATTATCAAATCACTATTGAACCCTCAGACGAACCCGCCAAATATGAGATACGGCGATGACCGTGATATTATGCAACTGACTAGTATGTTTTGCTTATTAAGTGGAAACATTAATCTTAAGTCTACAGCGCGCTTCAAAAACGAGAGAGACATTTAGAAACGTTTAAAATTATAAAAATTAGTATGTGTTGTGGCACCATTATTGATAATAACATTTTACTGAAAATAATTCATCTATGCCAAATTCTAGCATGGCACAAACTACTCTTACTGACCATAACTGTTCTAAACCCTAGGTAATACTTGTCTTTAAGGTCCAGGGGCAGTGATTACGAACAGTCTCAAGACTGAGTCTGAAAGTTGGACTCAGTCTCAGCACCTGAGTCCAAGTCCAGACTCAGCTGAGCTTGTCGAATATTACATGATTTCAAACAGTCTCTGACTCAGTCTCAACGTTGAGCCTGAGTCCGATTTCGCAATATTTATACTTGCATGAACGTAAGTGGCCATTGTTTACTTTTTCAAGCGTTATCGTTCTTGAACTTCGCTCATAATTTCTAGACGCATATTACCGATGTAGTCAAAATCAGATACCTGTACAATGCAAGCGCCTGAGTGACTGTCGGCTGTCTGATGTAAAATGTCGCTAGAAAAACAAAGGACGACCTGGGATAAAAAAGAGCGACTGTGTGCCGTGCGGCTAGTGATTGAACAGGACGACGTGTTATACGGAGGATTTGCCGACGGAATCACATTCAAAGAAAAGTCGGCCGCCTGGAATAAGGTGTAAGCTGAAAGCGTAAGTTAGATAAGCTGGTTAAACGTTACCTTAAATGATTAAGCTTTCAGTGGCTATTTTCATCTTAAATTTAACGCAATGAGTGTATAAATATCAATACAAAGTCTGCATTAAAGAACTTCTTTTATGAGCAATAGGATTTTAACAGCATACAGCATTACATGTACCTGCTGCTTTAAGGTGGTTTGAAATACCTCATTTTAGTAATATGTTTCTCTTCTGGGAAAGTATTTTCTTGCACTCATCAGAACATTGGATCTACAAAAAATATAACAAAATAATAAATTGGATAATATGGAATTCAAAAACAAACATTTGGAAAAATAAATTATTATTTAACATAATACCGTTTGGATAACAACCGATTTAACCCTCTGGTAACACACTTTTTAGTCTTCCAAATGTTGCAACGATGTAATCCAAAGGTCGGATTGCCAAACCATTTCGGACACTTTTTTTAAAGCATTTTCTAGAAAGATTATTGTTGTTCTTCACATATTACTGACCGAAAATGTCGCGTATGTCATGCTCAAAGTGTTTGCATGTTTGGGGGTGGGGAGGGGGAGAAGGGAAGGGCGACTTTGTACATGTGATATATTCCTTTCTTGTTAGAATGTTCATTATTCAGTTATATAATTTACATTGTTTACTAACACATAATAGCCTTACTCGGTAACTCGATTTTATTTTAAGTGACAACAGAGTGACATCATCCAACTGTTTGTGGCCCAAGTATCAATAATAGGGACACACTAGTCCTGAACTTCAAGTGATATCCGCATTATGGTATTAAGAATTATGATATAGATATGCTTGTTCTGAATTAAACATATAGTGTTTATTGGTATGCCATGACGGGCTAGTAGGCATAAGGGGGCTACACTGGCACTCAATTGTACATTACGTGTCATCGCCTTAGTAAGCACACAATATGAACATACCAGGCACGAACTGAAACTATTTTGACCACATCCTACATTTGGTCGCTCTGATTTACATACTTAAACGATAAATTAGTCATGTAATGAGCATCAGGTGACATTTGCCGACTGGTTATCGTCAAAATAAGCACATATGTAGTAGGGTCAAATCGGACCTAAACCTCACATAGTGGCCTCCTCCTTCTTGTTGTGGCTCCAGAAGATACCTTTTAAACCAGGTTTTACATAGTGAAACCTTGTTATCAGAATGACGAACGTCGTTGTTCGGGAAGGCGGCCGAACGGCCTGCCAGGCGCCAAACATACACACAACAAACATCAAATCAACTTAACTATAAATAACACAGGCTGAAACTTTTCTGTCAATCATTAAAAAAACAGGTTTCGTCTCACTGTGGCGTTTCTTATGGTATTTGGCATACTGGTTGTCGCTCTCAGAGGAATATAGTGATATTCTAGACCTAAACAAACCGATTAGTGACTTTCGCCTTATAATTGTATACAAATACAAAAATTCTGAACTGACCATAAAGTAATATCTGCCTACTGGCTGCCGTCTTTAAAGTAGACATCAGTGTTTTTACCTCAACAGGATATATTGGCCTCAACCTAAGAGTTGTGACACTACGAGTTGTCGCACTAGCAACAAACTAGTTCTGTAATGGACATTGTGACCTCCGCTGACTGGTTGTCGCTCTACATTTTAGGGACAGGAATTCTTTTAAATTTCCTCCGCCGTAGAAACCTAGGGACAAACATATTCGTAACTGAACGTTCATCGTCGAGATAATGAGTAATTAATGAGGTAGTATAGTTCATATATAATGGCATATTTATACAATCTTAATATCAATTAGAAAGTATATCTCAAGAAATCACTCGCTTGACCTGCTACCGAACAATGCTAAGAAAAGACTGGTCAACAACCTGTGAGGATATCTGGATAGGTAACTTCATTTTTAATATATGAATGCTTTTGTTGTCATTTTGATTTACATGTATAACGTTGTTTTAAGAAAGGAGTATCAAGACAAGTAAGTCGTCCTTTATTTAAAAGGTTTTTCAACATACATTTATTCTGAACGATCACTCAACCAAAATGTTTGTAACGTGTTACTGACATTTTAATCTTAACGACTAAACATTTTTACGTGACCAATAATTTGCCAACACTATATTTGCCTAAAAATGTTAATTCAAATTATAATCAATCCGAAAGTTTAATTAGTTTCCCAAGGACTTAAATGTTTATAGTGACATTCGCTGACTGGTCGCTGACATATAAAAGATATATGATTGTACCGAACAGAACTGAACTGAATATATAGTGATCTTTGCCATGATTTGGCGCCCAAATAGATTCATAAACGTCTCTACTTAGCCTGAGCTAAACATTATAACTGTTGTAGGCGATCTACAAAAAAGAGTTTAACGAACTCTGTTTTGGACAAGGCATATTTATTTAAGGATAATGCAAATATTTAGTGCATGTGGAAATTAAGTGCCTTTAGTCACATTTATATTTAAGATTGTTTCTTGAAACAAAAGATATAAACGTTATTTCGGTTTTAATGTTGTTTAAAGAATGCTTTAAATTGCTGTTCATTTATGCCGTATGTATGTATGCATGCGCGCCCCCGATCGTTCAAACTGCATTAATGGACAGAAATCGCATATCACTAAGATGTCGTTACGTCACAAAATCTATGTTTATAAACTGATTATACAATAAAGAAACAAATTGTTTCATGAAATCCGCTATTCACCGATCATCATTATCAAATCACTTTTTAATCCTTGGACAAAAAGTAGCAATATTGTCAGGGTTATTGTGTTATAAGCTGTAATCTTACGGTATTAATATACATGAAATGCAGCAGCCCGGTAACCTCAAACTCTTAATGTTGTTACAAAGTTATATTATGTTCGTATTGTCCTGATTTTTCTATCCTGCGATAGATCCCCTCAGAGATGGGATTCTGCGATGACCTTATATATTATGCAACCGACTAGTATGTTTTGCTTATTTCAGCGATAAATTTTAGTAATCTTAAATCAATACTGCGCCTTATTTACGAGTGATATATTTGTATTCGCTTCTAGTTATACATAATAGCATCATAACGGATGGTAAAGGTTTAATGAACATAACTTTATCGGCATATTCTAGCATGGTACATTCTACTGTTACTGACAATACATTTTCTGATCCTAAACAATACTTTGCTTTTAGGCAAAGGTAAAATATTCATGTCAAGCGTAGGCAATTGAAAAGGCAATTTACTTCTATGTCCTTTAATATAAAAAATGTGTTTACAACTCAGAGGAATAATGGATCAACAAAAACAAAAATTAACCGAAAATAAATAAGACAACAACAAATAACAAATGCGATTACAGTAAATATAAAAACCCGTATGCAGAACTGTATTCTTTTTAAACACAGTAAATTTCGGGCAAAAGCAGATTTTGTCATCTGGTAAAATAATATCATGTCTCCCAAAGGCCGCAGCGATGTTACCCAAAGGTCGGATTGTGTTAAACATAACAGAAACTATATAAAATCATTTTCTTGAAAAAGCACTGTTGCTTTTCATATGTTATGAGGAATAAATGTCGCATGTGTCAGGTTCAACGCGGGGGAGGGGCAACAAGTTCAATTTCAAACATGCAATTTATTCATTTTTTTTGTTAGAATGTTTACTATATAATGACAAAAATACCTGTGTATAACAATACATGCCAGCCAAAAGCGTACAGTCGATATTATTTATAATGTTATGTGACGTGACAAGAATGTGACCTCATCCTACAGTTTGTGGTCCAAGTTGGCACATAAGAGGTCAAATCAAGTTTTAATGTGGCATAAAGTGACTCCGGTTTCTGGTTGATGCCATAATATATACCTAATAGGGAAAATAATGTCCCGAACAGATCATTTAATGTACTTTGCCATGACAACGCGGCAAAGTAGTCAAAATATGGGGACAAACTGGTACTCAGCTGTACATAAAAATGTCATCGCCCAATAAGCACAGACTAGGAACATACGAGGTATGACCTTAGGCTATTTATGCGAAATTCAAAGTTGGGGAGCGGTAAATATTTAATTTTTATTTATGCTCTTTCGTAAGAATGTTCATTAAAAATAATGAACAATCTCTGTCTATACAATTCATGTTTTTATTAAGTGAACACTCGAGCCTCTTATAACGTTACATCTTGTGACAACAAAATACTGTTTGTGGTTCAAGAGAGCACATAATAGAAACAAAGTGGCATATCACCTGACTCTATATTGATCTCCGCCTACTGGTTGTCGCCCTGATATAAATATTATAGCGATAAATAGGTCTTGAAAGGAGCATCAAGTCACCTCTGCTTTCTTGTGTTTGCCCTAGTAGACACATATTAGGGACATAATAGGCACGAAGTGAACAGATTATGATTTATGTACATTATCTGAACATATAGTGACCTCTTTCTACTGATTGTCATGTCATGTCATGCGAGTTTTGACAGCCAATGTAATTGGCCCATTTTTCAAATCCTATATAAGGCGAGTTTTGTAGCCAATTAAAACGGAGGAAACTCATATTAGCCGAGTTTTGTTGATATTGGCATGTATCGAGTTTGGTCGATATGGAGCGAGTTCTGGAATATATTGTCTTCAATTATCTGGTTTTGGTACCGCAATTGTCTTATAGTAATAGTTGATTAATAGTCATATATATGCATGCCTTGTTACAATGTTATAGAATAGTATATAGAAAATCCCCATTTATGATATAATGTTATTAATTAGGTGATATCATAGGGGCCTAGTTATTTGTCTGAGGTTAGCTGTATTTGCCTGAGCCCGAAAGGGCGAAGGCATATACATCTGACCGCGAACAACTAACTGGACCATTAATAAGTATAAGTATTTAATTAATTGACGTTTACCATTTTCGTTAAAAACATTCTTATAACTTACCAATTCACATTGAAGCCATATTTATCCCTTATTCATTCATGGTGTCTGCTTATCTAAAATTGACTTTGCTGATTTTGACATGCATCTTCAAAGTGACATTGCAAATCCTTATGAAAAAAACTCTGTACATTATAAGGAAGCATTTCTTTTCATCTTAATTTCGTAAATCGTTAGCCAAGAGTCAAATGTTTTACCTTCGTCGTCCATGTTGTCGGTGTGCACAAAATATTCGTAAAATACAAGTGTAATATCAAACCGTACAAAGTGGTTCAATCATTCAATAGGTTCAAGTATTCAAAATAAGTTAATACGATGCACACAATTTTCAAAACAGTCAGAAAACGGAAAACAAAATGGCTGTTTTAAAAATGATTTCCAGCATATTTCTCATAATAGACGAGTTTTGAAAGCCAATGAAAATGACCCATTTCTCAAATCCTATATTAGGCGAGTTTTGTAGCCAATCAAAACGGAGGAAACTCATATTGACCTAGTTTTGTTGATACTGGCCGATTTTAGTTGAATTGTCTTCAATTGTCTGTTAATGGTACCACGTTTTCAATACGTAATAGTTGATTAATAACAACATATTCTAATAAGTGACATCTAGGGTGACGACCGGTCGGCTAAAGTATGCTTATTTTCAATGGTGACAATCAGGAAGCGGAGGCTATTATTTTCAGTTCAGAAATATTATGTCGCTATCATTTGCCTATTTGTGCGACAACCAGTAGTCGGAGGGCACTTTTTCCTGTTCATGACTTCAGTGTCTTCGTTTAAATGCATTCTATGGCGGTAACAAAAAAGCAAAGATCGCTTTATGTTCATTTCAGGATTTATATGTCCTTGTTATGTTAATTTACATTATGAATGCATGCATGTGCTTTAATTTTGATTTACATATATTTCAAATAAAACAAGTATAATCATTATTTGTTATTAATTAAACACTGATTCGACATAATTATATACTGAACTATCACTCAACTAACATTCATAACAGTGTTGCCGACAATGCACATCTTCACGACTTTATGTTTTATGTCCCAATAAATCGCGAATGCTGTTTTGTCTATAAAATTGTTTGTTCGACATATCGTTAATCCTTATCTCGACTTAGGATTAACGGTGTATAAATGTGTATATTGGCATCGGCTTACCGATTATTGCCCTAGAAGAAACAAACCCGAGACATGCTAGTACAAATCTGAACTGAACTGAACATAAATGAATATACGCCATGAACTGGCAGCAAAGCATTCTCATAAAACGGAAACGGACATAGTTAACATCCACTAAACATTAAGTGTTGTAGGCAATCTATATCATTCGAGTTTAAAAGGGATTTTCTCACAGATGAAAAAATAGTGAAAAAAATAAAATTGTCGAAAAATGACATAAACTTGGCATCGATGTGTACAATGCATTTGGAAAAATTAGACCTTTGGGTAACATCGTTGCCACCTTTGGGAGACATTGAAACTTTTCACCAGAGGGTCATATCTTCTTTCGACCTATAGTCATTGTGTGTTTAATAATAAGATATTATATTGCGTACGTATCTACTAATTATGTTTTACCAGTTATTATTTGATAAATATGTTTGAGTTTTGTTTTGTTTTAGAACCAACGTTCTGATGAAGTGACTACACGCGCTTTGATTTTTTAACTTCCTAGACATGACACCTCATTCTTTTTTTACTTAGGAATTGATATTTAAGTATCGTTTGTGGTTACAAACATCTTGGGTTGGAAGTCAGGATTAACTATTTATATATTCCTTTTTATAGGTTTTTACACTGATAGCCAGAAAAAGCCCCATAGTAGTTTAGTACATTAAACGTTCATCAACTGTTATTATGATATTATTTATAAAATATACTACAGCATAAATGAATAATTGGGATCGTATACCAAATATCTTGCTCTTCTTTGAAGCGCACTTAAGATTTGGAATTACTTGTTTGGCCTAAAAGAGTCAAAACTTACATAAAAACTATATCACGGTCATCGCAGAACCTCCCATCCGGCGGAATTCGAGCCAGCATTTAGAAATTTAGCTAACCGCGCTGCTGTATTTAAACTATATTATTATGTTGAATTTTATTAGAGAACTGCTTTGACATAATTACACCGTGAATGTGCCTTGTTTTAGCCCGATGATTAAAAGGGATTCGATGATTGTAAAGTAGTGTAGAGTATTAATGATGGATCTAGATTTTCACGATAAATTCTCGGCAATTTTTATTTGCATGATTTTATTCAGTTTTTGTAATAGATTAGGAATTGAAGTTGATAAAATAATGTTGTTTTTGAATGGTTGATTTAGTTATGTTCAACATATATTTTGTGACGTCACGATTAGGATTCGACTGTTTTATTTTTTATTCGCAAACATGTGATATTGATCTATGTTTGCCTTCTTAGTGAAAAGGGAATATCTCTTAATTCTGTCATTTTACGCAGTATGTATGATCGTTAGCGTACCTACATACGAACCTACATCCTGTATAAACGTACAGTAATGTAATAATTCCTTAAACGACTTCGGTGGTCTCTAAATAGTTGTCAAAATGGCGGTCCTTTGTAGATGCGTGTGTGCGTAAGTGTGTTAGTGCTTGTGTAAGTGTGTCCGTTCGGCTTGTCAAGACTGTAAGTTGAATATGCATGAAGGTTCACCATGGCGAGTCGCACATAGTATTCTTAACCATTTACCTCAAAGATCAAGGTCAGTTGTTAATTGTCAGAGTACTGTTAAAAGTAGTGATCTATATTGAAGCTTATTCGGGCAGTATCTTAACCATGCAATATATAATTTTCAAAAAAAAACGGAAAGTTCAAAATTTATGAATAAACGTGTCGCAGGTCCGTGTATGTACGCGGTGACGTCCGTCTATTTCTACAGAACCTTGGCCAGGATGTATGTTTGGTACATCAATTTTCAAATAGAACAAATTGTACGTTCCAGTAATGAAAGTAAAGTTTTGCTTCTCGCATAAAGCATTTTTGTCGCAACTTACTTCAAATGTAACAAATATCGACCGTTAATGCCATACCTTCAACATATGTTCCAACTTTCTTAAAAACACATCGAAGGGCATAAAAGGGCGTGGAAAAAACAACAACAATTAGGATAAATAAAAGGGAACATTGATGTGACATAAGTGACAGACAACTGCAACATCTAAAACAGTGTGACAAATAAAGCATATAGTGGTCACTTAGTAGTCACTTACATAGGGTTTAAAAGACCTATGCTAAACAAAAATTGACATCCACATACTGGAGGTCGATCTATTAGGCACATAATAGGGGCAAACAAGACTTGAACTGAATATATAGTGACCACTTCCGATGCTTTTTCGTCCTGGTAGGCACAAATAGGTATAAACATATTGGGCGCTATCAACAAACATTTTTAGACAGGTCACTGTGACACGTTTATCAATGAAAGAACATGTCGCATATGGCATGTTTTAAATGTGGGTTGGCGAATATGTCATATCTAATACAAGATTATTTTTTTTTATTTTGTGTTATATATTGATAGAAAAATCTTATGTCGATCAAGGCATACTATCCTAAAGTGGACACTCGAGTGGATTGATTATATAATGTTGTTAATGTTTTGTTGTCTATAATGTTCGTTAATACTGATAAAAATATCTAATGTATAACGAAGCATGCTATGCTAAAGTGGACACTCGAGTGGTTTTATAATTTTTATTTTATTAATGTTTTGTTGTTTTAGGTCATGTCGCCAGAGTATTGAATAATATAACGTTATAAAATCGTTATAAATTAGTCAACAAACCAGTTTATAGCCATGTCTTTCAGGCAGAATACTATTCAAAGGATATAAAATCCTCGTGTCAAATAAAGCATGATATCCAAAATTAGACATTCGAGTGTTTACATAATGAGCGTAGTGACTAAAACCTTCTGTTAGTCGCCCAAGTAGGCACCTATTAGGGACATAATGGGCTTAAGGTGAAAATCATGTGACCTCTGCCTAAGTTGTCGACTTAGTAAGCACATTATAAGGAAAGACTGGGCCTGATTTTAACATGGTGACATTCGCCGTTTGGTTATCGACCTAGTAGGTGCATAATAGGAACATAATGAGCCTCAGCCGAACATAAAAAATGACCTCCGTCTACTGGGTGAGGCCCAAAAAGGCAAATATCTTAAACCATAGCATATTGGTTGTCGCCCGAGTAGGAACATAATAGCGACATTCTATGCCTGAATAGAAGACAGGGACACCTCAGCCAACTGGTTGTCGAGGTTTTGGAATCATAAAAAGGACATTTTCACTCTTGAACAAAACATGTGCGAGTCTTTACCTTAAAAAACTTTAATAAACAGTGGTCTTCACCATGACCTGGCGCCCTATTAAAACATGCCCTGAGTCTGAGCATATAATGACCTCATACTTCTGAGAATTGCCATAGTTTACTCATTATAGGGAGTAACTAGACATGAACTGGGCATAAAGTAACCTCAGACTAGTAGAAACATAAAAGAGACGTACTTTATGCAGTGACCTCCGCATGACCTAGTGCAGTAGCGGGCATTAATAAGGTTATCAACCAGGCTCAAACGTTCGCATGCCATCTATATTATTGGAACATACTGGGCCTGAGTAAACGTATAATGGCCTACACGTACCGATTGTCGCCCTCATGTGCACATCTAGTGAATCAGCCTACTGGTTGTCTCCCTGTTTGGCACAAATAAAGACATACCAGACCTGATTTGATCACATAATAATTGACCGCCTCCTACTGGTTGTCGCCCAGGTAGGCATTTAATAAGTTCATATGAGTCCTGAACTGAACAAAAATGATATCCGCCTACTTGTTACCGCGCTAAAAGACATATTATAGGGATATACTAGGCTTGAACTAAACAGATTATTGAGAAGAAATATAGTTGGAACATACTAGGTGGAACTGATCGTAGATCCTGGTTATGCCTGACGTCCAAGCATATGCATAAAAGAGACTTACTAGTCCTAAACTGAATGTATAGTGACTTCCGGCATGACCTTGGAACATAGCTTATACTAAGCCTAATCTGAACAAATGGTGACCGCTGCTTATTGGTTGTTGTCCTAGTACACATATAAGGGAAATACTAGACATGAAGTGCGTGTACTTAGGCCATAACCCGGGGCCTTTGTTGGCACATATAAGGGACACAAATAACCTGAGCAGAAGGCTGGAAATATAGTAACCTCCTCCAGCTGGTAGTCCACCATTAGGCACATGTTATGAGAGTATTAAGCTTGAGGTGAACCTTTGAAGACCACCGCCTGCTTGTTGTCGACCTAATACTAGTAAGCACATAACAGGAACCATACTAGTCATGAGTTTAACACATACATACCTCAACAAACTAATTGTCGACCTTTTAGGTACATACTAGGGACGAGACCTTATGTGAACTAAGCTATGTGTTCTTTACATTTTGTTTCGACATAATATACCAATTGAATGGATTACATGGAACTTCGAATTATTTTTGTAGCCGCGTACCAAATAAGACGTTTTTAATTATCTATACAGTCGAACCCCGTTGGCATGACATTTTCATTAACAGATGTAGAGCAACATTAAGGAAATACTCAAAAAATGCTTGTAAATAGTGTCAAAAGTATTTTGACAAATACAACCTTTGGGTAACATCGTTGCGACCTTTGGGAGACATTGAAAGTTTTCACCAGAAGGTAATTCTTCTTCTCGCTAATATAATTGCTAACGTTTTTATGTAACATGTTTTATTTTCCCGGTTGTTATTTGAAAAATATATTTGAGTTTTATATTGTTTTTGAACCAACGTTCTGATGAAGAGGCTACACGCGTTTTTATTCGGACGGTGAATTGATTTTTACTTTTTTAATTTCCTAGACATCACACCTTATTATTTCTTTACTTTGAACTTTAAAATAAGCCATCGTTTATTGTAACAAACAAATATGAATTACATGGTACTTCAAATAAAATTTCTTTGACGCGTACCAAATATGACGTGTTCAATTGTCTATACAATCGAAACCCGTTGGCTCGATATATCAGGGACTGGCATTAATAATTCGAGCCTCGCGAATATTGAGCCAAGCGGTATTGCGTATTGTATGTGTATATTTATACGTTAAAGAAAGACTTGTTAACCTCGTTTGTTGTTTGCTACGTTATATCCTAAAGAGTAAGTATTACCGTGTGCATATCGTGCAGTTCACAATATAACATTTAATTATATGAAATAATTTGAAATTCATTTACGCAAAAAAAATATATAAACCCATCCATAGAAAACATAAACAACTAATCTTGATACTAAGTTAGTAGGAATACGTGCGAATAGCTTAGGTTGGACCGAGTCCTCTCAAGATTGCTCACCATTTGACAGTTGTATTAATTCTTCCATTTGGAGAAACCTTTGCGCAATAATTTTATCTGAAGACGCCTGATCAAAACACAATCAGATTTATACCTGTACTGACATTACTATTAAAACGCAGATTAGATGAGTTTGGACATACATACATACATGTCACAAAATGCAAATGTTACGAAAGTTGAATTGGAGATGTTAATCCAACGTGTTTATGATCAATGCGTACTTTGTTGGTTTCAAGATGTTAATAATAGTAAAAAGCTAGAAACGTATGTATTTATGAACATAATTGTTGTATGTGAACCCAATCTTAATTATATTAATATAATCAAACATAGAATAGCATTTTCACGATTCAGGTGTTCTTAACATAAACTCATAAACTTGATTAAGCTAGTTACAGAGGCATCGATAGAGATGAAAGACTGTGTACAACGTAAAATATATATGTACTGTCGAAACAGAATATCATGATCTACTAGTGTGTCCATACTATAGATATCTGAGATCTTCATGTTTACCAAGATATTATTGTTCTTGGTCAACTTTACAATTTTACATGAATTAAAATATTTAATGAATAGTTATCAAGTATGTACGCTACATAAACTTGCAAACTGTATATATCTTGCATGTGACCAACGTAATAATTAAGTTGTAAATATGTACACGTTATTGTTATCAACAAATGAACAAGTTTCACCGTTTTAAAAGATAATCCATCAATATATAAGTCAAAACCAGAATTCAAACCAACATTTAGACACTAAAAAGTCTCATTCTATTAAACTAACACAGTGGGCGATTTGTTAAACACGAAAACCTCGTGCACGTTCTTATCAATAAAATATTTATGTCAAATTTGTTCTTATACATGTATTCAACAATATTCAAACCCTTTCATCAGGCACGTTATTTACAAACTTAAATTATTATTGTGTAAATGGAAAAGTTAATGATAACTTAGATTTAACTTGTTCATAGTTTAGATATTTAACAACATCATTTTCTTATGATTAATAGTTACATTTGTGTTTGTATATAAATTACTTGTTCACCGTCTTTAAATTGTATTATGTATAATAGCAATGACATTTTTATGTTTATGCTAATAAAACTTAAACTTGACTCTGACATACTTTTAACATATATATTCGTACCAGCTAAAGACAGAAATTACAGTGAAAGAATGTTTGCTCAAACTGTTAAACCATTTAAATCTGATAATGATTATAATACCAATCAAGCAAATATAATCGATCGGCTTAGCCAAGCAAACAAGTCAAGATGTGAAAACTGTCATCGAGTAATACACACAAAACAAAATGTTAAATGTTTACTAGAGACCGCAAAATGACATCCAGCGTTGAGAAATATTTAACCTCAAAAAACCAAGCTAACCGATCGAATTGTATATGAACAAATTGAAAAAACAAATACCTTAAATCTTGTTCGAGCCAACGAGGATATCGAACCTTGCGATACCGAGACACCGAGTTTCGACTGTAATCGAATAGTAATTCATTGGCATCAGTGGCCGATCTGCCGACATGAAAACCTATCATATTTATCATTTTGTCACTTCCGATTGCACTTAAGTTTGGGACGCAATTTTTACACCTTACTTAATATATTGCTTAACGCTATGCCTCTATAACTTTTATATTCACTCGCGTTACCACGCGTTCTGTTCTGTTATATATTGGTGTCATTATTACACTCTCTCAATGACTCCGGGTATTCTGCGTTATTTAACATTATGTTTTACAATTTGAGCAAATTTGGCGGAACTCATTCAAATGAATTCTTAAAAAAAACGCCATTAACATATTGTTGCCGGAGCTCTTTCGCTATAGAAGATATAACATTCTTAAATTCTGATTTCGAGATTATCCCATCTAGCGACTCATAGGCCTTAAAAGGTACACTGAATTCGTTTTCGTTATTCGCAGCACCAACAGTTTATAAAATGCTTATACAACTCATCTATAGATAAGCCTTCTGAGATGGGTATACTTTTCTTGTATTGAGTTTTCATTTTTTTCCAGACTGTTTTGTTTTTGTTATTGCCATGTCAGCAATTCTACACCATCATTCTATGTTATTATTATTATTATTATTATTATTATTATTATTATTATTATTATTATTATTATTATTATTATTAAACGCGGTCAATCGTTACTACGCGACTCTAGTAAATTTAAGAATGAATTACGTTTATTGTTATCCCACGCAATGTGTATACTGGGGATGTCCAATTGATCAAGTAATTGAATTCCTGTTTGTAAACAAATACCGTATAAACATATTGTTATTGCCGAGTGGTCATATAAATGTGTGGAAGGAAGTATTTCAAAGTTGCTCAAAAGAGAGAAATATCGATAGTTAATGATACAATAATCTACCGGGTTATTTCCGTTAGTATTATGGAAAGTAAAGTCGCTTATTTTACTATCCTTACTAGTATTTTTTTCCCTGGTTGTCTAAACATTTATCTCACCTATTATGTTAGGAACATTTGTCAACATTTGTTCAAATTGCTCGTTGTCTATATTATTGTCAAAACTTAAGAAGCCAATTTCATCCGCCATGCGGCCGTTTTAATCTCAATTTAATGCAAGTATATAATCAGTGCTATATATTTCGATTTCCTGTTTAGTTTTACCATTTGTATGCCTTTCAATAATCGTAATATTATCTTTAACACTATCCTTAAAATAAATGGAGATACATCCACTATAACGATCTTTTTTTTTGTATTTTTATCACCAAATGTAAGAGAAGGATTATGCAATAAAAGTATTTAAAGATAACCTTCCTTATACAGTTACGGCTTCATCATCATTCATTCCTATTAACAGGCTTTGCGTTTTAAAGACCTTGCAAATCGGGACACTGAATGATAAGATAAAACATGTAATCATAACTTTTTTTAACTGAAATATTATCAATCAAAATAGTTAATTGAAACTTGTCAGCGTTATCGCGCTTATTTGACTGTTAGGTTGTTAAACGTATATTTCGCGTGTCATCTCTATGGTATTATTATATCAAGCTCAGTGGATACACTTAAGTGTGTTGCCTTTATGTCTTAAATATAAAAATTTAATTAGATCGTGATATTTGATAATTTTGATAATATAATATTAAGTCGAAGTCAAAGTCAATATAGAAACTTAAGTGTTTAGTTTAGGAGATCATTTTTTGTTATGCTCTAAGATATAATGGCCATTGCAGGTAGAAATAAACATAATGCATGTATGCTAAACGAAATACCCCCACAATAAATTTTCATAAACAGATGTAGAGCAACAGTATGGAAATACTAATAAATGCTTATAAATAGTTTCCAAAGCATTGGAATAATCCGACCTTTGGGAAACATCGTTGCGACCATTGGGAGACATTGAAAATTTTCACCAGAAGGTCATATCTTCTTTCGACTAATAGTCATGGCGCGTTTAATAATAAGATGCTATTGCGTACGTCATTTTATCTAATATGTTATGTTATCCCAGTTATTATTTGAAAAAAAAAAATGTTTAGGTTTCTTTCGACTAATAGGCATGATGTGTTTAAAGGGACTGTCTCACAGATGAAAAAATAGCGAAAAAAAAATGTCGAAAAATGACATAAACTTGGCATCGGTGTGTACAATGCATTTTAACTTAATGAAGTAGCACATAGTTTACAATTAATTTAAGTTTAGCAGTTATTTCGTATTTTTCCATTGAAAAAAGTAAGTGGGTATGTCTACCGGGTAGAATTCATTCCTTATGCTTGATTGGCTATTCGGCGTTATCACGTGATATTACCGAGGTAGGTTTATAGCTTAATTAGGTCACATAGCTGAGCCTTGATAGCTCAGTAGGGAAGACGCCTGACTTTAATTTTGGCGACGCGAGTTCGAACCTGGGTCCCGATACCTTTTTTTAACATTGTGGTATTTTTTTTTTTACAATTTTGACAATAAAGCGTAACACATTTCTATTAGATAATTGTCCTGAGATTCGTTACGAAAATGTTTGGTGCCAATCTGTTATGACCTAATAAAAAAGTATCGTTTATGGTTACAAACATATGGGGTTGGTAGTCAGGATGAACTATTTATATATTCATTTTTATAGGTTTTTACACTGATAGCCAGAAAAATGCCATAGTAGTTCTATTCATTAAACGTTCATCAACAGTTATGATGCTATTATTTATAAATATCAATATAGTATAAATAAATAATTGGGATGGTATACCAAATATCTTGCTGTTCTTTAAAGCGCACTTAAGATTTGAAATTACTTGAATGGCTTGGATAGTCAAAACTTTCATAAACATATAGAACATAACAGAACAGAACGGAATGTTTATTTAAATTAATAAATCATCATTATAAACACAGAATGAAAAAGTAGCATGCATGTAATAAAGAAATAAGTAATGCATATGGATATTTTGGTAACTATACTAACAATACATATGGTATACACAAAGCTAACATATTTAACAGCAATATAATGTGAGAATGTCTTTAAAGATATCATGTATTTATGTCTCTTATTTTAAAAGCCTTAATACAAAAAGTCGCTAATTTTATTAACATAGTTTTTTTTTTCCAGAATTTAGTTATGATATAAATTTTATCATACTTGGATTTCTAACATAATATCTAGGAATATAGGTCTGTCGGATTTTATTATACATTGGGTTAGCAAAAACAAAATGGAACTCGTCTTCTATATCGTTTAGATGGCACAGTGTGCATTTTCTGTCTTGTCTAGGTATATTGTTATAAAAATATATCACGGTCATCGCAGAAACTCCCATCCGGCGGAATTCGAGCCAGCATTAAGAAATTTAGCTAACCGCGCTGCTGTATTTAAACTATACTATTATGTTAAATTCCATTAGAGAACTGCCTTGACACAATTACACCGAGTACCTCGTTTTAGCCCAAGGAATTAAAAGTGATTTGAGGATTGTAAAGTATTGTAGAGTATAAATAATAGCTCTAGATTTTCACGATAAAGTCTCGGCGATTTCTATTCATTTTTTGTAATATATTATGAATGGGAGTTCATAAAATAATGTTGTTTCTGAATGGTTGATTTAGTTTTGTTCAACAATGATTTTGTGACGTCACGATTTGGATTCGACTGATTTAGTTTTTATTCACACACATGTATTCATGATTTTCAAAAGAGGAAAGTTCAAAATTAATGAGTAGGCTTGTCGCTGGTTTATCTACTTGTTTTACTTGTTATGTACATCCGATCAGAACCAAGTACCGGCTGTCTTGACGTCATCATTTTTAAGATAGAATCAAATGTACATTCCTGTAAAGATAATAAAGTTTTGCTACTATATGTAGCACCAATAAATGTCAACCTGTCGTATTTATCGCAGCTGACTCCAAATATTACAAACATCGGCAGCTTTTGTCATACCTTCATCAAATGTTTTAATTGTCTTGAAAGATTCGATATACAACGAAGGACATAAACTGACGTGGACATTTTTACAAAGATTAGGTCCAAACGAAAGGCACCATGGTGTGTTATATGTGAAAACAACAGGCGCAATTTCTAAAACACTGTGACATATGCGGTCGATGAAACATTTCAGGGTGATATATCACATATAATAAATAAACGGCATACATCTATACAGTCCTCCATTTGTGGACTTTATGCTCAAACACGTCACGTTTTTCAAACAGAGATATGATCAGACAGTGCGATCTTGTTTATCTTTTTTGTCAAATTTGTTAAATTTACGTCTAAAAGAGCAATAGTTCGGGGGTTACGTGGAACATTTTTTGCTTTTGTTTTACCTTCTGTCGACCTATATTTGAAACCAAAAAATAATTATTCACATTCCATGGTAGCATGTAAATGAATATCAAATGCAACCTTTCACCAGATATATGTTAACCAGTTATTTTATACACGATGTATATTATCTTAACCAGTTTGAAATTAAATAAGAGTTTTTGTTTTAAACACTTATCCAGAACGCATAGTAACATACCTTTTAGCGAGCGTTCTAAGAATCGTAAAAATATTTTTTTTCGCGCATTTATATTGCTTTAATCAAAATTCTAGTTTTTTTGTATGAACACTATTATGTTTTTCAATGCCCATTCACCTGATCTCCAATTTTTCAAAAGTTTTTCTTTGCGGTGGTCTGCGGTGGACATTTAAATAAAATAATAGGGTTTGTGATGATACTGCTGATTACCTTGAAATGTTTAATGATCTTACAAGTATCAGGATTATAAACTTAGTTTTCAAAAAAGGAGCATTTATAGAAATATCGAAGACTAAACCAATATATTATTTGGTTTAACGAGAAATACAAATCACATTAAAATGAAGTTGTTTTAAGACAACATTAACAATAGATTTAAATGAAGATGGATTAATTGAAATAATAGTTGTAAATCTTATTACGTATTTTAATACTGAGATAAGGTTGTTGTGCACATATCTTGAATATCTGAAATACGATCTGTCTTAAATAAATTACATTTCAATCGACGCATTAAATAAACAAGAACAGCAGTACGAGTAAGTCAAGAATTGTGCTAATGAAAAGTCTGTGAACCTGGGAACTGTTCATTCATAATCGATGGATATCAGAAAACTGCTTTGTCAATTATCAAAACGTATTGATCCTGTAAACACTGATATTTTAAAAACATTACAGTGACCTTTGATACTTTTCACTTTCAGAAGTTCAACTTCTAGTTTTGTTTCTAAACACTGAACCTGGTATTTGTGAAGCTCGAACTATTCATCATCTTTACTCGAAACATACTTTAAAACGAGCAGACCAAATGCTCGTATCACATATTCAATTATGAATCTTAACAACCTTATATAATGCTTAGTGTGAGTGTTTACAGTAATTCCAGTTATCCGCAGTTTGTCTTTTATAATTTCTTTCATGTGAACGTTTCCCTGAAAACAAATATCAGGTTAATTTAATATGCAAATCAATATATTTTAAATTATATACAGCTATTAAAACAATAGAGTTTGAAAACAACCATGGCAAAAGAAGAACAAGGTTATGACGAACAGATTATAACAAAAGTACATGAAAAATAAAGATGTAATAAACACAGACTGTATAAGATTCAATTAACATCAATTGTACTTTGGTGCCGATGTAAAGTTTTGAAAAGTGAAATTGACATAAAAGGAATGCATAGGAACAATACGATCGGTTTTGTTAAAATCGCAAGTTGTTTTGTTTATGAAATAGTTGTATCACCATCTAAAACCTAAAAATAAAACGAGCCTGTCAATAATTTTGAAAGTTTGTGTGATTTTCTGTTCTAGAGATAGATGTTTGGCTGTTGGTACCGTTATGAACAAAACAGAGTTTTGACTTAAGCATAACAGGTCATCCTCACATTACACAAATATAAAACGGAAATATAGAACACGCACGCATGCACGTACGCACGCACACAAGAACAAGCACGCACGCACGCTCGCACACACACACACACACGCACGCACACACGCACAAACGCACACACAGACACACACACACTCAAGCAATCAAAACTTAATATATTTACATTAGATCGCGTTTTAAATGATTTTGTATCAACAACAGATTCTTTAGAAATTACTCAAATGGAAAGAAAATGAAACACATCAACCAGGTTTCACACAAATTAGCGTGAAGGATGGTTGATATGAATGTTATTTAACACAGGAACCTTGAATAATACAGAAATAAATAAAATGCAATAAGAAAACAGAGTCAATATTGCCGTTTAATAAGGCACCTGATACATATAGATTGGAGGTACACCATTTGTGATAAAACAGCAACAGATAAACATGTAAAAATGGAATATAAGACTGATTGTATGTTGTTTGGTTTAATCATATACCTTGCAGTGCGTTTTTCAATTCATTATTTGAATTAGACTTCTAAACTCTTTCGGTCAGAAAACAATCAGAGTCAATTATTAATGAACAAAGAGATCAAGTCACTCTTGAACAAATGCAAACTTTCCATTAGTTTTTTAACAAAGCCAGCCATTAATTTGTGTCATTTTAACTTCTTTAAATATAGACAATGCGAGATATTTGAGTAATAAACGCTTAAAACAAGCTGACTTAAAATAGACCGCCTGTGAAAATACCCATCACAAGACGGTAGGCGGAGTCGAAATAACAAGATCGACCAATCAACGATCCGAATCCGCTACAGGGATAAGCATCCTCTATTGAAAAATGTACTGGACGCGTGGCCACTGTAAACACCCACGAGGCTTAATGGTCTTATCCGATATGAATGTTTTTGAGTTATAAGTATGATTATTTGTAGTGCAATTAGTATTTATATTAATGTTATATGCAAAATGTTGGTTATGTTTGCATTAAATGCTTTTGTTTTTTTATGTAATTGATATGAATGATTCTTGAATAAAAGTTTTCTTCTCTTCTATCTCTAGTCGTGTTATTTTATGTTCCTTAAGGGCCAAATATAGTAATCGAACAGTCGCCACTGTTTCCGATCAATAACCTGCATAACACAGAGGCCCAGGGATCACACACGCGGTAGGCAGGTTAGTAATGACCAGCAGTTGGTCAATGTTGATTTAGTAGTCACTGTGTATCTGTTTCTGATCAATAAACATTGATTTAATAAAAAAGTAATCAACGATCATATGATATGGACGTTTCATCCAACAATTGGTCACAATTCAAGTGTATTACTCACTGATAACCAGTAAACAGTGCCGTATACTTGTACTTGACAGAAGTGTAACGTCCTATCTTAATATTGCAGTAATATCTGATATAAACATGCATGCTTTATTATTTACACAGTGCATTCATGCTGTAATGCATTGCTTAATCAGTAATCCCTGTTTTGTAAATTATAAGGTTACATTAACCTATCCATTTCATGCATTGAAAGAGATATATTCCCTGCGTATGTCATTCAGGAAGTAATTTGATACACTGTTTAACAATCTGGAGTAAACAGTGCATTCATTGTGCAGCATAATATATTTGTAGGAATGTTAGGGGGGTTTACCCCAAATGTATAGATAATACATGTGTTTCAAAATGAAAAATACATGTGTTTGTCCATTACATGCTGTTCTGTAATTAGAGCATTTGTGTTAAGTACCTGTTTTTTAAAAAAGCTTTTACAAATCAAAACATGACAGCCTTTTATGTTATAAATGAAGAACTGTGTTGAGTGCTACCATGTTTTCATTGTGCAATGTGTGTCATTACGTAATGTGTTTGTTTATTGCATTGAGAGAGTACGTGCTATGAGACATAAAGACATGAAACCATCTTGAATAATATTTTAATTGATTTTAAGATCAAAATATTTAAGTTTGCACATTAAATTAGTATCTTTATATCAATATGTTGGTTATTGCTTGTATGTAGTTGGCTTGATTGTTTGCATTGCAATCAGTAGTTTAATAATTGTTATGCACCAGTCAATTGTAACCACGTCCCCCCCAGGTCCGGGGAATAGCGGGGACTTTAACTAACGGTCCAGCCAACTCCGGCGAAAATCCCCGCCCTACGGGGACGAACTGATGGTAAAATCCCCGCCAAATGCCCCCGCACCCCAGGGACCGTAGGTAAGGCCCATTCCCCGCTATATTCAAAGCGAAGACAAAATCACCGCATTCACCCGGCACTGCGGGGCCGCCTGAAAGGTAAAAACACGGCCCATTTTCCCGGCTATCCCCGGTATACCCCCGGACCGGGGGGTAGTGGTTACAATTGACTGATGCATTATATGCATAATGTTGGTTATATTTGCATGACATGTTTTTGAATTCTGTGTAATTGGTATGAATGATTCTTGAATAAAAGTCGTGTTATAATTTATGTCCCTGGAGGGCCGGATATAGTAGTCGAACCGTCCCCACGGTTTCCGAGCAATGACTTGCATACACCTTGGCCTTGGGTCACACACTTAATATGCAGGTTTGTCATGAATAGAAAATGAACTCCATTGATATAAAGGTCAATGTGTACAAAGATAAGGCCATGGTAACTTTCAATTTGATATCTGTTTCTGACCAATAACAGAATAATGCTGGGATCTAGGGGCCTTTCACTTAGAATAAATGTCTAGTCATGACAATTAGATGAACCTCATTTATTTTGAGAGGTCAGTAAGTCAAAGGTCAAGGTTATGGTGACTTAAAGCTGAAAATCTGTTTCTGATCAATTACTGAAGAGGCAGGGTCATCAAACTTGGTAAGACAGGTTGGACACGACCAGTATATGAACCTTATTGATTTTATAGTCAGTAGGCTGAAGTATTAAGGTCAATTATCTGATAAACACTTGGACCTAGTAGCCTCATACTTGGTATGCAGTTTAAATCACCATTGTGTATGGAAACTAGGATATCAATAATGAAAACATGATGAAGCCATTAACCTTCTTTGTTCACTTAAAATTACCAAATGCTAGTTATTTGGTTTCTTCAGCCTCGTTAAAATTACTTTTTCTGCCACTAAAAGTGGAAATATTATAAAAGCACCATCCGTCCGTCCGGTTCAATTCTAGTGTCCCTGAGCTTCTGTTATATTGAATTGACTGATTTTAAAATAACTTGACTAGTGCGTTCGACATTCCAAGACAGCGTGTCACGTGCAAGACTCTTGTCCCAACCTCAAAGGTCAAGGTCACACTTAGTGTTTGTTTTCTATGGAATGCTGCATATAAGGAGATAGGGTATAGGTGGTCGTGTCAGCGCTATAACTTTCTTGTATGAACAGATTTTTAAAAAAAAACATGGCCAAATATGTTCGACATATCAAGATGAGGTATTGCGTGTACGATCCGTGTACCGACCTCTACAGTCTATGTCACACGTAGTGTTTTATTACTATGGGATGCTGCTTATAGGGACATAGAATATAAGTGGTCGTGCCAAGGCTGTAACTTACTCTTGCTTGGACATGTTTTAGAATACATTGCCACATATGTTCGACATATCAAGATAACGTGTCGCGTACAATACCCCTATCCTTACCTTTAAGGTCCGTCCGTCCGTACGTCTGGCTCGAATCCATTCTTTATCAACACAGTTCATTGCTAAATGACCTTTGAATCTCACTCGAGTACTACTTCGCGGGCATTCACCACTCATAGTGAAAGCAAATATTTCAGATCATTCTTCGCTCACTTGAGCACGAAATGGTCAAAATAAGCTATTGTGATTGGTCTATGTCTAGCGTCCGGTGTCAACAATTGCATGACGCAACATCTCCTTAAATGCGTGAACAATTATTTTGAAACTTCACAGGGATGTTACTTGGGTGGTACTCTTTCAAAACGTTCAATTAAGCAGAAACCTGTTTGCCATGGTAACTTAAAAGAAAATAAGAAAAACATTGACAAAACCCATGCGGACAAGAGCTTAGATATGTTTGTGTAATATTGTACATTGGTCTTATATCAAGATTATTCAAATTTAACACCTGGGATCAAAAGTTTGTCTCTGGGGGTCACCTGTCTTACATAACGATATATACAAAAACCTTTGGATTTTTTTTTCAAAACAGCTCGGCTCAGACTCTTAATGTTTGGTATATAGCAACATATAGGGGTCCTGTACCAAGATTTTTCAAATCGGGGCACAAGTTTTCTATAGACTGATAAAGGGAAATCTTTGAAAATCACTTGTCTAAAATCGCTAGCCACTGACCCTTGATGTTTGTATGAATCATCATATACTGGTCCGCTACCAAGATTATTCAAATTATGTCCAAGCGGTCAAAACTGGCCCCGCCCTAGGGCTTCTAGTTTCTTAAATACTTAAACAAGAAAATCTTTGAAAAGTTTCTGGTCTGAAACTGTGCCGTTTAACATTGGCTAGTGGAATAAAGGTTAAATACTTTTACTTAGTTGAACAGTTTAGGGCCAAAATGGCCCTTCTGTTTCTGAATTACCGCAACAACTGCAAGGGGAGGTGAACATATGTTAGATATTAAAGGCTATCTGTTCATATAGCCCCAAATACTTATGGCTGGCTGTCTGATGAGATCACCTTTCGGGGGCATTAGTCACGTTTATGTGACCTTGTATAAATGCACAAGGATCATGGGCAAAAAGACACCATCGGGAGACACGAACCCACACAAGATGTGCAACATAGTTTAGAAGACCATTTTTACATAAATAAATTAGAGACCTTCCTAAAACCATAAACATGAGTGTGGGTAAAAACAGTTTTCGTGCTCGAAATTGTTATATCTTTGATGGTCGAACAACTATAGCAGTGTCGCCTTCTTGAACATTACATTTTTGTGTCATTTTAATTATAACCACGTTATATTGAAGCTTTTATATTTTTCCTTTTAAACTAGGTTTAACCTCCTGCTGGTCTTGTCTCTACGGTTAGAATTTGTCAATTAGCAGAGGTTCACCATGTACAGAAATAACCTTAAAGTACTAAACTGCCCAATACAGACATCGCCTGAAAACGAATCATGAACCCAGCCTATGCAGCACTGCTAGTAATACAATAATAATAAAACGGAAGAAATGTCAAGTAAAATTGAGCCAGTATATGGAACAGGTATTAGGTAACTTATTCCTGAGCGGTGGTTGAAAGAAGCACAAGTCTAGCTTTAGTGGTATCAAACCTGATGAGTTTGGCTGTCTTATAACTGAAACATTATCTGAGTTGAAATGGGCGACATTCCCTTCAAATTTCTTCCTGCTTGATTCAAGTGCAATTATCCTCAAATTTGGCACTGAACTTTTTTATACCTGAAACGGGTGTATTGCTCATGTATGGACAAGGAAGTGAAATTCAATTTTGCGGACAGACGACAATTCTCCAGCGCTCGGTTCGGGGTCGTCTCAAAGAGTTTTGAAATAGTTCAAGACAACCGTTTCTGTATTAACCCATGATTCTCAGAAACATAATACACATAAAACGCATCAATACAGATGACTTGGAGCATAAACATCATCCACAAGAGACCTGTTTATCGGAGGGTTTAATTATGGTTCCTTGGAAAAGAATGTTTTGAGATAGTCCATGTTGTCAAACTAAAGACAAACATTCTAAAATCGCCACGAAGTCTATTTTAAGCTGTGTTTTAATTTTAGAAGAAGAATGCATACGTTATTGAATCATAGCACTGGTATTTGGGCGCACAACTAAAACGAGAGCAATCGAGTTTTTTTATTAAATGAGGGCCTTAGAGAAAGTCCCTTGACTTTTAACCTATTTTTTTCTCCAGTTATAGGTAGTTATATGATGGAGGCTGGCGTTCAATTTTAAAAATTGCATAGACCAGTATGTAAAGCTATAAATAGACATGAAACTTAGTTATCCTATAATTTATGTAGTGCAGAAAGCTGTTTGATCTTTAAAATTACGTAATTCAATTTCTCAGCCCTCACAGGTTATGTTCCACCAAAACATACCTTTAGAAGCAAATATCCCGACATTTGTAGCCATGCAAAACGTAACTTTAATGTTCTATGTGCGGTAAGGACATACACTGCGATTTCTCTTTAAGAATTGACTGTTTAAGTAATTAAGTTCATCGGTGTATAAAAAACATTTGGACAGTGCACTTTGCACAGACATTATTTATTTATTTACTTGAAATTACTCTTTCATATTTCAACTATTACGCTGAAAATAACACTTCAAATATAACTGAAAAAAACATTTATTCGGCTGTTCGAACAGCGGCGGCTTCGATGATTTATCATGTTTTTTAGACGTCAAAATTATTTTACAGCGATAGAACTTCATTTGACCAATCACAAAAGTTGTTATATTATTATTATCAGACGGTTTTCGAAGATGATGCGTTGGTAGAAATATATATATACAGTTGAAATATATACGTTCTTCTAAGGAAGAATAGTAAGAGTGTATATATTAATGTACGAAAACAAACATCCCGAATGTATAATAATTGGTAAAACGCAGTTTTACAATGTAGTCATTTTGCTTCCTGAATTGTATTCAAAACCATCTTTGTTATGAACATAAAAAAGGGAACACAAAACACGTAAACAAAACGTGCTCCTGTTGATTCTGTTCTTATAGTAGTAATTGAAACTCTTCCTGATGCAATATGCCTGCTATATATTTACAACATAGACAAACTGAAAGTCTTCCTGAAAAGTATGCCTCCTTTATAATTATATCAGGAAACATATCATCTAAGAATTAATTGAAGTTACATCCTTGTATTCGTATGTTTCACATGATTAGCATCTTAAATATAAGGAAGCTCTCACAAACAGGACGTATAACATGACCTGTCAACACTTAAGTAGCACTTTCAATCGGGAAGGAAATATTTCAAACAACCTAATTTTTCATATGAACAGAACTTAACTGAAAATTTAAACTAGGGGTTATTTCAAACATGTTGATGAAAATAAAAATGATAGTTTTGTCAAACACGTCCACAGTTATACGATTTTTTACGAAATTATTTAATACAGTAGAATAGGTTTTCATTGGCGTTTACAATGCACCAAGTCATTTCAATTTGAATCAATAAACAAAAGAATCGATCTCAGCTATTTGGTTATGGTCCCCTGTTACGAGGTTTACTTCCTGATATATGATTGATAATGTACAAACATCCAGCGTTATTAATGAACGGGACAAAACTCGAACTACGTCGATCTGAAAATAAGTTTGTATTCTTGTCCCATAGACCAGTGAGCCTAAGCTTTGCAGATAGTTACTATTTTCCCACATGTCCGTCCGTCCACTAATGATTCCTCTTGTAACCGCTGGAAGAATAAAGAGTTATCATGGCCAAATATTCACCACACGGAACATTAAGAGTGCATGTATCGGCCCGGTAACTTGAAGGTCAATGTCACACGTCATGACTTAAAGGTTCAATGGCCATTTTTGAGTGCGCACCAGAACTCAATAACCAATCAAATGATCGCAGAATAATTTGTTACAAATGTTCACAACATCGGTCAAACATAAAAAGCACATGTTTCCTCGATCTTCAAGGTCAAGGCCACACTTAGTCTTACAGCCGCTGTTCATTTCCGCACCTGAACACCTCGTTATAATTCTTCACATCACCATGAAGATGCATGATCAAGCATGGTATATCTCCTTAAGATAAAAAAAATATGTCCGTTCAAAAACTTCGAGCTATGGCGTCCATAGAATGTATAATGAATCTACACGAATAAGGACCAACAAAAGTAATATCAAAAGAAGGCATAATGATTTGAGTATTAATATTGCACCAGGTAGCTATCACATTCGTTGTATGGTGTTTGTTAGCTGTATCTCCTTTCTTGTGGTTTTGGTTTCCCGCCAAGACAGTCCGCTTAAAAAGGCGCCCAAAACGGAAATTCAGTCATTGTGACCGTAAACTCCGCCATTTTGTCTGGAGAATGAAGCGCGCGCACCGATAGTCTACATTTTTGAGAAATGATTCGCAGACTTTCAGAAAACGTGCCGATAAAATTGCAATTTGTAATGCACCTGGGTTCAATTTTACGTCGTTAAACACGGTCTGTTACACCAACGATATTGAGTCTTTGATCCCGGTTCAATTTCATATCGTTTAGGACTGTCTATGACACTTTCAGGAACACTTGCAGACGTAAAGTAATTGTTACAAATGATGTTAAAAGTACTTTTAGTGGTCCCGCTTTAATTTTACAACGCTTAGAACAATCTGAGACATTTCCGGGAGGAATCACATACTTTCAGGAACTGGTGCCAATGATTCTAGACGTGTTATTAAGAATAATGATATCCCTAAAATCGAAGGAGGGACATTGAGAAGATACAAAACAATTATTGTTCAATCTATATTTTTTTTATTTTTCCAAAATATAACACAGGATGAAATATGTTACTAGAGAAGCGGAAGCTGAGGGCACTATTGTGAACTGTCAAAATAACGCCGCCCAATAACGCCGATCTTGGGCACATTTTTTATCATCTCAATTCCGTTTTCTGCCCAACATTCGACCTACTGTGAGAGCTGTTTTGTTTTACTTTCCCCCCACCGCGTCCTTCTCCTCCTCGCTGTCTGGATGATAATGGACGGGTCATCGCAGACGGTTCGTATCTCTAAAATATCAACCAAGAAATAAAAGATTTAAAGCTGTATGATAATAAGAGTTTCATTATAAAAACATAGTTGCACTAACGCTGGGAATAAACATAGCAAACCGTTATTAACACTTAAATTACAGAACTATATTTGCTTGTGTTTTTTTTTTCCAAATGCCAAACCTCAGTTTATTGGAATAATGTGACTTCACACGCTGAGACATTCCGACTGAACCGAAACGGTTCCAACTATTTAGATTTTAAAGATAACACGACTCTACACATGTTCACTATTGAAATCAAAGGACTGAAAGCTTAGTTATGTAAAGACACGAGATAAAACTTGATATTATTGTAAGAAATTAATCATCAAACAAGAGCCATATCCCCCGAATTAACAACATTGTCAAATTAGCCTTTCAACAAAGGATACCAATGAACATTCAACAAAGCGCGATTACTCTAAAAGTCTTGCAGCTGAATTTATGGTTCCTGTGCACTGCACGTCTCCTCAATGAGATAAATTTGTTTATGAAGATTGAAGTCATGACCTTAAAAAAACTTTCAAGTTATGCACAGGACAAAAAAATATGCATGAAAATTAACAAAGGGCAATAAATAAAAGAAATCTGCAGTTAGAGCTATGGTTTCTGTGGACTGCGCTTCTCCTCAATATATAGAGAGATATATGTATATAAAGTTGTAGTCAATACCTCAAAGACGTTTCAAATTATGCTCCGGACAAAAATGAGTATGAATATTAACAGGAAAATAACTAAAACAATACTGCCACAAGAGTAATTGTTCCTAAGCACTGCACTTCTCCTCAGTGATATCTATATGTATGTGGTGTATGAAGTCAATTTTTCAAAGACTTTTCTTGTAATGCTCCGGATGTTTGTATAGTAGCGAAGCGCAATAACAAAACAAATACTGCAGCCAGAGTGGTGGTTCATTAGCACTGCACTTTTGCTCAATGAGATATATCTGTATATGAAGTTTGAAGTAAATACCACAAAGACTTTTCAAATTATGCTCCGGACAAAATTAACAAAGAGCAATAACTACAAACTGCAGCCAAAGACAAGTTTTCTGTGCATTGCACTTTTCCTTAATGAGATCTGTTTGCATATGAAGTTTGAAGTCAACACCTCAAAGATTGCTCGAGTAATACTCCTTACAAAAAATATGGAAATACAGAAAGGGCAATTACTAAATACAATACTACATCAAGAGTTATAGTTTCTGTGCACTGGGCTTCTCCGAAATAAGATATGAAGTTCGAAGTCAATACCGCAAGGTATTTTCAAGTTATGCTCCAGACAAAAAATAAGTTTGAAAATTAACACGGCAAAAAATTACTTCACCCAGAGTTATGGTTTCTGGTTAATAATTTGAATTTGGATTTAAGGTAAACTATTTTTCAAGAATAAAACATATATCCTTTGCAACAAGTTTTGGAGTTATAAGGAAGAGAGAGAAAATATGAAGGAATATCAAATATCAGAGCTTTGTTAAAAGTCCATTTGCATTTTTAAAAAAATAAATGTTTTTCGACAGTATGGTAATGGTTTGTGTCGAAATGTTGCAGACAATCCAATATACATATCGTGTGGCTACATAGTAATATATTTTTTCTAAAAAAGAAGAAGGAGGAGAGGAGAAGTGCAGTGCATAGAATCCTTATTCTTGTAGCAGTAGTTTTTTAGTTATTCAATAAAATAGCGATCCATAAGGGCTTATTTTCATTCTTACAAAATGCAAATAAAGTTCTTAAAATAGAAGTCATCACCACAAAGGCAAACTACAATGTTGATTTAATAGTGCCAAATATTTGGGTACACGAAACCATTCCTAATATTGTTCATTTTTTCGTTAATATACAAATGCCTTATGAGCCTCAATCTGATAAAATATTATTTCGGAAAAAGGTGCTTACCTCTCTGAACACCAAACATGTTAAAAATAACACATTTCTTGTGTTTTCTAAATATTGAACCTTTAAAAGACATTAAAGGAGTCTTTTCGCTTGGTTTCTGAAATAAAATCAATAATACAATAAAAGTTCCTTAACAAAGACTAGCTGCGAACGAATGACACTATTTGTATAATACATCTGGTACTTGCAAATGGCATACTAGCAATGAAAGAAAAGCAAAAGCACCGGTTCAAATGCATTAAGCACTGCAATCATGCAAGCATATATGGTAGAATTAATTGTATTTAAACCAAGCTTATACAAGAAGAGCAACTTTAACAAGATACACATATATGATACAAAAAGAAACACAAGAATGAGTGGATAAAATACACTCTTGATTGTGGCTACTTGTGAGCTTTTAAAACCGAATTACAAGTAAAAGAAAAAAAAGCTGATAAACATGTCCTTGATCCCGTTTCGATAAGACATCTTTGTCGTAAACCTTACGTTGCTTCAGGACTAAGAGTCTATGCGATAAATGCCCATACGATATTACAATAAAAACGCAATTTGCGCCAAAAGCGAGGTTACGTCAGGAAATTTATGATATTAAGTCTTGCAATATTTATTGAAACGGGATCCTGGCCAGCAAGAGCATAACGGTTACGATAAAAGCATTTATCAATTTATTCAAAATAACACGAAAAAACCATCAACTGAAGTCCTCACTAACGCTTTGCGCAGTGACTCCAAGGTAGCCACGAGATTACCTCCCGCGACCAACGACTAAAAAATGGAGAGACCGTCTTCAGCAAGAGACGGCCAGCACCATACGTGCATTGCCTCAGTCTTGGCATTCTTAGAGGCCCACACAACTACCATATTGGTAACACAAAGAAGGTCCTGTCAGATGACAGTGACTAGCAACGGCTACCGGCAGCAAGGGCAGCACCCACTCTCTCTCCCTATGTGTGAGGCAGAATATCTCACAAAGTTGTGAGACTTGTAGGGACTACAGCATAGAAAGAAGATGGGTAACCATCTTACAGTGCATCAATGTTGTGACTGCATTGCCAGACAATACAGTCTGCTGGTAGGACAACTGACATCGCTACACAGGTTTTGGAACTGCTTTAAGGTTTTGGACAGTACTACCTTAAGGCTAATCTTACACTACCAGAAAACATTATTCTGGCTTGGTTTCTACTGAGCTTCAGAACTATTTTTATAAGTATAACTCTCCCATGGCTATGGATAATCGAATATCACCTCGCCATGTCTTCCATGTCTACTGGGTTTCACGGGCTTCATTTACCCGTTTTACACAGTGACTTGCCTTCAACTAATCGTTTACTGTACATGCAATGAAACCTTGGTAACCCTAGTTCTCACTGTTACACAGGCAATTGACTGCATTTCTGCGTGCATCCCTATGGACGGCCGTGCACAGGTCCCGAAGACCTCCCGAACAGTCCTGATAATTGTCAGTTACAATCTATACATACCGGGCTTTTAACAGAACAATGTCGTCCACTACCTGAATCTCTGCGCAATATTAACACCTTCGACCGGGTAACATTGCTTCCCCATCGTGGCAACCTTGCACTATCTGTATACGTGTAACCGGAGTCCGGACTCATCCATGCAAACAATAAAACCCAGCTTCTTTATCCAGCATACTCTGACAAACCCTCCTGGTAATTTGGGAATGCATAAACTTTACAGGCAAGAAGAACCAAGGGTCATAACTCAATTTCTGCTAGTTCAGTAATACCAAAACGTCCCTCACAAATTGGAGTACAAAATTGGTTTTCAAAACGTGATAATCAGCTGCTTTGCCTGAAAGGCACCGACAGAGAGCACACAAACATTCTTCATCTGTCCAACCTGAATATTCAGCATAACGAGTGGACTTTAAACTAATTGCACCTCAATTCCCCTCCCAATCAAAAATTATAGATTCTGGAAAGGATCTTATTAATGTTTCGTGCCTATTATAACGTAACCGAGTCACAACAGCAGTGACATGAGGGTCGCTTCAACTATGGACAGATTTTGGTGCGAATTATCTTCAGGCTTTGTTTAACCATTCTGTCGATTTATATTGACAGGCTTGTAACAATCGGCCTTAAATCGGATTTACCTGACAACAGTACTTCTTACTGAGGATTTTAAACAAATAGCGAAAGTCCAAGCCACTATCAAAGGTGAAAATAAGAATAATAAAACAAAATGGCGGGCCATTAAAAACAAATTTGACTTTACCGGATATCACAAAACTCGGAAAAATGCCAAAAAATGACGAAGTGCAATCATAATGGTCAAGTAATTTATTAGAGAAATACTCGTAGACAAATTATATTGTCCAGAGCTTTATAAGACATATATTATCTTGAGCTTTATTGCATTGAATCTTGGAAAGCAATCTTACATGAAACGTGACCAAGGCAGAGCAGCAGAGGCACAAAGCTTCCGAGTGGTCGAAAATTACAACTGTTCTTTTCGACACCCGCTCCCACAATTGTTGAGATTTCCAGCTAACTCTAAGGAACCAATTTTACAAAGATTTCGTCTCAGCTTTCCCGATGCCCTAATTCCAGGTTAATTTGTCATTGGATCCTTATCGTGCTTTTAGTTATAAATTTTAATATTTGTGCATATTTTTCCATTTTTCATGGTTTAAAGAGTTTAGCACGTTGCGCGTCTGATACATACTCCATGAGCGATATAAGGACTCAATTAACCAGAGATACAACCAAAGGGCTTGCAGCCTCTTTATAAAAATGAGCTTATTTTGCAAAAATTGGGAAAACTGTAAAGAACGGTAACCCCGCCGGAGAGTTTTGGGGTACCGCTTATAAACGCATATTAGACGTTTTTGTGTTAACGGTGCTCTAGGTTATTTTTCCTTGGGTTAAATAAAATAGAAAAACTGGCGGCAAATTCGAACAAAATGGTCGACCCAGTTGTCTATCCTTAATTATGATCGGGCCTGCTTGATGCCATAAGAATTATTAATGTCGTTCATCTTTGTCGTGATATTTTTTTTTACTTTTATGTTATAAAAGGAATGGCAATATTACTATATTATAGTATATTCCATACTTTTTAAGGAGTCTGTCATGAATTATTTTAATGCAACGTTTATAAATACGTTGAAACTGTTGTCTATCACAGATTATTTAAATTATTTAGCTTGACGAATAGGCTATTGAGCAAACAGATTTTAGGCTTAAAAGTATCACGATTATCAAACTGTTGTCCGCATCTCAATAATATGTACCTTTACGAAGTTGTTAGTGTCTATCAAAGAAATATTTTAATTGATATTTATGTATGTCATACAAAAATAACCCTATCATATACCATTTCTTTTATAGACATTTGAAGGTAAATATTAACAAAATCAATTGATATATTTTAATTTTTGCATCAAATATGTTCTTTGATAATATAAAGAAAAGTACATTGATCAAACAAGTGTAAGTGAGAAAGAAATAGAATTGGCTTCAATTGCCAATCAATAATTTTTGCTCACAGTCTGCAGTCTATCACAGATCAATGAGCAATTGCAATGACCAACAGTTAACACAAACGGTTCCGTGGGAGGGGGGATGGCACACCCGGCACATGCCCCATCACTAAAGTCGTCAAAGTTTGCATTCTATCTCAAAGGAGTGGAAACTAATAAACTACACCTTTCAAATGCCATCATGTGCAGGCGACATGAACTCATGAAAACAACAAATTCAAACAGCGCAACTTCCTTTAATTATGTCCTCTTGATGTTTCTTCATCCGTAAATAAACAACAGTTTCCTCGTCTTCCAACAATTTCCAATACTGGTGAAAATGTATCCATCATCCGTGTGATATTTGTTGAAAACAAGAAAAGCATACATGCCATAAAACTAAGAAAAAAAATATTTTCTCCAGTCTTGTAGCAGAACGCAATCCTTGAATATGTGCCATGAAGTCAATATCACCACTACTTGAAGGCCACCGATGTGTTATGTTCACTTGTATGTCTTTCTGATTTCTTCACAAATTGCTTACGTCTAGCGGACCCTTTGGGGGAGGGGTACGCACCTTTGGTATGTCCTCTCTTGGGGAGCGGAGTACGCCCCTTAGGTATGCCCTCTCTTGGGGAGCGGAGTACGCCCCTTAGGTATGCCCTCTCTAACGTCTGATCCTGAACTCTCCCCTGCTTTTAAGATAAACTTTCATAACCAGTATCACTTATTAACTTATTATTATAATAAAATTCATTAAACTTATCTTGAAACCATGTGATGGCAGATAAACAATGGTTAAAGTTAAATGAACAGTAATGTTCATTTCTATTTTTTTTATTGATAAGATTAATCCCAGTATGAAAGATTCATTTTATATTAGAAAATATATAAAATATATACGTTTAGGAAAGACAATTAAGAAAACCATGTTTTATGATAGACAATATTTCTTTATGTTAATGAAACATAAGAAAAAATATTCTTATTGTCTATCAAGAAATATATTTCTTATTGTCTATCAAGAAATATATTTCTTATTGTCTATCATGAAAAATATTTCGTACTGTCTATCAAGAATTGTTTTTATTATTGCCTATCATGAAATATTTTCTAACTGTCTTAGTATCATAAATATTATCATATTTTATGGTAGACAATAAGAATTTTTTTAATATATCTTATAAATTGTCTATCATGAATTGTTTTTATTATTGTCTGTCATGAAATATTTTTCTCTCTATCATAAATTTTAATACATATATTTAATTCAAAATAGTTCTTATTGTCTATCATGAAATTTTTTCTTACTGTCTATCTGATAGTATTTTCATTATTATCTATCATGAAATATATTTCTTACTGTCTATCATACATTTTAATAAATATATTTTATGATAGACAATACGATTTTTTTTATACATAATTACAGTAAAGCAAAAACATGATGGACTGTAAGAAACTTACTACTTGTGTTTTCATTTAATTATAGGACAAATAAGAAAAATATAAATAATTCTTATTGTCTATCATAAAAAAAAACATATTTTACGATAGATAATAAGAAATAATATGGATAAACAGCTAAAGTTCAACATTTCAAGAATAATATTTTACGATAGACAAGAGGAACAAATCTATACTGCGTTGATCATGATAGATAATATGACAAATAAGACCACTATTTTATGCTTCAACTACAACATTTTCATAATTTATTTTCAAGATAGACACCAAAAATGTGTTTCTCCTTTGTTGACTCTCGTTTATAAACTCGAAGTTAGAGCAATATTAAAATCATTACCAAGATTTCCAAATCCTTTAAGCGAAGACCATGACACCAAACGAGTTGTCGTCTCAATTTCATGTGTTCGAATCGCATCCAGAGCCTCCAATAAACTTTTTTGCATGGTCGCCGCCATGTTGAATCACCTTAAACGACCAATTTACGGTAGTCGAGCTATTTTACATTATATTAATAATTGTGATGCCCAATAAGAGGTCGTATAACAATCTGAGATAGACAATGGCATCGACGGGACAAAATCATTAAATCACTTTTTCATTTAATTGAGCGGTTTCCCGTTATACCGCCCTTATCATTTCTTTTCAACATGACCCGGCTTGTCAGTGAACTGAGTGGTACATGTCAGCGACATTGTCATGCCATAGAATAACAAGGCTTGTTGACAACTTCATTCATGCAACATCGGCGCACACAAAACTAAATCAAGATTGATACTAATCCTTTGAATCTTACTTTCTTGTGTACAGCTCGTGGGTTATACCTAACGTAGTCCATACAACCTGCTGCATAGTCTTGACGATTTTGCTTTGTTTTGGTGACTACAGGCAAACTAATGAATCATTGAACAGTTGAATGTCCAAATGTTATCCAAGTTCCTGTAACGCGCATTTGTGTGGATACACCAAATTTGTCTGTCAAAATGATTGCAAAATTAATAGAAGCTCTTTAAGCCTTTTGGAATATTGAACTTTTGAGTGTTATTTTGAATGGATTTCGAGTAGATTCCAGTTCAACTGGGCAGCAGTCCCCATAAGTAACCTGTTCATAAACAAACTGTGTAAGAATTGGTGCTGCAGATAGGTATTCTGTCTATAGATTTGTGTAACCCATTTATTTTTATTATGGGGACTGCTTGTCTCGAAGTGACCCCTTATATTTATGATAATAGACCAGGTAGACCAGGTAAACATCAGATCCAAGCTTCAAATAACTTTTTATGTAAATTTTATTATACGCCCTTATGTAATTTCGTGATATGTAGTGTTCATGTTAGCTTTATTCACCAGGTATGTCGCTTTTTGTAATTCTGGTGTCTCACACAAATGTAGGGGTTTGATCAAAAAGAAGTCAATGAGGCAGGGCATGCTACTTAAGTAAACAGAACTGAGTTTAACCATTTTATATTTGATATAATTTATTTGTAGGTGTATATGAACATGTATTGTTTGTTACTCATCAGGGCTTTTTTCAGCTGTTATTAGCCATTATTTTCTCTATTCCTAATGCCAAAAGTTCATATTTTTACAATATGAAGCTTAAGAAAAAAGGTTTAATTTGGCCCGTAATTGACACAAAAAGATACTTTCAGTTTTAAATAGCAATTTTAACTTTTTTTGTGTATTACAAATCTGTAGTAAAGAATTATACAGTGCACATAATATATAAGTATTGCTTTCAGAACCAAGATGAACAGAGAAAGCAAGCTACTGACGCAGTTTTAAGAATGGACAACATAAGAAATACACTTCAACTTACAGTCGTCCCATTCAGCACCACTATATCCATATAAGTTAAAAGTGTATGTTCCTTTTGCTGCTAAGATGTTGGTGATAATTTCTGTAGTGTAATTTCAGTTAAAAAAATAAAGATCTTCTTGAACAAACCCTTATACTTAATGTCTAGTTAGTACTCAATCTCTATTTAGTAGATGTTCATGTCATATTATATTAAAAAGATAATTACCATAACACCCTTAAATAGAATGAACATACACCCCCACCAACTGCCACCCATCCTGGTATAATAAAGTCCACAATTTGTACAGGCATTATGCTTGATTAATTCTTATGCTTGCCTTATCACAGTTTAGGTGATTCTCTTAAGTTTTGTATTCCTTTTACTGATGGAAGCTATTGCTTTACGCTTTGCATAATCAAACTCAAATTTGCTTCCTTGAATATGGTACAGTTTTTGTATTTTCTGTATCTTACACAATGAAGTGAAAAATAAGCCCACTCGGTGATTCACTTAAAATACAGCAAAAGGCGGAACAATCGTGTTTTGTGACTGATATCAACGAACAAAGAATAACGACATTTTAACGTGCGTTTTGAAAAGATGTTATGATAGAACAGATTGTTTCGACATATAAATGAGTAAGAGTATTGATGTACCTGTATTTTTTGGATTGTTTTGTAAAAATAATATGGTTGCTTTAAAAATAAATGGGCTGATTTCCAAAGTATGCTTTACATTTTTGTTCTGCTTTTCAGGTTGTGGAAAGGGCCATGAGCTGCAATTTGGCAATGGGTGACATAGCATGTAAAGTCTACAGAGTAAGTCCTGCAAATTACAAGAGATTATAACCACACAAAGTCTTACCACTATGAAGTTGTACCATATTAATTTAGAGGAGTCGTCCAATATGTATATTAGATAGTAAAACATAAGTGAAGATGAAGATAATCGGTTTGGCCCTAGAGACCCTTTATTTGTGAAGCATGAGGGTCACAGCACCCCAGCAGAAAAGGGGGGGGGGTTGAAACCATGATACTCTAGCGCTGGACGCACCAATAAACTTTACTTTCTCAATAACATTATCATATAACAAAACAATGTTATAACAATGCAAGATATAGTTGTTACCTGATTTCGCGTATACCATCGGCATTTTCAACTTGTGTGCAATCTAAAGCAGTTTTATTATATACAGCTGCGTCAGATGTGTAGTTTTATTATTCCTGTTCAGAAAACTGTTTTATCAACTGCATATTTCACTAATAAATCTAAACAATCAAACTGTTTGCTTAATTTTGCATTTTCCAAAGAAACTTCCTGGTGGTACTTGGTTATAATATTGAATTTTTAATCGACTTAAAGGTTAGAGAACACTTAATGTATTCCTTAAGACCACTCGGTCAAGGATTACCCGTGAAAGCGCAAGCACTTGCTTCAAACAGGGTCCTTTAATTATTTTTCAAAGCACCGATGAACGGGTACAACTTTCATTGGTTAAATCTAACTAAAAGAAACAAGCTCGATTTTGCTAAAGGTGAATAACTGATAAAATCACTCTCGAGTCCGTTTCCTGGCTAGAAACTGTTAGTGTGTCATTTTTTAGAGGCCATCCATGAGATAGTACCCCTGGCGGGAATCGACCCCACATCGTCGTGGGTTAGAAGCAGAAACCTACACCACTAAACCACTTTCATCCTTAAAGTACCGAGAGGCAGGCATCACGCGGCAAAAGGATCGAGCTAAATGTACCATGGAATAAACACACGACTACGACTTCCATAAGCAAACGCTTTAACCAATAGGCTACGGAGACGGTATTAATGCATGTACTCAATTGCAGATTCAGGAGGGGGGTCGGTCCCAGCGCGCGCGCGCCGCCCTCCACCCCTTTGAATCGTCCGTTTATACATTCTCAGTCAATATCGGGAAAAATACAATATTAAGATAAAAATGCACTATTTCGGACTATAAATTAGAGGAGTACACCTACCCCGGCCCAACATTTTAAGCCATTATATTTCAGTTCTGACGGAGGGGCGGATGTGGAAAGATTGAGCCAATGAGTTTCAGTAATCAGAATTGTTGTTTCATAATGTTATAGTTCCTTTAAACAGTTTAAACGTGTTATGACATCGAAATAAACAGACGCATGTTCAGTTTAAACATACTTTGTATACAACGTTCTCGTACTCCAGAGCGATGATGCTATGCATTATATTTATCATCCGACCTCTGATGAACAGGAATGACAACGTATAAAAGCTATTATTTATACAATTATGATCATCTGACTGACAGAGTATCTGCCAAAACTTTTCTGTTTAAAGAGACTCTCTCATGTTCTGGCACCAGACATATTTTTTCTCGTAATGCATCTGAACACTTATATTTATTTTACTCCTTGGTACTGAAATTGCAGAAATAATAGTAACCAGGTTGATTTTCTTTTATACTTCAATTGCATTTTTGAAAAACGATTAAAGTAAAAGTAAAATAAATCTGGTTAAAGATGGGAGCAAGCCCATGCCCGTGCAGATAACACATACTCGTTGATTATGTCAATCAACTGATTGTGCAACAGCCTTTTGTTGAATCGTGTTAGTAACGCATTTCAAAATTTTGGACTTCAAAGGCTATATATTTTAGCAAATATCAACATTTAGGGTTCCAGCCATCAATAGCTTAGCTTTAACACTTCGTTTGATTCACAATACTTTATTTCGTAATAACAATCTATAAAATCCGAGTAAAAGATGCATTTTCAAAACCCTGAACGCTTCGCTTATATTCACTCAAAAACTTCGACATACTAAAAAACCGAGTTTCTTAATATATAAATCTCCAATAAATTTGCCACATAAAATTCAACATGGGTAAACAATTATAAAAAATAATGTATTTTATGTATTGCAACATATTTATAAAAAGATAAAGTCAATTGAATCAAATGAACATTTTCAATGTACTTTCTTTCCCGCGGAAAGTGGACTTTTCATCTTACTCCAACAAGTGAGGAGTATGGTTGATTCTCTTCGTGACTGAAATCAACTTTTTAAAACACTTGGTGTATTTCAAATCTAGTCCATATAAACATCCCCTTCAGATTCTTTGACGATTGCATTTCCATGGGAGATCACTGCGTAGGATAAACATACAAGTGTTGTTTAGCCACACTGTGGTTTCAATAATGTCAGGGGCGTAGCTACCCCTCTATTCATGTGGATTCATAAATGTGCAGGGGGGGGTTCGGGGCCATGCCCCCCTCAGAAATTTTTGAAAACCATGGTGCAATCTAGTGCATTCTGGGCGTTCCGATGTGCATTATTTAGTACTGGAAAATAACCAGTTTTTGGATCATGTAGTCAAGTTCGCATACAGCAACTTTGATTTTTTTTCAGAACCATGTTTTTTCAACCGCGTATTCACGTATAGGCGACTACACGCCTGTATGTTGTGCATATGTCTGTATAATTTGGTTTAAATGATGCATCCTTAATGTAACACCTCCTTGTTGCTACACCAATAGAAACTTCTTTGGATGTTAAAAGTAAAAGAACGAGCACTGACGTTCCCATTTTTGTCTGGGTCATTTAAGTAATAGAAAACAAATTACAAGATAAACAAATTTGTTTTGACTTCTTTAATGAATTATATAAACACATTGTACAAACATATCACGACATTTTTAAACAAAAAGTATGGTTGTCAATTAAACAGTATGCTAACTTTAAAGATTGAGGCAAACCATTGGAATTTTACAGCGGTCTTAAAAAGGTGTATTTCAAGCTGCAATCTCACTAATTGATCGTTTTGACTACCGGTACTCTTTTATTGTTGATCTATAAATAGACCATTTTTTGCAGAAATATCTAGACCCAATTTTAAGTGATATAAGACTGCTGAAAAAAGATCAGATTGCATTTTGTCATATTTTTGGCTAAAATAATGTTTTATGGGTAATAGCATTACGAAATATTCAATGTAAATGAACTTTTCGGCAGTCTTACCAAACATTTTTGATTGGTTCTATTGTGAATTATCTAATATGACTGAATTAAGGGAATGATAAACAATCAGCTGATTTTGAGACAAATTTTTAAAAGTGTCTAAAATGACAATATGTGAAAGTGCAGCTTTTAGTTTTGATCTAAGGCTTCATAAACACATTGTTATATTGTCAATAACTGTTTAAAAGAAAGGTCGCATGTACAAAATAAGAAAATAATTTTCATACAATATCTTAAACTGATTAAAATAATAAAGTACCATTAACATATTTTTTAATAGTGCTGTTTCTCATCTGACAGTACCATTCAAAGCCATCATTTCAACTATGACGTTATTTTTCACTTTCAACTTTTTTTATAGCATTTGCAACAAAATATACCAAACATACAAGCCATGAACAATATGATTGTATATGAATTTTTCTGTTCTGTCTATTTGTAAGTTGTGCCCTGAGGAATGAAGTATGACTGTATGAATCACAAAAACGCAATAAAAACACTAAACAAATCCCCCATTACCCCTGTAATATCTAATACAGCAGTAAAATCAAGCAATTTTCAAGATTGATTGTGCTGCAAAATCAAAAACATGTTTGCCAAAACATTTAGAGCTGCATTCTCACAGATATACCGTTTTAACAACTTTTATTTCGTCTTGGAATGAGCAAATGTTTGCGTAAATAACTGCAAACCAATGGTAAAAGATTGCTGATAAAACATTAGATCGCAGATTTCATATTTTCTTCGAAATTAATGTTACTAACGATTTAAGAAAAGTGCATAAAACATCCAATGTTTTATCTTAAATAGAAAAGTCTGCGATTGAATGTTTTTTCAGTAGTCTTATATCACTGGTTTCTATGCATTTTCGCAAAGATTGGATGGTACCAATCCAAAACAAACAAGAGGCCCAAAAGGGCCTATGCTCTACAGGTTGGTTTTGTGTGGTCAACATCACTGTTTTCGAAAAAGAACCAACCCCTTATGGGTATCTGAATACTCAAAACTGAAGACTGTATCATATTCGCAAGCATTTATTACAAAATAGCATTTTTTTATACTATCAAGACCCATCATCTAATAATTTCAAGGCCCATTATCCAGGAAACATTGGCAGATCAGGTTTTCGAAAGGAACTGAGCTCTAATGGATATCCAAATACTGTACAAGTTTCATCAAGATACAATCAAAACTGAAGACTGTATCGTGATACCGAGCAATTGTTTACTGACACACTAATTTTTTTAATATCAAGGCCCATAATCTAGGCATGCATTAGCGGATCTGGCTGGTTTTCGAAAGGAACCGAGCTCTTATGGATATGTAGATACTGTATAAGTTTCATTGAGATACAATTAAAACTGAAGGCTGTATCGTGTTAACGAGCAATTGCTTACATAATTTTTTATACTATCAAGGCCCATAATCTAGGCATGCATGGGCGGATCTGGCTGGTTTTCGAAAGGAACCGAGCTCTAATGGATATGTAGATACTATACAGATTTCATCAAGATACAATCAAAACTGAAGGCTGTATCATGTTAACGAAGATTGTTTACAGACGCACGGACGCACATACTACGTACACATTAGCATCGCATAAGCTCTTCTGTCCTTTGGCCAGTAGAGCTAAAAATGAAAAAAAGTTGTCAAAACGTCCAAAGTGTGAGAGTGCAGCTTTAACATTTGAAAGTAATTATGTTTGCCTCATGCCCCTAAACAGCGTTTAATCATATTATATGAGCAGTGGGCTTGTCCCTGTATTTTTACTGTATGATTGCAGTAATGGATACTGGTCTAATAACCTCCTGACAATTTTTCATCAATTTTAAGGAAACAGAAAACACATAATTATTAAGCTCATATAAAGCTGTACAAATTTAATCTCATTTATTAGGTTGAGAAATAGTCCCTAATAATATTAATTGTGGAAACATATCTTATTTAAATACATACAGGAAATGGCGACATCATTTACCCTTTAGTATGAAAAATGCAGTTTCCTGATATTTGTATAGCGGTTCTATATATAAGCATCTCAATTCATTCAACATACACATAGTATGTATCAAGTTTCAAAGGAAACCAAATCATTGTAACAATTGTTTTCAAAGTAAATATTCACACTCTTGACAAACTTCTTTTCCTAGTTTCAACTTTGAGACTTTTTGATGAGCCTGCACCTTCCCTCCTCTTATGCAGTGGCTTCAAGCAATAAAGTAAAGCTAAAAGCTCAAGATGCACAGCTGGTGAACAATACTTCTGTGTTGATAGTTAGTTGACAATCTGCACACTTGATGCCATAAATCATGTCCATCAACCCCCAGAATGAAGAAATGACACAGCACAGAATTGATTTCAATTGGACCTCTCTGTACTTTCATCCCTTTGTTGTAGTCAAAGACAATGTCTTAGTGTACAATGCGGGATCTTGAGAAGCCTTCTGCTAGTCTGATGAAGTAAGTCTGGCAGAGTGTGAAACCCTTGTCTACTCATATGGCTAGACGCCTGTGATCTATGTCTTCTTGTGTGTGCCCAACCATCACCTGAAGAGAATCTAGAGGAAGTTAGTGCTTGATTACAAGTTAATGTGACAAAGCAAGGTCTTTTATTTATGCCACCAAGATCTAGTATTCCAAGTTTCATATCTTGTATGTTAACTCAAAGCAATTGAGCATAAACTGTTTGGTAATTTATTTTAAGTCACTGCTTCCACTTATACTATCAGTAATATTGATTATGAACTGACTGACCCAAATGCTATTCTAAATATTTTTATGTGCAGAAACCTTAATCCTATTAACACAAAAGTAATCCAATTATATGTCTTCACAAAACATTTTACAACGATATTTGTCAATTTAACTCAAATATTGATTATTGTTTTTTTGTCAGACAAACACAGAGATGGCCCTATATATTGCTCACCTGATTTGAGAAAGGATTCTAAATTAGTTATTGTTTGAACACTTACTGGACACTTTTGGTCTGACTTTATAATGCAGCTGGTGAAAATATTAAATGTCCCTTTATAATGGGCTTACAAAAACATGAAAAAATGTATTTGTTTAAAAATTACAAAGGGCCATAATTCTTACAATATACGTTTGTATTGAGCAGAATAAAAAGGCTTTGCCTAAAATACAACCTCAGAACTATATTTACAAGTAAAACAAACAAAAAACTACAACTTGAAATATGTTTGCTATATCTGGTTTTGAGAGAGAATGATCAGAAGAAATCATCACACATTCACAATCGTATTAAAAAATAATTTAGTTTTTTTCATTATATTCTATTTATATAACACTGCAAAAGACAAGACACTTAGATTCCAATTTCTTGATTTAATATTGATGATTATCAATTCTCATGAAGCGAGATGAGTCTTACACTCTAACCAGTGCAACTTGCATGTTCTTAGTTGCTCAGTTATTACCTTTTTTAAATTTCTCCTCTTGATCTGAGCCACGCCAAAATGATGGGAGATGCTTTTGTTGTCTTTTCCATCAAAATGTATAGCACCTCTGTGTTTCTGTTTGTCTCCTGAAACAGTAATAGTTTATTAATAATAATAACAATAATAATAATTAGTGACTTTTATTGGAATTATTTTCACTGCTTGTGCCTTGCACATTGGGGAACAAAGTTGACTTTCGGAAAAATATAAATTCAGGCCAACATTGATAATATATTGGTAAAATATACATATTTTATTTATTACAGTATGCAGTTGTTGTTTTTTCAAATCCTAAATAATTATATTATCAATGATATTTCATAATAAAATATAAGTTGTATAACAATTGAAATAACACGGCATAGTTGTTGACAGAACATGAAAAAATTAATGTGTAAGACTACTACTTTATGGGGTGTAAATAACCTAGGGCTTTCACTTTAGGGACATTTGAACACTTTTGGTGAAGATCCACTACCACACCCACCAATCCCCCCTTCTAAAACCATATTTTTTATGGATCAACATATGGTAAAGGACTTTGACAGATGGTAACCTTAGGAACATTTCTGTGACATTATTTTTAAAACAGGCCAGCAGGATCTGAGGAGAAGATTTTTCCATTTAGATATATAGCAAAAAGAAGCTCCGCACCTTACAGCAGGTATTGAAACATTTTTTTGCTTCACATAAAGACTTTTAACAAAGATAACATAACTAGCTCTTCATCATATTAAATAACAATTAGCACAGTCTATGCTGCACACAGAGCCCCGCATTTGATCTTTTACCAAAGTTTGATTGAGAGTTTAGTTTCTTGGCACACCATGACAAGTCTTTACAGGTCTATTAAAGTTTGCACTCTCACATATTGATCGTTTTGAAAAAGTTTATTTTTTTATCTTGGAATGAGCCAATTTATGCGAAAATGCATGGAAACCAGTGACATAAGAGTGCTGACAAAAAATCAGATCACAGATTTTAATTATTAATTTAAAAAATGGATACTTGTGCATTTTTCTTAAACTGTTAAAAACGCCTTATGCCATTAAAATTAGGTTATTTAGATCTTATGTCAGCAGTCTTATATCACTTCTTTGATATTTATTATTATTATATATATATATTATATTTTGGCAAAAATTGGCTCATTCAAAGACAAAAAATAAAAGATTTGTCAAAATGGTAAATCTGTAAGAGTGCAGCTTTAAAGTGTTTGAGAAAAGTAATCACCTTATCAACACCGGTAAGAAAACAAATACAGGGCTCTTTGCAGCTGTATAGTCTGTCCTTTAGGCCACACCAAATTGATAACTTCTTTATCGGAATTTTTCCAAAAAATAATGGGCAAGCGAGCGAAATAATAATAAAAATATTTGTTTTGCATTTTGCAAAAAAGAGGAGCGAGCGAAGAGCGAACAAATATATATAGTCATTTAACTCACTTTTGCTCACATTTTATACACTTATTAACTAAACAATGATATTGTAAACAGTACAAGGATAACATCCAGTGAAAGAATGATAACACTAAAAGATAATTCTATACAAATATTAGTTTTGATATCAAACAAATGCTATTTGAGATCAAGCAAATGTATTTCTTTAAACTATTTCATAAATGAGAGAACTTAAAACCGGTTTTACAGTTTTTTAAACCTTTTTGAGAAGTTTGTTTCAAAATACCCTATGCATGGCTAAGTTAAAGCCTGGACACAAACACCAATGGTCACAGCCGCCTGCCTGCCCAATGGCATATCCAAATCTATTTACTAGGTATTCCACTTCTTTTTCTTAGGAAAACTTGGTTAAAAATAATTCTCTATTAAAATACATTGTCAAATCTCATGCAATGGAAATGACTAGACATAGGTGACTTGAAAAGTAACTCACAAAATAAATATAGGCATTTGCAATCAAATATAAACTACAATTTTCACTCTTGCTTTGACTACACGATTGGCCTTGTAGCCATCTATGTTCTGGAAGAGAATTTACAAAAAACCTACACTGTATTGTAAACCATTTCAGCTGAAAATATGTCACAGAAAATTCCGGCCAGCGCCAGATTGATTTTAGGCTTTCTCAGAATTTAACGCCTATCTTTTTTAAACTTGCCGATTTTCCTTATTTTTTTTAGATATCTTGTTCAAATTTAGACAAGTAATTAAGAAAACACATACATATATATAAAATTAAAAGACACTTTTACTTCTGTTGTACTGCAAATACTGATTTTGTCAATTTTCATATATAGCAAAAAATATTTCAAGAATATGCAATATTTTTTTCATAGAAAAAAAACAATCAGCATAAATATTTAGCACTTGAACGATTTCCATATATAGTTTAAATATACACACAAACATCTAAAAAATCTACAAACATTTATTCGCAACACAAAGTGTGATTAATACCTTTTTCCAATCACAAAGTCTGACACTATTTTTTTATCCTTTTTGACTAATATTTACAAAATATACACAATCTGGCTTGTTTGATGTTTTTTGTGTGAATGGTAACACTCATGGGATTGCATGAAGCACATATGAATTTCAGTCAGGTTAATTTTTAGCATCATCGTACTGTCGACGAACAGTGACTCATTGGTGACCAAGGCCTCCACCACAAGCATGCCGTCGTTGTCTCATGGGGACAGGAATTTCATGATCCGCTGTGCGGAGGAATCTGAAATTTTAATAAGCAATATTATACATAAATGTTCATTGTAGTATAATGAAGTATGCATTACTGAAACAGTTTGATAATAACACAAGAAAGGTGGAGCTCGTTTCTTGACTGTATTTTTCTATTACTTTACATGCATTGCATATGAATTAAATAAAGACTATACTCAGATCTGTAGCAAAATAAAAACAAATATGCATCGAATAATACAAAAACTACACCATATTTGCTATATTAACAGCAAAGAAGTTAAAATACACACCTGAAGTTTTTACCTGGACAGGTGTAGTAGGTATAGATGACCGATTGGAAAATGTCTTTTCACTGTAAGGTTCATCCGAAAACATGTCCGAACCAAATTCACTTTGATTAACCACTGTCATTCACGATAAAATTCAGCACTTCTTGTCCAGTATATATACGTTTACTTTTAGCGGGAGCCAAATTCAAACAAACACATTTGTTCAAAAATTAATCAAACTTTAAATGATGGTAGAATTTTCATTTGTTGACGTAATTTTCAAGAATCAGGAAGTGAACTGTTGCCAATTAAGTATTGATCATCTAGACGCTTGTATCCGGGTCTATATCGTTCATTGAGTCTAATTAGAGCGGCTGCATGATTGAGCCGGTGCTTTGATAATTGTAACGATCGAAAAACGCGGGGGGGGGGGGGAGGCTACATTCTACTAAACAAATAAGCGCGCTCGTAAAAAATATAACATTTTTTTAAGATGGTGCGGGCGCAAGTGATAAAAAAAGTTGTCTTCTGTTTTAACTTTTAAGTCATTCAAAGGAATATTGCCTACTGTTGCAGCATTTGTGACCGCACATATCATGTGGTATACACACACTGTCATAAAAAAACAACATTAGCCTATTCAGATCACTAAAACTCAAAACATGTTCAAGAAGTGAAAGCCCAAAATTGGCAAATACTGAGACAAATGACTATTCAGATCACTAAAACTCAAAACATGTTCAAGAAGTGAAAGCCCAAAATTGGCAAATACTGAGACAAATGAATTTGGTTTTGTTATATATCAATGAGGCAGGTGATCTAAAACATATTGTTTTCATCAAAAGATCCAGGAATGAACAAATATTTTTTATGTGAAAACAACAGTTCAATTCATTTTTTATGTAATTTAGTTAAAAACAATATTTATTTAAGTTAACTATATATCTCTATATATTTCTATTATTTATTCCAAAGAATATTCCCACAGCAAATTTTAATGATATGCTTTTTCCACCATTCCAATTTATTTTGTCAATAAGATCATTTAAACTATTAGCAGGCAATAACCACCCTTTTGTTGACTATCTTTAATAAATATCCGTAGGAAAATGACCAACTAAGATCTTAATTATACACAGTAAAGACAGTTACCATGACAATACTTGGTGTTTTTAGATGAAGGCAAAGATAACAGTCAGAGAGTTGCTACTGAAAATTTTCTTATCAAAATTTGATCAGGGTCAGTAGCCTTCAATGATATATTTATGTCATGTATGGTTTATAGGTCCGTGATTTATGTTTATTGAATTAAATATAAATAAAAATGTAAATTAATTTTACTATATTCTTCTTTATATCTTAAATTCTGAACAATACAATTTTATTGTTTTATGTCACTGAATGCATGACTTGTGTTCTTTTTTAGTTGCTAAACTATTAATACTAACATGCCACACATGTATTAATGTTTTATGCAGTTTTCTTAAATCGTTAGTAAGGCTTAAGCCATTAATCATTAATTTTCGAACGAAATATGCCAATCTTTGATCTTAGCTTTTGTCAGCAATCTTTAATCATTGGTTTGCAGATATTTACAAAACAATTGCTCTTTCCAAGACAAAAATAAAAAAAGTTGTAACATTGGTAAATCTGTGAGAGTGCAGCTTTAATTTATTATAATTTGGCGATTAATTTACGTTTACATATCATATATGTATTTCAAGAAATGGAACTTGATTGGATATTTTAAGTATCAAAATATATATTTGATAATCCTTTGTGAGTGTCAACAATTAAGAGTGTCAATATTAATATACCATCCTCCACAGCTCCAACCCTGAAGAACAATCGCACAATATTGTCCCCCACCGCCCCTAAGGAAAGTCCCAATAACTTTAAAACATATTGACCTTAAAACTACTTGTGAATACAAATTTATAATTAATATACTGTCATTTAAACCTTAAAGTTGGTGAAATATAGCTGTATTTTCGACATACTAATAAGTCATTAATAGTATAATTCTAGGCACCACCATACTTGTAAGTTTTCTTTTTCTAAGTCTAAATTTAAATTACTATGTAGTGGCCTTATTTATTGCTTTTCCTATGTATTGAATGACCCTGTTCTTTGAAAAAAGTCCTTTTCATTGTTTTTATGATCCTTGTGCGAAACAGTGACACCATTCTGTGTATATCATAAACTTGTCAGACACTTAAATGTCCCCAAAGTAGGACTGCAGGAAAAACCTTGACACTACCTAGTACAGAAAAGATGCTACACTAAATATTAAAAGTTGTAAGATTTCTGCTCTTTCAAGCTCTTCAAATTTGTTTAAATTATTACAAATAGCTCGATATTTTTAGAATCATTCAATTTTTAAATTGCTATCAAAGTGAAGAGTTTGATAAATATTTAATTTAATAATTTCAATCAATAGCCTTTTTGATACTATAAAATCTATTTCTTTAATTTTTTTCCTCCCAAAACCATTCCCTCATATCATTACCAATTTTTCAATGAGGGTATGATTTAGTAAAATCTCCTATCATAAAGAGTACAAAACTTTAACTGCACTACAATTAAAAAGACAAAGCATTTGCAAAGCAAAGCAGAACATTAGGTCTCTGACTAACTGATACATTCACTTAATCATATGACTGAAAATTTTCTTTCTAAAATGTCTTTTTCTCAAGTTCTTCAACTTTCTTTAAAGAATCTAAAATGGACAATATGACATGTATATCTCTACTTCAAGAATAAAAAATATAATAAAAATAACTTAAAAAAAATCTTTTTCAGGTAAAGAGTTTGATTAAGATTTGAATTTTAAAAACGTTTTTATGTAAAATCTATTATTTGCCATTGCCTTTATTCTTAAAGCAAGCCCCTTAATAATAATCATTTCCAATCTTTCAATGATAGCTTGATTAAATAAATCTCCAATTATAAAGAATTCCATATTCATTACAGAAACACTGTCTGTTTCACTAAACTAGTCTAATAAATAAGCAAAGCAATTATTTAAATTTAAAATGATATGATGATGTAATAAGAAATGCCAACAGCAATATGGGATTTTATTCACATTTAGAAATGGGATCAAAAATGAGACTTGACATTCTAAATGACAAGAATGCTTAGAAAATATACAAAAATATGGAAGATAATTTTGTTTCTTAATGACACAAATTCAAAGTAATGTTCCTTTGTTGATTGGTTGGGACTAATTTAGCTCCACCTACAAATTGTTTTGTCATCAGATTAGGTAAAACAAACAATCTGATTGGATCAAAATCCTGACCAATATAATAAACTCTGAATGAAGGTATCCAATCAAAATCTAGTAATATTTCCATTTGTTTCAAATTGATTGCACCATCAGTGATTTACACAATCAGTGATTTATGGCCTTTTAACTTGTAATGGTCTAGTAGCAAGTCATATGACTTACGTTAAATCATGTTTTAAGAGCTAAATAGAAATTTAAAGCCTAAGCTATGTGACAGAAAATTTATACCAAAATCTTTTTTTGAATTGTAGTAACTGATTCTTTTGACTTTGATGAGGTCAGACATTTTAAGATATATAATATTCAGTGGATATGTGTTCATCAAGCATTTAATAACATGCCACAAAGCAGAATATTTATTAGGTCATTTTATTTTTACTTCAGACCCTGGGGCAAGTTTGGAGAGATACACAGAATGCTTAAAGAACTAAACTGTTGGGAATCAGTTCCTCTTTGACTATTGGTAATCAGTTCCACTCACATTGCTGTTTATTAAAAGAAGAAATGTTTTTTGACATTACCTGGAGGCTGGTACCGCACTTGTAATTTTATTCTTGTACAGAAACTCATCATCCTTTACTCTTCTTATGTTAGGTAAAGGATTGAAAATATCTAGTCAGTGTATTTTATGGAATTATTTTTACCACCTGTACAATGCAAATTGGGAAAAAAAGTTGACATCGGGAAAAATACAAAATCAGGGCTTAAATATCTAATTTAGATATTAATGGCAAAATATATCATCGAAATTAGAGTTCGGGCTGAACAAGCCTGAATTATTACTCTATTGCTTGGCATATTTTTTTTAACAAGCCATGCTATATCAAATTCAGAATTAGAGCAAGCCCGGATGACATAATTTTCACCAGTGCAGGGTTGTGTGCTTGTTCTTATTTGGACCACCGATATACTACGTGTTTTAAAGATTTTTATGCATACATTATTATGTTAAATAGTAAGTCTTGTCAAGATTTTTTATTCATCAATGTTATGAAATCTCTACTTATCAAATTTGGAAAGCATAAAATATGGTGAAAAATGGACAAGTTTTCACTAGGGAAGAAAGCAGTTAGGCAGTAAATTTCACCAAAATAACACTTTTAATGTTGTTGTTGCTTTAGCCATATTGTTTATGATTAAAACTAAACAAAATTGACAAGATGAAAGAAGAAAAACTGATTTCAGGAACTACCAGTTATTTTTTCATTATAATTGATCATCAGAACATGGAAATTATATTGATATAGTATATGAAACATATTACTTGAAACTTAATGAAAACTCAAAACACTGAAGTATAAGCAATAGTGTTGTGCCGATGATCGATTATAATCGACAATTGATCGGAAAGGCCTACATCGGCGACAATCGATAGTGAAATTTGAACAATCGATTATAGAAACAAGAGACGTAACCACTACCAGTTAGCACAGTGCTAATGCTAAACTGAGATTGTCATGAAAATATGTTTTGTTTCTGGTCAATACTTGTTAATGTTGAAATGTTCATGTGGTAATATGTTGACGTTGTTTTATCTAGTCATATTATCATGTCAGTAGCTCACTACAGTACCTTATGTTAATTTCATGTTCTACAACTCTGTTTTAAGTTATAATACTCTTCCTTTAGAAACAACATTAGGTGACGTCATTGTGACGTCATGACGTCATGAACTTGCTAAGCAACATCAGTGTGAAATATATCTGCGTGACTACTTATTGTGAAGTCTGAATAAAGTGTAAACTATCCAGTGGTGTTGGTGTATAATATCTGGATTAAAGATTAACAATGGTAGCAGAGGCGTATTAAAGAATCCATGGAGGAAATCAATGTAGTGTGGTGTGATTTTGGAGTTTCAGCAGAGAATTAAGCTTCCAAGTAGGGAATTCAGCATGACAACTAGGATAAATCCCCCAGTATTTGGAAAAGGAAAGAACTATGAAAGATATAAGCTAGAGCTTTTGGCATGGAAGGAAATCACAGATTTAAGCAAAGAAAAACAAGGCATTGTTGTGGCATTAACACTTCCTGAAAATGATGAATCACAAATTCGGGAAAAAGTTTCTGACCAACTTAGATTGGATGAATTAAAAGGGTATGACGGTTTTAATGTTCTAATCAATTTCCTGGATCAGCATCTTGCTAAGGATGACCTAACTGACAGTCTGGAGAAATTTGAGGACTTTGAAGACTTAAAAAGGTTAGAAGGACAATCTATCAATGAATTTGTGGCTATGTTTGACTCTAAGTATCGAAAGATAGAAAAGAAGAATATGACACTGCCTACTGAGATACTGGCTTTCAAGCTACTAAGGAAGGCTAACATTTCAAAGGAGGAGAAGTTGCAAGTACTAACTGGTATGAACTATGACAATAAGAAGACACTTTATGAGGAAGCCAAGAAGTCTCTTAAAAAATTCAAGGGCAATGAAAATGAATCATTAAACAGCCACGCAAGTATCAAGCTAGAACCAGCATTTCTGGCAGCCAACGAAGAGGCTCTGCTTGCAGCCGGGTATTCAAAAACTCGGAGTGGTTATAAAGGCTATCAGGGTAATTACAGTAGTGAGAGAGGAAGCATTTGGCAGCGAGGAAAACTGGGAAAATCCAATGGGAGAGAGAACCAGAGAGGAGTTTGCCACAGAAGATAGGAAGAAGGGATTGATCATTGACATGCAAATCATGTGGGTCTTTTAGACATTTATTACCTGCATGCCCAGATAGTTGGGAAAATATGAAGAGAGTTCATGCGGTTGAAGAAGAACACGCTGTTCTATTTACAGGGTATGATAAAAACGAGGTCAGACGCCTGAGGGTTGATGCTCGAAATTGTGCAGTCCTAGATAGTGCTTGTAGCAGTACGGTATGTGGAAGCAGTTGGATGGACAACTATATAGCATCTTTGGACAAGACAGACAGAGAGAAAGTGTTGCAATCAGAAGGTCAGAGAATGTTTAAATTCGGAGGGGGGACCTGCCTGAAATCAAAAGGTGAGTTTAGAATACCTGCTGTAGTTGCTGGAAAGGCGGTCACCATAAAAATTGATATCGTAGAGTCAGACATTCCTCTACTACTCTCCCGCACTGCAATGAAGACAGCAGCAATAAAAATGGATCTTGAAAATGATACGGCAACAATTATGGGGCAGGAGGTAGCGCTGAACTTAACAACATCAGGTCATTACTGCATTCCGATTGATAAAACAGTGGAAATTCTGGTAGAAAAAGTGTTTGCAGTCAAGCTCGATAATTTGAACACATAGGAGAGATACAAAACTCTTCTGAAACTGCATCGACAATTTGCACATCCTCCAAAGAAAAGGTTGGTAGCACTTTTGAAGGATGCTGGGATATGGAAAAACGATTATGAAGAAGATCTTGACCAAATTGAAAACAGATGTGAACTTTGCAAAGTATATGCCAAGACTCCTTCAAGGCCAGTAGTAGGTATGCCAACGGCCTCCAAGTTCAACGAAAAGGTTGCAATGGACCTAAAACAATGGAATGGGCGGTGGATTTTACACATCATAGACATGTGGTCAAGATATACTTTGTCTATTTTTGTAGACAGAAAGACGCCGTGTAATATCATAGACGCATTAATGAAGGAATGGGTTGGGAAATTTGGAGTGATGGGATCATTGATGACAGACAATGGGGGGGGGGAATTCAACTCGGACGACTTAAGGGAAATTACATCCATAATGAACATTCAGTTATGTACCATGTCAGCTGATAGTCCGTTTCAAAATGGATTGTGTGAAAGAGTGCATGCAATTACTGATATGATGTTGACCAAGCTTCATGCAGATAACACAAAGGTAAACTTGCAGACACTCCTATCATGGGCAAACATGGCGAGGAACTCTTTGCAAATGTGGAACGGTTACAGCAGCCATCAACTTGTCTTTGGCCAGAACCCCAACATTCCAAACATCATGAGTGAGAATTTGCCAGCATTACAAGGATCCACAAGCAGTGAAGAGTTTGCAAAGCATTTGAATGTATTGCATGCAACTCGAAGGGCTTTTATACAGTCTGAAGCTGATGAAAGAGTAAGAAGAGCACTCAGAAATAAGGTAAGAGCTTCGGAACAGTTGTTTGAACATGGAGACCGTGTATTTTACAAGAGAGAGGGTCGAGAACGTTGTCTTGGACCAGGAAAAGTAGTTTTCCAAGATGGGAAAGTGCGACATGGAGCAGTGTTTGTACGTGTATCTCCAAATAGACTACAAAAGGTGAACAATTTTTTGGACAGTGGAGGAGACAATGATGTCAGTGAGAATCAGAGTTTAGATGCAGGACGAAACAATGCTCAGCCAGAAATGAAGATCACAAGTGATCAACAAATGATTTCTGAATAATTACCATCCGAACAATTGAATGATGACATACAAACAAGGTTAGAGGAGACACCTATAGTGTTAGGCAGAGAAAGACAGACACAAGATACCAGACAGGATAGAAAAATACTGAAACCCAATGATAATATTCAGTATAAAGAACCAGTCACGGATGTATGGATCCATGCAAAGGTTTTTGGGAGGGCAGGAAAGGCAACAGGGAATAACAAACACTGGTACAACATTATGGAAAAATTGCAGAGTTACAGAAATTGAGACAATTCAGCACATATGAGGAGGTAAAAGATTGTGGCCAAAGTACTTTATCAACTAGGTGGGTCATAACTACAAAGAATGAACAGACAAAAGCTCGCCTTGTTGTTAGGGGTTTCGAAGAAGAATTTTCAATGCAATGTGACCGTCCGACAGTGGGAAAAGGAGCCATGAGAACATTTCTTGCTCTTGCGTCCATCAACAACTGGATTGTTAAGACCACCGACATTAAATCAGCATTTTTACAAGGTCAAGAGATAAAGAGAGATGTTTACATAAAGCCGCCAAAGGACTGCGAAAATGCTGAGGGAATTATCTGGAAGTTACGTCATGGATTGTATGGACTTAAGGATGGTGCAAGACAGTTTTATCTGAGTGTAAAGGAAGAAGTACTGAAACTCGGATGCAAAATTTCTAAAATGGATCCTGCAATGTTCCTTTTGCATACAAATGGAAAGTTGAGCGGAATCATATGTTGCCACGTTGACGATTTTTGCATGCTGGAGATGAATGCCTTGAAAGAATTATGACAAGTCTGCGAAAAAGATTTGTAGCGGGAAAAATAGAGGAAGGAAGTTTTAATTATATTGGATTTAAAGTCATGCAACAGTCCAGAGAATTTTTTCTTGACCAATCAAGGTATGTAGGAAATATAAAGAGCCAAACTTTAGATACAAAGCGGTGCAGCAGAAAGAAGATTTTCTTACAGCTGAAGAACAAACTAGTTACAGACAAATTATTGGTCAGATCAACTGGGCTGTACAGGGAACTAGACCGGACATGGCATTTGAACTCATAGATTTGAGTACCAAGTTAAAACAAGCAACTGTAGGTGATTTGTCAAGGGCTGTAAAAACAGTCAACAGATTGAAAGATGTAAGATCGATTATTTCATTCCCAAGACTAAGCAGAAATGTCGGTGACTGGAGAATCGTGGTATTCACAGATGCTTCTCTGTGTAACATCAACAACGGGACTGGAAGTACTGCAGCCTTTGGTGTGTGGTTAGCTGACAACCAGGGAAAATGTTGCCCACTTGATTGGCGTACAAACAAAATTAAAAGGGTTGTTCGGTCAACAATTGCTGCTGAGGCACTCAGTCTACAAGAAGGTCTTGAATGTGGCTATTACTATAGACAGATGCTAGAGGACATTATGAAGCTTCAAAGAAACACTATACCAATAATTGCTCATGTCGACAACAAGAGTGTCATTGATGCTGTGCATTCCACCATGTTAGTTGATGACAAGCGCCTGCGTGTCGACATAGCAGCCATCAGTGAATCTCTGTCCAGGAATGAAGTAAAGGAGATACGTTGGTGTCCGGGTAAATACCACCTTGCAGACTGCATGACCAAACGAGGAGCTTCCGGTTTCAATCTGCTAGAAGTGTTCCATGGAGGGCGATTTTCAGAAGAATTTATATAGACTGTGTTAATATTAATTTTATCATATTAATTTAAATTTGAATTATTTCTAAAATATTTATTTCTGATAATTAAATAGATACAAATCAGAAAGAAGAAAAGAAAATATAATGAATGTTAATTTCATGTTCTACAACTCTGTTTTAAGTTAGAATACTCTTCCTTTAGAAACAACATTAGGTGACGTCATTGTGACGTCATGACGTCATGAACTTGCTAAGCAACATCAGTGTGAAATATATCTGCGTGACTACTTATTGTGAAGTCTGAATAAAGTGTAAACTATCCAATGGTGTTGGTGTATAATATCTGGATTAAAGATTAACACCTTATTACAAATTTTCTTTGTAATTTAACTGCAAAAGGATTGGTTCTCAACATCTCATTTTTGTGGTTTTAAAATATGTTATTGTTTACTTCTTATATCATGTCAGAATTTAGTTTTCTCAGTTTTCTGAAAGAAAATGTTCTTGTAAAGCACACAGAATATTCAACTGCTTGTTTTACTTGTTACTGACTGGTTATCAAAACGAAATTGATATTTTTCTTTGTGTTAACTTTATACATGTATTCAATACCGTACACAACATTTAGAGCCTGTGGTCTCATGATCTGTAATAGTAACTTGTAAACACTTAAATATAGTTGCGTTCTGAACAAATAATGTAATTTATACAAATAAATGTACAAATGATATTGTAAGGGAACATTAAATTTTGTTCCTAAACTGGTTCACGTAGTGTATCTATATGCCTTATATATGATGACCAAAGATCGTTAAATAATGATTAAATCGATTAATAATCGATCATTGATTGTTTGCATTAACCGATTATCCATAGCAATTTTTCTGTCCGATTCCCAACACTAAGGCCAAAGTTTTGTATATTTCGTTTTACGGGAGCGCCGTACCTAAATATTGCAAAACCCAAATAAGAAAAAGATTCAAATTCCTAACTTTATTTTTATTTTTTCCGCCGCCCGTTTCTTCGATCTCAGAAAGAAAATAAAAATTAGTGTTATTTAACCTATTTAACCTAATGCTAATTTCATAACAACAAAAAATATCGCGCACAATTTTCAAGATGGCGGAAGCCTGCGCTTTTGCTTATGATGTCAACTGAAATATGTTTAATTGTTTTGTGATATCACATGCATATTATATGCAATGATGAAAATAAAACTTGAAACTTGCTTATTATCATCATCTAAGCGCTTGTAAGGAAAATGGCTGCCTTTTACGAAATTTTAAAGGGAATTGAGTTTGAAGACTAATACTGTTGTTCATAAAAATTAAAATCAGGCATTTTGATATTTCGGAACGGAGTTATATTTTCTTTATACCAAAGCATAAAATCACTTAAATATTTTTTGTGTGTAGACCTGTTTACATGGGGATACCCTGAGAATTAGAATTTGCTGTACAGTTTCTGACTACAGAAAAGGACGAGAATGTGACATTGGATTTGGCTTGTTTGTCTAAAGACAATGAATTTATACCAACATATTGCATACTATTTTAATGGGCATTGACTCCTCTTTTCATGTCATCCATTTTGAAATGGATTGTTTGTATGTTGATTAAGAAACTAAACAAAATGGAATCTACATTGAAATCTGGTAAGTTTGAGTTACATACCTTGTTTCTTTTCTTGTACATCATAGACATTAAATTTCTTCAGATGTGTTGTTTATCTCAATATATGTAACCAAAATGATTCAACATTTGAGACACAAACAATGTGCCAGATGCCGTATGTTTTGCCAGTTTCAGTGACAATTAGAAGCACTACAAAAGTAATAAAAAATATATATACTAATTTATGTGTATTTTTATTTAACAGTGCAGTGTTTAATACTTTGGAGTCATAGTTGAAGAATATATTTACATTGGTGTAAATCAGTTGACTTATAATGTGGCGTTTAAGGAGTAAAATAAATATCCAAATGTTAAAAAAAGTTCCTTAAACATGCATTATGCACCAGATTATGCACCAGTCAATTGTACCACGGCCCTCCAGGTCCGGGGTTATATAGGGGATAACGAGAGAAATGGGCCGTGATTTTATCTTCCAGGTCGCCCCACAGTGCCGAGTGAATGTGGTGGTTTTGTTTTTTCGCCAAAAAAAATGGGGAATGGGTCTCACCTTGGGGTGGGGGGAATAAAGTGGGGATTTGACCAGTAGTTTGTCCCCACAGGGCAGGTTTTACCAAGAATTGGCCGGACCTGGGTCGGGCATGGTTACAATTGAATGGTGCATTATTGTGGCTTCTTGTGAAAATGACATCTTGTTTTGACTTTATTTTACAGATCTATTATACAACAGGCAGTATGGAGTACAAAACAAGTGTGCATAACTTCAAAACATACATTCTATAAAAGTTTGCGAAAAAAAGAAAAGTATACGGAAAATCCATCTTATTTTTATTTATTTTTTCTCGACGCTCATTTTTCGACATCTTTTTCTTAATTTTATTCCCTCCTCCTGGCGCTATTTTTTGAAAATTTTCCCGTAAAACGAAAAATAAAAACACTGGCCTAATAAGCAATAAAAGCAGGTCCATGGAATAGTGGGGACTTTCATTTTCGGTCCAGCCAACCCCGGCTTTAGCTACAATAATTAGCGATCAGGGATACTTGTTTATTATTTTGACATTTGCATACATGCCATATCCCCCGGCGGGGGATAAAAAAAACGGAATTTCGATCCATCACGCGGTCTCCCGACGGGAGGTAAAAATCCCATGGATTTTTTTTTTTTACTGGTTGAGAAGCAGTTTCCGACAGTTTTTACAAAAATGATTTGTTATGTATCCCTGTCTCGAGTCTGCCATAGTCTAAAAATCTTCAAAAGACTTGTTGACGGCCATTTAGGTGGACTAACCCCGGCTTAAATTCCTTCCCTGCAGGGATGAACTGATGGTAAAATGCCCTCGCACCCAAGGGAACCTAGGTAAGGCCCATTCCCGGAGAAATTTTGCGTGGAAAAAGCAAAGACAAAGCCTTGCGGAGTAATGTCACTATGTTGGGGGCGCATACCTGTGCGTGATCAAAAATAACAAACAATTCTTATCATTTAAACCATCATGAAAACAAACGGCATTTAGACTTACCATACAATTGTCTTCAATAAGTCCATAGCCCAAAGTTTTATGATTGTCCATTTCAATCCATTTTTTACACGAATGTTCTCGTCTGAGGTCACCGGAGTAGGTCCTACATGGTTTGACTGCTGAACCGGATTAAGAAAATGTTCGTCTCCTACACAGTAACCTCCCCTATTGTACAGTAGCAAATATAAAAGCCATCACAAAATCTTCACCTAACTATCGTAAATGTGATTTAAAAATATGTTAATATTTAATCATCGTGTTTAACGATCTAGCATTCATCTTTGAAATATTATTACAGTATTTCTATCCTCCATTCACAAACACGTAGACATGATAAGCAAAGTTCATGCGTACAGTATATTTGATAAACGAACAAAAACATGCAACAGTAAGCAGGACGAAACAATATGAACAATATCATTCCTAATGCTTAGAACATATACTTGATCAAAGATAATGACATTCAAGACATGAGTTTTTAAACTATCATGAATTGTGTGAAGGGCTATACACTTTTGCAAAAAATATACCCCTTGCAATAGTATTTGGATATATTTACTTCTTATTTTTAATGTTAAACTATCATTCAGTTAGTACGGCAGGTGTTCAATGTAACTGAGCACAATTTAAGAGTGTAAACGAATATCGTCACTGCTTTTAGCTACAGTACAGCTCCTAAACCCTGACAATAAGTGATTCGAGAAAATGGCTCCTTTTCAAAGAGCCCACCAGGAAATGAAAATTTTGTAAGTTATTCTTTTTAAAAGAATTTACTATTTTCGAGCATCTAGGACCATAAGGCTTCAGAAAAGGATAAATAATTCGCAAATCTGACGCAGTTGTATATAAGATCACTGTTTTAGATTGCACACAACGTTACAAGTGAAAACACCGATGTAATACTCGAAATCAGGTAACATCTTGCATTGTTATTTTCTTGAATAATCTACAATATTAAATTAATGAGCAATAATATCATGACTTGTGTATATATCCCAACTTTATTTCTCCCCATCAGATGTTATACAGTGGAAATCTCCAACTGGTGATTTCTCCAACTTCTGTGATCACCAACTTCTGTGATCTCCAATTGGTGGCTTTTATCAATAGAAATTGACTGTGGAATTCTCCAATTGGAATTTTCTCCAATTGGAGAGCCGTTTTTACAAGATCAAATTTTTTGATACTTTATTAGATTTTAATTATGTTTATTAATCTAGTAATACCAACATGAATAGAAATGTAATTTTCTGTTCCAAATTGTAATATTTGATTTTTTCCAATTGCTGATTTTTCCCCCGTTTCGGCTCATATGGAAAATTCTCCAATTGGAGTTTGCCAAAACCCCGCGGGGGACCTAAAATCCAATTGGTGGCCAACGGGAGAAATCAATTTTGGAATTTTCATACTTCTTAAAAAAAAATTTTTAATTTTACTTAAAATATTTCTTATTTAATGCCCAAACTTTATATGTGTCACTTTTGAAGTTGATATCTAAGATAATAAAAAACTAAGTTTGCAATTAAACCGGATTTGCAAATTTAAACCGGATGCTGTTCGAACATATTGTAAATTCAAATACTTTAAATCTCGTTCGAGCCAACGGAATATCGAACCTTGCGATACCGAGCCAAGGAGCTTCGACTGTCATCAAATATCAATGCTTTGTCAGCATTGGCCGATCTGCCGACATGAAAACCTATCATATTTATTATTTTGTCACTTCCGAAAGCAATTTCTTTTGGGTCTCATATTCATCCGCCTTTATAAGGCAAATTGAATTATTTTCATTATTCGTATTTATTATTATTATTATTATAACCATTATAATTTCTATCATTAAACGTTTTATCATTACTTTAAGTATTTTTTTCCGTATTGAATTATTTACCGTATTTATACCTGTACCTATTGTGATTTTTTTTCAAAATATGTCAGTAAATGAGTTATCTAAGCTATGAATGTTTGTATTATAAATATTGTCACACAACGCGTGTGTTTTTCTTATAGCCATATCTCTGTAAAATTACTATATCATATCCTCTTAAAATGTTAAAAAAAATCAGAGTCGCAAAGTTTTTCTACCAAGTCCATTTATATTCCACGATAGAATGCAATAACCAGTACTACTAAATTCTGAGCTATGTCTTGTTATAAACAATAATCATTTTTTCCAAAAAACAACGTTTGCAATTATCATTGGACTTTTTAAACTGTGCGAATAATAAGTGATGCAAATCAAAAAAACTATGTTATGATGTACAGTAATCTTTCATAAGCATACATATAACGGTAAAGACAATGTCAGAGAAGGATCATGCAATGCTAATACATGTTTAACGATAACATTCCTTTTACAGTTTCATGCTTATTAACAGCCTTATTGAATTAATATTGTGCATTCAATGTATTATGAGTGCGTCGCCATGGTATTATTCTATAAAGCTCATTGGATATATCATAATATGTTGCCTTTATGTCTTAATTATACAGATTTTATTAGTTTGTGATATTTTATAGTCTGCAGACACAACGTCAAACAACACAACATTGATAACTTTGGACAAATCCGACCTTTGGGTAACATCGTTGCGACCTTTGGGAGACATTGAAAATTTTCACCAACCGGTCATTTATTTTTTCGGCCAATAGTCATTGTTTAATAATACATTATTATTGCTTACGTTTTTATGTGACATGTTATATTATCCCAGTGGTTATTTGATTATTATGTGTGAGTTTTGTATTCTTTTAGAACCAATGTTCCGATAAAGTGTCTACACGCGTTTTGATTCTGATGGAGATTGTTTTGTTTTTTTAACTTTCTAGACATGACACCTTGTCACAATGGTGGTCCCGTGTAGATGCGTGCTTGCTTAAGTTCATCAGTGCTTCGTAAGTGTGTCCGTTCGGCTTGTCAAGACTTAAGTTGAACATGCATGGAAGCTCACTATGACCAGGAGGCGTGTCTCACACAGTACCCTAAACTATGTAACTCAAAGGTTAAGGTCAGTTGTTAATTGTCAGAGTACTGTTGAACGAATTAATCTGGAATAAAGCTTATCCGGGCAGTATCTTAACTATGCAATACTCTAGTATACACACGGAACGTTCAAAATTGATGAATAAACGTGTCGTGTTTGCGTCCGTTTATACCGACAGAACCTTGTCCAGGATGTATCTTGAGTACATCAATTTTCAAATAGAAACTAATGTTCGTTCCAGTAAAGAAAGTAAAGTTTTGCTACTCGCTTGTAGCATTTTGTGGCATATTTATCGCAACTTACATCAAATGTAACAATCATCAGCCGTAAATAGAATACCTTCATCATATGTTCCAACTACCTTAAACCCACATCGAAGGGCATAACAGGGCGTTAAAAAATAAACAACATTTAGGTTTAAACAAAAGGGCCCACTGATGTGGCATATGCGATAGACAACTGCGACATCTAAAACATATTTAAAAAAGAGCAAATATTGTGATATTAAGAAATTTACCCCTTAAGTAAATTTTGAAAAATATGCGACATATGATGTAGGTTTTACATAAACGGTAGGAAAAATATTCAAGGGTGCTCCATCTCATAAATAATATACAGGCCATACATCCAGTTCTCAATGGCAGACTTTATTCCCGAACATCAAATCCTTCTGTCACAGTATTCAAACAATGACATTATCAGTCACTGCGATCTTTATTTATCTTATCTAATATTTGTTAGATTTTCGTCTTAAAGATCAATGATGGACCACGTGGGTCAAATGTCGTTTACTTTTATTTTACGTTTTTTGTCGACCTATATTTGAGAACAAAACATGATTAATCACAATCCACGGTAGCATTTGAATGCAGATCAAAAGCAACCTTTCCCTTTAAATATGTAAGCCAGTATTTTGTCTATGATATCAACCAATTTCAAATAAGAGTAGGAGTCGATCTCAATCTCATTTAAAAACAGATAATCGAATGTTTGGAAGACATAACTTTGCGTTAACGTTTCTGAAGTAAGCAAACTGAGTATTTGCGGGAATATAAACTACTTACAATTGTTAACCAAACTTCTGACATTCTAACATTTCTGTATAAAAGGTATTTTGTTTTATCTTTTCCCATAAATACTTTTTAAACATCAAAACATGCCCAGTCCTACTTTTTTACACCAGGGCTCAAATTTTTCGAAAATGTTCCTATGCGGTGGCTAGTGGTAGGCATTTATTAACATAAGATGTCTTGTCATGATACTGCTGATATCATCATTCTGGAGTGTTTTATGATCATATCAAGTTTCAAAATTATAGTCTCAACTTTTAAAATAAAAGTTTCTTGAAATATCGAAGATAATTATTTTGGTTGAACTAGAAATAGAAATCTCAACACATTAACACAATTTCGTTATATGACAAAACAAATAAAGATAATAGTAGATTGATTAAGTAAAATGACTTTAATACCTATCACGTACATTAATGCTGAAATAAATTTTATTACTTATCACTCACAGATATTCAACTCCTAGTTTTTCAAAGCTATTTTTTAGCTGGAATCATACATCATCATTATTGGAAAGCATGTTTCAAAATGATCAGACTAAGTGCACAAACTCGCTTATTTAATGGCGAATTCTTACAACAGAATGCCTGCTAAGACTGTTTATAATAAATCCATGTGTCCGTATTTTTTCTTTATTTCTCTTCATTTTTTTTTTTTTTTTTTTTTCATTTGGCAGTTTCTATATAAAAAAAACAAATATTAATATAAGATAATGTGCAAAGCAATAGATTTTAGAATTATGTTAAAATGTTAAAAACAATAGATATGGCGTATGAAGAAAAGGATAGTTACGAACAGAATTTGACAAAAAACCTATTCATGCAAGATATAGATATAACGCGTTTAGTCTGTTTAAGATTCAAACAGCATAAATCTTGCTATGGTAACGATACATACATAGTCTTAAGTTAATTTTCTCCACCTTTTTGTGTGGTCTCTTCTTGTGTTCTGGCTTTTGACGTTTAAGCTTTTCGATCACTTCTGATTGATCTCTTTCCAAAATCATACTCTAGTACCATTTTCTAACTTTTTCATGTAAACACAACTTACTAAGTCAGTGCAGTTATTTATTATGAAAAAGTAACAGAAAATACATGCCATTATGTTTTAATAAGTGAAAGTCTGTACTGAAAAAAACGTCTTAAGACGGATGGAGGATATATGCGCCCGGTTTCGTTACACTCGTCAGTATTATCAGTTTATCATATATTGTATTTTGTCAATGCAATAGCTTTGATCAGCAAGTGAACACTATCTTAAATGTATTTACAATACAAAAGGTTAATACATAGATACATTAATTTGCATAGAAACATGGCATCAACACTACAAAAAGACAGTTAGGTATGTCACATAAATTAATATACAGAAAATGTTTTTGAGCCATACTTGACACTCACTACACTCCCTGCGTTAGGAGTGTTTCTGCATGTTGCCTGAAAATACATCAAGGCAAACTCTGCATTAAAGTAACGTAATAATACTGCCTTGTAACACACAGAACTTTTATTCATTTATTTCATTATATTATTGACGACATATTATTTCAATATGAGATATGAAAACACACACCCTCCCCTCCATTGTTCTGTTATTGCTCCGCGACGTAGTTAAATGAACGTTTTATGTGACTTCACAAAAGAGCCCTGGAATTAACCAATTCTTTGAATGTTTGTGTAATGTTCTGTTCTAGGGCAAGACTTTTTGACTGGTTGTTGATACAGTCATGTTTTTTGTTGTTGGTGTTTTTTTTATAGTCAGCATTGCAGTGCTCTCCGTGACAACTTGTTAAGAAGACGTAGTGCATTTTCAATTAATCATATGAATTTAACTTCTCAAAGTTTATTCGATCAGAAACGATCAGAATCAATAATGAACTAACAAAGATATTAAAATACTGCCAGCCATGACATAGTATCATTATATGCCTTCAAATTACAAACTATGCGAAGCATATGAGTAACAAATGATTAAAATCAGCTGAGTTGTGAAAATGCCGATCACCAGACGGAAGGCGGAGTCGAGATAACAGAACTGACTAATCAACAATCGTATCCGATACAGCGGTATGCATATTCTGCTGATGAAATCAGTAAAATGGTCGACTGGACACGTGCCCTGTGTAAACATCCTGGAGATGGGGGTATAAATCATTACACAATTCCATTAAAATGCACTAGACTAAGTGATAAGTATGAAAGTGTTTTCTGCAAGAACATTTATTATGCTTTATTACATTCCAAATTTATTTTTCCATTTTCTAATAAAAGTTCATTTGGTGTTATATTTGGTTATTTTAAAAACGCCATGCACTTTGCATCTTTATAAATATAGAAGTATTTTGAAATATAACTTAAACGGTAAATTTATTTTTGCTTTTACTTGTGAAAAAATATTATGGTTTACCTCATTGTTTTGTCTTATACATTTTACTTGAAGATGAAACATTACGATGAGAAAAATTTCAGTGTATGAAGGCTTCAAATATATTATAATCTATTTGTATTCAAATGTTCCAAGCTTAATTTAAATGAACACATTATAGGCGCTATAAAAATGCTCCTTAAATACAAAACGTCGTCTGAATAACAATGTTAACACAATCTAAAACAAAGTTGGGAACCAAATTTAGCCGAGCTTATTCAAAAGAGATCGCTGTTTATACGGACGTCAAAATCACACCAGGCATACTGGAGGATATCATATAATATAACGTCGTTTCCTCTATATTTCATAATAATAATAACCATCTTCAAGTTAGTTAGTTTCAAGTTAGTTATTGAGGCATTTTTTTGTCGTTCATATTTGTACAAATCCGATAGTTTACCACTGGTAAACGTTTAACCAATACTTCGAGGAAGCCTGGAAACGGTGCCTTTGATGGTCAACACAATCTAGAAGTATTAACACCAACAAATATCCACACACTGGCGTATGATAGAAAAATCTGCGGTCCTTGACACTTATAGTCATTTTGAGTAAACCTTCTCAATCCTCCCTCATTGGCTTGAGTCAGGATTGAGAACTATATGTCCCCTCTTGCCTGTATCCCAATGAATTATAGAGGGATTAGCTTATTATCCCCATCAGTAAGCTGTACACTGCATTTTTGAACAAACGACTAACAAAACCTCGAAAATGAATATATCCTTGCGGACGAGCAAAATGGATTCCGGACCAATACATCTAATGAAGATCATGTTTACAAGCCTAATAGTGTTATATGGAACAACAAAAATGCATTTTCAAAGTACGTCGATTTGCGACGCTGTTTTGGTAACATTCACAGGGACATGCTCTTGTACAAACTACTACTTAACAAAATATTTGAGAAGTTTTATATTTCAGTAAAGAATGTTAACGCAAATTATCTATCTTGTGTCCGGTTTAACACTTCGAAAACGGACTGGTTTTATTGTGTCACTGGTGTGAAACAAGGTTGCACATTGTCGCCGACGCTTTTTGCAATTTTTGCCAATGTTCTCGTTAAGGAAATATACTTCCCAAGATGTGGCATCGCTATCGGGGACAGTAAAATTTGTATCCTCATGTAAGCTGACGATATAGTGTTAATGACACCAAAGAAAAGTAGCAAAACATGCTTGACGCCCTCAACAGTTAATATACACGTTGGCGTAATACATGAACTTCCGGAAAGGCCGCGAATTCAACACTCATTTCGAATTGGCGAAATTGAACTTGAACTTGTTATGACAAAGGCGATTTTATTTTCACAAGCGATGACTTATCCAATGGGTAGAGCTCTAGGAAGTGTTATCAACAAAGGGCATAAACTAAAACACATTGGTTTCAGGCCATACGAGAAGTTGTATAATTCTTGTGTTGTACCTGTATATTACTGGACCTCAGTATTGAGATTCAAGCAGTTCCAATCCTCACACAATGTCCAAAACCGTTGATAAGATACGCCTTTGGCGTACATAGATTCGCCCCTGTTCCCGCGCTTATTGGCGACACTGGCTTATATCCCAACCCGTAATAGACGTTGGATTAACATGCTGCGCCTCTGGAATAGGCTCGTGCTCATGAACCTTAACGGACTGTGCGCCTAGGTGTTTTAAATGGACTATAACAGGTGAACTTGTAATTGGTAAAGCGAGTTTCAGAAGATCGTGACACACATAGGGCATATAGACAGTTTCAATAACAAACCACTATATAAACATTTTGCCAAGAGGGGTCTAATCTATGTCGAAATTAAGAACGTATACGGTATTAAAGCGATACTTTAAATACGAAAGCTATTTGGACTTAGGCCTGACCAAAAATGAACGTTCTTTGCTGGCCCAAACACGTACAGGTATATTACCTTTAAGAATAGAAACTGGGCGGTATCTAGGTGAACCTGTGGATGCAAGATTTTGTAGACTATGCAAAGCCCAAGAGGTTGAGAATGAGTGTCATTCTGTATTAAAGTGCTCATTGTATACTAATACAATAATTTCATGCATCGGTCCTGTGCTTTCTGAAGATCATTTCATTTATCTTACTGACATCGAAAAATTAGCGTTTTTAATGAATTAAAAAATGAGGTAGTTAGCGAAATAATGTGAAAGCTTATGCTCTAAGAAAAAGTACACTGTATGCATAGCATTTATACTTGTATTAATATGTCTTGTGTTATTTAATTTTGTATTAAACATGTATATGTTTCAACATTGTATAACCGACCAAGTATCCTCATTTACTGAAGGATGTTAGATTAACACATTAACTGTTCGGTATTCTGGAAATCATTATGAGTACTTTTAATTTTTAATAGAACACACTATTTGCTTAAGAGAAACAGGACCGCTACTGACATACTTATATAAGTTAATATATGTACCATGTATTTTAGCAGTTTTCTCACTTGATTAAAATAGAGCCTATTTAAGGTTGATGTCGTTCACACTTGGAGGGTACCTCAGATACTTTGATTAACTAGTTGACTGCATTTTTAAAAAAAATCTTCAGATACTCACTTTCATGCGATGCTAAGTAATTATAAAACTTAAATGGAAATATGATTTTGGAACAAGCAACGAAACACTCAAGTTGATTTAAAGAAGATATTAGTAATAATTGATTCTTATGTGTTGTCGACTTAGTTTATTGCAGATACGTTATGTACGTGCATCATGAATTTATTTTGAATTACTGCTTTAGTTGTCTTGAGGATTTCGAAGAAACTTGTTACATGTGGCGCTTGTATCCTTTAACCATTCATTTTTAAATGCCAGGCCAGACCAGGCTTGGTTGATGCAAGAAGTTGCGACTAGTTCAATGAAATTTAATGCGTTATTGTTAAAGATTTCACTCAAAGCATTATTATACAGACATTTTCTTATTTAAGGAAAAACACTTTGTTATTATAGACAAAAAATAACTCCTTTTATATAGCATATGATAATAGTATTGTCAGTTTGGTTTATTTAAAAATGCCATCAATAATACTATAACAGTAAATCAAAATTAATACAATTATATAATTATCACGATATTTGCAATAACTCTCGAAGCAGGAAACTAACTGCTAAATGTGTCTACCTATCTGTACCAGCATCTTAAAGATTGAAAGGATACGACCAAGTGTATGTTTATACAGTAGATATCAATAGCAGATATTTGTTTATCTGCCTTTGAGAACGTGTTAAACCTCTTGAGAACGAACTATTCTTAATCGGCTTAAACCAACCTTATCTCTCCACTCGAGTGATGATTCTATGCGTTAGAAATATCATTATAAAACCACTGATGAATGAGAATGAATACATACCCAATGTATAATTGCATGATCAAAACAAATCCTATAATCCGAATGCAGACAGCTTATTTCCCTATCCGGATGGAAATATCATAGCATTTGAATAAGTTTTTAACGAAATTCTTAAACTATTCTTATAAATATATAATTTAAGAAATAAGTCTTTAAAACATTTAATTTAGTATTTGAACGACATACATCAAATTGTTAAAGCTTGCGATGCATATCCACGAAGTATTTAAACTATGTTTTACTTTGACGTTTAATAAACGGACTCGTTACGCATTTTTATGTCTCATGTACACGTTTACAAAAAGTCTGTAATCGTGTTAGCTCACTTTTAATCTTTAAGACAAGATATCGCTCATTTGGGGCAAACAAAATGATACAAGAAACACATACGTGCCTTCTGCAGTTTGAATTTTTTTGGAGGTAAACATACTAATTCTAACAACTTGTAAGAAATGATTTATTTCAGTTGCAACAGAGCTGAAATAAGAATGAGTTTTTTGTTTGTAAATTCTGTTTTATACATATTAACGAGTTACGTATAGTTAACTACATAATATTATATGTTTTTTAATCGACCGATAAACTGTTTTAAATACGTTTTATGTGTGACTGTCTATTAAGGAATATCCCCAATTTGTGTGCATAAATGATGATAATGATGGATCGATACAAAGTAGAGTAATGCGTGTGCGTGTGTGCGTGTGTGCGTGTGTGCGTGTGTGCGTGTGCGAGTGCGTGAGCGTGTGTGGGCTGGGTGGGTGGGTGGGTGGGTGAGTGAGTGAGTGAGTGAGTGAGTGAGTGAGTGAGTGAGTGAGTGAGTGAGTGAGTGAGTGAGTGAGTGAGTGAGTGAGTGAGTGAGTGAGTGAGTGAGTGAGTGAGTGAGTGAGTGAGTGAGTGAGTGAGTGAGTGAGTGAGTGAGTGAGTGAGTGAGTGAGTGAGTGAGTGAGTGAGTGAGTGAGTGAGTGAGTGAGTGAGTGAGTGAGTGAGTGAGTGAGTGAGTGAGTGAGTGAGTGAGTGAGTGAGTGAGTGAGTGAGTGATCGAGTGAGTGTGTGAATGACTGAGTGACTGAGTGACTGAGTAACTGATTGAATGAATGAATGAATGAATGAATGAATGAATGAATGAATGAATGAATGAATGAATGAATGAATGAATGAATGAATGAATGAATGAATGAATGAATGAATGAATGAAAGAATGAATGAATGAATGAATGAATGAATGAATGAATGAATGAATGAATGAATGAATGAATGAATGAACGAACGAACGAACGAACGAACGAACGAACGAACGAACGAACGAACGAACGAACGAACGAACGAACGAACGAACGAACGAACGAACGAACGAACGAACGAACGAACGAACGAACGAACGAACGAACGAACGAACGAACGAACGAACGAACGAACGAACGAACGAACGAATGAATGATGAACGAACGAACGAACGAACGAATGAGTGTATGAAGGCACGAACGAGCGAACAGACGAACGAACGAACGAATGAACAAACAAACAAACAACAATCAAACAATCAAACAAATAATAATAATAATAATAATAATAATAATAATAATAATAATAATAATAATAATAATAATAATGTACAATTAATTACTTATATGCTGGACCCAAATATCTTTATTGATTGAGGCGATATAATAGATAATACTGACTTTGCGGTCAACATGAACTGTATATTTTTAAAAAAAATAAGTTAATAGCTGTTTATCTACTTGATTACGCATGTCATAATATCACGTCACGATAACAGTATGACTGTGCCATTATTTCTACAGTCGGATTATATTTTAGAACTTCGCTTGTTAAGATCATCCGTGCAACATCGATGTTATGTAACTAAGTTAGTTTAGAATTAAACTGATATTAAACGTTTAGTCAACCAGGTACGACTGCCGTATATTGATCTGAAAAATACCTTAAATCACAGTACAAATTAATCAATCTTTATACATGAATATTGATTTAAAAAAGGAGAAAATAAAATAGTCTATTTTCATTTTATCACCTTATCTAAATGTGTTTTCGTACATAATTGTTTTTGTGTTTGTTTAGCAAAAACCGGTCTTTAATGTTAAAACACAAAATGTTAAGTCGGAAACACTTAATAAAGAAAAGCACATGGACAGAAATAGCGAATGAATCTATTTCGGGTTGTAAAATTACACCTCGGAGTGAATAACAACTCAAGTGATGTAGGATTTTTTTTAAATTATCTACTGCTACTACTACTACTACTACTACTACTACTACTAATAATAATAATAATAATAATAATAATAATAATAATAATAATAATAATATTAATGATATTAACAATTATTATATTACTACTACTTATAAGAATAATAATTCAACTGACTGTTCGCTATTAAAAATGCATATCAATTCCCTGACCACACTCTGAATAATAAAAATGCGTAAAACCTCAAAGCTGCAATGTACGTGATGTTACCGGCCTATCGGCATTTCGGCCAAGCTGCTTGAAGCAAGCGGCCTGGCGACCAGACAGCCTAGCGGCTGAAATTGCTTCCTAATTATTTTATTTGCGTTTTCTTCTAAAACATTGATAAAACATTAATAAATCTAATGTTCCTTTTCACAAATCAATATCCTTTAGCGAATACCAGCATCTTCCCTAGCTGGACTGGTTGATTGAATATTTTTATACTCGCTTCAGAGTGTTGAAGTTTTTAGAAAAAAAAAAATATTGTTAAAGGGGAAAGCTCATATAAAAATGATTTCTGTTTATCTATGAATCAATATGCTTTGATTTATCATTGTTTTTTCCCCAAAACGGATGTTCAATTTCATTGAATAGAGAACAAATCTATGCTGATAGGACCCTAATTCGCGCAATTTCGCGCCGCACGGCCGCTCGGCTGCTAACTTCACGAACTTATAGCTCGCTGCCTATTCTTGCATCAAGGGATGTATTGCAAAAATCAGATTTGCGTTCATAATCAGTACGAAACAAAACAATTATGTGATATGCGCATCCTTTTGAAAATTTGATTTTTATAGAAGTCCAGTGCATGTACATCATGTAGCCCAGTATTTTCAGGTCACTTATATTTCCAAATAGCTGATAGTTTCTCCTTGTCATGTATATTTAACACTCAGACTCATTCGGTTTGTATTTACATCTAATCCTCCGAGGTCGGTTCAAGTGGCCTTGTGAATTTATATGAGATATATTTGGGTGCCATTTATAAAACTTATTCAGTCAAATCCACACATATGTCATTTCAAAGTGAAGAATATTACTGGTCATAAGATTTTCATGCATACAAGCCAATGTGCCTGGTCAGCTTTTTTTCTAGGTGCATAATTTTGACAATTTTGGTCTAAGACTGGACTCGGAAATAAAGGGCCGAATTCAGATAAACCAATCTCGCCACACACAATGAGTTAATCCTCTGTAATAACGGCTCAGAAATGAGTAACACGTAAGTGTTTTGTGTGTGGGACATTTGTAAGTGCACGACTAGACCACCCATAATGTACATGACAAGCAGTAAAGATGAAATATTTAATAAATTTGGAACGACTATGGGGCATGATCGTTCCCAGACAATATTCGATAGACCGGGACAGTCCATTGGAGTACATGTACTTAAAAAACGTGCCTTCTGTGAAGACATCAATTTTCAGAAGGATGCACCATTCACATATTTGTTTTGTTTTATGCTGATCTTGACCGCCTTGAAAACTTGATGGTTGTAATTCATCGATGACTGCAATAAAAAAACAGCATTATGTACGTGAAAATAGCGGCTTAGTGGTGTGAAAATAGCGGCCTAGCGACGTTATAATCGGATCGGCTAATGATGACAGAAACAATAATAATAATAATAATAATAATAATAATAATAATAATTATTATTATTTTATTATTATTATTAATATTATTACTATTGTTTCTGTCATCATTATACGATCTTAGTTTTCCTACATTTCTTGATTTGCTTTCTGTCCGAGTTGTTATTTTTCTTAAGAAGTAGATGAATTCGCTTTTTATATCCATGTGCTTTTTTATAAAGTGCATTCAACTTCCATCTTTAATTTATTTTCAAACGCTAAGCCCACTTCATGCAGACTAAATTACATTACGATTATATACAAATATGTTCAAATCACGTGATACAATTATAAACGGTTATATTTTAAAAACAACAGGAAACAGAAAACATGCATTTTAACGAATTTTAGAACTGTTATTTACAATCCAAAATGTTTATTTTTTATTAGCGAACTGTTTTAAAAGGTAAGATTCATTTTAAGAATAATAATTTTAATTGTCATTTGTTTGCCGCAATTACTGACAAAAAGGTACTCAAATCACATATGTTTACATCGTATACTATAAACACCACCATGATAGTGAAACAGATAATCCGATATGATCATTAAAACATAATGTATTTGTACCGTATTGGTCACTTGATGAAGTGGAGTGTAAGCGAGGCATGTGGATATGAACAGGCCCAATTTTCTAAAGACTTCTTAAGCTTAACAGGCTTAAGTAGCTTATTTTATTTAGCTTAAATACGGACTTAAATTGATTTTTTTATAAATGAACAACGGTGTATTGTGATTATCATAGAGATAATTTCTATTTAAGATAAAATTTCTGAAAGAAGTTAATATAATGCAATAAATTGAAAACAAACAATGATGAGATTAGCTTAATCCTGTTATAAGGGACTTAAAAAGTTTGGAGAAATCGGGGCCAGATCACTTGAGTGTCACTTCCCTTTTTCCAATCAATTGGTTACTTGAGTTTCTCTTACAGGAATGTGGTTGGAGTGTGAGTGAGAGTAGATGTCTTGAATTCGGGCAAAGAAGATTTGTAAAGTAAGACAAAGTATATTGAAAACCTTGTACCACACTGGGCCAGTCCGGACAGCAAAAACTTAATTTGAACAAACTGTGTTGAGCACCATTACATAATGGTTAAGATCTTATTTCAAGGGTCTGTGCCTTGCTGTTTCAGAGGAAAAAAGTGTTTTTTTTTTACTTCAGACGTTATAAACGAAGGCTAAGGCATGCTTTGACCAGGGACAGCTTGGGCATGGTCACTTATGACAACAAAGCTAATATTTTATCATGTTGTTCAATTGGCATTGAAAAAAAACAAAACATTGAGGCTCCTTGGAAGAGTAAACATCGCGTCCCGCACTCAACCACCAATACTTGGGCCTGACATTTTGGGACAGGCCCTGCTCCTAGTTAAGACCACACACACACGTACAACAGCATGCCAATAAGAATAAATTAGTGTTCGGTTTACAGCCATAGTCAGGAGCGTAGCTCTTGCTCTATTCGTGAATGTGTTTGCCTCCATTTCTAAAAATTGTTTACCATGGTGCAATCAGGTGCATTCTGGTAGTTCGTATATTCTTAATAAGGCTGTAGGCAGCTAGGCCTGCATACTTTTATAACCGTATTCCTGAAATCGCATTGGCAATTCGACATAACATTTCGAATAATAATTAATAAATTAATAAGCTTGCTATAAATAACGCTGTAATGAGTTCTCAATCTATGTTATGCGGTTAATATAGTTCGAATAAACTGCATTTTACGTAATATAACGCGATTAAAATTATAAAATAAGCAATTATTTAATTATCTGCGAGTTACAGAACGTAATATAAAAAGCAGAATCCTATATACCTGTGTTTCGATTTTGCTTCGGCCGATGAATGATAATATCTGCGTGTACAGTGTCGTTTAGAATAGAATGTGGGTCATCGTTTTCGGACAGGGGTACTCCCTCTGCGAAATTGTCAAAACCCGGAAAAAATATGAATCATATCATGATGCAATTAAATGCTAATTAGGCGTTAAATATAAATTTATAATGTTTTAAATGAATCATTCATTTTATCCTACAAGCATTTTGTTTGTGGGGGGGGGGGGGATTTAGTTATTTCATGAGTATATTTTCTATGTTTTAAATGTCTTGACAATTTTTATTGAGATTCTTATTTTATCCTTGTGTTTATAAAATGTATGTCGCATTAAACCATAATCTTGTGTAAGCACTTACTTACAACCTTTTAACCCTTAATAAATGCATATTATACATTTTTACCACTCAAATTAAATGGCGTAAAACGTTAAAAGGCTATCGACCAGCTACAATTTGTATCATAGTCATGTAATGCCAAACGGAAAGTATGTGAATATTTCTCAGTTTGTCTCAGTAATTTCAGTCCAATATTTTGAGCATGATCAATATTTTTTTTTAAAAAGAACTGATATAAATGTGCTCATATAAATATGTTCATTTTTTTCCACCAAAGATATGCGTAGAGCGCATAATTAAGATACAAGTATGTACATCAAACATATATATATAAATAGTATGTGGGTTATTCGAGCCATAGGTATTTGGCGTTGTAGAAAGAAGGCTTTAACATAAACCTAATTAAAATGTCCAATGCATTTTGTTGGGATTCATTTAGTTGAGCTAACATACCCTGGTAGTAAACTAAGTCAGGTTTCAAGAGTAGAGTAGATTCTACTAAAATTTCCTTCATGCCTTATCCGTGGCAGTGCATTGTTCATGAAACCAAAGCTCCAGATAAGGGTTTAATATGATTTTGAGAATTACTCCCTACCTTATATGTAACGTTTGGCGTAGTCCACATTTCAAGTGACTTATACTGCATGATCTCCTTAAGAATCAACTTTAAACTCTAAATGTGTTGGCGAAGGAAATTATGAGCAAGCATATACTATTTTTAAAAAATGATGGTGTTTTTTCGAGAACGTTTAGTTTAATTGAAAAAAATACCTTGTAGAATACATTTGCTGAGTGCAATGAGTGCAGTTGTAATTGTGGAAAGTTGCGTATTGATATTAGAATGCAAATGCAGGTATTAAGTTGATCATTTAATTGACTTACACAGCAGAGTATGTGTATAGCTATATTACGGGGACACAAATCGTTATTCATCTTTTTACTTGAATTATTTGGACTTTTAAAAAGGTACTAAATGGCTAAATAGTTAAGTACACGAATCCTGCTTATTTAATACGACATATGGAAATTTCTTTGCTAGTAGTTTTTGCACAATGATGAGCTTGAAATACCAGAACTGAACCCAGCAAACACGCGACGTCGGTACGACGTTGGATTAATGTTGGATTTTGGTCGCGACGTTGGCGACCTAAATCCAACGTCTATCCGACGACATAATCCCGACGTCGATACACCGTCGGATTACGACGTTGTACCGACGTCGGATTCAGGTCGGAAATGTATAAGTCTACATTCCTCTTATATAATCATACTTTGTCGTACACACTCGTTGTAAACCAGACTGCGATGTTTTTTTGGAATATTTTTAGCACATATCATATTTAAGAAAAGTTACGCCCCTTCCGCGCATAAAAAAATGCCCACTAGGTGGCGCCGTTATTCATTGGAGCTATCTTAAGTAGACGCATTCGCGGATTCGGTTTAGTTTAGTTTTATACGTTTTAGCAGTACTAAATCGCAAGATTTATACCCGTTGAACTTTCTGCATTAATCATCGGCTTTGTAATTGCATTGATATTTTTGGGGAAACAAAATCTTAAATTTCGAAACTTCGTGTGTACCTAGCTTTGCAAGTGAAATTGGCGGCCATTTCAACCGACAGAAGGTAAACGGACAAAGGATTCGAAAACGACACAGCGTTTAGTGGTTAAAAGCAGAATAAACCAACTCGAAAAGGTATGCTCGTGATGTATTGACTTCGTTTTATGAATATTGCAAAACAAGAATGTAATTACGGTACCTGAATGCATGAAAATGTCTTGCATTATTAAAATTCAAAGCTCCGGATAAGCTACGTAATTTTGTTTCAGACAATCTGATTTCTCATCAAACCCTTTATTTTGTGATCATTCTTTGGTATTGTATATTAATAATAAATATGATGACTCGTCAAAATGTAGTGTTTGGTAACATATTCACAATCGATCTCATAATATCCCAGTTATCAAAGCTTATATGGAACTTGCAATAACTGTTCCTGTATATTAACATTGTTCCCCACCCACCCCATTAACAACAACTAACTACATTAACGGCTAAATGCAGAACATCAAACGATATTGTCATAGTGTCAATACAGATGAGTGATCGAAATATGTGTATTTGTGTTGTTTAAACAAAAGATTACGGGTCAGTGCCTAGATTATGGAAAACCATATACATTTTGCTAGAAATTATCAAAAAAGATTATTTTTAGCCCCCAACACTATAATATTATTGTGATTACTGGTCAAAATATCTTGGACGAATTGCATAAACAATATATACAGTCGGCATGATATATGTCAACTTGATATTTATTAACAAAATGGGTTGTCAGTTGTTCAACCTCATGTAACATGGTGTCGGGACAATTCGGACCAAGAGATGAGACAATTCTTACCAACTGTCTTTTAATTCTTTATATATTGAATGTAAAGATTTGCATGCAAACATGACATTTTGGATGAAGATTTATAAATAACATGCACCGTAATAAAGTTTTAACTAAAAAGGTGGTATTTTGAAGATACATGTTCTGCTTAGCTATATTTATAAATGACACTTGCAGCAAGCAAATATCAGTATATATAAATGCAATGCTTGTATACATCATGGTCAATTGCATTGTTGACAGTGCGGCGTTTGATCACGTGTTACATCTCTTTAAATTTGTGAATTGAAGGATGTAGAACACACGGCATATGACTAGTGTCTTTCAAGCTATATAATATTGTATAACATTTGTCAAAGCAAACATAAAGTATAAAATCAATGGTCACATTTGCATTATTTACATATCATCGATAAGTTTAAAGCTAAGCTGTCAATAAGTTGACTATGTGTGAATAACATAATAATAATCTATTCTCTCAAGTGCTTGATTGCGATCACGCAAAAAACGCTGTTTTATAATTATTGGATAATTTACGTAGTTATGCGTGTGTTTTATAACCTACTTAAAATCACATAATCTGAGGCAGGTGTGAAATTATTCTGAAAGGGCGCTGGTCAGTTATTTACCTTATTTTGCATAAGTTTTCTGTTCAAATTTACGCCAACTTATGAAAACTCATTAAAGTGTTGAAAATTAACGCATTTACTCATTGTTTTAGAAAAAATAGGTTGCAATAATAGAGATGTAAATAAATTATGTGTATTCAAATAAAAAAAAAATGATTTTTTTAAATATGGGGTCTGAATTGTGCCATCTCGTGGTCAGAATTTTCATATCGTGGCATCTGTGCGAATAAGAAACCTTATTTGCATGATCACTGTGAATAGTAATTTCCATCTATGAATTGTATTGTTTAGGAGATATTAGGATTGTTGCAAGTAAATGTGGCCGAGAGGTTTGAGTCTCCGACTTGAAATCCCTTGGTCCCTCACCGCTGTGGCTTCGAGCCTCGCAAGGGGTGAGATTTTTTTATGTGAGGAAGCCTTCCGGCTGGCTTGCGATAGGTCAGTGGTTCTACCCAGTTGTCTGTCTGTGCAACTCAGACGGGTTTCTGGGGTCTTCCTCCACTTGGTTTAGCCGGACATCGAGCAATGACTGCAATACTGTCGAAGTGACGTAAAACCCAACATAAACAAACAAAAGTAAAATATATCTTATATAACACATTTTTAATTAATCTTGGGTTCTTTGATTGAGGACATGATGGGGAAAAAGTTTTTGTTTTTTTGTTTTAAAAAACAAACATTTTTTGGTAGGATTTCAGAGACGTGTTCTGTTCCTTTTGGTGGACATGAGGAACGACATCCTGTCCCTCAAACGAGAAAGAAAGGTCGATGAGATGGTGCCGATGAGGATCGCTCCCAGGCCGCTACAATGGAGGATTACATGGGACTGGTGGAGAGGATTAAAATACCAGATGAAAGACACAAAATGGTGAATACAAATTAAGATACACTTAACTGCGGCTTTTTAGATAAATGACATACAATTGAGACAAAACATTGCTTTATACATTAGTTAAACTGATAATATATTACAGAGATTCACTCCTTTTACCAGGAGCCCTGATATAACCCCCGTCTGTTTTGTTTTGCCCTTAATGAGAATTCAGAAAATAAAAATGTGTCTTGTATCAGACAATGCGAATGTCCGTCGGACAGTCGGACATGTCCGGTATATTTCAATTTTGACCGACGAAATTTTGTGTTGGTCGGTCACAATGTCCGGTGAAAAATTAAAGTCAGCACCGTTTAATTTTCGGAAAATTTACTTTCAGTTTCTAAATAAATGTTCAGAGTTATTTTTATATCATGATTATTCAGCGTGTTAATCCGTGTTTCACTATTTGTAAACCCCGTTTCAACATGTTTCCGTAAAAGCCGATAAAACGCGTAAGGTTCCGATTTCAGCTGGTACTCTAATACTTTTATTTTACGGAAATGTTCGGAAATTACAAAATTCCGTTATGTAGTGGTTCCCGGCAATCGTGTTAATTTAAATATGATGATTAATAAACCGAGCTGACTTTCTTTCCGCTCTGTTTAACATTGCCAATAACAAGAACTCTACTTTCGTTTTTGCATAAATGTTGTGCCTGAGTTTGACTTGTAGTACAATTCGTAACATTTTATAACCCTATTGTATCTTTAATTTAAAGATGAATTAAGAGTAAGATCTAGCTGTTTCATGGGTAGACGAACCAGATATGAGTTTTTATTGGGGAGGCAAGGGAAGAAAAAAATTATGACATTTATAAGATTTTGTTTACATTATGTTTGGCTTTTTTTTGTAATTTATTATAGTACTGTAGGACAAATCTAACCAAAAGGATCTAAACCTGTTATAATGGGGAATTACAAAACTTATTTAAAAAAGAGGTTTATTAAATCAAGGTTTAGGCTTATGTTACTGAATACTGTTTGTAACATTGCGACAGGTAAAAATTTGGTGCGACAGGTAAACTTTCAGTGTTTACCTGTCGCAATGTCCTGTGAAGAAGGAAAAGTTTTCGCGTTGTCTGCAACTTATATTAGTGTATTTTATACACCAGCAAGTGGCAATTAATTTATTGGATGAGAGTAATAATTTTTATATGTTGCCCTTAAATGCAACTGATTGATCATGAATATTTTATTTATCAATATCTACATTGATTTAGCAAATGTTGATATTTTTAAATGTTGTTCCAGGTGCAGGCTCTCTCGGCCATCGGAGGTGTTAACGTGAGTGACAACGTGAAGAACATCCTGGAAAAGTAAGTTATCGAGCAGAATTTCTTATTTAGTAATGCTATTTAATGAACTAAGCTAAATACTGTTCAAATTAAAGTAAATAATATGTTAGCAAAACAATTGTGTATATAAAAAGATTCTAACAATATTAAATGAACTTGCTATTTAAAGTCTTGTTTGTTGTACCGTGGTAATAAATGCAAGCTGCGCTTATTTCATTATGGGCTTTCGTTTAACTTAGTTGGATTATGTGTTTTCAGATTGATGTCCAATGAGCTGATGTCCCTGTTTAACATGAAGGGCAACAACAATAAACTTTCCTTCAAATCCTCTGCTATTTGTGGAATTGTGATTGGTAAATATGATTTTATTCATTTGATAAAATACTGTTAAACAGTATTTCAAATTATAAACATAAATATGTAAGATTTTGTGATAGTGTGGTGGTAGTAATAGAAGTTGCAATACTTATATAAATAGAAAATAAGTTCACAGCATCATTTTATTAAATGAACAAAACATTACCAAGAGAAACTACAACCAGCGATGCAGTATGATTCAGTACTATCAAAACAAGATTAATAATACATTCTATAGTTAAATTAAAATTTCTCAATTCAAATTAAAATGTCAGAAATTGGTTTAGAAAAAATATGTGTCAAACAGATTTGATTCAATTGAGTCACTGAGTAAATCAGCATCTCATCTGGATCCAAATTATTGGTAAATGATGTATTTAAATGGTTTAAGTACGAGAAGGGTCAATAAAATGAGATGATAGATGGTCAATTTATATAGATATACCTGTTGATATATAGATACAGACTTTTCCTACATCGAAAGATTTAAAAGAGAGGCTAATGTAAACCATTCTTCAAAAGAGTTAATTACTGTAGAATAACAGCTGTAATAATATTTAGAATGCAAAGAGCAAATCTAGCTGTGATGACATTTGCAAACAGTTTGGTTCAGGCAGGTGAGAAAGCAAGTAACTCCGTGTCTGATCTGTAATCCAAACTGTTTGTCTCACTGACTGTAACTGCAAACTTGTGAAAACAAATAACTTGAATATTAACTTTAGATTTTGGCTGTGTATTGTTTTGAACATTCAATTATGGACCCAGAACAACCGCTGCATCTCTGTTCTGTACTAATATGGGCCTTTAATGTTTACACTTTAGTACATAGACTAGTATATTGAGTGATACCCATGCTAACTGATGAGACAAAGTTCATATGCTTCATTTAAAATGTGTCGGCTGAACAAGTTCCTATCTGATTGCATAGCAAACATGCTAAATATCCATAAAAGCTGTTTAAATAATGAATTATAACCCTCGCCTATAATTATTTTTTTAGCCAGTGCTATGAAAACAAAGGTGAAAGAGGGCATGACGGAGCATGAGGTGATGTTGGCAGTCCAGACTTGTTTGAAGTATGCCCCAGATCGTCGGGGTGGAGGCGGACGCAAGAAAAATACTCCCTAATTTGTATGCCCCCACAACTAAAAGGGGTGATATAGATTTACATTTGTATGTATATCTGTGAGACTTCATGGCTTTATTATTAAGGGTATGAACTACTGCCACTGTGTATTTTCATCAAATGGCACATAATATTTATGCTGCGATGGTCCTTAGTTTTGCAAAATATGATGATTTGACAAAGTGGAAATGGGGGCACCTGTGTCCTATGTATATATTTTAAGCTTATATTGTTTAGAGGGTCAATCAAATAGCATCTTTGAGCTAAGCACAGGGTACTGCAGTTGTTAAATAATGTACTTTGAATTGTAGTGGGTGACAGTGCTGGTTTTGCATGACATCTCCTTTTCTTGAATTGTACCCTGTTTAGGCTATATTTCACAAACAATTTTAAATATCTGCTTATTTGCTGGTTTTAATCAAGTTTAAATGGAATTTGTTGTCTTTGTTTACAACATTTTTGTGAACAAAGATAAAAACTTCCTTTTTATTTTGATATTTGTCTTGCCTATAGTGTAACCATTCAATTTTAACTGATTGTTGAATATAAGTTTGTGAACTTGGGCATACTAGTCCATATGCAAATTACACGAATCGATTTATATGGTTACTTGTCCACCATAACTAGATCGAAATGACACTTCGTTTTTATGGAAGAGACATACATTTGTACAATAATGCTGGTTATTTCATTGCACATTTCTATTGTATAAATATAAAACAAATAAATGATTTGGATGTAGATATTCTAAGATATGACTCAAACAATATGTCTTGTTTGAGAATCAAACTGTTTGCAACTTGGTTGCATTTGTAAACAAGTGAATATTTGAAGCGAACGACATTGTTTGCAACAGCATTAATGTGTAGAATTGATTGATTTGATCCGGGACTTCAATGTTTTTTTTTCAAATTTCAACTATTGCACTGTGTTTTCATTCATATCCATACTTTAATGAATTAAGAAAGTAACTTAAGGACCAATAAATGATTCAAGGTTGTTTATTATCTGATTGATATGGTTCAGAGTTCAGGTGCATATAGGCATTGCATTGAGTGGCTAGCAATTGAGTCACCAGGGTGTTGGGTCTAATTTTTTTGGTTTAAATAAAACATCAAAACTAAAAATCAGATAACAAATAATGGTCATGCATTTATCTTTTCGATACTAACATAAATGTTTTCATTTGTCGAACTGATGTTTATTGTACATTAACTCATCTCCTAGAGACGCATAATTGCGCATCTATTGTGGCTGCCATTTAAAGACATTATGAGAAATCGAGTATTTGCCCCTCAGGAGAAAATGCTCTATTTCTCATGTCTTTAAAACCATTGATATTAGGCAATACTTTGAGATTATATTAAGTATGCTAAAAATAGAAAAATATCGTCAAAATCTAAATATAGTATAGGGGATAATGAGTTAAAAGCAGCCAATTTTGTTCTTGTTTAGGATTCCTATGTTATGTTAGAATTCATTTTGATCCATACTCTTCTAGGAGTGCCTAAGCGTTTGTTCACATCAGATGTGGAGTTACTATATATATATATGCTTTGCATCTTATCTAGATCTTACCTTGTTGAAATTATGCCAAATAGTTGACATGAAACATTTGTCAAATAATTGTTGGAAAAGGTGATCATCTACATACTGACATCCATTGTTTATCTTTTTATGTAAAACCTCTCTAACCCTACACTTTTAACAAACGATGTCTATTTTCTGTAAGTGCAGGTGATAGCTGCGTTATTGCAGGCTTGCACACATACAGACGTTTTCTGTCCACATGGAGCTATAGCACATGACAATATTCATATATCCAGAGTGTCTGGTTTAGAGAGAATTTACTGTATGCAATATTTTCGTAATGTCTGCAAAACGATATGTTAAAAATTGTAGAAGTTTTATCATGTGTGTAATTTAATAACGAATACCATGCAAGCATAATAAAATTGATTTCGTAGCTAGTTGTTTTATTTTATGAGTCATTGTCTACCAGGTTGCATAATTCATCCTGCATAAAAACTGGATGTTCTCCGATTCAGGTTGCAGTAAAATTCCAAAATAAGAATTTAATTATTAAATGGTTGGATTTAGGTTGGATTCACGTTGGAAAAGGGTTGAATTTTGGTTGGGAAAAGGTTGGATTCACGTTGGAAAAGGGTTGGATTTAGGTTGGGAAAAGGTTGGATTCACGTTGGAAAAGGGTTGGAAAATGGTCGGACCCCGACGTCTATACGACGTCGGAAAAAAGACGTCTAAAAAACTTTCAAATCCAACCAAAGTCCAACGTTAATCCAACGTCGGGGTCCAACGTCTATACAACGTCGGTACAACGTCTTTTGTTTGCTGGGAAAGTCTCTGACGTTTTGCCGAACGAGTGTTAAAAGGACCATAGTGAAAAAAGTATGTTTACCATTACTTTGATTACTCTTTTAAAACTGGTTAAAGATATTATTTTAGCAAATGATGGTTTGATCAGTTTCGCAAAAAATTAAAACAAGTCTAAGAATTTGAGGACTGCTGCAGCATATATTGCAAGGTCGTACACTGAGGAGCTGGCCGAAAGGATAAGTATTGAAATTGTATCTGTTTACAAACTTTGACATTGGCTCTCCGATATGGGTGCCAGGTTTGTGCTGCGACATTTGAAAGTGACGACAATGCTAAAAAGGGCAATTATTATAAAAAATTTTATAAAAATGAGTCATTTACCAGGCGGTTGAGCGGCATTGTTGTTTCGCACGAAACCCTGCTTCGAATCCTCGTCCGGAGTGGAACTATATCCAATCAAGGAAATATGGTCTTCTGATAACTTAATATTGCCACCGTTTAGGGGCCATTTTGAGTTAAAAGTAAACGCTTTCTAACTTATCTGAATGTGAAAATGTATCACTTTATCAGTATGACCAGGAGCACATACTTTCGAGTTACTCTCGTGTACAATGCACAAAATACCCTTGACCAACAGTCACACCCAATGCTTTCTTTTTATAGATTTTATCGACATTTCATGATGTTTGAAGTATTTGTCACATTTCAATTTTAACATAAATTAAGTCACTGTGTATTCCAGATACATTTAAAACACGGCTTGCATAAACATATATCGTCATATACTCGACATTAAAGTCATGAGATAACGCGTTGTATTGTCTACATTCAAAAAAATATTTCTAAGGCACAACTTTTATGCTAATCTGGAAAATGTACACTCTTACTTACACTAATATAAAGGTGAACACATATCCATGAGTTTTTTACAGCGACTAAAAACTACATGATATGGGTAAAGGGTCTGGCATTAAAAGACAGCACGTTTACAATGTAACCATATAAACACAGTACAGCAAGATTGCTTATGATTGTTGGGATCACATTTTATTTGACCTGTTTTTAACAACAAAACTATTTTATGCAATTGCTCAGTTTAAGTTCCAACGGCAGGACATTCTCAGACGGGACACTAGTGCTGTCTCTTCATCGCTCAGTTCAGGGTTCAAGCGGTTAACTGTTGGATGTTTACAAACATTAGATTTGAGTATACTTAAATTTGGACATTAAACAGTAGAGAACTATTTTGCGACATTTTATGTGTTACAAATTTAGTAGAAGAGTAACTGACAGGGAATCACATTTAAAGATGCACTCTCACTCCCACATAAGAAGTACCGCCATTTACCGAAACTGAGAAAAATAATAGTTGTTATGAAGGATACCGAGTTAGATATGGAAAAAAAGATGCGTAAAACACAGAATTCCCTTATTATGAGACAATAATTGATTACTGTCGGACCACCAGTCATTCATTTTCAGTGCGTTCTAAGCTACTAAATACATGTTTACAATCCTATTATCAGCAATAAATAGTTTCCATAAATGCATAATAATGCAAGAATAAAAAGTTTATCACTCAAAAAGTATGTTTGTCATACATATGTATGGGTTTACATTACGATTGTCACCATAATATGATTCAAAACTATTTACGTACATAAATTTTTCAGTAATAAACCATTTCGCAGTTCTTTTTACCGTTAATAGAAACACACATACAATTACATTAAAACAGTCAGCCATAGTAATGGTTTGTCCTAATTCAAAGCTATTGACGTACATATAATTTTTGCAGTTCTTTTCGCCGATAAATGAAACACATATATGATTACATGAAAACAGTCAGTCAACTAATCATTCACTATAAAGTTAATGCCGCTCAACTGCCTGGTAATAGTATTAACGCATCATTACGCGATGAACAGTTTTTCGTTTGCTAAACCGTTCTTTTTATAAAGAAATAAACATATATTAACTGAGCCTGTAACATAATAAAAAAGGTATAAGATCAAAAAATAAATAACCTAACCCACTTGTTTTTTTAATGAATTCCGCAAAATTTGTTGACAACGGAAATAAAAAAGACTGTTATTTAATGACTAGTACGATTATTCCACACATTTTGGAATGGTTACCGGCAGCATGCAGTCTTTACGCATTCCATATAGGAAATTGTTACCTGTGATTTTTGTTTCTGTAGATACAGACTGGTCAATTAGTAGCGATTAAAGATTTTATATACAGCTTTTGTATAAAAGGTCATATATTTTGTAGGCAACCTTATAAGTTTTCATGATAAAATGATATGTGCAGTGAAAAACATTTAAATCTGTGATGGCACAATACTAAAATATGTCAAATAACTGTTATGAATCACTATAGGTCCATGACTAAGATATAGTTGCTGTATTTGGCTTGTAATGGTTCACTCTGAGCTTATTAGTTTTATCTGAGAGTTAGCATATGAACCTAGAATTGCCATTCGTTGTTCTCACGTAGTTGCGTCAGGACCGCTACCCTGGATAGTTAGGGTGGTGCAATTGTTCAATAAAACATTTTAAAATAAAACTATTATGATAAGCACTTTTGGCATTTGTGTCTATAAACTTTTAAATAAAGTAACAAATGCAACGAAAAGTACAGGTCTTTCTTATATTTTGTAAAGTATTGCATTCACATCAACCTTTGGGCGACACAATAACACGGAATTTACGCATATTTCGAAACTATTTTTTTGAGGGAATTTTGAAATCTTTTAAGTTGAACACAATTAAATTTTCTGTTAAAAAAAGTTTTGTTTTTCACATTTATGAACTCTTATCTTAAACATATAACTATGACAAGAAAATTATTAACAAAAATATAAATGTATCCCAAAGGTTGTTTTCAAAATATACACACTTTTTTGAAATTCATGATTTTTCCTAAAATGGTATTCCTGCTGATTAGTGCTTAATGACTGAACCTTTTTAAAGCGTTCAAAATCGTTTGCAAAATTGTTTTATTATTTTAAAAAATAAATTAATAAAAAAAAACACAATTACTTTTGGGCGACACAACATATATCCTATGGGCGACACGAGTCTCCCAAAGGTTGCATCAAAGTTACCCAAAGGTTGGATTGTTCTAAATATATATATATATATATATATATATATATATATATATATATATATATTGCACGCATCCGCGCTAATATCGGGCAAATTCCCGGTAGCTTTATATATATTGCACGCATCCGCGCTATTATCGGGCAAATTCCCGGTAGCTCTATATCTATTACACGCATCCGCGCTATTTTCGGGCTAATTCCAGATAGCTTTATATATATTGCACGCATCCGAACCATTATCGGGCAAATTCCCGGTAGCTCTATATCTATTGAGAATATATATAATATATCTCTATCCGCGCAATTACCTGACAAATAGTTGATAACCAAATATCTGTTGTACGCATTCATGCCATTTACAGATACATTGTTGATAACCCTTAATATATTGTCCAAGCAGCCATGCCATTGTCTATAACCATGTATCATATGCACGCATTGTCGAAAACCCTGTATCTTTTTTAAGCACCCGTGCCATTAACGGACAAATAGTCGGTGACCATATATATTTAGCAAAGTAACGTGCTATAAGTAAAACAAAAAAAGTGTGTCATATAATATATAAAGTAAGAGTCAAGCAAAAATTCGTACATAATTCCCATGCAAAAGTCATCGACATTAACAAAATACGCATTACATGATCGATATGTGTTATAGCGGTCAAGTCGTCCTAATGGGATAGAAGGTTTCGTTGAAGTAAATAATTGGAATCAGAACTCAACAGCTATATACAATTTACATTACTTTACCGAAATGACCAGTGGATTTCATATTGGCATTGGTTCGGACTATTGGGGGATTAAGCAGCAATCCTTTACTACCTGCCCTTTTTAACTTTTACGTCAGACAATCTGATTTATAGAATAATGTACAATACAACACCGACCTTTTACTTCTTTATGCATTCCTTGGGCGGTCAAACTACATGCCAGTTTTATGTACGTTACAACACGGACCTTTAAAGTCTGGATGTATGCTATAGGCAGCAAAGCTGATTGCCAGAAGTATGTATTCACAACAACGACCTTTATCGTTTTAATGCATTCCCTTGGCGGCGAACCTGATTTTTAGAAGTATGTACTCTTAACACAGACCTTTGTCTTTTTGGTGCATACCTTAGGAAGCCAAGCTCATTGTAAGATCGATGAACTTGACAACATCTACTTTTAACTTCTCGATGCATACATTGGGCAGCGAAGCTGATCGTCAGAACGGCGCACAACAACGACCTTCGATATCTTGATGTTTGCCTTGAACAGCCAAACTGATTGCAAGAATATGTAATTTTATAACACCGACAAACCGAAACTTCTTGATGCAAACCTTGACTAGACAAGCTGATTTCAAGACTTTGGTCTTTACAACACCGACCCTTGACTAAGGGCAGCCAGAATTATGTACAAATTGAGTGGAAGCCGTACCCGGGGATAGAGGTTAATCACCCGCGAACTAAACCCAGCCAGCGGTTTTCACTATAATTGTAATGGTTATGACTTTATATAGTTTTAACTCAATACAAGATAATATATTGTCATGCTGCTTCAAATGCAAGTTTTGTAGTAAATAATGAACTGGTTAGGAGAATTTCTAATGCCTCCATATTTTTCGACTCTCATTAGTGAAAGTCCAGATAAAAGGGTACACCAGTTTATTAAGCGCTTATGATTTGAATCCATCGATTTCTTTTTTCTTCTTCTGTTTTCCTATTTATAAGATGTTTATTAATTTTCTGATATGTTTTGGACCGATTCTCTAAAATATCTGAAGTTCTTTTTAAATATTTTTGAAATGTGATTGCTTTGTAGCATTCCATCGCACGCAGGCTGCAGTATGATCAAGAGAAACCTAATCGGTTCAATGAAAAGGTCATATGTAGTAAGAATTATCTAACTGTTATTTTTATTAAAGAAACTACTCAGATGGATTTAAAAAAAGCGTTCAGCTCCATAGAAACTTCAATGTAATGGAAAAATCGGAACGGTTCTAAAGGAAGTGATGTTGAAAATTGGATTTGGGAGAAAACAAACAAAACAATTACAAGACTAATTACCAAGATGTTCGTGTTTATAGATGATAAACACCAATATAATATCCGTTTTACGTATATAATATTTACATATGGAGCAAAGTAATATTGCAAAACATACTTATACCTATAACACATCCCCAATTATGATTGGAAGGTGATTTTTACATATGTTAAAAGTTTAATTGGCTGTCAAAAATGGTCAACCGAAAGTTTCTGACCAAAATGCAGTTTTTCTCGATTTTGTTTTACTGCACTATGTTTTGGTTAAAGAACAACGGAAAGGAACTATTGTCCGATGGTCATTTAAAATATTGTATCCATTGTTCAAGGTCATTTGTTTCGATAATAACAGGTGTAAATGTGGGAGAATTTGCAGATTGTCTCCCTTGATGAGGTGCAATGCCCGTACTAAAATATTCTGACGAACATCAACTATTGACACGTAGATAGTATCTTGTGGTTTTATCATCGTTGATATATTTAAAAAAAACTCTCTAAGTATAGTTATCAAACGGTTCACATGCTCACGTTCAAAATAAATACTTGGGAATCACTTCGTCGAAGTTCTGGGCGACATTGTATCATCTATAAATTATAGACTTATTTCATTAACAGATCCTTTAACAAGTCTGTACAATGGGCTTAAGGACTCTATCCAGACTCTTGATCACTCCAATTGGAACACCAACTCATTTATGAATGTAAATTTGAGTCCATATTTCCTTATCTTTCATTTGGCCATAGTTTTTGCCTGATTTAGTGATTGAGTGGCCGTGTGCACTACGAGATATCAGTGAAGTGGACACTATTGCACCAGTTAATATTCTACTATAGCCTATGTGCTTTGTTTGTTTCGTTTACAATGAACCCTGATTCATGATATACAACATATTTTGGGTAAACACATGTCGTAAGTTTTATGACAATTATTATAAATGAATTACCTTCACCTATCGTATTATTCATTAGTCATACCGGTACAGCACATATTAAATGTTATGGTATACAATTAAATATGTACAAATATGTAAAGAAAAAAAACACGCTATGTTCTCTTAAAACTTTTATATATATTTATATACGAACTCCAAAAAATATACAAACGGTGTTTTAAGCAAGGGCATATAAAATACAAAGCCATATTAATAGTAAAATTGCATTTCTTACAAAGTCATTTTAACCTATGTACCAATTAAATATTTGGATCTAGCTAGGTGGTGTGGTTTATTATTCAAAGCAAATCTACCTGCATAAATATAACCCATCACAAAAGCTGACAAAAAAATGAAAACAAAAAACCACACACGAAAAAACACAAGCTGTTACAAATTCAAACACAAATAACACAATTATGGCGTGTTTTACATATTGAAAACAGGTCCAGAAGTTTAGCCGATTAAATTTCCTAGAATATATACCACTTTACGAAGCAGACATTCTTCTTGAATATGTAATTGTATGTGAAGTTTAGATCTTACGACCCTTATGGCAGTTTACAGTATGTCCGTTCAAGTCATCAAATCAATAAAGCATTCCAGCCAAATCGAATATCAGTTAATGGCAGGGAAGGTAACTCTTCAATATTCTTTAAGAGTGATCTCCATCTTTGTTTCACTAGAGCGGACAATACTTGGCGCTAGGATCAAAATAAGTGCAACTGAGAAAAAAAAGTTGTATTTTTATGAACTGAAAAATAAACGATGGAATAATTTAAACCACGTTCAAGTTCTTATACTACTGGCATTCACCTATCCTGTAAGTAAGATGTAGTTAAGGCTTTGAAAGTAATGACAGCTGCGGTTTATTTAAGCGTTCAAAACAGATAAAGTATACGCATTATAAGAGCATAAATGATTCACGAGAGGCTGTGTTTGTTTCCAACGAGAAGAAAGCAACAACGCCATCACCCATTATGAAACCAGAACAGATACAGAGGATATTTGACTGATACAATGATTGGAACACTGTGGTATTCTCTGACAGCAGCTCTAAATAGCTGAATGAATTCCAAAGACTTGATATTTGGACCAAGGATGAGACTACCCCTCTATACCGGCGTCTAAAAAGCAGCCTTGACCTTCATGTGTGTTTTAGGATTTGGTACTGGGAGCTTTAGTACTGTGTTCTTTGACCAGTGAGTGGTTTTCTGTTGAACCTGGCATGTATTTACAATCGTGGTTAACGGAAGATAGGCTGACATATACGTTGTGACCACGCTACAGTCCTATAGAAATCTTTTAGGAATTGAATTAATGTAAGCAGGAATAAACATGCCAAGCACTGATGCCATGGAGCAGTAGGTTATGAAATTCTAGGTTACTTTGGACCATGAATTGATTGCTTCTTTAAAAGGGAGCATACCAAAGAGGATCAAAGGAGGAGTTATCAAATATTTAGAAATAAATGCTAGTTAATGATTTCCGGTTTAACAAGAGACGTGTGGTATGAACATACAGGAACGGTGTAACAAGAAACAGTTTAAACAGTTTGTTGCAGTTTATAACATAGTGTAAGAAATCGCAATTGCTCAGCTGTCTTGATAAAACACAATCACTTTGCAGCCAATCGGTTTGATCTGGTTCAGATGAAAACGTCAATATTATCGAGGCTCGTTGTCAGTATACCAGCTCGGTAGGAATTTGTATTCGTCTTCCGTTTGACGTTTACATGTCACACGACCGTCTGAAAATTCCTGGACGTGAACGACCCTGGTTTAAAATACAAAAACGTGTAAGTATGCTTAATCATTTCATTGTGCTGAATACTAACATTGTTCGATTAATTGGGTGAATTGGGTTTAGGAACCTTCATTTTTGGGGTTGTAGATTAATTCCAAAACAAAGGTTTACATTAAGTGTCCTTATTTAATAATTGGTATATTTTACAAAGCTGATAAATTTCAATGTGAGAGAAAACAACCTTTTTAAAAAGTTATTTTATAAAACAAACCCTTTATCATCTTCCGTCACATTAGATTTGATGAATCCAAGAAGATGGTCCAGGAAGTTCCAACAAACATTGGTCATCCAGGGATCTGGGGGAGGCTGTACGTTCGGAAATACAGATTATAAACTACATTTTCAGCCAATAAAATCGACCTACAATAAGTTGAACGCTTAATCATTTACAATTAACATTCATAACTTATTAAATGAATTCGTTTCGATCACTTTGCACTTGTTATATATGATTGAGTTCAATTTTGGCGATCTACGAAAAGTGCAAACCAAATGGATATTTCAAATTTTCTTTTCATTAATTTCACTTGGATCGATTATGAAGAATGCACAAAAAAATAGTTTCATAGATTATATTTTTGTCGGTCTATTTTTATGCCGAGCCTTTCTTTTTGAACAATTGTCAGTAGTAAAAGTTAACATATACTTGGTGTTTGCAAGTTTGTTTGGGCCATTGAAAATCATTTATTCAACGTCTATCGAGTCGGACCAATGCACCAACTTTTGTAGGATGGGTAGGTACGTTTGTTGTTTACTTTCGAATCCTTTAATTCACACATCTGTTCATTTAGCCGTACCTTGTTCTATGCTAAGATGTGTTTGATGCTTCAATGCTTTAACTTTAAAACATCAAATATACATGCGTTATATATCCCATCCATCATTAAATAGTTAAACGTCTATTTGTCATTACAACAGTCTCTGCACGACGGCACCAACACTAACACAACATCAATACGTTTATTCTATAACTTATACAGGTTAAGGGTTGTTAATGTTTATCAATGCAATGGAAACTAAAGGGACACACCGAATTGCCAAACATAAAATGATGATATTTTTATAGAGGTACAAGGTCCAAGACCTAACATCCTCCATGTCAAAAGACATTCAGCATGTCAAGGACAGAAACGACAGGGACACGCCCATTTGTCATTTGTTACTTATGTTGCCATATCGCGATAACATTTTCTTATGTATCTCGATTTAATTTTAATTTAATATTGTCTTGTTTTGTTCTTAAAATTCCAAGTGCTACTATCATACTATAAACAAGAAACTGTTTGAATTTTACTTTGTGCAGTGGTTTAAGTTTGTACTCATAGCTTCATATCGCAGGTTAAGTGCGAGACGGTTATGGCACATAATAGAAAACAGTCTTAAGCTACGCCTTATATATTTGGCATCTGAATACACAGTCTATGTATGTTTTACCAAATCGCCACTGCATAAGAAAAAATATTTCTAAAACGGTATTTTCTATTCTTCAATATCGTTGCTAAACGTTTCTACCTACAATTCTCCATTGAATTTATTGAACCTACTGTACAACTACAAGGCGTCAGTCAGTTTTCAATTGGTAACGTTTTAAAGGGTCATACATCGAAAAGTAAATGTGTTTGAAATGTGAACAAAACGTTTGTTTTACCGTCCTGACCCGTCCGGATACTTTTACGCTTCGATTTGCAACTTTTGGTAACAGTTGCTTTTCAATAAATTAAATAACTCAATTTCAACAAAGTTAATAATCCAGTCTTTAAAATCATTAAAATGTAAATAACTTTACCTCACTTAATACGGCAAAATATTTACCAAACGCAAACATATCATTGGCTTATTATTAACGAAATTAGCTCGTTCACATTTAGTATGGCAATCTCTCAGCAACAATTGTTGAATAAATGCATCACTTTAATAATGTATTATAAGATTAAAAAATGGCTTACGTTGGCGGCTATGATTGGTATATTTTCGGTGGGGAATGTTCTTAGCACTGAAACAATACCATTATCATCACGTAGCCCACAAACGATCTCAGAAACACCAATAAGAACACTCTGTGCCCACCATTTCAGGAGTTTAAACCTGTAAATAATACAAATAAAACTTAAGAAACCAACATCTCCAAAAACAATTGGTGTATTCACTTCAGGACCTGTAAATAATACGATGGAAACTATAGAGACGGACTCACAAGAACACGCTGTGTCCACCACGACAGGAGCTTCTACCTGTAAATAATAAAATGGAAACTATATATAAAGACGGACCCACAAGGACTCTCTCTGTCCACCACTACAGGAGCTTTTACCTGTTTGTAAAGCAATTGGAACTACAAAGACGGGCCCATAAGAACACTCTGTGTCCACCACTTCAGCAGCATGGACCTGGAGCCCACAGGAACGCGATGTGTGCGCAACTTTAAGAGCTTGAACCTGTTTGTAAATCAATGGGAACTATTGAGACGATATACAGCTAAAGAAACAAACGAAACACACAACGCCATACGCTCGAAAAAAAAATACAGTGTGTATGTTTAGCATTTTGATGTCCAACATTTGATATTGCAATTGACATCAGTTGAATATTAAAAAACATAAACAACCCTTGCCAATCCAATAATTTGTGTGATTATAATCCTTCGCATAATGTCGTCCCGCTCTTCGTTCAGTTGAATATTGTTATTTGTTCTGATCCTTCCGGATCTTTCAGTAATTAAGTGTTCAGACTCATCTCTCCGCCATTAGACGAGTCGGACAGATTCCCATATAATCATTTAGGAAAGCTTTGACTACTCCAAATCCATTTAGCAGATTACAATTGCCAAATTTCCTTTTAGTGTCAAAAATAACAGCCAAATTTCCATTTAATCATGAATTGATTTACTTACGTGAACTATTTAGAATATTGCCAATGCAAGGCATTTTATAATTGAAACGTTTCAATTAAGCCATGACTGGGACACAAAAAGCTTTAGACAAAATACAGATATTAGGTAAAATAACACATGTCTATTGTAACAGTTAACAAAAGTCATGCCTGTAACACCTTTTAAAATTGCGCTTCTCCAATGATGCATGTGTGGTGGTTTTGAACTCAACATAACGTTCCACACTAGGCCCATCTGTACCATCTGGACTCTCTTGACTAACAGCATCGACCTTGCTACTGAATACTGGAACGATATAGTTATTTCATGACGGTTGCGGTACTAATAGTAATAAAATAATAATAATAATAAAAATAATGATAATAATAAAAATAAGAAGAAGAAGAAGAAGAAGAAGAAGAAGAAGAAGAAGAAGAAGAAGAAGAAGAAGAAGAAGAAGAAGAAGAAGAAGAAGATGAAAAAGAAGAAAAATGATTGTGATAATGATTAAAATAAAAAAAAAATAAGTTTGTATATATTTAATTTGGAAATGAATTATCTTTATACGCAATTGCTTAATAGCGAGCAATTTAAAGCAGTATTGAGACACCTTGAAAATGATGTAGAAAATGCGTCTTCACCAAATTATATTGTCAGAAATTTATATAATTTCCTTTTAGGTATTGATAATATTTGCAACTTTATCTTCAAGAAAGTCGAACCATAACACGTAAGTTAACAAAATGCTTTGATGTAAAACACTATTTGTACTGACGATAGAAATACTTTTATAAGGCACTGGATGCGTTTAGAAGAAATAAGTCTCTTGAAAACAAACAATTAATGATTGAAACTAGAAGGATATATAAGTCTAGCGTTAAAAAATCGAATTTTGTGAAATTAAACAAAATACTAAAAATCTTAAGACAGCGACATGTAAAAATGCAAAACTTTATCTGTGCTCTCGCCTAAGTTACTACTATGCATATATTCATGTACACAGATACCCAAATTTGATCGCCGTGGTAAAGAACGCCGATGACATCCAGAAAGCGGTGCAGTTCGCGCGGAGTTATTGAAATAATTCAGTACTCGGCAAACACCCCCAAAATATAGCCATGGACACATTTAATGTTGAAGAAATATCTTATCAATGGGAAGACTGAACGTTCACCTTTCTTGTTAAAACTTTTAAATAAATTTAGCATCTCGGATATTTAAAGGTATTATTATGTTAAGCATCATTCCACGGGCAATATGTTTCATTGCATGGACTAATAAATTCATTTTATTAACCATAATAAGCAATTATTCTGCACATTTATTGATTTTACAGAAAACATTTTACTATATTGTAATACCTTTCGTTCAAGATATATAGACTTGTTTTCGCGGAAGTCAAAGTATACGAACAAATAGTCATTAAACTCACATTTGCTCACATTATATTCACTTATTAACTAAACAATGATATTGTAAATAGTACAAGGATAACATCAAGTGAATGAATGATAACATTACTAAATAAATATATACAAATATTTGTTTTGAGATCAAACAAATGCTATTTGAGATCAAGCAAATGTATTTCTTTAAACTATTTAATAAATGAGAGAACACAAAACAACAGTTTTCAAGTTTTTTGAAAAGATTGTTTCAAAATACCATTTGCATGGCTATGTCTGGACAGGTGTAGTAGGTATAGATGACCAATTGGAAACTGTCTTTTCTCTGTAACGTTCATCCGAACTCCGGTCAGACATGTCCGAATCAAGTTCATTTTGGATAATCACTGTCATTCACGATGAAATTCAGCACTTCTTGCCCAGTATAAATTCGTTTACTTTTAGAGGAAGCCAAATAAACACAATCATTTGTCCAAAATTGAATCAAACTTTAAATGGTGGTAGAATTGTCATTTGTTCACGTTTTTTCAAGAATCAGAAAGTGAAATTATTATCATGTAGCCGGTAATTAGTCTCGATCATCTAGACGCTTGCATCCGGGTCTTTATCGTTCATTGCGATCCGTGTTAACGTCATTGACTCTGATCAGAGGGGCTGAATGATTAACACTAGCCCGTATTTTGATAATTGTTACGATCGAAAAACGCGTTTATGTATAAGGGAAAAGGCTACATTCCACTAAACAAATTAGCGCTCGTAAAAAAATAACACATTTTTTCTTGATGGTGCGGGCGCAAGTGATAAAAAAATAAAAACATTTGTTTGCTATTCTGAAGAAATAGGTGCGGGAAATCCGATGAACAAGTTATTAATTTGGTGAGGCCTAAGGTTAAGCTTCAAAATGACAAAGGTGCAATATTCGAAAATCATCTAGAGTGTAGACTGGGTTAATGCCAAAAAGTTGTTTTTTCTTTTTAATAATGATTTACAATATACTCTTTATTTTCAAGGGGTCAAAGGAATCGATACTGCCAAGAGGATAATAAATTTCAAATGATAGTACCGCCATCGAAATCGTTTATAATGTTACCTACTTGGGAAAGGTTTTTACAACAGGAGGATCTTTTTACACAAGCCACAAAACACAAGTTGGTCTAGCGCAAAAGGCAAAAGGCAATATAACACGACAAGTAATAATTTATATAGAATAAACACATTCGCATATTTTTCAAATATATAGAGGATATCTGTTTTTGTTCAGTGTAAGATCGTATTTTATTTAACGAGTGTCATTGAAAAACATATTTTCACGTACGAAGAAAGAGAATCGGACGGTCAAACAATACAAAATTACCTAGTGTGTATGCGCCAACCTTGGATTCCGTAACACTATAGAAGCCTTCACAGGGGTTAAATGGCAGGTCTGGATTTGGAACAGATCCTCTGGAACCTGCATTACATATCAATAAGGTATGTGAATACATGTATACGGCACGTATTCGTTAAAACCCCGTTTTGCCTAAAAATCTTAATAGTTAGTTCAATGAACTTAAATCTGTACAAATTTTACACAAAATTATGAGTTCATTTTGATTTGGCTGGATATAAATCACACATATTATGCAAAATAATGATATCAAGATGACACAGAAAATATCCCTTAACGGATTGACTTTGATATTTTGTGAAACAGTACAAGATTCTTTTAAAATAACTAAATATACTTTATGATAATTAAAATTCTGCTAATGAGGATGTTTTGTAGATATTAACATATATATTTAATAATAATAGTAAATATCTAAACATCTGATATCTTGAAATTCTCCTTAATGACGATCCTATTTATCGGTCCCGATTGTTTTGTAATGAACATTCTTGTTTTAACAAAGATTGAGATTGAGACGTGGTTAAATTATGATTCAATTTTGGTTGCAACGATTTATCGTTATTTTTAAATTTTTCTCGAGATGATGTCCTGGGAAAGGACCTTTTGGCATAACAATCTTTGTCTTTGTTATTGTATGCGATTTTACACTACCGAATACAATGGGTATTCGATTGTTCATCTAAGACTGCCTAGTGGTATTATGCCATACTTGCGGTGAGATACTGCGCAAACTTGGAGCCCCATGCAGACATCTTTTTATCATCTTCCGTCATGTTTTCTTTGGTTTTTTTTGTCCTTGTCGGTTTTGCATTTATTCAGGTAGTATGTGCCTCCGTAAAGAGTCACGGCGAACTTCCAGTCATTTCTCGCGTACATGGTACACAGTAGCAATTTCAACAAACCCCTTCTGCATACGAAGACGGTTCTGGAAGCCCTTGATTAAAATTGATTTCAAAAAGCTAACACGTGTTTATAAATACAGAAATGCATCAGTAAAAACATACTAAACGACTATCGTCTAATCGCCTGAAATCGAAATATTACCCACGTTTTCAATACATCAAGCGGCTCATTGGCCTGTATTATAAGTACTACGCATAATCGATAAAAAAATCAAATTCCAAGGATGTGCTTGAAGTAAACACCGACTCACCGCAACACCGCAGCACCGCGGTGATATAACCGCAGCCACGGTGCTAGCAACGAGTCACCGGAATTTTACCAAAGCATATATATATATATATATATAAGTGATATTAAAGTGTAGCAAAGGAGTTGCTCTTCATCATGGCATAGTTCACTGAACTGCGTTTTGGGCAGTCTGTGGAATTTCGGTTGTATAAGGTGAAAAAAGCCCCGTCATATTCAACTATTTATAGCTGTGATAGCTGACAATGACAAAGGGGACCAGTGAAACCAATACCACAGTGTAGCCTAGGCCTAATCCAAGGTCATGACAGAGGTCACTGGTCTCCGATTTTAGGCAGGCTCTGAGTATTTGATACTCATAGGCTAATACCCTACGAATTTGCATAAACATAAATAGCTGTGATACCTTAAAACAGAGAAAGGGGACCGCTGACACCTATACCACAGTGTAGCCTAGGTCTAAACCTATTTTCGTCAACAATTCCAATTTTGGCGGTGATACCTTATAAATGAGAAAGGGGATCACTTAAACCTATACCAATGTCTAGCCTAGGCCTAATCCTAGGTCATTGCATAAGTCTATGGACTGCGATTTAAGGCAGGCTCTGGGTCTTTGATATTTATAGGCTAATACCCTAAGAAATTTTCATCAAAAATCAAATTTTGGCGGTGATACCTAAATGAGAAAGGGGACCACTGACACCTATAGCAGAGTGTTGCCTAAGCATAAACCTAGGTCGTGGCATAGGTCGATGAACTGCGGTTTAAGGCAGGCTCTGGATCGTTGGTATTTATAGGCTAATACCCTAAGAAATTTTCATCAAAAACCCATTTTTTGGCGGTGATAACTTAAAAATAATAAAGGGGATCACTAAAAACTATACCGCAGTGTAGCCTACACCTCGACCTAGGTCATGGCATAGGTTTATGGACAGTGATTTTAGGCAAACTCTGAGTTTTTGATATTCTTGGGCTAATACCCTACGAATTTCCGTCATAATTTCTAAAGTTAATAGCGGTGATCCCTTAAAAACGAGAAAGGGGACTGAGGTCACTGGTCTGCGACTTTAGTCAGGCTCTGAGTTGTTGATACTTATAGGCTAATACCCTAGGAACTGTCCATCAAATTTTCAATTACTTGTAGCGGCGATACCTTTAAAATGAGAAATGGAACCACTGACACCTATACCACAGAGTAGCCTAGGCTCGAAACTGGGTCATATCATAGGTCACTGGTCTGCAATTTTAGGCAGGCTCTGAGTTGTTGATACTTATAGGCTAATACCCTAGAAATTTTCGATTAAATTTTCAATTATTTGTTGCAATGACACCTTAAAAATTAGAAAGGGGACCACTGACACGTATACCACAGTGTTGCCTTGGCCTTAACCTAGGTCATGGTATAGGTCAATGAGCTGAGTTTTTAGGCAGGCTCTGGGTTTTTTAATACTCATAGGCTTATACCCTTTGAGTTTTCCATTAAAAATTCAAAAGTTAACGGCGGTTAAACCTTAAAAATAAGAAAAGGGACCACTGAATCTATACCACAGTGTGACCTAGGCCTTACTCTAGGTCATGGCATCGGTCAATTAGCTTTGATTCTAGGCTCTGGTTTTGGGGTATTCATAGGCTAATACCATAGTGTAGCCTAGGCATAACCGTAGGTCATGATAGAGGTCACTGGACTGCGATTTTAGGCAGGCTCTGAATTGTTGATACTTATAGGTTAATACCCTTTCCGTCAAAATTTTAATTATTTGTACCGGTGATACCTTAAAGGGTGTAGCCTCGGCTTCATCGTATCCCACTATAAATAGTTGAATTGTACGGAGCTTACACCCACATTATTCAACCGATATTTCACAGACTGATCTAAAGCGCAGTCTAGTGACCTATGCTATGACCTAGGACAATGCCTAAGCTAAACTGTGGTAAAGGTGGAAGAGGTCCCCTTTCTCATTTGTATTGGTATCACCGACATTGACTTGTTGACATTGTTATGGTAAATGCTAAGGGTATTAGCCTCAAAGTAAAAGAATCATATAGCCTTACTAAATTCGCAGTCTAGTGACCAATGCCATGACTTTGGTTAAACCCTAGGCTAGCCTAGGTCCTGTGGAATAGGGGCAGTGGTCCTCTCTCTCATTTTTAAGCTACCACCACTATAAATTGTTCAAATAATGTAAGAACGACCCAAGTGTCCATTTAAATGAACCAATATCTTACAAACTAGCTAAAATTGCAGACTAGTGAGTATCCCATGACTCTGATCATGACCTAATCGGAACTGTGGTGTAAGCGACAGTGAACCCATTTATCATTTTTAAGATATCACCGAAACAAATAGTTGAACTTTGTTGGATAATGCCTTGAGTACTTGCCAAGAAAGTATCAAAAACATACAGCCTGCGATACCTTTAAAATGAGAAATGGAACCACTGACACCTATACCACAGAGTAGCCTAGGCTCTAAACTGGGTCATATCATAGGTCACTGGTCTGCAATTTTAGGCAGGCTCTGAGTTGTTGATACTTATAGGCTAATACCCTAGAAATTTTCGATTAAATTTTCAATTATTTGTTGCAATGACACCTTAAAAATTAGAAAGGGGACCACTGACACGTATACCACAGTGTTGCCTTGGCCTTAACCTAGGTCATGGCATAGGTCAATGAGCTGAGTTTTTAGGCAGGCTCTGGGTTTTTAATACTCATAGGCTTATACCCTTTGAATTTTCCATTAAAAATTCAAAAGTTAACGGCGGTTAAACCTTAAAAATAAGAAAAGGGACCACTGAATCTATACCACAGTGTGACCTAGGCATTACTCTAGGTCATGGCATCGGTCAATTAGCTTTGATTCTAGGCTCTGGTTTTGGGGTATTCATAGGCTAATACCATAGTGTAGCCTAGGCATAACCGTAGGTCATGATAGAGGTCACTGGACTGCGATTTTAGGCAGGCTCTGAATTGTTGATACTTATAGGTTAATACCCTTTCCGTCAAAATTTTAATTTTTTGTACCGGTGATACCTTAAAGGGTGTAGCCTCGGCCTCATCGTATCCCACTATAAATAGTTGAATTGTACGGAGCTTACACCCACATTATTCAACCGATATTTCACAGACTGATCTAAAGCGCAGTCTAGTGACCTATGCTATGACCTAGGACAATGCCTAAGCTAAACTGTGGTAAAGGTGGAAGAGGTCCCCTTTCTCATTTGTATTGGTATCACCGACATTGACTTGTTGACATTGTTATGGTAAATGCTAAGGGTATTAGCCTCAAAGTAAAAGAATCATATAGCCTTACTAAATTCGCAGTCTAGTGACCAATGCCATGACTTTGGTTAAACCCTAGGCTAGCCTAGGTCCTGTGGAATAGGGACAGTGGTCCTCTCTCTCATTTTTAAGCTACCACCACTATAAATTGTTCAAATAATGTAAGAACGACCCAAGTGTCCATTTAAATGAACCAATATCTTACAAACTAGCTAAAATTGCAGACTAGTGAGTATCCCATGAATCTGTTCATGACCTAAACCGAACTGTGGTGTAAGCGACAGTGAACCCATTTATCATTTTTAAGATATCACCGAAACAAATAGTTGAACTTTGTTGGATAATGCCTTGAGTACTAGCCAAGAAAGTATCAAAAACATACAGCCTGCCTAAAAATGCAGTTTGCGTTAAAGCCTAGGCTATACTGTGGTATAGGTGGCAGTGGTCCCCTTTCTCAATTTTAAAGTATCAACGCTTTAAAAAGTTGATTAACACGGGGCATACATCAACTTATTCATCCAGAATCCCACAACCTGCCTAAATCGCAGACCAGTGATTATGGCATGACCTATGACAAGGCCTAAGCCACACTGTGGAAAAGGAGGCAGTGGTCCCCTTTCTCGTTGTTAAGGAACCACAGCTATAAACATTTGTAATTCTGACGGAAAATGCCTAGGGTATAAGACTATAGGTATACAAAATAGAGCCTGCCTAAAATCGCAGTCCAGTGTCCTATGCATTGACATAGATTAATGTCTGGGCTTCCATGTGGTTTAGCTGTCAGTGGTCCCCCTAATCATTTTTAAGGTATCACCCATATAAACATTCGAAATGTCAATGGAAACTTTCTCGTATATAAGCTTATAAGTATAATAAATCAGAGCCTGCCTAAAATCGCAGCCCAGTGACCTATGCCATGACCCAGATTTAGGCCTAGGCTACACTGTGGTATAGTTTCAGTGGTCCCCTTTCTCATTTTTAAGGTATCACCGCTATTGACTTTTGTTTTTTTATGGATAATTCCTAGGGTATAAACCTAAAGGTATAAAAACACAGAGCCTGCCTAAAATCGTAGTCCATAGACCTATTCCATGACCTGGGTTAAGGCATAGGCTACACTGTGGTATAGGTTTCAGTGGTCCCTTTTCTCGTTTAGAAGGTATTACCGCTATTAAAATTGTAATTTTGATGAATGATTTCTAGAGTATTAGCCTATAAGTATTAAAAGCTCAAAGACTGCCTAAATCACAGTCCATTAATCTATGCCATGACCTAGGTTTAGGCCTAAGCTACACTCTGGTATAGGTTTCAGTGGTCCCCATTCTAATATTTTAGGTATCACCGCTATTAACTTTTGAAATTTTGATGGAAATGTCCTAGGGTATTAGCCTATGAGTATTAAAAGAACTCAGAGCTTGCCTAAAATCTCTGCCCAGTCATTGATTTAATAACATAGGTCGAGGCCTAGGCTTCACTGTGGCATTGGTTTCAGTGGTCCCCTTTGTCATTTAAAGGTATCACAGCTATAAATAGTTGAATACCACGGGGCTTATTTTCACATTATGCATCCAACATTCCACAGACTTCCCAAAATCACAGTTCAGTGACCTATGCCATGACGAGGTGTAACTACTGTGCTTAACTGTAATATCACATATATATATATACTTTGATAAAATTCCGGTGACTCGGTGCTAGCACCGTGGCTGCGGTTATATTACCGCGGAGCTGTAGTATTGCGGTGCTGCGGTGCTAACTTCACCCACATCTTCCACGGGACTTTTTAAGCTACTCCTTATCAGAATTTGTGTAAGCTTTACAATACTTGAAAATGAACATTTACTGTCCGTTCTGGTTTCTGCCCTTTCAAAACACATGGAAGTATTGTATTTCGAGTTGATTTGTTTTCATTCATTCGAGAGATATTTATGTATGATTCAACCAATTATTATGGCTCGTCAAAGATACTGAATTAAAAAAGAGATCGAAAGCACAATACGTTCAGTTTTTTAAGTTCAAAAATGATTTCAACTATTGTAAATTTAGCGTATATTTACCTTTGAATGTTAGGATCTGTTTGATCATGTTCCACTGGCCCATTGATACAAGAGTCCCCATCATTACGTATCCATTGCAGAAGGTCATCGATCTTTCTTCCCTTCCATTCCGTCATTTCTTCGTATCCTTTTGTCAAATCATATTCAACATCATTGTAATCTGAAGGTGGGATGAAATATTTCACCTGACTTTTATTAAATTGAATCTCACTACCTAATGAGAAGTGCCCAATCTCTTTAGGCTGATATAAATCTTGGTATTGGTAATCATAAAATCCGATGTCTGTTCTCAATTTCGCCATTTTGTCACTGAATGATTAGTTAATGCACCGTTTATACATCTCCTGAATGTTCTAAAAATAGCTGTATGATCTTCAGTTTCACCTTACATAAGGAGAGAAAGGAGTCTCGTAACATTTAAGTATCGTGTTACATATTTAATCGATACAACGCCCGGATACACGCACACTGATGGCTTTTTTTAGCAAAGGTTTCGTGGGCTTGATAAATCTTCTATTAAAGGAGGAAATGTGATATCTATTTAGCCTTTGGTTTACTTTGCTCAGTTGCGACTTATTGAGGAGGTTTGAAAAAACACAGTTTTACAAGATATTTTCATTGACGTAGCCAAGTTTTTAATAAGGTGTTACCTTTACTCCGGTATTAGCTAATTAAAAGGATACCTGGTGACTCTTTGTACTTTTGGTATCAGTTGGAAGCGATTTGCTGCCTTATATCTAATCTGAAAAGAAATTACCAAAACTACATTATACATAGCTTGTATGTTTTAAATCTGACGTGACATGAGCTAGATGACCATTTTAAGGCCAATAAAGCTTGTTTGTTATATTCTTTTCTCTTTATTTGCCTGTACTTAAAACCCTTTCAAAATATACCAGAATAATACTAGTATTTGTGTATATGAAACATTAAAGGCGTCGCCGAAGAAATGTGTGTTTTCGCTGTTATTGCAATAAAAACATATTTCTTGTATGGATTCTTTCCATACTCCGTATATGTATAGGTTACAAAACAGGGGCAGGGTGCGTTGTTATGCCACACCCTATGGCAACCCCCTCCTTCCCCCTTAAAATGACTATCACTTTTAGGAAAATATGTAATCCTTAACCAAAGAGTTATGACATTTGTAATTATAGATGAACGAGCTACCCGGTAATTTCATCCAAATTTTCCAGACTAACAATTCATTATCCCACCATGACATCATCAAATGAACATGTGTACTTAACAAACACCATACATCTTGTGCGAAACCTAGGTTTGAGCCCTACCAGGATAAGAGTGATCTAGCGGTCTAGTGTATAATTTATTTTCCGCCTCTCACCCAAGAGGTCGTGGCTTGAGTCCAACCATGTGAGCGTTCTTTAGTCCATCGAAAAGGACAAAGTAGAGATTTTTGCCAACTCGTGAATCATATATGAGCTTTCAGATATTTTCACAATCGAGTAGAAATAAATTAGATGTGAATTCAATTATTATACAAAATATCAATTATTAATATTATAATTGTTATTTTACGTGAAATATATTGTGTACTTTTCTTATATGGTTAAATACACCAAAATGAAAATACATGCTTACGTTTTTTTGTACGCGATGGGATTTATACCAAATCAGCAAATGTTTAAAGCGGAAATTGAAACTCAACATTGTGTCAGTATAGATGAATGTGTGTCCACAGTGGCTTGATGACAAAGGCTCATTAAAGTCATAATATGAATATAACAGTATAGGGTACTTTTGAATTTTGTCAAATCTCATTTTATATTTAAGGCAATGTTTTATATTGATAATATACATGTTCAAGTATGTGTAAAATATAATTTTGGCTAGTTGAACTGATTTAATATAACTTTAATGAGCCTGTGTGTGTCGGCATAATTAACACTTCCTTATATATGTCTTGTGCTTTTCGACAACAGACTCAGATATTTGACATAATATTGTTGTTTTTTCTAAAAACTAATCAATTTAAAATTCGTGCCCGACAAACCCTGTCTGAAACGGCACGACCACCAATTCGTGTTTTCTCGTCGTTCCAGACCGATTTCTGCGAAAATTTTGCAACCTTGCACGGGCTTTAACAGAAGCATTAGCAATTATTTATAAATAGCAAGAATAATGTGCGAGTTTTACAGTATTGAAGAGTTAAAGTCTTATTTATCTTAATCAACTTTAAATCGCTTAAACTGACAGTCAGAAACCGCTATTATAGTGCGGTATAAAATTACTGTCTGTACGTGCAAAATCGTGCTGACTGTCGGTTGATTGCGTAAGATACATCCATAAATAGATTATCATTTATGTCTTTAAATTCTTAACATAATGTTGAAAAAAAGACTTTTGTAATGGCTGCATTTCCGTTGGGTATTTGTCTTACAAATAGCTAGATAATGTTAACATAAATTAAACGTGCCATAAGCCGTTATGTTAAAAATAATTTTATGGCGTGTTTCTCAATATAAATTTAGTACATTTTATAATGATTTTGTTTGCCATATAAATTATCAATTATTATTATTATTATTATTATTATTATTATTATTATTATTATTATTACTATTATTATTATTATTACTATTATTATTATTTATTTATTTATATTTTGTTTTAACTGAAATGTGTCGGGATCTGATCTATTATAAAAATCGAAAAGTTAGAGATGGTTTTAAATATTAAACTTAGGTTAATCTTATAGTCATACATCATTGACTTCATTCACCTTGTTGGTCAGTCATTAAAAACAAGTGATCCGATTAGCTACATCGTTATTAGATTCAATTAAGGCCAGACAGTCAATTGTCAATGTTCCTAACGAAGCATATTTAAAGTCTTTCTCTATTCATAAATCCTTGCAAATGATATACCAAAATAACATGGGTTAGCCAGCATTTATATGCATATCGAATTCCTAAAAACACATTTTTGTAGTTGGCGAATTATCGAAGCGTTTCTATAATAATAATACATGCAGTTACTATTGCATCAACTCGGGTTGTACATGCAGTTACTATTGCATCGACTCGGGTTGTACATGCAGTTACTATTGCATCAACTCGGGTTGTGCATGCAGTTACTATTGCATCAACTCGGGTTGTGCATGCAATTACGATTGCATCAACTCGGGTTGTGCATGCATTTACTATTGTATCAACTCGGGTTGTGCATGCAGTTACTATAGTATCAACTCGGGTTGTGCATGCAGTTACTATTGCATCAACTCGGGTTGTGTATGCTGTTACTATTGTATCAACTCGGGTTGTACATGCAGTTACTATTGCATCAACTCGGGTTGTACATGCAGTTATTATTGTATCAACTCGGGTTGTGCATGCAGTTACTATAGTATCAACTCGGGTTGTGCATGCAGTTACTATTGCATCAACTCGGGTTGTGCATGCAGTTATTATTGCATCAACTCGGGTTGTACATGCAGTTACTATTGCATCAACTCGGGTTGTGCATGCAGTTTCTATTGCATCAACTCGGGTTGTGCATGCATTTACTATTGTATCAACTCGGGTTGTGCATGCAGTTACTATAGTATCAACTCGGGTTGTGCATGCAGTTACTATTGCATCAACTCGGGTTGTGCATGCATTTACTATTGTATCAACTCGGGTTGTGCATGCAGTTACTATAGTATCAACTCGGGTTGTGCATGCAGTTACTATTGCATCAACTCGGGTTGTGCATGCAGTTACTATTGCATCAACTCGGGTTGTGCATGCAATTACGATTGCATCAACTCGGGTTGTGCATGCATTTACTATTGTATCAACTCGGGTTGTGCATGCAGTTACTATAGTATCAACTCGGGTTGTGCATGCAGTTACTATTGCATCAACTCGGGTTGTGTATGCAGTTACTATAGTATCAACTCGGGTTGTGCATGAAGTTACTATTGCATCAACTCGGGTTGTGCATGAAGTTACTATAGTATCAACTCGGGTTGTGCATGCAGTTACTATTGCATCAACTCGGGTTGTACATGCAGTTACTATTGCATCAACTCGGGTTGTGCATGCAGTTACTATTGCATCAACTCGGGTTGTGCATGCAGTTACTATTGCATCAACTCGGGTTGTGCATGCAGTTACTATAGTATCAACTCGGGTTGTGCATGCAGTTACTATTGCATCAACTCGGGTTGTACATGCAGTTACTATTGCATCAACTCGGGTTGTACATGCAGTTACTATTGCATCAACTCGGGTTGTGCATGCAGTTACAATTGCATCAACTCGGGTTGTGCATGCAATTACTATTGCATCAACTCGGGTTGTGCATGCATTTACTATTGTATCAACTCGGGTTGTACATGCAGTTACTATTGCATCAACTCGGGTTGTGCATGCAATTACTATTGTATCAACTCGGGTTGTGCATGCAGTTACTATTGTATCAACTCGGGTTGTGCATGCAGTTACTATTGCATCAACTCGGGTTGTGTATGCAGTTACTATTGCATCAACTCAGGTTGTACATGCAGTTACTATTGCATCAACTCGGGTTGTACATGCAGTTACTATTGCATCAACTCGGGTTGTGCATGCAGTTACTATTGCATCAACTCGGGTTGTGCATGCAGTTATTTTTGCATCAACTCGGGTTGTGCATGCAGTTACTATTGCATCAACTCGGGTTGTGTATGCAGTTACTATTGCATCAACTCGGGTTGTGTATGCAGTTACTATTGCATCAACTCGGGTTGTACATGCAGTTACTATTGCATCAACTCGGGTTGTGCATGCAGTTACTATTGCATCAACTCGGGTTGTGCATGCAGTTATTTTTGCATCAACTCGGGTTGTACATGCAGTTACTATTGCATCAACTCGGGTTGTACATGCAGTTACTATTGCATCAACTCGGGTTGTACATGCAGTTACTATTGCATCAACTCGGGTTGTGCATGCAGTTACTATTGCATCAACTCGGGTTGTGCATGCAGTTATTTTTGCATCAACTCGGGTTGTGCATGCAGGTACTATTGCATCAACTCGGGTTGTGTATGCAGTTACTATTGCATCAACTCGGGTTGTGTATGCAGTTACTATTGCATCAACTCGGGTTGTACATGCAGTTACTATTGCATCAACTCGGGTTGTGCATGCAGTTACTATTGCATCAACTCGGGTTGTGCATGCAGTTATTTTTGCATCAACTCGGGTTGTACATGCAGTTACTATTGCATCAACTCGGGTTGTGGATGCAGTTACTATTGCATCAACTCGGGTCGTGCATGCAGTAGATATTGCTTCAACTCCAGTCGTGAATGCAGTTACTATTGCATCAACTCAGGATGTGCATGCAGTAAATATTGCCTCAACTGCCTTGTGCCTTGTGGTAAGTGCAATTTCTATTGCCTAAATTCGGGTTGTGGCTGCAGTACATATTGGCTTAACTTGTTGTGGATGCAGTTACTATTGCCTCTACTCAAATTGTGGCTGCAGTAACTATTGCCTAAACTGAGACTGCGGCTGCAGTAGCATTTACCTCAACTTAGATTTTGGCTGCAGTAACTATTGCTTATACTATGGTTATAGGTGCAGTTATAATTGCTCATACTCAGGTAATTGCTGCAGTTTACCTTAACTCGGGTTGTGGCGGTAGAACTAATTGTTAAACGCGGTATGGCTGCAATAGACATTTCCTAAACACGGGGTGTGGGTGCAGTAACTATTGCCATAACTCGGGGTGTAGATGCAGTAACTATTGCCTTAATTTGGGTTGTCATTGCAGTAACTATTGCATCAACTCGGGTTGTGTGTGCAAAATCTATTGCCTTTACTCGGGTTGTTGGTGCAGAAACTATTGCCTTATCTCGGGTTGTGGGTGTAGTAACTATTGTCTTAACTCGGGTTGTCATTGCAGTAACTATTGCCCTAACTCGGGTTGTGGCTGCAGTAACTATTGCCTTAACTCGGGTTGTCATTGCAGTAACTATTGCCTTAACTCGGGTTGTCATTGCAGTAACTATTTCCTTAACTTGGTATGTGGGTGCCGTAACTATTGCCTTAACTCGGGTTGTCGTTGCAGTATCTATTGCCCTAACTCGGGTTGTTGGTGCAGTAACTATTGCCTTAACTCGGGTTGTCATTGCAGTAACTATTGCCTTAACTCGGGTTGTCATTGCAGTTACTATTGCCTTTAGTCGGGTTGTCATTGCAGTAACTATTGCCCTAACTCGGGTTGTGGCTGCAGTAACTATTGCCTTAACTCGGGTTGTCATTGCAGTAAACATTTCCTTAACTTGGTATGTGGGTGCCGTAACTATTGCCATAACTCGAGTTGTCATTGCAGTAACTATTGCCTTAACTCGGGTTGTCATTGCAGTAACTATTGCCTTAACTCTGGTTGTCATTGCAGTAACTATTGCCTTAACTTGGTATGTGGGTGCCGCAACTATTGCCTTAACTCGGGTTGTCATTGCAGTAACTATTGCCTTAACTTGGTATGTGGGTGCCGTAACTATTGCCTTAACTTGGGTTGTCATTGCAGTAACTATTGCCTTAACTTGGTATGTGGGTGCCGTAACTATTGCCTTAACTCGGGTTGTCATTGCAGTAACTATTGCCTTAACTCGGGTTGTCATTGCAGTAACTATTGCCTTAACTCGGGTTGTCATTTCAGTAACTATTGCCCTAACTCGGGTTGTGGCTGCAGTAACTATTGCCTTAACTCGGGTTGTCATTGCAGTAAACATTTCCTTAACTTGGTATGTGGGTGCCGTAACTATTGCCATAACTCGGGTTGTCATTGCAGTAACTATTGCCTTAACTCGGGTTGTCATTGCAGTAACTATTGCCTTAACTCTGGTTGTCATTGCAGTAACTATTGCCTTAACTTGGTATGTGGGTGCCGCAACTATTGCCTTAACTCGGGTTGTCATTGCAGTAACTATTGCCTTAACTTGGTATGTGGGTGCCGTAACTATTGCCTTAACTTGGGTTGTCATTGCAGTAACTATTGCCTTAACTTGGTATGTGGGTGCCGTAACTATTGCCTTAACTCGGGTTGTCATTGCAGTAACTATTGCCTTAACTCGGGTTGTCATTGCAGTAACCATTTACTTAACTTGGTATGTGGGTGCCGTAACTATTGCCTTAACTTGGGTTGTCATTGCAGTAACTATTGCCTTAACTCGGGTTGTCATTGCAGTAACTATTGCCTTAACTCGGGTTGTCATTGCAGTAACTATTGCCCTAACTCGGGTTGTCATTGCAGTAACTATTGCCTTAACTCGGGTTGTCATTGCAGTAACTGTTGCCTTAACTCGGGTTGTCATTGCAGTAACTATTGCCCTAACTCGGGTTGTCATTGCAGTAACTATTGCCTTAACTCGGGTTGTCATTGCAGTACCATTGCCTTAACCCGGGGTGTTGGTGTCTTAACGTTTGCCTAAACATGAATATTGATGAAATATTGCCTCAACTCGGGCTGTGGTAGCAGTAACTTTTGCCTAAAATCGGGTTGAGACTGCAGTTTCTATTGCTTCAATTTGGGTTGTTGGTGCAAATGATAGTTTTAAATTCGGGTTGTTGGTGCCGTTACTATCACACCAGATCGGACTGTGGTACAGATTCAATTCCCTCAACTGGGGGGGGGGGGTGCAGAAACTATTGCAGTTAATATTGCTTCAACTCGGTTGGTGGGTGCAGTTTTTATTGCCTCAACTCGGGTGGTAAGTGCAGTTTTTATTGGCTCAACTCGGGTGGTGTTTCAGTTTCTATTGACTCGACTCGGGTCATTGATGTGGTTACTATTGCTTCAACTCGGGTCATTGATGCAGTTATTATTGCCTCAACTCGGGTCATTGATGCAGTTACTATTGCTTTAACTCGGGTGGTGGGTGTAATTTTAATTGCCTAAAACCGGGTTGTGTTGCAGGTTTTACTGCCTCAACTCGGTTGATTGGTGCAGTTACTATTGTTTCAACTCGTGTGGTAGTTGCAGTTTTTATTGCCTCAACTAGGGTGGTGGACGCAGTTTTTATTGCCTCAACACGGACTCCGGGTGCAGTTTCTTTTGCCTCAACTCGGGTGCTGGTGCACTTTCTTTTGTCTCAAGTCGGGTTTTGGTTGCCGTAACTATAACATGGCTTGTATGATCTACGGTAACGCAACATAATTGAACACGAACAAAATGTTTTTAAATAAGTTATTGTATTAGTAATGTGTTGATAAGATTACATATAGGTATTCTGTTATAATAAATTTGTATTGTAACATGAATATTGGCCTTTTATTAAATAAATGTTCCTTCGTTCGTTCGTTCGTCTTAGATCGATAGTGATATTTATTTCTTTTTTTAAAAGTATATTTGAACTATAAATCATGCTATATTTATTGACTTTATTTATTTTTATATATATATATATTCTTTCCTTGTTGTATATTCGGTTGGGTGGAGTATGTTATAGAACATGTATACAAAAATTATAGCCATATTAAAATCTATATTTGTGTATTTGTATTATTATGTATGAACACTAAATAATCGCTTATTTGGAGGATGTTAAGTGAGGATCTTTCCGGTTTATTGAATATATACTATTTCAAAATACAAATTCTTTAAAACCATTTGATATAATAAGTCAGAATTTAGCTCATGATTCGCTCTATTTATTGTAGAAAAAACAAGGTGTATGGATATTTCGCAATAATGGTATGAATATAAACCCCCATTGACAGGTTAAGGTAGCTTTACATTTGTGTCGGCTAGCATTTAATATGAGGTAAGTTTATCACTACAGAAACTTTATGCCTGCATTTTCCCATTAATTTAATGACATTGATAAATTAGTTCATGCTGATACATGCCGTTCGTTTTGAAATAATGCAGATTAATTAACAGCCTTTTACGATGCAAATTTGGTGGGAAGCCTAAATTGACAAATTTAAACATTACTTTGCAAGGTTTAAATAAAAACCTTGTGCAACATTTTCTGGTGTGATATGGAAGATCTGTTGAAATTCCATTTGCAACCAAACCGAAATGCCTTTCGACTAGTTTCTGAGAGTATCGAGCTTGTACAGCTGTTAGAAATAATCTCTACTGCATTGTCTGGACACTTTAAATGCATTAAAGATTTTACGAAATAAAGAAAATGTGCAAGCGTTTGACTAGGTAACTAGTTCCTTATACTTTATATTTTGTTACTCTCAAACAGTGTTACATTCCATAAATTGCCTTTATATGTATCAACCAAGAAGTGCGTTTATTCTCATTTCTATTTAAGAATATTTTGAATAAGAAATGAACTAGTTCCCTTATTTCTCAATAGAAAAAGGAATTAGGAATAAGAAAGTCACTTCGCTTATCTCTATGAACCCCAATGGAAATTACTCTTCCCAATGGTTTCACGGTTAACATTGCTGCTGTATCGTGTTTCACTTTTAAGCAATATTACCATTATCATAATTACATGTTTGCTTATTCATCTTATGGCACACAAGAAATGTTGATGTAAGTTGTGTTCTTGTTGTTTTAATAAATACTAATGTTTTGCTGTTTTGACTTTTAACGATCAATAAAAAATCTATATATGATTTGTGTACAGATGAAAATAATATTAACCTTTCTTAATAAATACCTACGTGGCCACAAATTCCTAAACTAAAAAGCGCCATATATCGCTAATATTGTTAATCTGTATATTAAAATAGAATTTTTGTTTTGCATTATCCTATATTGAGCGCCTTTAATGGGCAAACCTTTGATCATCTCATATGATGTGCTAAAGTGTAGCCGACACATGGGCAATGCAGTATTCACTATTGGGGCGATACTTACTAGACTTACTGATAATGCAGATCCTACATGTATATATGTTGTGTGCGGGTAGCCTTGCTAGCCAGTGTTGCCCTTTGCCCAGGTAGTCCGGGGCACAACCGGGGCGTGAACAAGGCTTCAGACATGGTGGGCAGTGTTCAATGTCCGAGCGAACTGTTTTTACTGGTGCTGTATCTCGATAGCCTTTTTATAGCCAGTTTTCCCGTTACCCTTGTGGACTGGGGTGTGGGAAAGGCATCGAACATGGTTACGTGCTCTACGCCATCATCACGCGATGATTATTTTTATGAATTAATGTCTGTGACCAACGAAGTATCTCCTATTGTACTTCATCGCTTGCGCTAGCAAGTCTTACCCTTGTGAGCTGGGGTGTGACGATCAATGAACAAGACGAGAAAAGGAAACGGCAGGGGACATGTGTCGAGCACAACATCTCTCTGAACGATGCATGCATTCAAATATTAAGAATGCGGCCATTAAGTATCTCCTATTGCAGTTCAGCGCTGGCCTTGCTGGAGAGTGTTGCCTTGATAATCTGGGGTTTGACCGGCGATGAACATGACAGGGAACTTTGTAGCGTGCACAACATCACCGAGCGATGCTTGTTTTCATTTAAGTATGTAGTCATTTAAGTATCTCTTATTGCAGTTCAGCGCTAGCCTTGCTGGCAAGTGTTGCTTTGATGGGTTTGGGTGTGACTGGCGATGGACATGACAGGGAACAAGGTAGCGTTCACAACATCATCTCGGAGCGGTGCTGTCCGAGTGATGAATGCTACCCCTCTCAGATGGACATGGCCGCCCTCAACAATGTCATGAACGGGCACTTGCTGTTGCCAAGCTTCCCAGAGTACAGTAAACAGGCACATATGTACAACACCGTTGAACAGAGGTAAAGTGTTTATAATGCTCATATATATACAACACCGTTGAACAGAGCTCAACTGTCTATATTGCCCTAATATGTACTACACCGTTGAACAGAGGTCAATTGTTTATAATGGCCTAATATGTACAACACCGTTGAACAGAGGTCAATTGTTTATAATGGCCTTATATGTACAACACCGTTGAACAGAGGTCAACAATTTATAATGCCCTTATATGTACAACACCGGTCAACAGTGGTCTACTGTTTATAATGCCCTTATATGTACAACACCGTTGAACAGAGGTCAACTGTCTATAATGCCCTTATATGTACAACACCGTTGAACAGAGGTCTACTGTTTATAATGCCCTTATATGTACACCACCGTTGAACAGAGGTCAACTGTCTATAATGCCCTTATATGTACAACTCCGTTGAACAGAGGTCAACTGTTTATAATGCCCTAATATGTACAACACCGTTGAACAGAGGTCAACTGTCTATAATGCCCTAATATGTACAACACTGTTGAACAGAGGTCAACTGTCTATAATGCCCTAATATGTACACCACGGTTAAACAGCAACCTATCGTGTATCTAACCTGATGTACGTGTTATACACTCGACTAAGTTACCACCATGCGTATATTCATGTACACAGGTACCCAAATTTGATCGCCGTGGTTAAGAACGCTGGTAATATCCAGAAAGCGGTGCAGTTCGCGCGGAAATACAACTTACACGTGACAGTGCGGAGCTCGGGTCATGGCTATGTGGGCCGCTCCACGTGGGAGGGAAGTTTCCTCATAAGCCTGTCCGAGATGAACGAGATGGAGATAGACTTGAGCACGGAGAGGAGCCCACATGGCACGGTTAAGGTGCAGACCGGGTTACAATGGCAGGAGGTATACAAGGAAGTTAGAACCGTGCAATTTTGCCATGCATTAAGTTTGATAGCTAATTGTAACAGGTAGTTTGAGAACGAAATACGTTGGTGGTTCTTGAACCGTGCAGTTTTACCGTGCATTAAGGTTGATGGCTAATAGAAACATGCAGATTTACCATGCATTTAGTCTGATAGGTAATAAAAACATGCAGTTGTACCATGCATTAAGTCTGATAACTAATAGAAACATGCTGTTTTACCATGCATTAAGTCTGATAGCTAATAGAAACATGTAGTTTTACCCTGTTTTAAGTCTGATAGCTAATAGAAACATGCAGTCTTACTATGCATTAAGTCTTATAGCTAATAGAAACGAGCAGTAAGGGTATTGAATTTGTTGGAGGTTGTTGAATCGTGCAGTTTACCACGCATTAAGTCTGATAGCTAATCGTGCAGTTTTACCGTGCATTAAGGTTGATAGCTAATAGAGACATGCATTTTTAATATGCATTAAGGTTGATAGCTAATATAAACATGCAGTTTACCATAAAATAAGTTTGATAGCTAATAGAAACATGCAGTTTTACTATGCATTAAGTTTGAGAGCTAATAGAAACATGCAGTTTTACCATGAAATAAGTTTGATAGCTAATAGAAACATGCAGTTTTACAATGCATTAAGTTTGATAGCTAATAGAAACATGCAGTTTTACCATGCATTAAGTTTGATAGCTAATAGAAACGTGCAGTTTGAGTATGGAATATGTTTGGTGGTTGTTGAATCGCGCAATTTACCCTGCATTAAGTCTAATAGCTAATAGAAACGTCCAGTTCGAGCATGGACTATGTTTGATAGTTGTTGAACCGACATGCAGTTTTACAATGGATTAAGTCTGATAGCTAATAGAAACGTGCAGTTTGAGTATGGAATATGTTTGGTGGTTGTTGAATCGTGCATTTTACTCTGCATTAAGTCTGATAGCTAATAGAAACGTGCAGTTTTACCATGCATTAAGTTTGATAGCTAATAGAAACATGCAGTTTTACCATGCTTTCAGTCTGATTGCTAATAGAAACGTGTAGTTTGAACACGTTTCAGGTTTACCATACAATACGTTTTGTGGTCATGTAATCAGCAGTTTTGTCGTGCAATAAATCTGATATCTTATTAAGCAGCCCAGAGTTAAAGGTAGATAATTGAACAACGTGATTTTACCATGCAAGTTGGGAGATATGTGAACGTTGCAGTTCTTCGGGTGAAAGCGAAAAGGTTCAATCTTCTTCATTATTTAATGTCACTTAGAACCTTTTCGCATTCACCACTCGAGTTATACCATGTAATAAGTTTTTATGGTTATTTGACAATGCAGTTTTTCCATGCAATAAGTTTTTTATGGATAATTTAACTATGCAGTTTTTCCATGCAAAATAATATGGGAATATTTGTAAAATACAACTTAACCATTTAAAATGTTTGGTAGAGAATTAAACGTTGCAGAAGTACCGTGCAACATGTCTTGTAAATAATTGAACATTGCAGTTTTTAAATGCAATAACTTAGATAACTTGCAATAACCGTAAGGAGACTCGGATCGCACGCATATGGCCGTCAACGGTAAGGCGACATGGATCAGACACAGTTCATCGTAACCATGAGGAGTCTCGCATCACACGAAGTCGCCCGTGAACCCAAGAAGGAGACTCGGATCAAACGCAGTTGGTCAAGAACAGTACGGAGGCTCGCATCACACGCAAATGACTGTGAACCGTAACGAGACTCGGATCAAACACAGTTAACCGTGAACCGTAATGAGACTCGGATCACACACAGTTGGTCGTGAACTGTAACGAGACTCGGATCAAACACAGTTGACCGTGAACCGTAACGAGACTCGGATCGCACGCAGTTCACCGTGAACCGTAACGAGACTCGGATAACACACAGTTGACCGTGAACCGTAACGAGACTCGGATCAAACACAGTGAACCGTGAACCGTAACGAGTCTCGGATCAAACACAGTTGACCGTGAATCGTAACGAGACTCGGATCACCCACAGGTTGGTCTTGAACTGTAACGATACTCGGATCGCACACAGTTGACCGTGAACCGTAACGAGACTCTGATCGCACACAGTTGACCGTGAACAGTAAGGAGACTGGAATCACACCATTTGACCGTGAACCGTAACGTGACTCGGATCAAACACAGTTGACCGTGAACCGTAACGAGACTCGGATCGCACACAGTTGACCGTGAACAGTAAGGAGACTCGGATCGCACACAGTTGTTCGTGAACTATACTGAGACTCGGATCAAACACAGTTGACCGTGAACTGTAACGAGACTCGGTTCACACACAGTTGGTCGCGAACTGTAACGAGACTCGGATCAAACACAGTTGACCATAAACCGTAACTAGACTCGGATCGCACACAGTTGAATGTGAACAGTATGGAGACTCGGATCACACGCAGTTGACCGTTAACCATGAGTAAACTCGGATCACACGCAGTTGTCCGTGAACCATGAGTAAACTCGGATCACACGCAGTTGTCCGTGTGAGTTGCACATTCTCCGCCTGATATTTGAGAAACACATGAGACAGTAACCGTGGTATTCACACCATTATGGGCTGTCAATTTGATGAATGTGTTTCAGTTGAATGCGGTCGGGCGTGTTGTGGTGGGCGGCAGCGGGTGGCTACACGCTGGGTGGTGGGCACAGCCCCTTGTCCCGTTCCCTTGGATACGCCGTCGACAACCTGTTAGAGGCTCAGGTAGGGACTAATTAGAAAGATAGTGTTAACCGAGTACCTTTTAAATAAGCTATCTAATGATTGTACTGCGTGTCAACGGACTGATATCATGAGCAGAAAAATATGTTTTCAACCTTACCGAACACATGTACGAAAACGATTTTTGTTCAGGAAATAAATACAAAACATCGACATGTATGAAAATCGACACATAGCAGTATTCTTTAAGTAGTTATTTAATAATATTAAGTTTCATTTTCAAAAAGGTGGTGTTTTCTGACGGTTCCATCGCCACTGCGACAGGGGCGGCGGCGGAGGTACATTTGGAATTGCCGTCTTTTTTCTGTACCGCCTGCACCCAATGCCGTCACAGATGGTAGTTTTCAATATGCCCGCTCCCATTGAAATGAACGTTTTTGGGATAAACTATTTTGAAGAGGTATTAGAAGTATGTGAGAAGGTACTGGAGAAAATGTCGCCTATGGGGTGGCTAATGGATGCTTAACAACTTTCCGGGATCTTTCGTGGACCCCGGCTCCAAATCCATTATCATTTTCAAGGGATTGCTAACATTCTACTTTAACAAGTTTGCACCCTGGAATGGATCCGAACACAAAGAATTAGAGGCTGCAGTCAACTGGGCAAGAAGCAAGTGAGTATATACAATTGTACAAGGCATTAGACACTGATGTTAATGAGCGGCGGCTATGTTCACTGCTATTTATTTTATTTTCTAGGCAAAAAATGTAAGGTAATACAATTCCATTATGCGCGATCTAACAATCTGATACTTAAGTCTGATAAATTATAGAATCTTGATTGTGTTTCCTGGAGAGAAACGAGTTCTGGTTAGGGTTTTGAGAGGCCATGCGAAAGTTACTCTGTTGAAATGAACCAACGAGTGCATGTGTGAGAGTTGGACACCTTTACCACTAAAATTATTCTTACCCTGTTTAGGATCAAACCCATTTGTTCAGGTGCGAGAGGTTGACACCAACACCACTTAACCACTCTGGCCCTGTTAGAGATCAAACCCACAACTTCATTTGTGAGAGATAGCCACCTACACCATAAACTACTCTCACTCTGTGTGAGCGACTGAAACCTATACCACTTAACCATTCTCACCCTGTTAGAGATCGGACTCTACCCCTCATGTGGGAGCGACAAACACCTTATACCACTTAACCATTCTCACCCTGTTTAGGATCGGGCCCATGCCCTCCTGTGTGAGCGATTGGCACCTTTACCACTAAAACCATTCTCACCCTGTTAAGGATCGGGCCCAAGCCGTCCTGTGTGAGCGATGAACACCTATACCCCTAAACCATTCTCACCCTGCTTAGGATCGGGCCCAAGCCCTCCTGTGCGAGCGATGAACACCTATACCACTAAACAACTCTGACCATGTTTGGGATCGGGCCCAAGCCCTCCTGTGTGAGTGATGAACACATATACCACTAAACCATTCTCACCCTATTTAGGATCGGGCCCAAGCCCTCCTGTGCAAGCGATGAACACCTAAACCACTAAACCATTCCCACCCTATTAACGATCGGGCCCAAGCCCTCCTGTGCGAGCGATGAACACCTAAACCACTAAACCATTCTCACCCTATTTAGGATCGGGCCGAAGCCCTCCTGTGCGAGCGATGAACACCTATACCACTAAACCACTCTGACCATGTTTAGGATCGGGTCCAAGCCCTCCTGTGTGAGCGATGAACACCTTTACCACTAAACCACTCTGACCATGTTTAGGATCGGGCCCAAGCCCACCTGTTTGACAAAAGGCCACCTATATCAGTAAACCACTCTGACCATGTTTCGGATCAAACCCACTACCTCTTGTGTGAAAAGTGGACACCTATACACAGTCTGACCCTGTTGGGGAACGAACCCACGTCCTCCTATGTGAGAGATGGACGTCTTTACCACTAAACCACTCTCACCCTGTTTGAGATCGACCCTCGTCCTCCTATGTGAAAGATGGACACCTTTAACACTCAACAACTTTCACCCTGTTTGAGATCGACCCAGTTCCTTCTGTGTGAGAGGTGGCCATCTTTACCACTAAACCACTAACACCCTGTTTGAGATCGACCCACTTCCTTCTGTGTGAGAGGTGGACACCTTTACCACTTAACTACTCTCACCCTGTTTGAGATCGACCCATATCCTTCTGTGTGAGAGGTGGACACCTTTACCACTCAACCACTTTCACCCTGATTGATATCGACCCATATCCTTCTGTGTGAGAGGTGGACACCTTTACCACTAAATCACTCACACCCTGTTTGAGATCGACCCATTTCCTTCTGTGTGAGAGGTGGACACCTTTACCACTTAACCACTATCACCCTGTTTGAGATCGACCCATTTCCTTCTGTGTGAGAAATTGACACCTTTACCACTTAACTACTATCACCCTGTTTGAAATCGACCCATTTCCTTTATGTGTGGGAGGTGGACACCTTTACCACTAAACCACTAACACCCTGTTTGAGATCGACCCATTTCCTTCTATGTGAGAGGTGGACACCTTTACCACTAAACCACTCTCACCCTGTTTGAGATCGACCAACTACCTCCTGTGTGAGAGGTGGACACATTTGCCACTCAACCACTCTCACCCTGTATGAGATCGACCCACTTCCTTCTATGCGAGAGGTGGACACCTTTACCACTTAACTACTCTCACCCTGTTTGAGATCGACCCACTTCCTTCTGTGTGAGAGGTGGACACCTTTACCACTCAACCTCTTTCCTCCTGTTTGAGATCGACCCACTACCTTCTGTGTGAGAGGTGGACACCTTTACCACTAAACCACTCACACCCTGTTTGAGATCGACCCATTTCCTTCTGTGTGAGAGGTGGACACCTTTACCACTTAACCACTCTCACCCTGTTTGAGATCGACCCATTTCCTTCTGTGTGAGAGGTGGACACCTTTACAACTAACCCACTCTCACCCTGTTTGCGATCGACCCATTTCCTTCTGTGTGAGAGGTGGACACCTTTACCACCCAACCACTCTCACCCTGTTTGAGATCGACCAACTACCTCCTGTGTGAGTGGTGGGTACTTTTACCACTCAACCACTCTCACCCTGTTTGAGATCGACCCACTTCCTTCTATGTGAGAGGTGGACACCTTTACCACTAAACTACTCTCACCCTGTTTGAGATCGACCCACTTTCTTCTGTGTGAGAGGTAGACACCTTTACCACTCAGCCTCTTTCATCCTGTTTGAGATCGACCCACTTCCTTCTGTGTGAGATATGGACACCTTTACCACTAAACCACTCCCACCCTCTTTAAGATCGACCCATTTCGTTCTGTGTGAGAGGTGGACACCTTTACAACTTAACCACTATCACCCGGTTTGATATCGACCCACTTCCTTCTATGTGAGAGGTGGACACCTTTACCACTCAACAACTCTCACCCTGTTTGAGATCGACCCATATCCTTCTATGTGATAGATGGACACCTTTACCAGTAAACCACTCCCACCCTGTTTGAGATCGACCCGTATCCTTCTATGTGAGCGGTGGACACCTTTACCACTAACCCACTCTCACCCTGTTTGAGATCGACCCATTTCCTTCTATGTGAGCGGTGGACACCGTTACCACTCAACAACTCCAACCCTGTTTGAGATCGACCCACTTCCTTCTGTGTAAGAGGTGGATATAAATGCCAATAATCCACGCTCACCTTATAAGGGATACAACCCACACCCTCCTGTGTAAGGGGTGGACATAAATGCTACTTAACCACTCTCATCCTATAAGGGTTTTACCCACTCTCTCCCGTGTGAGAGGTGGACATAAATACTACTAAACCACTCTCACCCTGTTTGAGATCGGCCCCAATACCTTATGTGTAAGAGGTGGATATAAATACCAATAATCCACGCTCACCCTGTAAGGGATATAACCCACACCCTTCTGTATGAGGGGTGGACATAAATACTACTAAACCACTTTCACCCTGATAGGGATTGACCACACTGCCTCTGTATAAGAGGTGGACATAAATACAACTAAACCACTCTCACCCTGTAAGGGAACTAACCCACACCCTCCGGTGTGAGGGGTGGACATAAATTCTACTAAACCACTCTCACCCTATGAGGGATCTAACCCAAACCCTCCCGTGTGAGGGATGGACATAAATACTACTAGACCACTCTCACCCTATAAGGGATCTAACCCACACCCTCTTGTGGGAGGGGTGGACATAAATACCACTAAACCACTCTCACCCTGTTGGCGATCTAACGGTTTACCCTCTGTGTGAGAGGTGGACACCTTTACCACTCTTAATTTTAACCATTCCGTAGACATGAAATATTTTTCTTTTGCTTTTTATTATTTATCATACTGATATCATATACATATATTTAAATCAGTTTATAAACAGGTATTCTACCAGAACCATACAAGCATTGATCATAAATAGACAAGTCGCGAAACGCGGTGTGTACATTTACTTGAACGTATAGCTACACGTGCGTTGAGGTTATTTTTATTTTTAGAGAAAATTCACTTTATATAAACCACTTTAGCCGTAGTATCGAATATGCCATGCTAAACAATGTACACATGGCTGGATGTTGCATAAGAAGTGATGTGCAACCTCTCTTTTCTCTAATATGATCATGACTTCGCGTGTCAATAACCATGGACTTTTAAACGTACTTTTCCGGCAAATACTTGGCCAAAGTTATACTTTATCCTCATGATACCACCTTGCATTTGTCAATTTCCATTTATTCTGTGTTTTTGAAACCTTTTAATGCACCAGTCAATTGAAACCACGCCCACCGATGTTCGGGGAATAGAGGGGACTTTGACTTCCGGTCCAGCCAAACCCGAGTAAATTCCCCTCCCTGCAAGAACGAACTGCTGGTAAAATCCCCGCCAAATGCCCCCGCACCTCCATGACCATAGGTAAGGCTCTTTCTCGCTATTTTTGCGAGAGGTCAAAACCACCGTATTCACCCGGCACTGCGCGGACACCTGGAAGGTGAAAATTACGGCCCATTTCCCCGGGTATCCTCAGTGTACTCCCGGACCTTGGTGGCCGTGGTTACAGTTGACTAGCATAATGTAATTCTCCATAGATGGAACTATGCCAAACCGACCGACCATAGTTCCTTTATGTCTAGTACTTCAAAAAGATAAAATTATTTTTTAACAGACAAGTACCATTCACCATCACAAACAAGACCGATTTCTGGGACTACGAGAAAGACCTATATGACCCGCCAATCGTGCGCGCATATATGGCGAACACCTTGTTGCAGCCGGGACAGGCCAGGGAGGATTTCCGGGCCTTTATGAGGGAGCAGCTGTTTGTGGGAGTGGCCAGAGATTTGTGGATTGCATGCACAGGGGCTCTTTTGGGAGGTAAGGTAAACGACGGTGTTAAGCTTGACGAAAAACCAATCAGTGTTAAAAAATGCTCCTTTTCAACAAAGGTCGGAGGGACAAATTTATTAAAAATATTATAAAGAATGAAAAAAAGCTTCAAAATTTGATATGCATAGTTATTTATTTAACTTTTACTGGAGACGCTTTTTACATCATTTTTGCAACATGAAATGTATCTTTAATTAATAAAATATAAGTCAAAAGACACACCCTTCTGAAATAGCACTAATGCAATCGCAGCACGGTAATTTTGTCAAACAATGTCGGTTGCATCCATCTTAAAGGAAAAACCACGGAAGGTCCTTTAGGGAGCACACCCTAACATCCGGGCTATCGATCAACAGTGACGTCATTGTCATGTGGACTCTCCCTGGGCGACGCCGAAAGTGGGGTCCCTCTCTTGAATCAGACCACAGATAAGAACGAGCTTATCGAATACTTCCAGACGTTTGCAAAAGGAATAAGAAAGTAAGAATTATTAACTCAACATAGTTTGCGTTTTACTTGCCTTGTCCCCGTTATATGTATGACTGCGAGGTCGCGACCTATTGTCGCTATAGTAGCTTTTGTTTAATTTCTAATGTCCTTGTGTGCAAATTTGTAAAGAAGATGTTACACTTCGTGAACAAGAAGTGTGCGGTTAAGATTCAGATTACCTTGAATGGTACTTTATACCTGTCGTTACACCCGAAAACGTTTGAAACTTTATATCGTAGAAGTAACATATACACATTACATTCAGATCTTCTTCCATTGTACAAGATTACTTTATACATGTTGCCAAACACGACATGTACTTTAATGTGTATGTACTATGTACAGCTTCATTTACATGGTCAAGTTACACCTGAGTCTCAAAGCCGTTTGCAAATGATCACATAAAGCTTGTACTTGCAGCTCCCATAAATCACTCGCTTGCAAATCAAATCCATAAATCACTCGCTCACGAATATCACACACGTAAATCACGCGCGTGAATAACACTCATAAATCACACATACAAATCACACGCAATACACCTGCGTAAATTCCACGCATAAACCACTCTCATAAATCACACACATGAATAACTCACATAAATCACTCGCATGAATCACACCCATACGTCGCACGCATAGATCTCTCTTAAAATTCACACACAGTAATCACTCTCATAAATCACACACATAAATTACTCGCATAAATCACTCATATGAATCACACACATACGTCGCACGCATAGATCACTCGCATAAATCACACACAGTAATCACTCGCATAAATCACACACAGTAATCACTCATAAAAGTCGCACACAGTAATCACTCGCATAAATCACACACAGTAAGTATACGCATAAATAAACCGCATAAATAAAACACAAATCACACACATAAATAACATATAAATAAAACGCGTAAAAACACAAACAAATCACAAACATAAAAAACATATAAATATCACGCATAAACAACAAATAAATAACACGCATAAATACCACACATATAAGATACACACATAAACAACACGCTAAAAAAACATACATAAATCATTCGCATTGACCATACGCATAAAATGCTTCACTTTTCGTATCATACATTCTAGACGTGTATAATATGCATATACATGAATGACGTATTGCACAAAAAGTTCCCGTACTACTAGTGCTTACTATAACCATTGCATTACAATGCATCCCCTCTATCTGATTGTTTATTAACGGCATTAACAGACAAGTGTAACGTATCACCCATATGCCATATTTTGCAGTTTCGGGAGCGGTATGTACTTGAACGAGCCGTGGAAAGATAACCCTTACTGGAAGGAGGACTTCTGGGGAACCGAGAATTACGAGTGTCTGTTATGATGTATCTCTTATCAGAAGCTAATCTTTTAACATGTTCGCTTCCCTCGCTATAGTGATTATCGTTAATAACAACTTTGATTATTGCTGCTTTGTCAAAGCTTGTCGGAGGTCATGGCGAATAGCAGCATCGGCTTATAAGACTGGACGACGATTGGTCAATCGATGATCGAGTGGTTGATTTGATTGACAGGTCATAACATGCCAATTATGGCGCTGTGGAACATGACTGCCTCAATTACTTAAACGTTATATTTGCATGAAAGGTAAACATATAGGTGAACATAAATAAGCTGGTATCCAGTTCCATTTAATTGAATATTCTAAGTCTTTCAATGCATGTATATTCCGACGCGCTTCTCTAGATGTTATTGAATGACAACAATGGTAACCAGATAACTAGTAACTCTACGCCATATCAAGTCTGTGTTGTAATATGACAATACGTTTAATATTCAAACATCGTTTGTAGTGTATAACTGCAAACATATGAGAATAATATGAAATATCACGTACTAATAAATATTTTGTGTATGTTTTTTTGTTTTATCAAGTCAACTTGTTCCTGTATTAAGTCCACTATTTTCATCATGTATCAGTTTGAAAGTACATTGAATATATGATTAATCGATAAGGTGGTCTATTAAGGATTTATTCTTATTTTTCGTGCGTTCATGCAGTACGAACGCTCGGCCGCGATTATGCAAACCCATGAAGCGCGTTAGCGCTTTTTGGAACATTTGCGGAAAATTTGCGGCTGTTTATTTTTGTATTCCGATTTTACTTTTTGCAGAACTCCCTGGGTTAAGTCATATCATATCATATTTTGGGCGCTTTGCAAATAATATATGAAACCTTAACCTGAACACGATAGAATTTCGTACCAAATTAGCAGATGTTTGAAGCAATAACTGAGAAAAAAATCAGTTAAATAATAACTTTTCCGAGTAAAGCATTTTTTGTCAAGTTGATTGAAGAATTACTCATTTTTCGTCACGAATTTAAACGCATCTGCTCAATAATAACCCTGTACACTACGGCTTGAAATACCAGAATTTGTCATGTGTTAATCCGAAACTGACATATAAAAGAGGCATGAGGCAGATGTAAAATATCTAACCATGGTAATTATTACAAATTCGAACACTAATATATTGAAATACAAAAAGCGATGCGACTATCATTTGACACGACTTTGTAAGCATTTCAATTTTACTTTAAATATCGCTTTTTCATTTTTGATGAAATATGTAGTTATATTAGTGAAATAAAACCTTTGCGTATCATACATGTATTTCATATGAATATAAAGAACAATGCCAAAGACTACAGGTGTTCAGTTATTTAATTTCATTTGATTTAATTTTTAAAGAACTAAGCACTTACTTGATTTTTTAAAAACATAAAAATCGATTGATAATGATGAATTACGGTTCACTCTTAATTAAACACACTACATGAATAGTCAGAATATCAATTGGTGCACAAGTGTTCTCTTCGCTGAATTCTCGCAGTGCACACAGCCATTAATCACCAAATCAGGCATGAGCTCTAACCATAGGAGAGATAGACTCGAATCTGTTCATGAACGAGTTGGGGTTCCAGCTGTAGAGAAGAAGGGTTTGGGTGGAGTCGGACAACCGTTTCTTTAGCTGGTCTAACAGCTTTGTCAGAGGATCTATAAATAAAAGCAGTTAAGAATTGATAAATGTAAGTCACTCCATTACTTCGGCTTATGGTAAGAGAACATTTTATTGTGTTTTAGCCGGTAACCGGGATCGCTGACTGTGTTGCACCTGACGTTTACAATGTTGCACCTGTAATTGACGGTGTTCCACCTTATGTTGGCGGTATTGCACCTAATGTTGGCGGCGTTCCACCTAATGTTGGCGGCGTTGCACCTACCGTATACAGTGTTGCAACTATCTATAAAGCGAATGAACATTCTACATCAAACCGATACTTCCATTTTCTTTTTAGTTTGTATGAGTTTGCGTTTTCGAATGTCCAGAATTAAATGTTCATTACGTCTATATATATTTAATAAAGACAACTGAACCAGCAGTTATGCATGAAGCATATCTACAGGACTCATTTTCAAATCAATTCTCAATGGTAAGCGCAGGAATGACTGATTTAAAGACTGAGACCAAAACATTTGAAAATGTTGAAACCTTTGACTCAATAGTGTGTTGTTGTTGTTGTTGTTGTTGTTGTTGTTGTTATCCGTTTGCATGTGGCTTTTTATTGTTCCAACACAAGATGATTATAGCACATGATTCGTAACTTAGTTTGTCCCTGAAGTATATATTACGTAATTGATAACTTGTAACAAAAAGAGGTTGATTTATAGCAATGATACAATCACGTGGATTATTAATAATATATATGATCAAATATAAGACGTCTACCAGGAGGGGGCTCGGCACCGTTGTTGGGACCATCTACCCACCATGAGTGACCGTCATCCGATATACCGTACCTGCAAGGGAACTTAGCGTTTAATACATGAGAACCTGTTTTTTTATCATCGCAACAGTGAGCTGAGTGTATATATATTCAATTACATTCAACATGCTTTTGTTTTATAGATCAGAAATAATGTCAAAGATTATAAACACATACACGCATATAAACGCATATAAACACATAAATATGTATCTATATAATCCATGAAATGTTATCTACGTCTTGCTAGTTTCATTATCCGATTCTGAATTACCAAATTGGCACAAAACTCAATTTCTCGAGCTAACTTCAAATACAACTACCTAATGCGTATTTTTCTAACCAAGGAAACGAACTTTTTTTCTTATTCGTAACTCAAAACTAAGAAATTATTAAACCTGACATAACAGTCAAACTTAGAATGTAATAAAAGCCTTAGTGGAATGGATGTACTTGGTTAAGGATTATCAAAGAAACTGTAAAGGCTGGGAAGTTTGCATGAGATTTATTTTTTACAATTTCGCGTGCTATATTTTTGCTTGAAGATGAAACCTTAGCTCTGATGCCAGACAAAAACCTTTTTAAACCTAGAGATAAAATGATCTGGCTTGTTAGCATATACGTAGAAAAAAATATTTTCAAATTGATAACCAAACGGTATGCTCTATTTTCATAAAAACACCTTTTGTACTGACCTTGTATCACTCGGTTTACACTTATAGAAGGAAGTCCTCTTCAGCAGTCCCAGGGAGAAGATGTAATGTTCCGCTGTCTGCGCGATGTAGATCTTCCGCTGCTCCCGGAAGTCACCCTTTCCCTCGAACACCAGCGTTTTGCACCCTGGCAAAGCGACAGAAGGCATATCTTTCTTGCTTTTATGATAAATGTTTGATGCCGTTAGTGATACGATCATATCGAAGAGTCCATGCACAATTTCAGTCAGTCGCTACTTTCAACGCTTGAGGTAAATGTGGGTATTATAGATTGTTTAAAAAATGTTGTGAATACACCGCCTAAACGGTTAAATTATAATATCCGAGAAAAAAGAAACAACTATTTGCACTGAGAAGTTACATGTAGTTGGTGGAAAATAAACCCAAATGACAGAACGTGCCATCTTTCTGATACTGAGTGTGTTTGTAAAGAATTTAATTATTTGCAAGAGTTTAGAAAATTCAGTAACGGAATACGACGTTTCCTTTATAGCTATACTTATGTAACACCAAATATAAAAAGAGATCTGTTTGTTTCAGTGTAAGATCGTAATTCATTTCACCGAGTGAGCACAAAAAGTTATATTTCACGAGTGGCGTCTTTTGTGGCGTTCCAGAGGTGAAATATATTGCGATCTGACACCGAATCATGCAATTTTTTCTTTCTTTATATTATAATGCCTAAAATTGGTACAGTGTATTTAAAAACATTTTAATGCATTTTGTTAGAAAAACGTGCCAAAATGTATGCGCATGTAACGTCATTTCGGGAATGACTTCTTTAATTTTGTGTCAAAGCCCTTGCGTGCTGATATTTGTGTTGGATAGAAGAGCGGGCTAAATTTCAAAACAATAAAAGTATCAAACTGACAGGTTTATGAAAAAACAGCTTTTTTCTGTTCCTTACTTTAATTGTGTTGTCAGCTCTATTGAATACATCTTGAACTTGATACGGTCTCTTCCACTGCGATAACAGTTTGTTGAGGTCTGTTGGCAGCAAAATAAGCACATTATTACCAGCCTGTAACGGTCTTGGTCTTGCCTTTTTGTCATAGTCCTGCTTCTGCACATCATGCGCTGACAACAGGCTTTCACGAGCAAGCTTGCACGAAATTCCCATCGATTCGAATGAAACGGATATGGGGATTTACCCTGTTGATTGTTAATAAAAATTGTGCCTTCTAAGCCTTGATCCCTAGACTCGAATAGCGTTGCTACCAATTGGTTCGGTATTCCAAAGTTGGTGTTATTTTTTTGTGAGTGGCAAAAAGCCTGCTTAATTATAGACGAGCCAAAGTTCCAAACGGTTGCCTTCGTTTCTTTATAAGATATATCAGGCACTTGGTATAAATAACAGAAGACCTTTTTGGATCAGTTTTGATATGATATAAGTTGAATTACCCCTTACATACAACTTGTAGGCCTCCAACGACCACATTCCGGCTACTTTAATATGTTCTTCACCTAAAACCCGAGTTATGTAAAGAGCTACTGCACCCACCACCCGAGTTATGTAACGAGCTTCGGCACCAACAACCCGAGTTATGTAATAGTCACTGATCCTTCAACCGCGGTTATGTAAAAAGCTAAGGCACCAACAACCCGAGTTATGTAATAGTCACTGAGCCTACAATCGGAGTTATGTTAAAAGCTACGGCACCAACAACCCGAGTTATGTAATAGACACTGAGCCTACAACCTTAGTTATGTAAAAAGCTACGGCACCAACAACCCGACTTATGTTATAGTCACTGAGCCTTCAACTGGAGATATGTAAAAAGCTACGGCACCAACAACCCGAGTTATGTAATAGTCACTGAGCCTACAACCGGGGTTATGTAAAAAGCTACGGTACCAACAACCCGAGTTATGTAATAGTCACTGAGCCTACACCGCGGTTATGTAATAGTCACTGAGCCTACAACCGCGGTTATGTAAAAAGCTACGGCTTTTACAATTCGAGTTATGTAAGAGTCACTGAGCCTAAACCGGAGTTATGTAATAGTCACTGAGCCTACAACCCGAGTTATGAAAAAAAGCTACGGCACCTACAACCCGAGTTATGTAATAATCACTGAGCCTACAACCGCGGTTATGTAAAAAGCTACGGTACGAACAACCCGAGTTATGTAATAGTCACTGAGCCTTCAACCGGGGTTATGTTGATAGCTACGGCACCAACAACCCGAGTTATGTAATAGTCACTGAGCCTACAACCGCGGTTATGTAAAAAGCTACGGTACCAACAACCCGAGTTATGTAATAGTCACTGAGCCTTCAACCGGGGTTATGTAAAAGGCTACAACACCAACAACCCGAGTTATCTAATAATGACTGAGCCTACAACCGGGGTTATGTAAAAAGCTACGGCACTAACAACCCGAGTTACGTAATAGTCACTGAGCCTACAACCGGGGTTATGTAAAAAGCTACGGCACCAACAACCCGAGTTATGTAATAGTCACTCAGCTTACAACCCGAGTTATGTAAAAAGATACGGTACCAACAACCCCAGTTATGTAATAGTCACTCAGCTTACAACCGGGGTTATGTTAAAAGCTACGGCACCAACAAACCGAGTTATGTAATAGTCACTGAGCCTACAACCCGAGTTATGTAAAAAGCTACGGCATCAACAACCCGAGCTATGTAATAGTCACTGAGCCTTCAACCGGGGTTATGTAAAAGGCTACAACACCAACAACCCGAGTTATCTAATAGTGACTGAGCCTACAACCGGGGTTATATAAAAAGCTACTGCACTAACAACCCGAGTTACGTAATAGTCACTGAGCCTACAACCGGGGTTATGTAAAAAGCTACGGCACCAACAACCCGAGTTATGTAATAGTCACTCAGCTTACAACCCGAGTTATGTAAAAAGATACGGCACCAACAACCCGAGTTATGTAATAGTCACTGAGCCTTCAACCGGGGTTATGTAAAAAGCTACGGCACCAACAACCCAGGTTATGTATAGTGACTGAGCCTACAACCGGGGTTATGTAAAAAGCTAAGGCACTAACAACCCGAGTTATGTAATAGTCACTCAGATTACAACCGGGGTTATGTTAAAAGCTACGGCACTAACAACCCGAGTTATGTAATAGTCACTCAGATTACAACCGGGGTTATGTAAAAAGCTACGGCACTAACAACCCGAGTTATGTAATAGTCACTCAGATTACAACCGGGGTTATGTTAAAAGCTACGGCACCAACAACTCGAGTTAGGTAATAGTCACTGAGCCTTCAACTGGAGTTATGTAAAAAGCTACGGCACTAACAACCCGAGTTATGTAATAGTCACTCAGATTACAACCGGGGTTATGTTAAAAGTTACGGCACCAACAACACGAGTTAGGTAATAGTCACTGAGCCTACAACCAGGGTTATGTAAAAAGCTACGGCACCAACAACCGGAGTTATGAAATAGTCACTGAGCCTTTAAAAGGAGTTATCTTGATAGCTACGGCACCAACAACCCGAGTTATGTAATAGTCACTGAGCCTTCAACCGGAGTTATGTTAAAAGCTACATCACCAACAAACCGATTTATTTAACAGTCACTGAGCCTACAACTCGAGTTATGTAAAAATATACGGCACCAACAACTCGAGTTATGTAATAGTCACTGAGCCTTCAACCGGGGTTATGTAAAAGGCTACGGTACCAAAACCCGAGTTATGTAATAGTCGCTGAGCCTACAACCGGAGTTATGTTGAAAGCTACGGCACCAACAACCCGAGTTATGTAATAGTCACTGAGCCTACGACCGGAGCTTTGTTGAAAGCTACGGCACCAACAACCCGAGTTATGTAAGAGTCACTGAGCCTACAACCGGGGTTATGTTGAAAGCTACGGCACCAACAACCCGAGTTATGTTATAGTCACTGAGCCTACGACCGGAGCTTTGATGAAAGCTACGGCACCAACAACCCGAGTTATGCAAGAGTCACTGAGCCTACAACCGGGGTTATGTTGAAAGCTACGGCACCTACAACCCCAGTTATGTTATAGTGACTGAGCCTACGACCGGAACTTTGTTGAAAGCTACGGCACCAACAACCCGAGTTATGTAAGAGTCACTCAGATTACAACCGGGGTTATGTTGAAAGCTACGGCACCAACAACCCGAGTTATGTAATAGTCACTGAGCCTACGACCGGAGCTTTGTTGAAAGCTACTGCACCAACAACCCGAGTTATGTAAAAGTCACTGAGCCTACAACCGGGGTTATGTTGAAAGCTACGGCACCAACAACCAGAGTTATGTTATAGTCACTGAGCCAACAACCCGAGTTATGTAAAAGTCACTGAGCCTACAACCCGAGTTATGTAAAAGTCACTGAGCCTACAACCCGAGTTATGTAATAATCACTGAGCCTACAACCCGAGTTATGTAATAGTGACTGAGCCAACAACCCGAGTTATATAATAATCACTGAGCCTACAACCCGAGTTATGTAATAGTCACTTAACCAACAACCCGAGTTATGTAATAGCCACTGAGCCTACAACCCGAGTTATGTAAAAGTCACTGAGCCTACAACCGGGGTTATGTTGAAAGCTACGGCACCAACAATCCGAGTTATGTAAGAGTCAGTGAGACGACAACCGATCGTATAAAAACATATGTGCTAAGTTTTATAACAAGTTATATAAATGATTTATCCCTGGCTATCGTTATCCAATTAATATATATAGGAAATCACTACAACACGTTATGTTCTTAAAAAGTGTTTATATATATACATGTATTTATATACGAAATTCAAAAATATTTATATTGGTTTATTATGCCACTCAGATGTGTACTGATCTTTGGATTTTACAAACAATGAATAACATAAGTTCCAAGAAGTATAAAGATACAAAGGTATAATGTTAGTAAAATTGTATTTCTTACAAAGTCGTGTCAAAAATACGTAACCTTTAAATATTTGGATCAAAGTGTTTAAGGAAATAATTCAAAGAAAATACACCGGCAAAAATATAACACATCACATCAATGGCATGCAAAGCTTATTAACAAAATTGATAAAACACACAATTAACGATTTTTAACGAGATTTAGAAGCATAAGAAAAATAAGAGCTTGAAAGATTAACATAGGACTTTGCTTGTTTAAAAAAAAAACGGACAGAGAAGCTTCATTTACATCGCCTGGGAGAAACAAGTACAACGCCATCATCCATCATGAAACCAGAACAGATACAGAGGAGATTGGACTGGCGTATCTAGCACATATTCTTTTACTGGGACAACGTGCTATTCTCTGAAGGATGATCTTAATGGCTGTATGTCAACGTCATTGTAATTGGACCAATAATTTGACATGAGAGAAACGGGAAACAGGAGGAAATGAATTACTTGGACATATTAAACTATGACTTGATAAATAATTTGATATGGGACATACAGAGAAGTTACCAAATACTAATACATAGATGTTTGTGGATAGTTTAACTTCGAACTTGGAAAATATTGATTTTTATGATATGTATTATTATTGAGCATAAACATACCTTTGTCAAGAAGTTGAGCTAGCTCAAATAAAAGGCGCGCTACACTGGGCGGAAAATACTGGCACAGTGTAACAAGGGACGTGTACCATAGAAAAACGGAACAAGGGACCATTACCATAGGATCGATGTAATAAGGAACAGCTTAAAATAAATAATGACAAAGTTGTCAATTACCAAGCATTTTGTATTTATAAAGTCTATAACATGGTGTACGAATCTCAATCTTTTTAGCTGGCCTTCTCAAAAGCAATCACGTTGCATCGAACCTGTTTGATCTGGATCAGAGGCAAACTTCTACATAATCCAGGCTAGTGAGTATACTATTCATGCAGGAAAGTGTATTTGGAGTCAGGTGGAAGCCGGGTACAAGTAACATCGCCGCCTAAAAATTCCAGGAGGTGAATGATCCTGTGTTCAAATACAAGAAACAGTTTTGTTTTAACATTTCATTGTGTTCAATGTTGGATTTGGGTAAACTTGGTTAGAAACCTTAATTCGTTAAGTTTTTTTTATGTTTTCTCTTAAGATAAAAAAGCCGTATCAGTATAAAAAGATTAAATAATGATAGGTATATTATATTAGCTGCTAAGTTTCAATGTAGTATATTATTTGCATTTACCTTAAACAACGATGATTTTATTAAACAAACCTTGGATCATCTTCCTTCACATTCGATTTGATGAAGGTAAGGAGATGGTCCAGGAAGTTCCAACAAACATTGATTTTCCATGGGTTTTCGATGTCCTAAAATACAATTTGTATTTTAACCTTCTTTTCAAACTCATGAAAACGCCTATCGGTCTTTGTGTCAATGTCATAATGTTCAAATAAGAGCTCTATTTTTAATGTTTCTTTAAATATGTGAAAAAAATAATTGACAAGCGTTATTACACTATTGAAAATGGAATAAGTTTAGGCTTCATTTTGCAACCTCTATTGAAATGAGTCAGTTGCTTTTCAATATGTAAAATGACTAAATGTTAACAAAGTTTAAAAAACATTCAATTATATCTCACTTAGTTTAGCACAAACATCTTCAAAAGACACACATTTTGTATAGCCTTCTCAGGACTATTTGTGAATACATCTTTAAATGCATTAATTAAATTATCCTTAAAATAAAAAAAATGCCTTACTCCGGCTATTGTTGGTATATCTTGAGTTGTGTATGTTTCTAGCTTCCTAACAAGTCCGGCATCGTCACGGAATCCACAAATAATTTCGGGAACACCCGCAAGAACACTCTGTGACCACCAATTTAGGAGCTTGAACCTGTATATAAAACAATGGAAACTACAGAGGCAGACTTACAAGAACACTCTGTGTCCAACACTTCAGGAGGTTGTTCCTGTTTATAATACAATGGAAACTACAGAGACGGACTCACAAGAACACTCTTGTGTCCACCACTTTAGGAGCATGTACCAGTAAATTATATTATGAAAACTACAGAGACGGACTCACAAGAACACTCTTGTGTCCACCACTTCAGGAGCGTGTACCAGTAAATAATACTATGTAAAACTACAGAGGCGGACTCACAAGAACACTCTGTGTCATATACTTCAGGAGCTTGTACCTGTTAATGATACTATGGAAACTACTGAGACGGACTCGTAAGAAAACTCTGTATCAACTACTTCAGGAGCTTGTACTTGTATTATAATACAATGGAAACTACAGAGACGGTCTCACAATAACACTATGTGTCCACTACTACAGAAGCTTGTACCTGTAAATAATACTATGGAAACTACAGAGACGGACTCACAAAAACACTCTGTGTCCACCACTTCCGGAGCTTGTACCTGTAAATAATACAGTTGAGGTTCCAGAGGCGGACTCACAAGAACACTTCAAAGCTTTTCATATGAAGAAAATACAAATGTACCTAAAGATACGGGCTCACAAGGACACTCAGTGTACACTACTTAAAGAGTTTTTATAAGAACATTATACAAACGAATCTAAAGAGACGGTCTCACAAGAACTCTCTGTGTCCATCAATTTAGTAGCATGAACCTATAAATTATACAATTAAAACTACAGAGACGAACTCAAAAGAACACGCTTTTGCCAGCGTTTCTGGAGCTTTTAAATGTTTGTAAAACAATTGGAACTACAGAGACAGCTTACGAAACACACAACGCCATACGCTCAAAAATAAAGAAAATTTTGTCTGTCCGGCATTTTGATCTCCAATATTCGATTGTTGAATAAACATCAGTTGAATATAAAAAAAATGAAATAGACCTTGCCTATTTAATAAATTATTTGTAATATAATCCTTTTTCTAGAAAAAAAATATATTTCCCTAAATCTAACGTTAAATTGTGGCATTGTGGCCGGAAAATGTCGTTCCGTTCTTCGTCCAATATCAAATATTTTAATTTTTTCTGATCCTTCGGAATCTTTCATTAATTTAGTGGTCAGACTCATCCCTCCACCATTAGCACGTCGGACAAATTTCAATTAAATCATTAAGAAGAACATTGACAACCAAAAATCTATTAAGCAGATTATAACAAAGGCCGAATATTCTATTCACTCGTTTACTGATTTAATAGTGTGAGTTATTACGAAGCTTGCGCATGCGCACTGGCCGGTGTAGAGGCATTTCGCCGTTAACACGTAAAAGCGAACATTTATTTTTGGTCTAGAATAAACACCAATTATTACTAAGGCAATTGTTAATTAAACAATCATCTGAGCAATAATGGCAAAATATTTTGTAAGATAACACAGGTTTGCATAATCCAATTGATTAAACAGAAAATGATCTTACAAATTATAACGACAAGTTCCATTATCAGATTTGAGTACTTGTTAATTCTTGACATTAGAATCACGTTTGAGCCTGTGCTAGGGGCATTGGCAATGCTATCAATGAAACGTTTCAATCAAGCTATGGGTTAGACATAAAAAGCTTCAGACAAAAGCACAGATAAAAGGTAAGATAAAAAATGTCTATTGTAACAGTTAACAAAAGTAATTCCTGTAACACCTTTTAAAACTGACTTTCTCCAATGATGCATGTGTGGTGGTTTTGAACTCAACATAATGTTCCACACTAGGCCCAGTTGTACCATCTGGAATCTCTAGACTCACAGCATCGACCTCGCTACTGAATACTGGAACGATATAGTTATTTCATGACGGTTGCGGTAGTAATAGTAATATTAAAAAGAAGAAGAAGAAGAAGAAGAAGAAGAAGAAGAAGAAGAAGAAGAAGAAGAAGAAGAAGAAGAAGAAGAATGATTAAAATAATGATTATAATAATAAAATATAAGTCTGTATTCATTTAAATGGGAATATGAAGTATCTGTACAGGCAATCGCAGAATAGCAGGCAATTTAAAGCAGTATACACACACCTTGAGCATGATGAAGATAATGCATCTTAAGGAAATGATTTTATCAGAAATTGATATAATTTCCTTACAGGTAATGACAATATTTACAACTTTATCGTTTAGAAAGTCAAACCATAACACGTAAATTAACAAAATGCATTGTGTAAAAACTATTTGTGCTGACGAAAGAACGACTTTTATCAGGCACTGGATGCTTTTAGAAGAAATAAATCCCTTGAAAACAAAGAATTAGTGATTGAAACTATAAGTTTAGCCTTATATATAAAAAACACACTAAAAATCTAAAGACAGCGAAATCGTAGAAATGCAAAACTTTATCTGAAGTTATTGAAACAATTCAGTTCTCAGCAAACACCAAAACATAAGCATGGACACATTTACAGAATACCATCGCTCAATTAATGATCCAAACGATATTTATAGTTTTTCAAGCTGTCCATGACGTTATTTATTTTAATGCTTTTATAATGCAGAACGATTTAACAGCATGTTTGGAGAATTGGATATTCCTTTTACGTTACATGAGCTGCAAAGAAGTATTTCAAATTTGAGTACCGGCAAAAGTGCAGGACCAGATCTAATGTTGAAGGAATAGCTTATCAAAAAGAAGACTGAATTTCAACCTTTCCTGTTAAAACTGTTAAACAAAAATGTACATCTTGGATAGTTAGAGGTTTTATTATGTTTAATATCATTCCACAGGCAATATGCTTGCATTGCATGGGCTAATAACTGATTTTATTAACCATAATAAGCAGCATTTATTGATTATAAAAAAAAAACATTTGACTATATTGTAAGGGAATACCTTTGGTTAAAGATATAAATTCTGGTTTTCGTGGTAAACTTCTTAATGATATAAAGTCAATGTATAACCATGTATATACAAGAGTTAAGCTTCAAAATGACAAAGGTGCACTATTCGAAAGTCATCTAGAGTGTAGACTGGGTGAATGCAGTTTACCGATTTTGTTTTTTCTTTATATTAGTGATATAGAAGATACTTTTTATCTTAAAGTGGCAAAGAAGTCGATACTTGGTTACAATTGCTTTCTTACATAAGGCAGGCAATATTGTAATATTTGCTATTTCTGCGTAGTAACATCAGTATAATCTTGATTTATTATGCAATGTGATGACTGCAAACAATATAATCTTAAGTTCAACTACTTTGGAAAAGTTGTAACAACGAGAGGATCTTTCACACGCCACAAAACACAACCTGATCAAGAGCAAAAAGCAATAAACACGGTAAGGAAACCTTTTTTTATAATTTCCTTGTATAACCCCTGGTCAAAAAATTAAACTGTTTGATACACTTATCAAACCAATGTTGGTATATGGGTCTGAAGTATGTCGCTGCATGAGAATAAATTATATAGAACGAATACATTCGCAATTTTTCAAATAAATAGAGGATATTTGTTTATTCCAGTGTAAGATCGTATTTCAATTCAAGAGTGTCATAGAAAAACATATTTTTTGGGCGAAGCCACTTGTGAAAATACAATTTTACTATGATAACGAGTGAAAAAAGTATTATCTTACACTTAAATAAAAAAAAAATGTTTATTTTATGCTTATTTTCGGAGTTTTATTAGTATTTTAAATTTAATTTTCTTGATTACCCCTTCTTTGAAAAGGATGTTATGTACGCAGCTTCCCGTGGGACGCCCTTTACGTTTACGTTAACTAATAGCTGATAACGTAGTTTTCAATTTTCTTTTTCCGGTTTGTTGTGAAAATGTTATCTGATATTCTTTTTTATAGTTTATTAATCGCTCGTTTTCTTGCTTTATTTTATGAACAGTAGTCAATAAGGTTTTAGTTTTAGAGTGTGGCTCATGATACATTAGTATTAAGTCATCTTACTGTCGGAGATCAGTCTGTTTCGCTTGAAGACAGATCGTTGTCCAGATAAAGACAGAATATCCCGCTTGGTTGTTGACAACTTTTGAGGCGTGGGTGGGGCAATTAAATATCATTTAATCTGAAAACTGGTGCGTATTTTCCGAGTTCGTATTACGTATTACAACGACGAAATGTTCAAAATACATTTGAACGATGATGTAACATTCTATTTATGTTCGAACAGATGTTTTCGCCTGTAAATTGTTTGGCATGAAAGCAAATGCTCGAACATTCAGCTTCAAGATCAAGGGAACGTTTGGAAAACGGGATAACCATTTTTCGAATAAACTTTTATAACTTAGTTGTCAATTTCCAAATTTGTCTTTATTTAAACTTAAGTTACCTTTATTGATTTTAATATTTTTGCCAACATTTTCTGGTTCAAATAAGTGTTTTGCTTTTATTAAGGGTGGGTGGTTTCTAAAATGGATTTTAATTTAAAAGTAGTTCTAAAAGCTTATATCTTCACTCCTTATTTTGCAGTGAAAATATCATTTCACTGATAAAACTGCATATTATATCGAAAAGCATGAAATAAATACTTTTATATAAAACAAGTACATAAAATAACCTTATTCTATCAGAGACGAGACGCCTCGATCTAATGACGTTACGTACATTCAACATGATTAAATACTCGTTTTAAAGTAGTAGTTCGTCGGAATACAAATTCATTGAGCTTATTAACACACATGAAATTTACCCTAAATTTGTGTGTCAACTAAGGCTTTCCAGCGAAAAACTTCAGTTTCGTTTATCGTATGAATGACAGACATTGCGTTCGGGTCCGTTCCGTCAAAGGTCAACGTCAACGTAACGTAAAAATTTGGTCTCCGGCGATTAATTTGAGTTTGTGGAGAGCTTTCTTGAGATTGCTGTTGGGTCCGTACGGTCAAAGTTTAAGGTCACCGCTACTAATATAGAAATTTCGTTCACGGCAAATAGCTAAGATTAATTCACCAAAGTGATACCAAACTCTGTGTATCATAAATATAGAATTCGGTATCCAGTATTAGATAAAAGTTTCGTTCATCATATGGACACCACTTGGTGTATCGGACATGCTGAAAGCTCGCTTTCGATTGCATTTGAGTCCATTTCGTCAAAGGTCAAAGTCTCCGTTACTAAATATAGAAATTTTGTTTCTGGCGAATAACTAAAATATCCTTCATCACAGACACCAAACTCGGTGTATAGTCTGATCAGGGACAATCGCTTTGGATTGCTTTTGGGTCCTCCGTCAAAGGTTAAGGTCAAGCACAAGAGTGGACATCGATTTCGATTTCCTTTCGGTCCGTTCTATCAAAAGCTTCAGTCACCGTCACTAAATAAAGAAAATTATTATGTTCCAGCGAATAACTATAGTTGCGTTTATCATATAGACAGTGTATATTGAGAACAAATGGAGAGCTCGCTTGTGCTCCGTCCTGTTCAAGGTCTAGGTCACTGTTTAAAGTAATGTCATTTATGGCACCTTGAAGCATTAATGAGCATCATCTATTTACTAAAATAGACAGCCTTGGCGGGCAGCGTCAAACTTACCTTTGATTTTAAATACGTTAGTAAGGTTTCACTAATAGTGACCAAACTTGGTATAAAGGGTTTGTTTATTGAGACTTTTCATCGGATTGCAAGGTCATTGGTACTAAAACTAGGGAGAAACGGTAGGTACTGAATTACTTCAGTTAGAGATCACATATTGCGACTATATTTTGCATTAAGGAAGTGTATAAAAAGACCTAGCATGGGATGGTGTCTAGGGACCCTAGGATCAAAGCCCGGCCCAAGGGTCAAGTCAATGTCAAAGTTACCAAATATTGAAAACGGTTGTATCTGAATATATTTAGTTTGGATTTATATATGCGGCCAATCTTGGAAAGAGGTTATGGAGACCTTCCAGGATATAGCGTTTGGGGTCTTTTGGGTCAAGGTCAATTTCACTGTTACTAAAAATAAAGCAATGGTTGGGACTGAATAACCTAAGGTAGAGTTGACATATTCTGAGTAAACATGGTATATAGGAAGAGTTTAAACAGATGTTTCATGGGATTGTGTTTGGAACATAAGGGTTAAGGTCAAGTTCACTGTTACTAAAAAACGGGAAAAACGGTTGAAACTCAATCTCACAACGAATATTTAAGTTCTTTAGTCAATCATTGAGAACCTGGTTACGTTGCGTTGCTGTGTTTCTTCTCTTTAAAATGTGTTACTAATTTAAACTGTAGAAATGATCTCAGAGTTAATTGAGGTTATCATCGCATAGGCGTAATATTGAAGCTGGGAGATGGAATAATAGTAATATTGTAGATACTCAAGAATGTTTAATATCCTTGAACTTTTCATGTCAAAGCATGTTAACAGTTTAAGACCTCGCTGTTTTGTATAAAGAGCGTTTGAAATATGAAAACAGTTTACTCTGTACCCTAAACATGCTAATATATGGTATTTAATTGTGTTGAATGTCTTTTGAAAACGTTATAATTATTGGCATGTCAAGGTCTAATTTACATTTCTTTTAAATCAAATTAATATACATGTACAGTATGCCATATACTGTACTAAAATACCATTTATTTTTGATTCCGGTCCGTGCATGACTCACCGATCGCCATATTAATTGGAATGAATTGCGGGGTTGATGTGTATCGGGGTTTGGACGTAGTCGGTCTGGTTTCAGTGTGTAAAGTCCGAAGGACTCCACGCATACCATATCCAGCTCAACTGTGTTTATATCCCCGATAGTGACATCAATAACGCAATTCATTACTTATATCTATACCAATATTTTATTGTTTCTTTCAAGATTTGTTAAAATACTTCATTCATTTAAGAAAAACTTAACAGTAATTCTTTCTCACCCATTCTATAAATAGAACGACTCGACCGTAACCGGAAACAGTTCATGATATTAACGTCGGAATAACGCAGGAAAAAATAAAGCAATTCCAATCATCATCAAACGTAAAATTGAAACGCTAATGAAAACATGCATTTAACATAGCCTAACATAACACTGTCCAATATGTTGGTTTATGTTTTCGTAGCCTGCTGAACATTATAAACAATTTTCAATTTACATTTATATTAATATTTTTTCTCAATGATCAAGGGTCATTTTGATCTAATTCATTGATAGAAATTATGTCGATTGTTTGAAATACATTTATGTTTTCCGTTCGGATACCCTTTAAATGTTTGTTTATGATGTTATGTGCCACTGTAAATGTACACTCAATTTTGTTCTCTAAAGCACAATCAACGTTACTGAAACTGTTATAGATCTACAAATGGCACACTTGTTTCGTAGAAACGTACATACGGAAAAACAGAATCGTACGATCACACTATACAAAATTACCTAGTGTGTGTGCGCCAACCTTGGATTCCATAACAGTATAGAAGCCTTCATTGATGTTATATGGCAGGTCTGGATTTGGAACGGATCCTTTGGAATCTGCATAACATTTCAATAAGTTATGAGAAAACATGTATACAGAACGTAATCGTTAATATCCGGTTTCGCCTATGAACCACTATAGTAAGTTCAGTAATCTTAAATATATAAAAGCTTACACAACATTATGTGTTCGTTTTTGTGCTAAAATTAATCCACACAAATTATGCAAAACAAAGATACTTAAATGTAACTTAGTTATATCACATAACGGCTTAGATTGACTCAGATATTTTGTGAAACAGTACAAGATTCATTTAATAAGATAATTAAATACACTATATGATAATTGTATGTTCTGCTAATGATGATGTATTTTGGTCGATAATCAAATATATATTATATAATGATAGTAAATATCAAGATATCTCGGAAGTCTATTATATGACAATCCTTTTTACCGGTCCCGATTGTTTCGTAATGATTTTTTCTGTTTTAAGGAAGATTGATATTGAGTTGTGGCATATGGTTCAATTCTGCTTGAACCGATTTTTCATTATCTTTAAGTATTTAACATACCACGTGGTATTATGACCTACCTGCGGTGAGATACTGCTCAAACTTGTGGCCCCAAGCACACGTCATTTTGTCTTCGTTCGTCATCTTTTTTACGCGTTTCAATTCCTTGTCGGTAGGGTATTCACATAGGTAGTAGGTGCCGTGGTGAAGAGTCACGGCGAACTTCCAGTAATCATTTCTCGCGCACGTGGTACACAGTAGCTTTTTCAACAAACCCCTTCTGCATACGAAGTCGGTACTGACATCGCTTGATTTGAAATGAATTCAAATAGCTAACATATCTTCATAAATACAGAAATGCATCAGTGGAAAACATACAAAACGACTTCTGTCTAATCGCGTGAAATCACCAAGGTTTTAAAGAAATGAAGCGGCTCATTTCATCGGCCTTTATTAAGTATTACGCAAAATTGTTAAGAATTGCATCCTTGAAGGGGTTTTTCGATCTCCTACTGCTCAGAATCTGTGTAAGCGTTACCAAACTTGAAAATGTGCTTTTACTGTCCGTTCTAGTTTCTACCCTTTCAAAATACATGGACGTATCGTATAGCGAATTGATATGTTTTCATTCATCCGAGAGCTATTTATGTATGCGTTTAAGCGCTTGAATAATAAATTTTAATGGATATTAAAAGTGTTTTATTTTGTTTATATAATGCTCTTGTTTCGTGATATACATGCGAACATTATTTTTTGTTCTTTCTGATTTTAAGTTACATAAAAATGAATCTACAGTATAACAACAAACTGGAATCATAAAAGCAACTACTAATTTCAAATACATGATACTTGATTATCCAAAATTGTAATCCCTAAAAGGCGTTGATCAGACGTTTTGCATACTGCTGTCAAGTCGAGCATTGCCTGAAGATTTCCCTCTTTAAATCAAACTAAAAATGCAATGATATGACGTAAAATAAAACCATGCTTTTACGTCTTTTTTTTAAATAATTAACTATTTGCCGTCCTTTCCTAACTTACCTACCACCCTGATATAGAACTAATTGTCTATATATGAACTCAATATAAGGGTGCATGGATACCCCACACCCTTTCCCCTATCCTATTTTTTCCAAATAAACCGTGTTCAATGGGCAATAACTTTGCCAAATTTTAACCAAACTCAACATATTTAGCTTTACTTCAAGAGTTACTATTACTCTTTAAGAGAATGCATAACTTTACCGGAAATCAATGCCAGTTTGAAACTAGAAATTTGCTGTTATACGTGATTCGATAAACCAACTACTCGCCAAGTTCATGTGGTTATGCTTTGTTTTCTAGAACAAAATGTATTCCCCGCTTAGCCAGATTCAATTCATTAAATCAACCATTGCGCTTTAGCGAACTACTATCTTTAAAATACCATATCATTGTTATTGGGCAAAAATATACCGTTTACTTGTTATATTTGACTAACGGACAAGTGTTGTCATCTACATGCAAGGCTCCTGTGCTTTCGTTATTCATTTATAGTCCCAAAAGTCAGTTTCAAAACATAACAACTATTGGATTTTAAAATGTTGTTCGATCTATTAAGCAGAACCGCATTATGTCAAATACATACGTACTTCTTACAAATATCATCCTTTACAAAAGTTAGACGCTTTATGATATGTATCTAATATCATGCGAATGTTCAATATTTTAGCGATTAAACCAATAACCTTGGCTCGGCAAACGTAGATACTGAATAATATAGAAATATATATTGGCATTATTTAGAGACAAAGCACAATACGTTGTCAAGTATTTTGTGTGTGTGTGTGTGTGTGTGTGTGTGTGTGTGTGCGTGCGTGTACGCGTGTACGCGTGCACGTGCGCGTTTGTGTGCGTGTGTTTTTGTGTGTGCGTGCTTGCGTGCGTGCGTGCTTGCGTGCGTGTGTGCGTCTTTATTCTAAAAATGTTCAAAAAAATATATATCAACCATTATAGAATTTAGCGTTTATATTACCTGTCATCCTTAAGACCTGTTTGATCAGGATCAACTTCTCCACGAGGCCCCACACTATCGTGTATCCATTTCAGAATGTGGTCGATCTGTTTTTCCTCCCTATTTTCCATTCCTTGGTATTCTTTTTTCAAATCATATTCAACATCATTATAATCTGAAGGTGGGATGAAATATTTCAACTGAGTTTTATTATATTGAATCTCACTTCCTAATGAGTAATGTCCAATCTCTTTAGGCTGATATAAACCTTGGTATGGTTTATCATATCGTGCAATGGCTGTGCTCAAAGTCGCCATTTTGTCACTGAATGATTAGTTAATTCACGATTTATACCTCTCCTAAATTTTCTGAAAATAGCTATTATTAGACATATTGATCTGATAAGCGCTTTGTATAGCCTTCAGCTTTACCTTACATTGTGCATATTGAGAAAAAGAAGTCACGCTCGTATTGATATAACACTGGCTTTCTTCAGTATAGCTTTCGCGGGCTTGAGTCAATGCGGTTTTACTCAATATTAAAGTTCAAGGCGTTACAACAGTCTTGCGCTAAGCCTTTAGTTTGCTTAGCTAGATTCGACTTATTGAGGAGTGTTGAAAAACGCAGTTTGACAAGATCGTTCAAAGACGTTACCAAGTGCTTAACAAGGTGTAACCTTTACTACGGTATTAGCTTATGAAAAAGATACCTGTTGAATCTATGTAAATTTGGAACTCTGACAAATGAATGACCAAATCTACATTATACATAGATTGTATGTTTGAAATCAGACGTGACAGGAGCTATATGGCCATTTTAAGGCCAAAAAAGCTTGTTCGTTATATTATTTCCCTTTGGGTATGGGAATAACTTATAGGCTAGGTAATGTTTATATGAATTGATCGTGTCATAAGCCGTTTTGTTATCTGATAATGTGTTTCTTAATATAAATTTGGTATAGATTCAGTATTTTCTTTTGTGTATACATTATTATTACTATTATTATTATGATGATGATGATTATTATTATGTTTATGATTATGATTATTATAAATTTATTATTATTATTATTATTATTATTATTATTATTATTATTATTATTATTATTATTATTATTATGGTATTCAATATTAAACTTAGGTATTAATCTTAGTCATACATCATTGACTTCATTCACTTTGTTGCTCAGTCATTAAAAACAATTAAGTTATCCGATTGGCTTCATCGTCCTTATATTCAATTAAGGCCATGATTGAATACCAGCCCAGACTATCAATTGTTCATGTTCCTTACGTAAAATATTTAAAGTATTTCTCTATTATAAATCCTTGCAAATGATATACCAAAATGAAATGGGTTGACAAGTCATGTGTATGCGTATCGAATTCTCCAAATGACAATCGTTATAGTGGCTAATTAACGAAGCATTTCATGCACAAAAGAAAGTACTTTAAACGCCTAAACAGAGGAAACACAACACAACCTGTACTTATACATGTACTTTCACCTACACGGACATGTATTCGTAGGTTGCTGTTCGAATTCGATTGCGAATTGCTATGTTACGTATATGTTCACTGGCACTCACTGCATGCGTTGATGCGTTTTCCACATCGCGTTACTGATTTGTAAATCTTCAGATGTAAAACAGATCAATATTTTAAATGTGCTCTCAATATCGGCAAGCCGCTTGAAACTTAAGTGTGTCTTAGTCACATATTTGGATGACGTAGTTCTCAAAAAGGTGCCCCAGAATATGTTTGGATGACGTAGTATTCAAAAAGGTGCTCCAGCATATATCTGGCTCACATAGTACTCAAAAAGATGCTCAAGCATATATTTGAGTTTGCATTATTTAAAGTAAAGAGATACGAAAAATACCAATTTAAAATGACGCGTTAGTATGATTGAGTGAATTGAAATAGCGTGTTTTATAAGTTTTCTTTTTATAAGTCTGCATGCACTTTGTGTGTTTCGCTATATTTGTACAAGTAGATTTTCTTTGATCCGATTTGAATTTAGTTATTCAATAATTTAGACTGCTTATTCATGTACCCTTTTCTTATTTTTAATAAATTTGTTTGTCATTGACTCAGATCTAGACACATTCGAATGTGTTCCATGTCATTGCCGGATTGTTTTTTTATTTGTCTATAGGTAAAGACATTCTATATCCTTTCGAATACCGCTACCGTACATCGACGCGCTACCGTAGCCGCCTAATGCAGACCAATTTTTCAAGGGTGCTGGTTACCGCAAAATGCACATTTTCCACAAATTTGTGGTACGTTTTTCATTAAAATAAGAAGAATTGTGAATTTTAAAAACAGCATTAATACGCTATGGTACTTTGTCTTAGAAACAGTTACTACACTACGGAATTTCTTTTAAATATAATAACCATGCAAAAATAAGCAACGGTATTTCTTTAAAAATCGTCATTCAACATTATTCGCCTCTGGCTTTTGTAAATTTGCTTTAATAAAACAGCATGCATATGCTTTTCCTCTTGTATCAGAAGTACGCTGTGGTATCACTGTTAAATTTAAGAAATGAGCAAAACTGCGCAGTGGTATTACTGTGATATTTGTTTTACGGAATGTGTGTTAACTTCGATAAGGTAGACATTTCATGTTTTAATTAAACTACATCAGTCACTTAAGTGCACTTTGGTAGCGTTCTTGAATCAGGAAGTATGCAAAACAACGCAGCGGTATTTCCTGTATAAACATAATACGTAATCAACATAACACAACCCATTTTAAAGGGGACGTTGCCTTTGAATGTCATTTAACGCTAGTTACGCTTCCTTTTAAAACTGTTGAAATATATGCTAAAACTTTCTTATAAATCCAACCGGACATCTATTACGTGATCGCTATAAAGTTATCATGGAAACCATAGTGACTGCAAATATATCAACAGAACATCCATTACCAAATAGCTGTCACAGTTGCCATGAAAACCACTGCAATAGACAATTAACCAACCGGACAAATATCACAAGATCGCATCAAGGTTACATTGGAACCACAGTGACCACTGTTATCAAAGTTGTATGGGAAAGGAGAATGACTTAATACAACATGCATCAATACATATCTGTCGATGAAGCAATGATCAAATGTCACGGTCACCATTCAAGAATCGTTGGTGCTCCGTGTTTCATGGGGTATCTCAGGAATTACCAGGCGTACTTAAGTCGAAATATATAAGTAGGGTTGACTCAAACATTTGTAGAGAACTGAAGAGAAAACATCACAGGATGATCATGTTGTATTTGCCGCCAAGTTTAAAACATCAGTTCCTCTGGCGTTTGGAAAAAATCTAAACAGTTCGTGTCACGCATTAAAAACCGGAAGGACATATTGGCCAATCGCAAAATCAGTCCACGAAAAGAGATAGCAAAGTTAGGATGCTCAGCAGAGGGGAACACATGGCATGAAATATTTCGGACCTGAAGCTTATGTCCACTGCATGGGAATAATCAAAACATGTGTGAAACCCGATGACATGTTTCAATCCTATAATAAATAGCCGACAGATCAAGGTTTTGAAGGAAGAAGTAAATACAAAAGGAAAGTGGGAAAAAACATGCATCAAAGTCATTTTTTAATTAAAAAAGAACATGGGTGTTGTAGACAGTCAACATTTACAGTGTACCAACACAAAGTGCTTACTTGTGGACCTTATTTGTGTGGTTTGCCGTGGACATCTCGCTTGTGATTTATCATGTATAAAGCGTCAACCCTCCGGCTACTTATAAGCTGTTTGAGAGAATGGTAATACTTTTTTACAGTATATAACAAACATGCTGTAAAATGTTAAATAGTAACCATAATCAGGTTTAATAACATATTGATCGTTGCATGTACCACCAAAATGAAACACGAACAGCATCTTTTAAAATCAATCAGCTGTTTAATGTTTTCTGTTTCTGTTTTTAGTTTGCAGAACAACTTATCGGCGGGAATAGCACACGTATAAGGAAATCCAAACAAACAAGCGACATTTTTTAACTTGACCTCTTCGGCAATCTGCAGTGCAGAGTCAGCTTGCACGAGTATAATTCTAATGTTTATAAAATAAAACTCAAATGAAAGGTTATTTTATTTAAGGGAATGTTTTATTTCGTATCGTGACATTACCTCTAGGAAAGGCCGAATGGGGGTCAAGTCCAACAAGACTATGGCTCCAGAAACACAGAGGAACGGAAAACAACAACTCATGTATGTAAAACATTTTCAATAATATATGTTTTTATATAATTGCATTTTGAAATGACCCTTAAATCGAAACAATGAACGGCCTCTGAAGTTCATGAAAATGCATACATTATATTATTTTTACTGTTTAATGGCACATCTTGAATTTCAGGGTCTAGTACAAGAAAGCGTCGTTTAGATCAATCATGTATTAAAATAAATTTTCAATATAGTATTGATGAAATAATCATAACAAAATGTTGTTCAGGTGTCAACCTTTTGTTCCTGAAGGGACGAATAATGCTTGTTTGAATGTCTTTTTTATAGAATTAAACATATCATGCTTAAAATGAGGACATATTTAACAAAATTACAAATATACAATGTAATTGTCGCTAACAACGTGTCTTTATAACAAATATTCATCAATATGTGATTTCTTATTACAGACCGATGATATTGCATTGCACCAGAAATTCCACTAGACCCTGTTGCCGTTTCGTTAATCGCATGGTGTGATTATACTGGTGTTGTTTCCCGTGACAAATCTTGCAATATTTTTAGCAATATAATAGTTACAGTCAAATACTTTGATTTATGTTTTGGTCTATGTTTTTCTATCATATAATTATGTACATGTGTTCTTTGTTGATAGGAGAAATCATTATTGATTTTCGTCATGTTTGATTTTATCCCTATGTATTCCTCAAGTTCGTATGATGTAAATAAATGATCTATACATTTTATAACCTTGATGTATGAATGAATTGTGAATCCGTATTTGGATTTTAGTCCTATAAGTATACATTTATATGGGAAATGAATGAGCATGTGTGTAAAATACATGATAAAGAATTGTTATTTTAATTCCTTTCTGATTTATTTGATGAAAAACATATTGTTTTGTAATCGCTCTACGCATGTGTGAATACTAAAATAAACAAAAATATGTATAATAGAATGAAAACTACAGGGACAAGCCCATTACTTGAACAGTAAAAATAGGCCCTGTTAAGGGGTACACGTTAAGGGTCCAAACAACAATGAACTAGAGACACAAACATTGTTAAACCACTTCTTAATTCATAAGTTTCACTTTTTGTTTTATTACTGAATTTTACATAGAATGACACGTGCCTGGAAAACTGTGATAATGTGATGTCTGCATTAAAATTAAGCACGGCTAACATAGCGTATTTATACATAGTTTAGTCACACATGGCATTCCAGAGAGTGTTTATGTTGATTTTTTCAATTTACTCCGATTCAAGCACACACATGCATAATATGATTGAAATAATAAAAACATTTCGCAACGTTGCCTTACAAACATCTTTTTAAGCATTGTACTTTTGAAATATTTTGGAAAACCTTTTTCTACTACTGTAGTACAAAATTTCTGTTTTAGAAATATCAAATACTAGCTGTAGCGTATTTATGAGGAAATCAACAGACATAAATATAGAGTTACTACAAAAGTTAAAACTGCCATAGTGTATCTATGCATGCACACGTGGTATAATTCCAAGATTGATCATAACATTAAACGTCTCCGGCAATTTTGAAATACATATACATAAAATGTTTGTACTAGAACTACCAGAGTGTATTAATGCATAATATTATCCTTTATGTACTTAACAAATTGTTCAAAGAAGTAATTCCTTTCTACAAAACTCGCCTATAGTAGTTTTATAAACATTAAAAAGTAGCCAATACCGAAGATGAAAATTACAACAACCTAAATATCACAGGATTACCATTGCGCTGTTTTGCATGTGCGTTTACCTTCTGATGATTGTCTTCAATCAAATTACTACAACACACGTCTACGGTTATTCCTACATTTGTTCAAAATTCATCATATCCGTAGTGTATTAATGAGAGTTTTGTATTTTTCCGAAGTCAACCAGAGCGTAGTTATGCCGATATGTCATAGTTATTAATAAGTGAATATTTTAATTGCCGTTACATAATAAAACCAATAAAATGCATTTTATTGTATTAATGTGTCTATTTAAGGGTTAAAGTAAAAGGAAAAATGTACATTTTCACTAGAACATTACCTAATTATGGATAATGTATATGTCACTAATTCGTGAAATGCAAACTTGATTTATAAGGGTGTTATGTTATATAATTTTATGTACTATATAATGTTTGTAATTAATTTCTTTAATTGTGTTATATATTTGTACTGTTTCGAAATTGATAAACATTTTACCTAATTGCTAACGCATTTTAATCGGGAGATTTAAGTCTCTGCTTTTAGCAAAACATGTACAAGATTATAAAAATAAGCGGTATTCCCACGATGTACGATAGCGGTAATCAGAAGCCGAAAATTTGAGTACGGTTTATACTGCTGTGGTAGTTCGCCGGTGTATGATAGAGGTAATGGAGACACCCAAATTTAGGGTCTGCATTAGGCGGCTATGGTAGCGGAAAGGATATAAAAATATGTACCAATATGTTTTTTGTAATGTGAATATTTTTTAAGAACCTATAGCACCAATGACTTTAAACCCTTTTTAAAACATATATAATCAGGCTTGAGCTCTGACATTGCCTAGATTTGGGTTATGCAGTAGCTATATCCTAAACTCGGGTTGTGGGTGCAGTAACTATATCCTAAACTCGGGTTATTGGTGCAGTAACTATATCCTAAACTCGGGTTGTGGGTGCAGTAACTATATCCTAAACTCGGGTTATTGGTGCAGTAACTATATCCTAAACTCGGGTTGTGGGTGCAGTAACTATATCCTAAACTCGGGTTGTGGGTGCAGTAACTATATCCTAAACTCGGGTTGTGGGTGCAGTAACTATATCCTAAACTCGGGTTATTGGTGCAGTAACTATATCCTAAACTCGGGTTGTGGGTGCAGTAACTATATCCTAAACTCGGGTTATTGGTGCAGTAACTATATCCTAAACTCGGGTTGTGGGTGCAGTAACTATATCCTAAACTCGGGTTATGGGTGCAGTAACTATATCCTAAACTCGGGTTGTGGGTGCAGTAACTATATCCTAAACTCGGGTTATGGGTGCAGTAACTATATCCTAAACTCGGGTGTGGATGCAGTAACTATTGCCTAAACTCGGATTGTGGATGCAGTAACTATTGCCTTAACTCGGATTGTGGATGCAGTAACTATTGCCTCAACTCGGATTGTGGATGCAGTAACTATTGCCTAAACTCGGGTTGTAGTAGCAGTAACTATTGCCTATACTCGGGTTGTGGATGCAGTAACAATTGTCTAAACTCGAGTAGTGGGTGCAGCAACTATTGCCTAAACTCGGGATATGAGTGCAGTTATTATTGCCTGAACTCGGGTTGTGGGTGCAGTAACTATTGCATCAAATCGGGTTGTGGGTGCATTTACTACTGCCTCAACTCAGGTTGTGTGTGCAGTAACTATAGCCTAAACTCGGGTTGTGGGTGCAGTTACTTTTGCCTCACCTCGGGTTGTGTGGGCAGGTACTATTGCCTCAACTCGGGTTGTGGGTGCAGTTACATTTGCCTCAACTCGGGTTGTAAGTGAGGTTACTAATGCCTCAACCCGAGTTGTAAGTGCAGTAACTATGCCCTAAACTAAGGTTGTGGGTGCAATTGCCATTGCCTCAACCCGGGTTGTGGGTTCAATTATTATTGCCTCAACTCGGGTTGTGGATTTAGTAACTTTTGCCACAACTCGAGTTTTCGGTGCAGTAACTATTGCCTAAACTCGGGTCTTGGGTGCAGTTACTATTTCCACAGCTCGGGTTGTGGAAGCAGATACTATTGCCTCAACTCGAGTTGTAAGTGCAGTTACTATTGCCTCAATTCGGGTTGTGGGTGCTTCAACTCGGGTTGTGGGCGCAGTTACCATTGCCTCAACTCGGGTTGTGGGTGCAATTGTTATTGCCTCAACTCGAGTTGTAAGTGCGTTTACTATTGCCTTAACTCGGGCAGTGGGTGCAGTTATTATTGCCTCAACTCGGGTTGTTGGTGCAGTAACTATTGCCCAAACCCGGGTTATGGGTGCCGTTACTATTTCCACAGCTCGGGTTGTGGAAGCAGATACTATTGCCTCAACTCGAGTTGTAAGTGCAGTTACTATTGCCTCAATTCGGGTTGTGGGTGCTTCAACTCGGGTTGTGGGCGCAGTTACCATTGCCTCAACTCGGGTTGTGGGTGCAATTGTTATTGCCTCAACTCGAGTTGTAAGTGCGTTTACTATTGCCTTAACTCGGGCAGTGGGTGCAGTTATTATTGCCTCAACTCGGGTTGTGGATGTAGTTACATTTGCCTCAACTCGAGTTGTTAGTGCAGTTACTATTTCCTCAACTCGTGTTGTCGGTGCAGTTACTACTGCCTCAACTCGAGTCGTTCGTGCATTTATTATTGCCTCAACTCGGGTTGTGGGTGAAGATACTATTGCCTCAATTTGGGTTGTGTGTGCAGTTACTATTGCCTCAACTCGAGTTGTAAATGCATTCGCTATTGCCTCAACTCGGGTTGTGAGTGCAGGTACTATTGCCTCAACTCGGGTTGTGTGTGCAATTACAATTGCCTCAATTCGAGTTGTAAGCGTAGTTACTTTTGCCTCAGCTTGGGTTGTGTGTGCTGTAACTATTGCCTCAACTCGAGTTATGGGTGCAATAACTATTGCCTTAACTCTAGTTGTAAGCGCAGTTACTACTGCCTCAACTCGGGTTGTGTGTGCAGTTTCTTTTGCCTCAACTCAAATTGGGTTGTGGTTGCATTTACTATTGCCTTAACTCAGGATGTGGGTGCAGTTATTATTGTCTAAACTCATGTTGTGGGTGCCTTTACTATTGCCTTAACTGGGGATATGAGTGCAGTTATTATTGCCTGAACTCGGGTTGTGTGTGCAGTTACTTTTGCCTCAACTCGGGTGGTGGGTGTAGTTACTATTGCCCGAAACTCGGGTAGTGGGTGCAGTTACTATTGCCTCAATTCGAGTTGTAAGTGCGTTTACTATTGCCACAACTCGGGTTGTGGGTGCAGGTACTATTGCCTCAACTCGGGTGGTGTGTGCAGTTATTATTGCCTAAATTCGTGTTGTAACACAGTGTAGTTACTATTGCCTCAACTTGGGTTGTGGTGCAGTAACTATTGCCTCAACTCTAGTTGAAGGTGCAGTTACTATTGCCTCAACGCGGGTTGTGTGTGCAGTTACTTTTGCCTCAACTCGGGTTGAGTGTGTAGTTACTATTGGCTCAACTTGAGTTGTGGGTGCATTTACTATTGCCTTAACTCGGGATATGGGTGCAGTTATTATTGTCTAAACTCATGTTGTGGGCGCCGTCATTATTGCCTTAACTGGGGATATGGGTACAGTGATTATTGCCTGAACTCGGGTTGTGTGTGCAGTTACTTTTGCCTCAACTCAGGTTGTGGGTGTAGTTACTATTGCCCCAAATTCGGTTAGTGGGTGCAATTACTATTGCCTAAACTTGAGTTGTGGGTGCAGGTGCTATTGCCTCAACTAGGGTGGTGTGTGCAGTTACTATTGCCTAGATTCGAATTGCAAGTGTAGTTACTATTGCCTCAACTTGGGTTGTGGGTGCAGTAACTATTGCCTCAACTTTAGTTGTAGGTGCAGTTACTATTGCCTCAACGCGGGTTTTGTGTGCAGTTACTTTTGCCTCAACTCGGGTTATGGGTGTAGTTTCTATTGCTTCAACTTGGGTTGTGGGTGCAGTTATTATTGCCTCAATTCGAGTCGTAAGTTCGATTACTATTGCCTCAAACTGCCTCAATTCGGGTCGTGGGTGCATTACCTATTGCCTTAACTCGGGGTATGGGTGCAGTTTTTATTGTCTAAACTCGGGTTGTGGGTGCAATTACTATTGCCTTAAGTCGGGATATAGGTGCAGTTATTATTGCCTAAACTCGGGTTGTGTGTGCAGTTACTTTTGCCCCAACTCGGGTTGTTGGTGTAGTTACTATTGCCTCAAACTCGGTTAGTGGGTGCAGTTACTATTGCCTCAACTCTTATTGTAAGTGCGTTTACTATTGCCTCAACTGGGGTTGTTGGTGCAGTTACTATTTCCTGAACTCTAGTTGTATGTGCAGTTACTATTGCTTCAACTCGAGTTGTAAGTGCGTTTACTATTGCCTCATTTCGGGTTGTGGATGCAGTTACTATTGCCTCAACTCTTGTTGTAAGTGCGTTTACTATTGCCTCATTTCGGGTTGTGGGTGCAGTTACTATTGCCTCAACTCTTGTTGTAAGTGCGTTTATTATTGCCTCAATTCGAGTCGTAAGTTCGATTACTATTGCCTCAAACTGCCTCAATTCGGGTCGTGGGTGCATTAACTATTGCCTTAACTCGGGGTATGGGTGCAGTTTTTATTGTCTAAACTCGGGTTGTGGGTGCAATTACTATTGCCTTAAGTCGGGATATAGGTGCAGTTATTATTGCCTAAACTCGGGTTGTGTGTGCAGTTACTTTTGCCCCAACTCGGGTTGTTGGTGTAGTTACTATTGCCTCAAACTCGGGTTGTGGGTGCAGTTACTATTGCCTCAACTCGAATTGTAAGTGCGTTTACTATTGCCTCATTTCGGGTTGTGGGTGCAGTTACTATTGCCTCAACTCTTGTTGTAAGTGCGTTTACTATTGCCTCAACTGGGGTTGTTGGTGCAGTTACTATTTCCTGAACTCTAGTTGTATGTGCAGTTACTATTGCTTCAACTCGAATCGTTGCTGCAGGTATTTTTGCTTTGCTTAAACTCGGGCTTTGATTCAGTTGTATGGGTTAGAACATTTACAAGAAAATTTTAGCCATAAATCTATGTGTATATGTGTGCAGTTATGTATGCACACTAAATACGCGCTAATTTGGAGGACGTTTAAGTGAGGATCTTTTAGTTTTATTGAATTTGTTTCAAAATGCATGTTCTTTAAAACCATCTGATACATGTCAGAATGTAGTTCATGATCCGCTGTATTTATTGTAGAAAAAAAAGGTGTATGGATATTTCGCAATAATGGAATGAATATAAAGTACAACTGACAACTACCTTCGTGACGGCTAGCATTTAATATGAGGTATATGCAAGTATATCACTACAAAAACTCTTTCCCATTAATTTTAAATTAATGATATTTATAAATGTGTTCATGCTGATCCATGCCTTTAATTTTGAAAGCGTACAGATAAATAAACAGAATTTTACGATGCAATTTGAGTTGGACGACATATTGACAAATTTATACAATATTTTACAAGGGTTATATAAAAACCCTGTGCAACATTTTCTGGTTTGTGAGGTTTATCAAATTTCTGTTGTAATTTCGGTTGCATCAGAACCGAAATGCCTTTAAACTTGATCTGATAGTATCGTACTTGTACTGTTTGAAATAACCTCTTATGCATTGCCTGGACACTTTAAATGCATTAAAGATTATACGAAATAAGAAAATATACAAGCGTTTGACTAGGGAACTAGTTCCTTATTCTTCATATTTTGCTATTCTCAAACATTTTTACATTCCATAGATTCCTTCATATGTATCAACCTAATACGTGTTTTTATTATCATTTGCAATTTAGAATATTTTTAAAAAAGGAACTAGTTTCCTTATTTCTTTATAGAAACATAAATTAGGGATAAGAAAGTGACTTCGCTTATCTTTATGAACCCCAATGGAAATTACTATTTTCAATGTTTTCATGGTCAACAATGCTACTTTGTCGTGTTTTTTTTATTTGTAATGCATAATCATAATGTGCTTATTTGACTGTTAACGATCAAAACAACAAAAACAACATATGATTTGTGTACATATAAAAATAATATTAACCTATTTTAATTCTTAGCTACGTGGCCACAAATTCCCTAGCTTTTTAAAAGCTCCAAAATATCGCTAATTATTTTTCTGTCAATAAAAAATATTTTTTATTTTGCATAAACCTATATTGTACGCATTTTAAAGGCAAACCGTTGATCACATTGCCTGGTGTGCTAAAGTGTAGCCGTACATGGGCAAACAGGTGATCACATTGCCTGGTGTGCTAAAGTGTAGCCATACATGGGCAAACCGTTGATCACATTGCCTGGTGTGCTAAAGTGTAGCCATACATGGGCAAACCGGTGATCACATTGTCTGGTGTGCTAAAGTGTAGCCGTACATGGGTAAACCGTTGATCAGATTGCCTGGTGTGCTAAAGTGTAGCCGTACATGGGCAAACCGTTGATCACATTGCCTGGTGTGCTAAAGTGTAGCCATAAATGGGCAAATCGTTGATCATATTGCCTGGTGTGCTAAAGTGTAGCCATACATGGGCAAACCGTTGATCACATTGCCTGGTGTGCTAAAGTGAAGCCATACATGGGCAAACCGTTGATCACATTGCCTGGTGTGCTAAAGTGTAGACATACATGGGCAAACCGCTAATCACATTGCCTGGTGTGCTAAAGTGTAGACATACATGGGCAAACCGTTGATCACATTGCCTGGTGTGCTAAAGTGTAGACATACATGGGCAAACCGTTGATCACATTGCCTGGTGTGCTAAAGTGAAGCCATACATGGGCAAACCGTTAATCACATTGCCTGGTGTGCTAAAGTGTAGCCACACATGGGCAAACCGTTGATCACATTGCCTGGTGCGCTAAAGTGTAGACATATGTGGGCAAACCGTTGATCATATTGCCTGGTGTGCTAAAGTGTAGCCATACATGGGCAAACCGTTGATCACATTGCCTGGTGTGCTAAAGTGAAGCCATACATGGGCAAACCGTTGATCACATTGCCTGGTGTGCTAAAGTGTAGCCGACACATGGGCAAACCGTTGATCACATTGCCTGGTGTGCTAAAGTGTAGCCATACATGGGCAAACCGTTGATCATATTGCCTGGTGTGCTAAAGTGTAGCCATACATGGGCAAACCGTTGATCACATTGCCTGGTGTGCTAAAGTGAAGCCATACATGGGCAAACCGTTGATCACATTGCCTGGTGTGCTAAAGTGTAGCCATACATGGGCAAACCGTTGATCACATTGCCTGGTGTGCTAAAGTGAAGCCATACATGGGCAAACCGTTAATCACATTGCCTGGTGTGCTAAAGTGTAGCCATACATGGGCAAACCGTTGATCACATTGCCTGGTGTGCTAAAGTGTAGACATACATGGGCAAACCGTTAATCACATTGCCTGGTGTGCTAAAGTGAAGCCATACATGGGCAAACCGTTAATCACATTGCCTGGTGTGCTAAAGTGTAGCCACACATGGGCAAACCGTTGATCACATTGCCTGGTGTGCTAAAGTGTAGCCATATGATGGCAAACCGTTAATCACATTGCCTGGTGTGCTAAAGTGTAGCCATACATGGGCAAACCGTTGATCACATTGCCTGGTGCGCTAAAGTGTAGCCGACACATGGGCAAACCGTTAATCACATTGCCTGGTGTGCTAAAGTGTAGCCATAAATGGGCAAATCGTTGATCATATTGCCTGGTGTGCTAAAGTGTAGCCGACACATGGGCAAACCGTTAATCACATTGCCTGGTGTGCTAAAGTGTAGCCATACATGGGCAAACCGTTGATCACATTGCCTGGTGTGCTAAAGTGAAGCCATACATGGGCAAACCGTTGATCACATTGCCTGGTGTGCTAAAGTGTAGCCGTACATGGGCAAACCGTTGATCACATTGCCTGGTGTGCTAAAGTGTAGCCATACATGGGCAAACCGTTAATCACATTGCCTGGTGTGCTAAAGTGTAGCCACATATGGGCAAACCGTTGATCACATTGCCTGGTGTGCTAAACTGTAGCTGACACGTGGGCAAACCGTTGATCACATTGCCTGGTGTGCTAAAGTGTAGCCATACATGGGTAAACCGTTGATCAGATTGCCTGGTGTGCTAAAGTGTAGCCATACATGGGCAAACCGTTGATCACATTGCCTGGTGTGCTAAAGTGTAGCCATACATGGGCAAATCGTTGATCACATTGCCTGATGTGCTAAAGTGTAGCCGACACATGGGCAAACCGTTGATCACATTGCCTGGTGTGCTAAAGTGTAGCCGACACATGGGCAAACCGTTGATCACATTGCCTGGTGTGCTAAAGTGTAGCCGACACATGGGCATGGCAGTGTTCATTGTTGGGCCGATACTTACTAGACTTACTGATAATGCAGAATCTACATGTATAAATGCTGTTTGTGGGTAGCCTTGCTAGCCAGTGTTGCCCTCTGCCCAGGTTGTCCGGCACAATCGGGGCGTGAACAAGGCATCAGTCATGGTGGGCAATGTTCAATGTCCGAGCGAACTGTTTTTACTGGTGCTGTATCTCGATAGCCTTTTTATACCCAGTTTTCCCGTTACCCTTGCGGACTGGGGTGTGGGAAAGGCATCGAACATGGTGGGTGACGATCAGTGAACAAGACGAGAAAAGGAAAAGATAGGGGCCATGTGTCGTGCACAACATCTATTGTAGTTCAGCGCTAGCCTTGCTGGCAAGTGTTGCTTTGATGGTCTGGGGTTTGACCGGCAATGGACGGTATAGGGAACATGGTAGCGTTCACAACATAATTTCAGAGCGATACTGCCCAAGTGATGTGTGCTACACCTCGCAGATGGACATGGCCGCTCCCAACCATTATATGAACGGGTACCTGTTGTTGACAAGCTTCCAGGAGTACAGTAAACAGGCTCATTCATATGTACAACACCATTGAACAGAGGTAAACTGTTTATACTGTTCATATATATACAACATCGTTGAACAGGGGTAAAGTGTTTATAATACCCAAATCTGTCCATTGCCAGCGGAAAACTGTTTATACTGTCCATATAGCATGTACATATGTGTAGCGCCGTTGCAAACATCTTTGAACAAAGTTAAACTGTTTATAATGCCCTTTTATTATGTACATATATCATTGCATATGTGAAATATTTAACCCTTGAAATCAGTTCGGTTATTTGTAGACAGAATAATTTAGTCACGCGATAAATGACATTTGAATTCAGCTGTACATTGCGTGTTTTAAGTTTTGCTCCATAAAATAAGCTCCTTCGGCTTGTTACGCTTAAGAACTTTCGAGAAAAAAGGACATGCCTTTTAACATGTACATTTAAAAACACGTGACTGATGTGGTAGCACTTAAAAAGAAGTTTACACGAACATGTCCAAGTAGTGTAGCAGCCTAGCAGCCTATCGTGTATCTAACCTTATGTACGCGTTGTTCCCTCGACTAAGTTACTGCTATGCGTATATTCATGTACACAGATACCCGAATTTGATCGCCGTGGTAAAGAACGCCGATGACATCCAGAAAGCGGTGCAGTTCGCGCGGAAATACAACTTACACGTAACGGTGCGAAGTTCGGGACATGAATATGTGGGCCGTTCCACGTGGGAGGGAAGTTTCCTCATAATCCTGTCCGAGATGAACAAGATGGAGATAGACCTGAGCACGGAAAGGAGCCCACATGGCACGGTTAAGGTGCAGACCGGGATACAATGGCAGGAGATATACGAGAATGTTAGAACTGTGCAATTTTACCATGCATTAAGTCTTATAGCTAATAAAAACATGCAGTTTGAGCATGGAATATGTTTGGTGGTTTTAGAATCGTGCATTTTTTGCTATGTAATAAATCTAATAGATAAATTAACCACGCAGTTCAATACGTTCTGTGGTCGTTATTTAAAGCGAAACAGTTTCTGCATGCAATAAGTTGTTTGCAGATAATTTAACCATGCAGCTTTCAATGTAAAATGATATGGATATCTTTGTAAAATACAGCTTTACCATTCAAAATGCTTGGTGGACAACTGAACAATTTCATTATGATCTGTATATAATTGAACCATGCAGTTTAAAATGCAATAACTTGCATAACTTGCAATAACCGTAAGAAGACTCGGATCGCAAGCAAATGGCCGTGAACGGTACGGAGATTTAGATCAGACATATTTCACCGTGAGCAGTAAGGAGGCTTAGATCACACGAAGTATACTGTAAACGTAAGAAGACTTGAATGAAGCATAGTTAGCCGTAAACCATTAAGATACTCGGAGAATATAAAGTTGAACGCATACCGTCAATAAAGAGACTCGGATCACACGCAGTTGTCCGTAAATCGAAATAAGACTCGGATCACACGGTGTTGACCGTGAACCGTATGGAGGCGCGGATCACACGCAGTTGTCTGTGAACCGTAAGGAATCTCTAATCACACGCAGTTGAACGTAAACCGAAATAAGACTCGGATCATTCGGTGTTGACCGTGAACCGTAAGGAGGCGCGGATCACACGCAGTTGTCCGTGAACCGTAAGGAAACTCTGACCACACGCTGTTGTCCGTGATTCGTGGGGAGACTTGGATCACACGCAGTTGTCCGTGAACCGTGGGGAGACTTGGATCACACGCAGTTTTCCGTGAACCGTAATAAGACTCGGATCACACGCAGTTGACGTGAACCGTAAAGAGGCTCAGAACACACGCAGTCGGCCGTGAACCGTAAAGAGATTCGGATCACGAGCAGCTGACCGTGAACAAAGACGAGGCTCAGATCACACACAGTTGTCCGAGAACCGTAAGAAGACTCGAATCGCGCGCAGTTGGCTGTTAACCGTAAGGAGACTCGGATTACCCGCAGTTGATTGTGAACCGTAAGAAGACTCGAAACACACACAGTTAAACGTGAGCCATGAAGAGACTCTGATCACACGCAGTTATCCGTAAACCGCATGAAGACTTGGATCACAGGCAGTTGACCGTAAACCATGAGGAGGCTCGGATCACACGCAGTTGTCCGTGAACCGTTAGGAGACTCGGATCACACGCAGTTGTTCGTGAACTACGAGGAGGCTCGGATCACACGCAGTTGTCCGAAAACCATGAGGATACACGGATTTTACGCAGCTGACCATCAACCGTAAGGAGACTCGGATCACACGCAGGTGACAGTGAACCTTAAGAAGACTTGGATTACACGCAGTCCGTTTGCACAACTTACCAGGTGAGTTGCGCACTTTCTGCCTGCCTTTTGAGACAATCATGAGACCGTTACCGTGGGTTTTCACAATAATATGGTTTGTCAATGCAAATATATCGAAATGTGTTTCAGTTGAACGCAGTTGGACGTGTTGTGGTTGCCGGCAGCGCCCACACAGGGACCCCAGGAGGCTACACGCTGTGTAGTGGGCACAGCCCCGTGTCCCGTTCCCTTGGATTCGCCGTCGACAACCTGCTAGAGGCTCAGGTATGGACTGGTTAGAAAGATCAAGCGAACTGAGTGCCTTTTACATAAAGATATCTTATTAATGTATTGCGTGTCAAAAGACCAATATCGTGAGCATAAAATATTTTTACAACCTAACCTAACACATGCACGAAAACGCTTCTTGTTCAGGAAATAAATACTAAACAGTATGAAAATCGACACAGTGAGTATTCTTTAAGTAATTATTTAATAATATTAAGTTTTCTTTTTACATAGGTGGTGCTTGCTGACGGTTCGATCGCTACTGCGACAGAGAATAGGACGGTGATTGTCATCCCGGAAGGCGATATCATGTATCACGAGAACGGAGACCTGTTCTGGGCACTTAGGGGCGGCGGTGGGGGCACAATTAGAATTGCCGTCTACTTTGTTTACCGCCTCCATCCAATGTCGTCCCAGATGGTAGTTTTCAGTATGCTCGTCGCCATTGAAATGAACGTTTTGGGGTTAAACTTTTTCGAAGAGGCATTAGAAGTTGTTGAGCAGCTACTGGAGAAAATGCCGCCTACATGGGGTGGCTACTGGCTGCTTAACAACCCCGTCTCCAAAACCATGATCAATTACAAGGGTTTGCTAACATTCTTCTTTAACAAGTTTTTGCCCTGGGATGGATCCGAATATAAAGAATTAGAGCCTGCAGTCAACTGGGCAAGGGGCAAGTAAGTATAAACACGTGTATAAGGAATAAGACACTAATGTTAATGAGCGGCGGCTCTGTTCACTTGAATTTATCTTTCTTTTATAGGAAAGAAATGTCAGTTTATACAAATTCCATTATGCGCGATCTAACAATCTGATACTATAGTCTGACAAATTATAGAATCTTGATTCTGTTTCCTAGATAGAAACGAGTTCTGGTGTCAGTTTTGAGAAGCCATGTGAAAGTAACTCTGTTGGTGATCGAACCCACTACCTCCTGTGTAAGAGGTGGACACCAACACCACTAAACCAATCTGACCATGTTGGGGATCGAATCCGCGATTTCCTCTGTGAGAGGTGAACATAAATACCACTAAACCACTCTCACCCTGTTGAAGATCGAACCCACTAGCTTCTGTATAAGAGGTGGACATAAATACCACTAAACCACTTTCACCCAGTAAGGGATCTAACCCACACCCTCCTATTTGAGGGGTGGACATAAATACTACTAAACCACTCTCACCCTGTAAGGGATCGTACCCACACCCTGCTGTATGAGAGGTGGACACCTTTACCAATTTATCATTTTGACCCAGTTTGGGATCGAACCCACTACCTTCTGTGTGAGAGATGGACATCTACACCACTTAACCACTCTGGCCATGTTGGGGATCGAGCACACTACTTCCTCTTTGAGGGGTGGACGCCCATACCATTAAAGCACTCTCACCCTGTTCGGGATCGAACCCACGCCCTCCTATGTGAGACGTGGACACCTACACCACTAAACCATTCTTTACCTGTCTGGGCTCGAGCTCATTACTTTCAGTGTGAGCGATTGATATAAATACCACTTAACCCTCCTGACCATGTTAGAGATCGACCTATTACCTCCTGTGTGAGAGACGGACACCTACACCACTAAACAATTCTCACTATGATAGGGATCGAACCCTCTACTTCCTGTGTAAGAGATGGACACATTTACCACTAAACCACTCTGACCCTATTAGGGATCGCACCTTCAACCTTCTGTGTGAGAGATGGACACCTACACAACTAAACACTCTCACCCTGTTTGGGATCGAACCCTCTACCACATGAGCAAAGGACACCCATACCACTTAACCATTCTCACCCTTATAGGGATTGAACCCACTACCTTTTGTGTAAGAGATGGACACCTATACCAATAAACCACTCTCACCCTTTTAGGGATCGCACACACTACCTCCTGTGTGAGAGATGGAGACATATACCACTAAACAGCTCTCACCATTTTAGGGATCGTACCCACGCCCTCCTGTGTGAGAGATGGACACCTATACCATTAAACCACTCTCACCCTTTTAGGGATCGAACCCATACCTCATGTGTGAGAGATGGACACCTGTACCACTAAACCACTCTCACCCTTTTAGGGATCGAACCCACTACCTCCTGTGTGAGAGATGAACACCTATACCACTTAACCACTCTCAACCTGTCAGGGATCGAACCAACTACCTTCTGTGTGGGAGATGGACACCTATACCACTAAACCACTATCGACCTGTCAGGGATCGAACCCTCTACCTCCTGTGTGAACGATGGACACCTATACCACTTAACCACTCTAAACCTATCAGGGATCGAACCCACTACCTCCTGTGTGAGAGATGGACACCTATATCACTAAACCACTCTCGACCTATCAGGGATCGAATTCAATATCTCCTGTATGAGAGATGGACACCTATACCACTTAACCACTCTCGACCTGTCAGGGATCGAACCCACTACCTTCTGTGTGAGAGATGGACACCTTTACCTCTAAACCACTCTCGACATGTCAGGGATCCAACCCACTACCTCCTGTGTGAGAGATGGACACCTATACCACTAAACCACTCTCGACCTGTCAGAGATCGAATTCACTACCTCCTAACCTGTGTGAGAGATGAACACATATACCACTTAACCACTCTCGACCCTTTTAGGGATCGAACCCACTACCACCTGTGTGAGAGATGGACACCTATACCATTAAACCACTCTCACCATTTTATGAATCGAACCCATACCTTCTGTGTGAGAGATGGACATTTATACCACTAAACCACTCTCACCCTTTTATGGATCGAACCCACTACCTCCTGTGTGAGAGATGGACACCTATACCACTTAACCACTCTCGACCTGTCAGGGATTTAACCCACTACCTCCTGTGTGAGAGGTGGACACCTGTACCACTTAACCACTCTTAATCTATCAGGGATCGAACCCACTACATCCTGTGTGAAAGATGGACACCTATACCACTAAACCACGCTCGACCTGTCAGGGATCGAACCCACTACCTTCTGTGTGAGAGATGGACACCTATACCACTAAACCACTCTCGACATGTCAGGGATCCAACCCACTACCTCCTGTGTGAGAGATGGACACCTATACCACTAAACCACTCTCGACCTGTCAGAGATCGAATTCACTACCACCTGACCTGTGTGAGAGATGAACACATATACCACTTAACCACTCTCGACCCTTTTAGGGATCGAACCCACTACCACCTATGTGAGAGATGGACACCTATACCATTAAACCACTCTCACCATTTTATGGATCAATCCCATACCTTCTGTGTGAGAGATGGACACCTATACCACTAAACCACTCTCACCCTTCTATGGATCGAACCCACTACCTCCTGTGTGAGAGATGGACACCTATACTACTAAATCACTCTTACCCTTTTAGGGATCGAACCCACTACCTTCTGTGTGAGAAATGGTCACCTATACCACTAAATCACTCTCGACCTGTCAGGGATTTAACCCACTACCTCCTGTGTGAGAGGTGGACAGCTATACCTTTAAACCACTCTCACCCTATTAGAGATCGTACCCACGCCCTCCTGTGTGAGAGGTGGACACCTGTACCAGCAATCCGCCCACATTCTGTTTGGGATCGAACCCATGCCCTGATGTGTGAAAGTTGGACACCTATACCACTAAACCTTTCTCACCCTGTTTGGGATCGAACCCACTACCTCCTGTGTGAGAGATGGACACCTATACCATTTAACCACTTCACCCTATTAGAGATCGTACCCACGCCCTCCTGTGTGAGAGGTGGACAAATTTACCACTAAACCTCCCTCAACCTGTTTGGGATCGAACCCACGCCCTCCTGTGTGAAAGATGAACACCTAAACCATTTAACCACTCTCACCCTGTTAGGGATTGACCCCACTGCCTTCCGTATGAGTGGACATTAATACCACTAAACCAATCTCAACCAGTAGGGGATATAACCCATACCCTCCTATGTGAGGGGTGGACATAAATACCACTAAACCACTCTCAATCTGTAAGGGTTCTAACCCACTCTCATGTGTGAGGGGTGGACATAAATACCACTTAACCACTCTCACTCTGTAAGGGGTCTAACCCACACCCTCATGTGTGAGGGGTGGACATAAATACCAATAAACCACTCTCACCCTGTAAGGGATCTAACCCACACCCTCATGTGTGAGGGGTGGACATAAATACCACTAAACCACTTTCACCAAGTAGGGGATCTAACCCACACCCTCCTGTGGGAGGGGTGGACATAAATACTTTTAAACCACTATCACCCTGTTGGCGACTGTTTACCTGCATGAGAGGGGACACATTTACCACTCTAACTCTAACCATCCCGTAGACATTGGATAATTTTCTTCTGCTATTTTATCGTTTATCATACCGGTATCATATATTTAAAACACTTTATGTACAGGTATGCTACCAGAATCATACAATCATTGATCTTAAATAGACAAGTCGCGAAACTAGGTGTGTACTTTTACTTGAACGTGTAGCTGCACGTGCGTTGAGATTATTTTTGACAAATTCCACTTTAATATAATCCACTTTCCCCGTAGTATCGAATATGTCATGCTAAGTAACACAATGTGTACGTGGCTGGATGATGCATCCACATAAGAAGTGATTTGCAACCTCTCTATTTCCTTATGTGATCGTAAATTGACGTGTAAATAACCATATACTTCATATAAACGTAATGTTCCAACAAATACATGGCCAAAGTTATACTTTATCCTCATGATGCCACCTTGCCATTGTCAATTTCCATTTTTTATGTGTGTTTGAACCTTTTATTCAAATGTTTTTCTCCATTCATGGAATTATGCTGAACCGACAGACCGTAGTTCCTTAATGTCCTGTTCGTCATGAATTTAAAATGATTTTTAACAGACAAGTACCATTCACCTTCACAAACAAGACGGATTTCTGGGAATACGAAAAAGACGTGTATGACTCGCCAATCGTCTGCACATATTTGGCGGGCACTTTGTTGCAGCCAGGACAGGTCGGAAAAGAATTCCGGGCCTTTATGAGGGAGCAGCTGTTTGTGGGGGTGGCCAGAGATTTGTGGATTGGTTGCACAGGGATTCTCTTTGGAGGTAAGCTGGACGGCCATGTTAAGTTTTGAAACAAACCAAAAAGTGTTAGCAAATACTACATTTCAATATAGGTTGGAGGGACAAATTTATCAAAAGTATTCTATAGATATATAATAAAGTTTTAATATACATAATTATCACTTTTTTGATTGTCATCGAAGACGACGTTCACCCTCTCTTTTGTAATACGAAGTTAATTATTAATTAATAATTTAAAAATAGTAATCAAATGCACACCTATCGGATAGGTCACTTTGGCAATCGCAGCGCGCTAAGTGTGTCATATAATGTCGGCTACATTCATCTCTCAGGCAAAACCACGGAAGGTTCCTTAGAGAGCACACCCCTACATCCGGGCTATCAGTCGACAGTGTCGTCATTGTCATGCGGAATTGCCCTGGCCGACGCCGAAAGCGGGGCCCCTCTCTTGAATAAGACCACCGGTAACGACGAGCTTATCGAATACTTCCAGACGTTTGCAAAAGGAGTAAGAAAGTAAGACTTATTGACTCAACATAGTTTGTCTTTACCGGCCTTGTCCCCGTTTTATGTATGATTGCGAGGTCGCGACCTATTGTTGCTAGAGTCGAAGATATTTCTAATATCAAGGTGTCATTTTTTTTATAGTAGTTAATACGATTCGTGCACGAGAAGTGTGCGCATAAGATTCAGATTACCTTCAATGGTACTTTATACCTGTCGTTACACTCAAATTTGTTGCTAATGAAAAAGGGATGGAAAATTGATATCGTAGAAGTGACTCTGCGTGAAGCAAACGTGTATACGAATGACATTCAGATATTCTTTCATTGTATAAGATCAATTTATACTAGTAGGGTTGCAAATGCGACACAATCATACACATAAATCACACAAATAAAGATCTCACCGGCAAATATCACACACATAAATCACACACATTATTTATACGCATTAATGACACGCATCAATACGTTGCCTCAATAGTATACATAAATAACACGCATAAGTTACACACACATACATTACACGCACAAATAACACACATAAATTACACACATAAATAACACACATAAATTGCACACAGAAATAACACGCATACATCACTGGCATAAATCACACGCATTAATAACACGCATAAATAACGCACATACATCACTCGCATAAACCACTCGCATAAATAACGCACATACATCACTCGCATAAATAACACGCATAAATTACGCACATAAATTACTCACATACATCGCTCGCATAAATCACACGCATAAATAACGCACATACATCACTCGCATAAATCACTCGCATAAATAAAATGCATAATTTACGCACATACGGCACTCGCATAAATCACACCTATAGATAACACCCAATAATAACACAACTACATCACTCGCATAAATCACACGCATGAAACGCTTCCCTCTTCGTATTGTGCATTTGAAATTTGTATAATACACACACATACATATACATGAATGACCTATTGCACAAAAGGAATCAGTACTACAAGTGCTTGCAACCTCCCTAGAGTAATTATTACCATCACACTAAATGTACCCCCTTTATTAAGTTGTTATTAAACAACATCAACAGACAAGTGTTACTTATCATCCACGTGCCTTATTTTGCAGTTTCGGGAGCGGCATGTATTTGAATGAACCGTGGAAAGATAGCCCTTACTGGAAGGAGGACTTCTGGGGAACCGAGAATTACGAGCGTCTGTTGCTGATCAAGCGTCTTTACGACCCAGACAATTTCTTCACGTGTCATCACTGTGTCGGTTCTGACGTGATGGATAAAAAGGATCCCGGACCGGCACCGCACGTGGTACACGCGTTCACGTGCCTGGCGTCGTGAAGTTTAGTTATCGTCACATGTCTGGTGTCTCGTTTCCTATTTTGAACATAGCGTGGACTTGTAATTCGTATCATGCCTTTTAAACGTCTTGTATGCAAGTTCTGTATACTAATATCTGCTATGATGTATGTCCTACCAGAAGCTAATGTGCTTACATGTTCACCACCCTCGTTATTAACATTCAAAACAACGTTGGCTATTGCTGCTTTGTCAAAGCTTGTCGGAGGTCATGGCGGATCGCAACATCGGCTTATACGCCTGGTCGTATCTGGACGCCAATTAGTCAATTGGTGATCGAGTGGTTGTTTTGACTTACAGGTCATGTGGGACATGAATGAGTCAATTTCTAAAACGTAACATTTGCATGCAAGGCAAACATAAAAGGATAATATAAATAAGCTGATATTCCGTTTCATTTAATTGAATATGCAAAATATTTAAATGTATGTTCCGATGCGTCGTCCGTTTTCATCAAATCAGTTTGACTGTACACTGAATATATAATTAATCGAAGAGGTGGTCTATACGTTCTGAAACTGAACTCTTATTCTCAATATATCTATTATATATATATGCAGTGTATCTGCTTCATCTTTTTAAAACATCGTTTGCATCTGTATAACTGAAAATATATCAGAATCATATGACATATCACTTACTAATAAATATTTGTGTATGTTAATTGTCTTATCTTCAACACCAAGTCAGTTTGTTGCTGTATTAAGCCCACTATTTTCATCATAGTGTATGATATATTAGTTTAAAAGTACATTGAATATATGATCGATTCGGTGGTATATTAAGGATTTATTCTTATTTTTCGACCGCGATTTTGAAAATCAATGAATTGAAATCAAGTGGTATATCTTAAGCCATTTAATCGACTTCCCACATCAAAGAAACCCTTAGCCATCATTGGCGAATCATCAGGAACTTACTATTGAAGGGCGGGCTCATACTCCAGCGTGGCATCAATACAGACTGCATTTGTTTTACTCAAACGACAAAAACAAAACGACACTTTAAAGTACTGAAACTGACAGTTTGGTGTCGTTTATAGGGCGACACTACGTGACTGTTTATTCGGTGCAAAACTGCAGAGATAAAGTATTTAACATGTTTTGACTAAAATGTATTCGGGTCTGATTTATAATAAATAATGCAAGATTAAAACGGTAAATGCTAATGTTCTTTACGTAGAGTTTTCATAGAATATCTACACAGATACTCCTTGCATATGATATACCAAAATAGTATGGGTTCACCAGACATCAAATATGCACATTATACGGGTATCGATTGCCTTAAATATCAATTGTTATAGCTTATTATCGAACGGTTTAATGCATTGAAGAAAGTACGTAAAACGACTTATCAGAGCTTACGTAACACTAATTGCGCAAAAGTTGCACTTCGGCCTCGATTGCGAATCGCTATTCGTATGTGTAGATTAACTGACATTCACTGAACTCTGATTTTGGTTGTGTGCATTTCCTTACGGATTTTCTAATGCTGCGTTGATCACAAATTTTACATGTGCATCACATATATGGATGTCGTAGTACTCAAAAAGTAGTCCACACGATATCCGAGTGTTCAGAATTTTAAGAATATAAATTTGAAAAATATACCAAGTTAAAATAAATGCGCTCGAATTTTAAGAGTGAGTGTATTGTAAGAGCGTACTTTATATTAGTTTTCTGTTAAAACTGTTCTGGATGCATTTTCTGTGATTTATACTATGTATTCCATTAGATTTCCTTTAATAAAATTTGAATTAAGTTATTCAATACTTTAATCAAAATATTACGCACGGTACATATTATATGACACGACTTTGTAAGCAATTCCATTGTTTTATCAATATGGCGTTTACTTTTACTTTTATTTTCCTTTGCATCAGATCGGCCTTACGAACCGATATTTGTATTTTCCTCCATATCGTATAAAGGTTACTTAAGAACCATACAAAATAAGTAGCATACATGTATTTACTATGAAATTAAAGTACAATGCCAACGACTATAGGTGGTCAGTTAATTAATTGAATTAAATTTAATTTTTAAAAAACTAAGCACTTACTTGTTATTTTTAAAACATAAAATAGGTTGATAATGATGAATTTTGGTTCACTTTAGATTAAACAAACTACATAATTAGTCAGAATATCAATCGGTGCACAACTGTTCTCTTCACTGAAATCTCGCAGTGCACACGGCCACTCAATAACTGAATCAGGCATGAGCTCTGACCATAGGAGAGATGGACTCGAATCTGTTCATGAACGAGTTGGGGTTCCAACTGGAGAGATCAAGGGTTTGGGTGGAGTCGGACAACCGTTTCTTTAGCTGGTCGTACAGCTTGGTCAGAGGATCTGTAAATAAAAGAAGTAAAGAAGTGATTGATGATTGAGTCCCCCGTACTTCGGCATAGTGATTAGAGAACATTTAATTCTGTTTTAGCAGGTGACAGGGATCGATGTCTGTGTTGCACTTGACGTTTTCAATATTGCACCTATAGTTGACCGTGCTGCACCTATAATTGACCGTGTTACACTTAAATTTGACCGTGTTGCACATAATGTTGGCGGTGTTGCACCTATAGTTCACCGTGCTGCACCTATAGTTCACCGTGCTGCACCTATTGTTGTACCTATAGATGAAGGTATTGTATCTATAGATGACGGTGTTGCACCTATAGATGACGGTGTTGCACCTATAGTTGACGGTGTTGCACCTATAGTTGACGGTGTTGCACCTATAGATGATGGTGTTGCACCTATAGATGATGATGTTGCACCTATAGTTGACGGTGTTGCACCTATAGTTGACGGTGTTGCACCTATAGATGATGGTGTTGCACCTATAGATGATGATGTTGCACCTATAGTTGACGGTGTTGCACCTATAGTTGATGATGTTGCACCTATAGTTGATGATGTTGCACCTATAGTTGACGGTGTTGCACCTATAGATGATGATGTTGCACCTATAGTTGATGGTGTTGCACCTATAGTTGACGGTGTTGCACCTATACTTGACCATGCTTCACCTATTGTTGCACCTATAGATGAAGGTATTGTACCTATAGATGACGGTGTTGCACCTATAGTTGACGGTGTTGCACCTATAGATGACGGTTTTACACATATAGTTGACGGTGTTGCACCTATAATTGACGGTGTTGCACCTAAAGTTGACGGTGTTGCACCTATAGTTGACGGTGTTGCACCTATAGTTGATGATGTTGCACCTATAGTTGATGATGTTGCACCTATAGTTGATGATGTTGCACCTATAGTTGATGATGTTGCACCTATAGTTGATGATGTTGCACCTATAGTTGATGATGTTGCACCTATAGTTGATGATGTTGCACCTATAGATGATGATGTTGCACCTATAGTTGATGCTGTTGCACCTATAGTTGATGATGTTGCACCTATAGTTGATGATGTTGCACCTATAATTGACGGTGTTGCACCTATAGTTGATGATGTTGCACCTATAGTTGATGATGTTGCACCTATAGTTGATGATGTTGCACCTATAATTGACGGTGTTGCACCTATAGTTGACGGTGTTGCACCTATAGTTGACGGTGTTGCACCTATAATTGACGGTGTTGCACCTATAGATGACGGTGTTGCACCTATAGTTGACGGTGTTGCACCTATAGTTGACGGTGTTGCACCTATAGTTGACGGTGTTGTACCTATAGATGATGATGTTGCACCTATAGTTGATGATGTTGCACCTATAGTTGACGGTGTTGCACCTATAGTTGACGGTGTTGCACCTATAGTTGACGGTGTTGCACCTATAGTTGACGGTGTTGCACCTATAGTTGATGATGTTGCACCTATAGTTGATGATGTTGCACCTATAGTTGATGATGTTGCACCTATAGATGATGATGTTGCACCTATAGTTGACGGTGTTGCACCTATAGTTGACGGTGTTGCACCTATAGTTGACCATGCTGCACCTGTAGATGACGGTATTGCACCTATAGATGACGGTATTGCACCTATAGATGATGGTGTTGCACCTATAGTTGACGGTGTTGCACCTATACTTGACCATGCTGCACCTATACTTGACCATGCTTCACCTATTGTTGCACCTATAGTTGATGATGTTGCACCTATAGTTGATGATGTTGCACCTATAGTTGACGGTGTTGCACCTATAGATGATGATGTTGCACCTATAGTTGACGGTGTTGCACCTATAGATGATGATGTTGCACCTATAGTTGACGGTGTTGCACCTATACTTGACCATGCTGCACCTATACTTGACCATGCTGCACCTATACTTGACCATGCTTCACCTATTGTTGCACCTATAGATGAAGGTATTGTACCTATAGATGACGGTGTTGCACCTATAGATGACGGTGTTGCACCTATAATTGACGGTGTTGTATCTATAGTTGACGGTGTTGCACCTATAGATGATGATGTTGCACCTATAGTTGACGGTGTTGCACCTATACTTGACCATGCTGCACCTATACTTGACCATGCTTCACCTTTTGTTGCACCTATAGATGAAGGTATTGTACCTATAGATGACGGTGTTGCACCTATAGTTGACGGTGTTGCACCTATAGATGACGGTTTTACACATATAGTTGACGGTGTTGCACCTATAATTGACGGTGTTGCACCTAAAGTTGACGGTGTTGCACCTATAGTTGACGGTGTTGCACCTATAGTTGATGATGTTGCACCTATAGTTGATGATGTTGCACCTATAGTTGATGATGTTGCACCTATAGTTGATGATGTTGCACCTATAGTTGATGATGTTGCACCTATAGTTGATGATGTTGCACCTATAGTTGATGATGTTGCACCTATAGATGATGATGTTGCACCTATAGTTGATGCTGTTGCACCTATAGTTGATGATGTTGCACCTATAGTTGATGATGTTGCACCTATAATTGACGGTGTTGCACCTATAGTTGATGATGTTGCACCTATAGTTGATGATGTTGCACCTATAGTTGATGATGTTGCACCTATAATTGACGGTGTTGCACCTATAGTTGACGGTGTTGCACCTATAGTTGACGGTGTTGCACCTATAATTGACGGTGTTGCACCTATAGATGACGGTGTTGCACCTATAGTTGACGGTGTTGCACCTATAGTTGACGGTGTTGCACCTATAGTTGACGGTGTTGTACCTATAGATGATGATGTTGCACCTATAGTTGATGATGTTGCACCTATAGTTGACGGTGTTGCACCTATAGTTGACGGTGTTGCACCTATAGTTGACGGTGTTGCACCTATAGTTGACGGTGTTGCACCTATAGTTGATGATGTTGCACCTATAGTTGATGATGTTGCACCTATAGTTGATGATGTTGCACCTATAGATGATGATGTTGCACCTATAGTTGACGGTGTTGCACCTATAGTTGACGGTGTTGCACCTATAGTTGACCATGCTGCACCTGTAGATGACGGTATTGCACCTATAGATGACGGTATTGCACCTATAGATGATGGTGTTGCACCTATAGTTGACGGTGTTGCACCTATACTTGACCATGCTGCACCTATACTTGACCATGCTTCACCTATTGTTGCACCTATAGTTGATGATGTTGCACCTATAGTTGATGATGTTGCACCTATAGTTGACGGTGTTGCACCTATAGATGATGATGTTGCACCTATAGTTGACGGTGTTGCACCTATAGATGATGATGTTGCACCTATAGTTGACGGTGTTGCACCTATACTTGACCATGCTGCACCTATACTTGACCATGCTGCACCTATACTTGACCATGCTTCACCTATTGTTGCACCTATAGATGAAGGTATTGTACCTATAGATGACGGTGTTGCACCTATAGATGACGGTGTTGCACCTATAATTGACGGTGTTGTATCTATAGTTGACGGTGTTGCACCTATAGATGATGATGTTGCACCTATAGTTGACGGTGTTGCACCTATACTTGACCATGCTGCACCTATACTTGACCATGCTTCACCTTTTGTTGCACCTATAGATGAAGGTATTGTACCTATAGATGACGGTGTTGCACCTATAGATGACGGTGTTGCACCTATAGATGACGGTGTTGCACCTATACTTGACCATACTGCACCTATACTTGACCATGCTTCACCTATTGTTGTACCTATAGATGAAGGTATGGTACCTATAGATGACTGTGTTGCACCTATAGATGACGGTGTTGCACCTATAGTTGACGGTGTTGCACCTATAGTTGACGGTTTTGTACCTATAGATGACGGTGTTGCACCTATAGATGAAGGTATTGTACCTATAGATGACGGTATTGCACCTATAGATGAAGGCATTGTACCTATATATGACGGTGTTGCACCTATAGTTGACGGTGTTGCACCTATAGTTGACGGTGTTGCACCTATAGATGATGATGTTGTACCTATAGATGAAGGTATTGTACCTATAGATGACGGTGTTGCACCTATAGATGACGGTGTTTCACCTATAGTTGACGGTGTTGCACCTATAGTTGACGGTGTTGCACCTATAGTTGACGGTGTTGCACCTATAGATGAAGGTATTGTACCTATAGATGACGGTGTTGCACCTATAGATGACGGTGTATCACCTATAATTGACGGTGTTGCACCTATAGTTGACGGTGTTGCACCTATAGATGACGGTGTATCACCTATAATTGACGGTGTTGCACCTATAGTTGACGGTGTATCACCTATAATTGACGGTGTTGTACCTATAGTTGACGGTGTTGCACCTATAGTTGACGGTGTTGCACCTATAGATGACGGTTTTACACCTATAGTTGACGGTGTTGCACCTATAATTGACGGTGTTGCACCTATAGTTGACGGTGTTGCACCTATAATTGACAGTGTTGCACCTATAGTTGACTGTGTTGCACCTATAGTTGACGGTGTTGCACCTATAGCTGACGGTGTTGCCCCTATAGATGATGATGTTGCACCCATCGAACGTAATGTTGTACCTATAGATGACAGTGTTGTTCCTTTCGTTGATGGTGTTGAACCTATAATTTTTAGACCAGTTTTGTTACGACATGAGTTGAATTATCCCTTACATACAACTTCTAGGCCTCCGACGCCCACCTTCAGGCTACTTTAATATGTTCTGCACCTACATGCCGCGCTATGTTATAACTACCGCGACCTCAACCCGAGTTAAGTGATAGCTACGGCACCGACAACCCGAGTTATGTAATAGTTACTAAGCCTACAACCGGAGTTGTGTAAATAGCTACGGCATCCTCAACCCGGGTTAAGTGATAGCTACGGCACCGACAACCCGAGTTATGTAATAGTTACTGAGCCTACAACCGTAGATTTATAAAAAGCTAAGTCACCAACAACCCGCTTTATGTTATAGCTACGGCACCCACAACCTGGTATATGTAATAGCAGCGGCACTCACAGACTTAGGTATATAACACTTACTGCGCCCACAACTAGAGTTATCTTATAGTAACTTTATCCAAAACCCAAGTTATTGAGATTATACACGAGCGCTTAAGCCGTCTAAGTAATAGTAACTTCAACATCAATCCGACTTTTGTGATTTTACACACGCTTTAGTCGTCTTTGTAATATTTACTGAATGCCCTACCCGAGTAATTGATGAGAGGGGGTAAAAGAGGGAAGATTGGATAAGCAAAGAAAAGCAAGAAAAGCAAGGACAGAAAAAGGAAGACAGGTGGGGAAGAAGAAGAAGAGAGAAAGGAGAGAGTACAAATGAGAGGGAGGATATAAGAGGGAGACGAGAGAAGTAGGATGGGGAGAGGGGGGGGGGGGGGGGTAAAGGAATGTTTTAAGGGAGAGTTTGGAAATAAGGAGAAAACAGATACATATGGGGTAGTGTAGATGGATGGTGCGGAGAGAAACAGAAAAAAGAGGTGAGCGATTAAAGGGATGGAGAGGGGATGGGGGGACTTGAGAATTTAGTATCTTTCAATCTCTACATATGAGAACATATACCTTTGGTCGTGGGTAAAATTACTTTAACATAGTCTTTTCTATGTATATGTAATTTTCTATGTTTGAATGCAATGGATTAGTAGAAAATTGATTTCCCTTTGTATCGATGAATATCTCCGTCAGGTGTCGCAAGTTAAATAGGTGCGCGAGGTTTTCGTGCAAATCTCAGTTTAGGCTCATTCAGCTTTGGGTAGCCGATGAACACGAACGTAATTTTTTTTCGTCTGCTTACTTTAACAATGACCGAGGAACAACCACGTGGCGATACAGAAATAGAGAATCAATTACAACAGGTTTTGATTGAACTGCGACACCAGAGAAAGGAAGTTTCATCTTTACGAGAAGAATTTCAGGGAAACAATTATATTGTAAATTCTGAGGTGAAAAGTTAAAACTTGCTAAAGACTAAGTTTGGAAATTTCATGGAAATAGTGTTCAATTCGACTTCAACGCGGAGTTGGAAGATATCACTAAACAAGCCAGCTGGGCTTTGGAGCACAGTAAAGTTGATTACTGTATGGAACTGTTGAAAAACGTAACAGAGAAACTCCGTAAGCGTAACAAGCTCATACGGAGAGCGGACTCGTCTCCAGGTGGTTGGGAGACGGTTAAACTGTACGAAGCTAATCCGATAGCGAGCGACAGCGACGATGAGGCACAAATCTACAAAGCAGAAAACCGGGCTCTCAAGCGCAAGCGTCCTGCGACGAAGTGTTAGCCCGCACCTGCAACTGTTAATCGTGCCAGTGACGCTAATATTGTGCCTCCATTTCCGGTTTCTAACAGACCAATGCTGCAGCAGCCATTTCCTGCCAGATCCTTTCGAGGTTACCAGGGAGGTCCAGTCATTCCGTTCTTCGGAGCAAGTCCCATTAACAGAGGGTCGTGCTTCGCTTGTGGAGACTTCCGTCATTTCCGGAGAGAATGCCTCCTTGTCATTAAGTCCGAAAATGGAGACCAGTCTATTGCAAAGAAATGATTTGGACATGAAAGATGAGTATAATTTTGACTATGAATGTTTCACTCACGATTATTATGAATATGAACAGGGCCAAAAGAATATTCTTGGTAAAGGTAGACTTAAAGAAAATTTACAATTTTGGAAAGATATCCATGCTAGCAGTTTTATAACGGATTTGATAGAGTTTGGTTACAAAATCCCATTTTTCAGTATGCCTTCTAAATGTTTAGTTAAAAATAATAAGTCTGCATTGCAGGAATCTGAATTTGTATCTGGAGCAATTCAAGATTTGTTAGATCGAGCGTTGATACAGAAATGTAATACAGCTCCTCTTGTTGTGAACCCACTGACAGTTTCTATACAAAGTTCTGGGAAAAAAAGATTGATTCTTGATCTCAGGGTTGTAAATAAACACTTATGGAAACAGACCGTTCATTATGACGACATTAAAGTTCCACTCGCTTTTTTACAAAAAGGGTATTTCATGATAAAATTTGATCTAACCAGTGCTTATCATTTTGTTGAAATTTTCTTGCCACATACGGAGTTCCTAGGATTTGCATGGCAAGATGAAAGAGGTTCTGTATCGTACTATAAACTTTTAGTATTGCCTTTTGGACTTTCTTCAGCTTGTTATGTTTTCACTAAATTAACTAGACCGCTTATTTCAAAATGGAGAGCTGAGGGAAAGTTAGTATCTATGTTTTTAGATGATGGTTTTGGATGCAATGATTCGTACGAGGGTACTTTACAAATCGGGTTTGAAATGAAAAAGGATTTGCTGGCCTCTGGGTTTATTCCTAATGCAGAAAAGTCTGTATGGCTCCCGGTTCAAAGTTTTATATATTTAGGGACATTGCTTAATTCTAAAGAAGGCAATATCTTTATACCTGAGTGTAGATTGATGAAGGTCAAAAATACTATAATCGATGTTTTGACCGCGCTTAAAGTACGTAGACGTGTAGGCGTGAGAAAACTAGCCAGCTTAGTAGGTCAGATAATTTCAATGTCGATTGTTATTGGTCATGTGACTCAGATTATGACACGGTGTTTAAGTATTGACATAGTACAGGCAAAAGGTTGGGATTCGTATATAAATTTGTCTGATGAAAGTGTATGTCAGATTAAATTTTGGCAGAAAAACTTGGACTGTATTAATAGCAGAGATATTTACGAATCGCACAAATGCTCTAAAGTAGTATATTCTGATGCAAGATGTACTGGTTATGCTGGTTATGTAGTAACTGCAGAAAACGAGGTTACCCATGGAATGTGGTGTGAAGAGGAGTCTGTGAAGTAATTTACATGGCGTGAACTTACTGCAGTTTATAGGGTTCTTCAATCATTGGCGCATTTGCTAGCAAATCAGCGCGTTAAGTGGTTTACGGACAACCAAGGTGTTGCTTCCATTGTCTGTAAAGGCTCTATGAAATCAGACCTTCAGTCTGTAGCAATACTGATTTATAGATTTTGTATGATTAAATCTATTACTCTAGATATTGAATGGATCCCTCGGTATGAAATTGAAAAAGCTGATAATTTGTCAAAAATTGTAGATTGCGATGATTGGGGAATATCATTTGCACTTTTGCACAGTCTTCAAAGCAAATTCGGCCTTTTTGAAGTCGACTGGTTTGCTTCTGAGCACAATGCCAAAGTTAAAAAGTTTTATTCACGTTTTTGGAATCCTTCATCGTACGGTATTGATGCTTTTATGACATGTTGGGGTGCACATTTTGGATTATTTGTGCCACCAATATCAAAAATCCACAGAGTTTTGAGAAAAATGTCAGTTGATAAGGCAAGGGGTGTTTTGGTCGTACCTTTATGGCCTTCGGCGGCTTTTTGGCCACTACTGTGTCCGCATGGACAAGTTGTTCCTTCAGTTGTTGATTGGTTTGATTTGCCCATCGATAAAGAGCATTACACTAGCTGTAAAAATGGCAAAGGCATATTTGGAAACGAGAAGCTGAAATTTAGAATGTTAGCGTTACATGTCAATTTTACATAAGTTGATTTTGTGGGCGAAATAGCCAAAGATGCAGTATTGCTAGTCGCACTGGTATCAGGCGGCTGATTGACGGCGGTATCGCCTGTCAAGTGGTTTTGTGTAAATATCAAAAACACGTTTTGTAAAAGTGTTTCAATTCAGTGAACATATGTACAATTTATGTTTTCTTTATACATGTCTTTATGCAGTGTCACAGAGATGAGATTGAAAAGCTTCCGGAAGTTCTGGCGGGCAAGATGGACCTACTCCTGGACATTCTATTGAGGTCACGTGCACCTGGTACTAGTCGGAAGTACGAATATGGGTTCAATCGCTGGAGAAACTGGGCGTTGGGAAATGGTTTGGGAAGTGGGGATATTTTGCCGGCCAGTAATTTTCCGGTTGCGCTTTACTTGATATCTTTAATTCAAAGTGCAAATACTGCAAGTGTAGTGATTAGTGCTTATTATTCTATAAAGTGGTTTCATGATATATACGGTGTTCGTTCACCAACCAGTTCTCCTCTAGTTATCAATATCCTGGAAGCTGTAAAAAGAATTCTAGCTAAACAAACAGTTAAAAAAGAGCCTATGACTGTTGATATTCTTTCAGATATGTATGACAGATTGTTCAAATATGAAAACATAAAAAATCAACGTATAAAATGCGCCTCTCTTTTAGGGTATTCAGGTTTTATGCGCAGTGCTGAAATGTTGAATATCGTTGTTTCAGATTGTGTTTTTTATCCATCTTATTTGGGACTTTTTATTGAAAGTAGTAAAACAGATAAATATAGAGACGGGTCTTGGATATTGATAGCGAGAACTGGTACAAAGCTATGTCCTGTGGTAAATCTTGAAAAATACATTACTTGGACACAGTTAAAACCGAGTGATTATTTGTTTTGTAATTTGAGCAAAACCAAACATGGTTATAAGAAAAGAACAGTTAACAAATCTATGTCATACACAAGTTTGAGAGATGAATTTAGATCAGCTTTTACGCCGCATGTGAGTGACATATCCAAGTATTGTCTACATTCGTTAAGAGCCGGTGGGGCTTCAGCGGCGGCAAATAATGGAGTCAAAGACAGAATGTTTAAGCGTCATGGTAGATGGACTAGTGAAAGCGCAAAGGATGGTTACGTGAAAGACAATTTGGAAGAACGTTTGTCAGTGTCTTTGTCATTAAGTCTGTGATGAAACGGAGTGTAAACACAGGTTCGAAGATAACATTTTGTAAAATGATTGAATTTATTGTCTTATATTAGAATAGTATTCTATGTTTTCATGCAGAAATTGATATATTGATATATATATATATATATATATATATATATATATATATATATATATATATATATATATATATATATATATATATATATATATATATATATATATTATATATAGTTATGTTTTTCCCGTTCTTTGAATTCAGTCGGTTGCCCGAGTGCTATATACAAATTACAAATTAGTAATTGAATTTGGTTGTTTGTCATTATTTCGGAGATAAAACGAAGGTATAGAAAGTATGTGTTTTCATGTTAAAGTATTATAAAATACATGCAGTGTTTATATGAAATATTTATGATAAATATTTATTTTTGTTACATGTACATCTATCAGTCGGTTGCCAGAGTGCTATATACAAATTACAAATTAGTAATTGAATTTGGTTGTTTGTCATTATTTCGGAGATAGTAAATGGAAAGGGAATGGCATTAGTTCGGACTTTGGGGACAATATACCACAATATGACCCAAGATTATTTGAAAAATCGAAATTCGTCTGACTGCTAAGAGAAGAATTTCTTTTGGAGTTTTGACGCTCACTCAAGCAGATTTTGATGTCTGCATTGGGCGGAAGAGATGATTGCTAGTCTTACTGCATGCCTAAATTGATGGAATTATGTACTAAACAACTCATGACTTTTCTTGGGCAGCCAAACTGATTGCCAGATTAATGAATTTAACAACACCAACTTTTTATTATTTATGCATTTCTTGTAAAGCCAATGTGATTGCTAGAATAATGTTATTTTTCAACACCGACCTTTAACTTTTTTGATGCATGCTTCGGCCAGGCAAGAAGATTGCAAAATTTGTAATTTACCACACCGACCATTTTCATTTTTATGCATATACAGCACCAACGTTACCTTTGACTTTTTGTTGCTTGCCATGGGCAGTCAAGCTTATTGTTTGAAAAAAAGTATTTTACCGACCTTTGACTTCTTGATGCAATCCTTGACCTGTAAAGCTGTTTGCCATTTTAAATACTATACACCATCGACTTATTTATGCAAGCCTTGACCAGCAAAAATGTTTGCCAGAAGTATTTTCTTTACAATACCTACCTTTGACTTCTTTGTGCATGCTATGGGCAGCCAAGCTGATTACAAGAGTAAGAACTTTACAACACCGACCTATGACTTATGCATACTATGGGTAGCCGAGCTGTTTGCCATAATTATGATCATGACGAGTGTAAGCATGCCCTGGTGAATAGAGGCTCATGTTTGCTTGTTTTAAACGAAATACACCCTCGAACCGATCCTAATACTTACAGACGGTATTCAACTATAGTATGTAATGGATAAGATTGAATGCATTTTAATACCCCCCCCCCCCCGCCGAACCGAAGGTTTGGAAGGGGAATATTGTTTTCGTGATGTCCGCCCTTCTGGCAAACCAAACGTTTCGGGCGGGGATACTTTTTTTCGCGTTGTCCGCCCGTCAGTCATCCCAACCTGCATTCATTTCGTCCGTCAAACTGTCCGTCACATTCAGAACCAGATCGTTCTAAGGCATTAGTAAGAATTTTGTACCTTACATTAACGAGCATTAACGTCCATATTTATACGTAAGGCAGCAATACAAATAGTCAGAAGTATGTACTTTAAAACACCGACCCTTAACGTCTTGACGAATGGAAACAGTGCCCGGTAATTGAGGCTTATACTTGTTTTTGCTTGATAAACGCCGTCAAAATAAACCCAGCATGTAAAGACGGTACTCACCAATGTAATGGTTACTAATTACTTTAAAACATAAATACAAGAGTCAGTTAGTTAGATATTTGCAGAAACAGTAGGACATTTTGTAGAAAATCGTGAATTCCTTAGATGTATACCAAAAGCTTAAATATGAGCTGATCCTCATCTGTGAGCGACCAGCTGAATATAAAAAATGGGCAATTTAAGCAACGAAAGGAGTTAAGGGTATAGTTTATCATGCGCTTATGCTTCAAATCCATCGATACCTTATATTCTCATCTTTTTTTAAAGTTGTTTGTTTTCTCCAAATAGTGTTTGCTATGGACAATCATGCACCAGTTGGTTGTTAGACTTTTCACTATGTTTGTTTCGTTTGAAATAAACCCCGACTTATGATTTTCAATCGTGTTAAGTTTTATAACAATTAATATAAAAGAATTAATCCTGGCTATCGTTATCCAATTAATATATATAGGAAATCACTACAAAACGTTATGTTCTTTAAAAGCGTTTATATACGAGTATACATGTATTTATATATGGAGTTCAAAAATATCTATATTGGTTTGTTATGCCACTCAAATGTGTACTGATCTTTGGATTTTACAAACAAATTAACAACATAAGTTCCAAGAAATATGAAAATACATAGCTATATTGTTAGTAAAATTGTATTTTTTACAAAGTCGTGTCTAAAATACGCAACTTTTATATACTTTGATCCAAGTGTTTAAAGAAATAATTCAAAGAAAACTCAACCACTTCCGAACACAACCTAGCAAATCTAACCAATTGCAAAATGAATTCACTGAAGGATGGGGCCTCGGAATATCGCCGTCCAAAGAAGGATAATTTACAATTTAAAAGTTAAAATCAACCCTCTTTTCATCAAGTTCGATGGTCAATTTGCCATCTGTTAGTCCAAGTTAAAGATTTAAAAACTAAGTATCTTGATCAGACGTGTTTGATTTACTATGTTTTATTTCTGAAGGGTATATCTATTTGATATTTCGGTAAATGAGGGATTATCCATACTTCAAATGTCAACACTGTACCCAAAGTATTGTTAGATATCTCAGAGAGCACACGAACTCCAGACTAAGAGATGTTGAGCATATCACGCTCGTTACAATATAAAAAGGTCTGCAAGGTGCATATTTAGCATTCATAGGAATGCATAGTGTTTGCCGATTAAACTCGTGTCAAAAGTTAATGAATGAAGTGCAAAACAAACCCTTCACAAACATCAGAGCAAGTCCAGTAAATACATTCGTCTAATTGAGCATTAGTGGAATAATGTTGTTTTTATCATTTACTGCTATTAATCTAGCCTGTTCTAGCGTATGTTTTTATTATTATTTTATTTATTGTTAATTTCTTCATAAGCGACAGTTGAGGAATAGAGTTAAAATGTTGAAAAGTCATAAGGTTTTATTGTAGTGGTGACAAGAATTATTTATGGATCAGCATAGGTTCATTCCCGAGTTAATTCCAGACTTTGTTATAGTAGTTCTTAAGAAGTTCTTGCGTTTTATTGCAGCCTAAGATTGTCTTGACAGTTAACGACCGGACGAGGTTTCAGATTTAGAAGAATAAAAAGAATAAGTGCTGAAAAGATTAACCAGGGTCTTTGCTTGTTTCAAAAGAAACGGACAGAGGAGCTCCATTTACATCACTTGGGTGAAATAAGAACAACGCCATCGTCCATCATGTAACCAGAACAGATACAGAGGAGACTAGAATGGCGTATTTAACACAGGTTCTTTGACTAGGACAATATGATAGTCTCTTACGGATGTATGCCAACGGCACGGTATTTAGACCTAGGATTTGACATGAGAAAAACGGGAAACAGGAGATTTTGAATTACCAGGAAACGTTGGACCATGATTTGATAGATTTTGAACATAAACATTATTTGTCAATAAGTTGAACAAATAAGATACGCGCTACATTATGTTGAAAATAAGGTCACAGGGTAACAAAGGACGTTCTCCAAAGGAACGATATAACAAGGCACGTGCACCATAGGATCGATGTAACAACAAACGTGCACCATAGGAACGATGTAACAAGGAAGAGTTGAAACTAAATAATACCATATAGAACACTAAATCACAAACAAGAAACATAGAACAGCACAAAACTCTACAAACAGCACAGTGCATAAATACTATATATATATAACAGGAATTGGTATGTTTATCAAGAATTGTTAGGTACCGCCTTGGAACGGTCAGTTAAATGTAAATTTACTAGGAGTTTAAACCAGTTTATGTGCACAAATCTCACTCTTATCCCAACAATCCTAAATAAAGATAAAACGCAAAAGGTAAATCTTATCAAAGTATGCATTAACTTGTGGAAACTTATCAATAAAACAAATAATAATAAAAAACGAAAAGGTAAACCCCAAATACTTCTATGATTAGAGATCCCAACTCTATCTGCAGACGGAGGGAAACAATTCAGAGCACCTAATGCAAATACTTTTCAAAGATACGATGCAGTCATCGTTCGAAACCAAAAACATCACACACAGTCTGCCTTATAAAATAAAAGGTTTAAAACTGTGTGATCATAGAGTTTCATAATAAAAAGCATCATTGTACTAAAACTGGGAACAAATAAAGAAATTAAAAACAAAAGCGACTTGTATATGCTATTCTCTCCTTCCAAATGATTTGAAAACTTAAAATATTTGAAGAAAATTAAGTCACAGCCAAAACACTCGGAGTCAGTCAACACATGTTCGCCAAAAAAGGTTTTAAAGATAACATGAATTAACAAATTCTTCATAAAAATCAAAGCACTGAAAGTTTAGTTATGAAAGGATGCTATATTCAACCCAATATTTTGTTTCAGGTATTCACCTTCAAAAACAAGAAGGCAAGTGCTCTTCAAAACACTGCCTTTATATCCACGGTTTAAATAAAATCCAAGTAATTCATTAAGTCTGTCTGCCCAACTATCTGCTGGAAACATTTTAATTTTACGAATTTTTTTTAAAACATCACCATAAAAATCGGAATAAGCAATACTATCAGCAAGTCTGTAACATGGTATACAAATCTCAATTTTTCAGCTGTCCTGATCAATATCAATCATGTTGCATCTAGCCGGTTCGATCTTGATAAGAGGCAAACATAATCCAGACTACTGAGTATACCAGCTATGCAGGAAAGCGTATTCGGAGTCAAGTGGAAGCCGGGTACAAGTCACATCCTCGCCTGAAAACTCCAGGAGGTGAACGAGCCTGTGTTCAAATACAAGATAAACAATTGGGTTTTAACATTTCATTGCGAAACAGATCCGTGTTGGATTTGGATAAACTTGGTTAGAAACCTTACAATGAAAACGCCCCAATATGAAGTAATTACTTAAAGATATGTATATTTTATTGGCTTGTAATGTAAAATATACAAATACCTTTAGCAACAAGTATTTTATAAAACAAACCTTGAATCATCTTTCTTCACATAAGACTTGATGAAGGCAAGGAGATGGTCCATGAAGTTGAAGCAAACATTGGGCTTCCATGGATCAGGAATGTCCTGAAATACAACTTTATTATAACGTACTTTTTCAACTCATGAACATGGCTATCAGTCTTTAATAAGTACTACACGTAATTGTTGAGAATTGCATCTTTACAACTTGACGTTATAAATTGCTTCGCCGTTCATTAAATGTACAAGGTTCAATGCCATACAACCCCGTCGCGTCAAGTGGCCTTCGACAAAGCTAGGATAATGCAAATGAAAGACTGCCGGACCCAGATTTTATTATAAGAACATCAATTATCTATTTAAATGTGGATAGGATACGATTTTTACACAGTGAATTGAAAAGTAGAAGTGTGATTTCGGGCCTTTTTGGTACTCCTTCGTTTGTCTTGGAATGAACCTTACTTCATATCCTAATTTCGGCTAATTTTCAACAAAATCAAATCGCATGCTTTATCTTAGAGAATGCATCCTTGTAATGACTTATTTTTATCAGTATATAAAATGATTTATGCATTTTCTAACGTACCATTAGTTTCATAAATCGAACACTACACTTAAACCATTGTAAAGCCACATGGGATATTGGACCGGTCTTGAACACTCTTCCTGTCTATATGGATAACATTTTGAGCCTAAGTTTTTGTCCGAAATGGTTGTAGTTGTTGTCAGTATAAATGACTTTCAAATATCATTTCAGACCAAACAATAAATCGTATTTCTGTGCAAACAATCGGTTCCCCATCCGTTTTCTTGATTAACACGTCGGAACTCGCTCGGGTTATTCAAAGGACGAGCACTAATAATATGGATGTTTGTTATTCGATCGATAAACGTCAAATAAACTATTTATTTATTTTAGCCTCATCGCGAATACATTTTCAAAAATATGTCCGTATAACATTAATGAAATTAAGTCATGTTTTGTTCTGCAAAGTCAGTGCCATTCATGGCCAGTTACATTCATATTATTAACAAAAGACTGTCTCGAGGATCTTTTGTGCGGTGAAATATTTGTTTGTAATTGAGCTGCATTTCGTGGGCTAAGTACAAGATGGTACGAAAATAAAAGACCGTGAAACAATCTAGTGCTAAGCCTTACATGCACTTTACCAAATACACATTGTGGATATGTATAATAAATCACCATTCCACAAGGACAGTTATTTCATAATTTATGCGAAAAGCTACAGAAACAAGCTCAGAAGCAAAAAGTTTAAACATAAACCCGGTTTAATGTCACTGGGTAAACGCTAAACAAAGAACATAAATTCACAAACAAGAAACATGGAAGAACAGCACAACACTTCATAAGCAGCACAGTGCACACATACTATATATAAAACACTAGGTATGTTTATCAAGGATTGTTAGGTACCGCCTTGGAACGGTCAGTAAAATGTAAATTTACTGGGGGTTTAAATAAATTGAACTTTCGAATATTCATCACCGTACTTACAATTTCCCCAAGGATTAAGTTAAACTACATTACAACTACATGTACCAAGGGTCAATTGAGATAATGAAGTTTTAGTCAGATTTTAAGGGTCGCGTATTATAACGTCATTTATCGAAAACAATTATAGAGAGGGAAATGTGAACATAATGCTTGTTTCAGTGACAAAACGTTGCAAATTAGAGCTCTAGTTTTAACGTTTATTTAAAAATGTGACGCAAAATAATCGGCAAGCGTTATAAACGCTATTGAAAATGGAATTATTTTAGGCTTCATTTCGCAACTTCTGTTGAAATGAGACAGTTGCTTTTCAATATGTAAAATTAATAATTTCAACAAACTTAAAAAACATCCAACATTTCAACATCAAATATAAATGAGTCTCTTTAAAAATAAAATGAAACTATATCTTACTTAATATAGTACAAACACATTAGTTATGCTCACAAGGCTCGCACACATTTCGTATGGCATTCTCAGCAATATTTGTTGAATACATTTTAAAATGCATTAATTTTTTTTTAAATCAAACAAAAGCCCTTACTTCGGCCATCGTTGGTAAATGTTGAGTTGTGTATGTCTTTAGCTTGGTAACAATTCCAGCATCGTCACGGAGTCCACAAACAATTTCGGGAATACCAACAAGAACATTCTGTGTCCACCACGTACGAAACTTGAACCTGTATATGATACAATGGGAGCTACAAAGACGGACTCATCAGAACACCCTGTGTATTCCACCTGAGGAGCTGTCTCGTCTAAACAATACAATGGAATATCCAGAGGCAATTTCACAAACAACACTCTGGTTTAACTACGACAGGAGATTGTGCCTGTAAATAATCCAATGGAAACTACAGAGAAAATCTCACAAGAACATTCTGTGCCCATCACTTCAGAAGCCTGTACCATTAAATATATACAATGAAAACCAACATAGACGAACTCACAAGAACACTCTGTGTCCATCACTTCAGGGGCTTCTACCTGTATGTAATACACTTGAATATACCGAGACAGGCTCATAAGAACACTCTGTATCTTCAACTTCAGGAGCTTCTACCTGTATATAATACAATGGAATATACAATGACGATCTAACAAGACCACTCTGGTTTCACGATGACAGGATATCATACCTGTACACAATTCATTGGAAAGTACAGAGACGGGCACAGTGTCTAATACTTCAGGAGCTTGTACCTTTAAACACTCGAATGGAAGCTTCAGAGACGGACTCACAAGGACACAAGGACTCTGTGTACACAGCTACAGGAGCTTGCGTGTAAATAATACAATGGAATATACAGAGATGATCTCACATAAACACTATGGTTTAACGATGACAGGAGTACCTGTGAATAATTCAACGGTAATGACAGAGATGGGCTCACAAGAACTATATCAAACACATCAGACACTTGTCTCTGTAACTAATACAATGGAAACTTCAGAGGCCAGCTGGCAAAAACAAACATCGTCCAGTGGGATCGCCAGACAGATTTCGATTTCATCAGTTACAAGAGCTCTGTTACAATTAAAAACCCATTGAGCAGATTACAACCGCCAAATTTCTGTAAGTAACGAATATCATGGCCAAATTTCCATTTAATCATCATTTGGTTAAAGCGAGTTTTTAGAAGCTAGCGCATACGCACTAGACTTGTAGAGGCATTTGATAGTCATCTCACCATGACCATTTAGTTTTAGTCTAAAATAAACGCTGTCTATAACTTGGTAATTGACTAGTTGCCTAGTCAATTAAAACAGTTATCTTACCAATAAATATATTATACTTTGTAAGTAAATGATAACACAGGGTGGCATTCTCCGATGGATTAACGAACAAGCTCCAGCAAATGATCACGACACGATGCATTAACTGCTTTGAGTGCTGGTCAATTCTTAACATTAGAATATAGCTGAAGGCGGTGATGACGGCATTGAAAATGCTGTCAAAAGAGGGCAGTTTGTTCTGCCGAAGAATCCCCATTTCATAACATATATAATAGTTGACTGTTATGTATACCTATGGGAAGAAGACATACAAAAAAATCAGACAAAATCTAAGATAATATAAGATAAAAAAAAAATCCAACAGATTATAACATTCAACCCTGTAGCACCTTTTAAAACTGTTTTTTTTTTGCAATTTTGAATGTGATACGATTTTGAGCCCAACATAATGTTCCTCCACAAGATTTACAGCTACAGCATCGACCTCGCCACAGCATACTGGAAAGATATAGTGGATTCATTGACACACATCTGCAATTCATTTCAGAATAAAAAGGCGTATATTTGTCCAAATAACAACCCTTGATATTGTAAAATATCTTTATACCCATATCCTTGATATAATGCAATTTGACATTATTTAACTTTTAAAACCATAATAATCGTTATTAAAACACATCCAAATACGATTGATAGTTCTAAAAACTTGTTTAGTAGAAGACTGGGAGATTTGTACGGTCATATTATATAAATTTACTTATTGTATTGGCGCCGGCCTTGACTTTCACAACTGTATAGAAGGCTTCACAGTTGTTATACTGCAGATCTGGATTTGGAATTGAATCTGTGGAACCTGCATTACGTATAAATTAAGTATGTGAATAAATGAGTACGGTATGTAAATGTCAGTGGCCCGCTCATTAAAAGTTCTTAGTGGTAACTTTTATAATCAAGATTAAATCTGTACAAATATCACAAATGGAAAACCATTATGTGTTCATTTTTAATACTAAAAGTTTAATTCTAACGAACTTGCTGCAAAAGAACAAATGTATGACACTATGATATTTTTAATTTACCACTTAGAATGACCCCATGTTCTTTTAAGAAAATCAGGCATTTATATGATTATCAAATGTTCTTCCAATTACAAAAGACTATGTATTTACATGGTGTGTTATAATAGAAGTTAACGCCAATACTAGGAATAATGCAAGTTGAACATTACTATTATATAAATATCAGATGTCATGGAGGGTCACAGCATATAATGTCAACCCAAGGAAGTTTAAGCCAACCGAGGCTTTAGCCGAAGGTTATAATTGTATGCTTTAATCTTCCATGGCTTCCAATATTTATTAAATGATAACGAACAGATATTATCTACACCGTTTAATCTTCTGTTTGATCTGACAGGGAGTCACCAAGATCACATCTATTAAGTGTTTAAATTTTCCCCGCGTTATTATGACGTCATATGATAAACTGTTTCCGGTTTATATTAATTTCTAATAAGAAAAATTGCGTCTACTAAAATGGATTTACCAGGCGCTCGAGAAAGACAGAGCTCGATTTTAAAGTGCACGCGAGAGAATAACTTATCACGTCAGGGATAACATAATATATGGCATCTCAGATTATAGAAAGGTAATAGCAATCTTCTTCAATAAACGAGTATATAAACACGTACGGTGAAATTCGTTAAGTCAAATTCTGATATATCGAAGTTCTCTTTATGTCGATATTTTTTTTCCGGTCCCGATATTTTTAAAATGAACCTTTCTGTTTTAACGACAAACGAATATTCAAACACCGGTTCAATTGTGGATTGATATGTACCATCGAAATTTAGTTATCTCGAACTATTTCTCGACGACGACTTCGACAAAACGTTTCCCCACTTAATATTTCTAGAATAGGACCTATCTGAATTCCTAACTTTGTCTTTGTTATCTCTTAGTATATACATGTATGCAATTGCCCATCATAGATTACAACATTATTGGTGGAACTATGCCCTACTTGCGGTGAGATAGTGCTTAAACTTGAAGCCCCACGCACACATCTTTTCGTCCCTTCCTCCCGTCATTTGTTGTTTAAGTGCCAGTTTCTGGTCGGTGTAGTATTCACAAATATAGTAAGTGCCTTTGTGAAGAGTCACGGCGCATTTCCAGTTTTCTTCTTTCGCGTACGTGGTATGAAGTAGTCTTTTTAACAAACCCCTGTCGCATATGAAGTAGTTTTGCATATTTCTGAAAGTAAATCATTAAAATAGAAAACAAATATCAAGTTGACCCAGGAAACACATAGTGTTTGTATAACATGAAGGTTGTGTCATGTAAGGGTTGTTCGAAAGCGTTGTCACAACGTTGTTGCCTAGTTTATTTTCAACTATTTGCCACTTATTATCATTCTTTTCAGATTATAGGCAATGAAATGAGTAAATGAACCCAAGCATCTTTTTATGAGTATAAAATAACAATAAAATTTAGTGAACTGACGACGTTATTTTAACTTTGTACAAACGTTGTGTTAAAAACGTTGAAAAACCATTGTCCTTGTCGTTTCAAGCAGTTGCTCCAAATTAGTTTAATTTTTCTTTCATATGAAATATTTTATGTTGATATTGTAGATAATATATGAAAAAATAATAATATAACATCACGTTTTGACAGTTCTTTATTACACATGTGTTGAATCATTTTTCGTTTAACACAAAACGTTGTGCCAACGTTGTAGTAATATTATGGCATACGTCATGAAAAGCTGTTGAACAGTATATGACTTAATCCATAATAGAATACCAACTTTAAAACTATACTATTTTCAATGTTTTATAATATGTGATCAGACCGAAATAAATGCTACTTGTGCACCTTGACTAAATTACTTGTTATCTACAAGCAAAGCTTTTTTTATGATTCATTCATAAGATATTAAATGTTAGTTTTTAAAACAAAACTACTTTTACAAATAAAATAGTGTGTTATGTATTAAGGGAGATTTCGAGAAAAAAATGAGGAAACATGACCGATCTGTAAAATTTCAAATAAAGTCAATGCCTTCTTTTTTATCCTCAAAAATATGGCCAATACATTGAAAATGGAGATAATAAATAAGGCGAATACATAAGCCATCATAGTTGTATGCTATTCTTATATTTTTTTACAAGAGTCAATTATTTCGAATCAGGAAAACAGTTTTACCTTTTTCTTATTAGTTAAAAAATAAAGTGATCATATGAAACAGTCTTTACAGAAAATAGCCAGATATCTCCAACATATTTTTTTGCTAGTTTTCCGTATTGTTATGAAGGTTTTATTCTATAAACACCTTGGACAGTTTGTTTATATTTTATTTCGGATTTAGAAACATCTTTTGAGACATAAATGATAAAGAAAAAACATTGGTTTTACCTTACATATTATACATTATAAAGTACACATATACCATCTGAAAATTGATGTATTTGTTTATAATTATGTGACGGTTGTTTGTAACAAAATTGGTCAGCTGTAAGGTTTACTACCCAATAAACGTTCTTTTTTTCGATATGTTTAAATCAAATTGAAACCGAAAAATAAAAAAGGAATAACTAAATACTCAAGTATATAATAAATGGTATATTACGTTATGACGCTCTTCTGGTGACCTGCATCACGTCTCGTTCTGCGGTCTCAACGGATTCGTGTTTACACTCCGAACTTGATGTAATACAGGTCACCAGAAAAGTACCTATCATAATATCCCCTATGTTTACTGCTCATGTTCCTAAAGTACAATAAATTAACATGCTGTATTGACTACCTCAAGGTAATTAAGGCAATTTTAAGCTCAGAGGCAACAACATTTGAGAGTTCCTGTATTCTGTTCTAGTAGTTCATGTTGATGCAAATTTATTGGTATACAATATAGGTTGGCATAATTGTAAATTAGATATTCTTTCAGAACATCTTATATTTTATGGATTCTTTAACATAATTAAGTGAACTAATATGAACTAAGGCGCTGCCTCTACGGGTTTGAAGTGTTAATGCCGGAATCGTAGTTCTTTTATGAAACACGTGTTCAACAATACATCGCGGCCGGCATTTTTGGCCTCTCGGGCCAGCAAGAACAACTAGCTGTTTTATAAAGGCAAGTCGCAAACTTTTCAGTACATGTTCTTTAAAGTTAAGCACAGAGCCTTAATTTATGAATATTCATATGGAAAGGACGAAGAGGCTTTTTTGAATGTGCTTTTCAGCTGTATAATTATTTTGATATCGGGTCTACAGTCCAGTTACCAGAAAACCATTAGTTTGAAGAAGTAAAAGATACAGATCATTATTTGTCCATGATTTAATGAATACTAGTATGATAATACAGGCATATCTCCATTGTTCGCCATCTTCCTCGCCACATACTTTGCATGATCTCTCAGTATTTTGAATAGTAATTAAGACCATATATAGTGAAAGAAGTCGGCTTAGTAGTGTGAAGGAAAACGTTCCTATTTTTGGGGGGTGTAAGCTTATTTATACTCGCACTCGGGCCTTGCCCATTCGGCGAGTGCTCCGTTAAGATTGTTAGTCATTTTAGGTTTTTTGGAGCTTAGTGCACAGACAGAATGTAACCCTAGTTAGAGCTACCCTGGTTCGTGCACCAGTGTATAGCACTGACACACGGGACCCCCGTTTAACGTCCCTCCCGGAAGACGATTAGTTTTTTTAGTGATGCGACGGGGGATCGAACCTGCGATCCCTGGATTGATAGTCAAGATCGTTCCTATTACCAGATGTAAATCCTTATATTGTATATTCTCATAAGTATTGGTCGTTCACACCTTCCATAAAGCAAGCAGTAAGTATTTCACAGATTAATTATGAGTCCTTAATTTAATAGATACACTATCTACATACATTTATAAACTAAAGCTATAAAATATTAGATAAATATGCACATGGCAATTGTAAATGAGTAATGTGAAATTCATACAGTTATGTTGCAGTAGACAAAATATTAATTATTATAAACAAGAACTGGGTAGCATATAATTATAATGAGGATAAAACATGAGCATTCAGCTGATACTGAATACATTTAAAAAAAGAGTAAAAGATGAGTATATATTCTTGTAACAATAACATTCAATACTCATATTTGAAGATTTAACTTCAACACTATCCATTTCATAAAATATGTCGATTTTACTGCAACATCAGTAAAACATTCCTTTGACCAAATGCATGAGTATAATCCCTGATTAACAGTAAATAAAACAATTCTTTTTAATATCACATGTCAAAAGCATTATCACATTTGAAAAAAAACCTATATTGTTTACACAGAACAAAATACAAATAAAATAATAGTTAAGGAAGGTTTTTATAAAAAAATATAAATGAAATAAATTGCCCATGGAGGGAAGGGTCAAACATAAGAACATTACTCAACTTTTATAAAAACTGATTTTATTCAAACCTACTAATTAGAAAATAAATATATAAAAAAGTAACAGAAAAAAATGCATGGATCTTTTTTTAAATTGAAAATGAAAACAATAGTGAGCCTTACAATTTTCAACAAAAATGTTTTATCATTTGAATGTGGAGGGCAACATAAGTGAATGAATAAGTGAATGCTAAAATATATTTAAGGCTTATTCTAAGAATAACTGATAATCTATTGAAAAAAAATGGATTGATAGTAACTACATGGTCTTAATTAAGCAGTGTAATGTACATGTTTGTCAAGTTTAGAAGTTGTTAATAACTTTCCTGCTTGTACATGAACTAAAGCAAGTACTTTTTTGCTTTTGATTGTTTTCCTTTAAAGCATTGACATAAAATAAAGAAAAATTTACTAATTTGAGGTTGTCATTTCTGCACACATTTGATTATGGAGGAAAATATCAAAATGCTATTAAAGTGTTGCTGTTACTTAAAGCTGCACTCTCACAGATTTACTATTATGACACTTTTTTATTTTTTTGTCTTGGAATTAGATTTGTTTGTGTAAATATCTGCTTACCAGTGATGAAAGACTGCTGACAAAAGATCAGATCGCAGATTTTCATATTTCCATTCCAAATTGCAAAATGTTTTATGGCATAAACCGTTACTAACGGTTTAATAAAAATGCATAAAACATCGTTTTTGGGACGGAAATATGAAAAGCTGCGATTTGATCTTTTGTCAGAAGTCTTTTATCATTGGTTTGCAGATTTTTACGCAAAAACTTGTTCGTTCGAAGACAAAAAATAAAAAAAAAGTTGTCAAAACGTTCAATCTTTGAGAGTGCAGCTTTAACATCAGATATCACAATAAATGGAAAAAAAACAGGTATCACACATGTCAGAAAATAAATTACATTTAAAAGCTGTTTAATTTCTGATAAAAATAGGATAGAAACTCTATCCCTAAACTATGACAAAAACAGTGCTATTACTTTCTGATAAAAATAGGATAAAAACTCTATCCCTAAACTATGACAAAAACAGTGCTATTACTTTGATAGGAAGTCTTCTTAATGTTTTTGTCCTGAGTAATATCCCAAAATATGACATTATATAAATATTGCAAGGCTTCCAGTGTGACAGTACATATTGTCAACATGAGGGAAATACTGTTACCCGAGGCGAAGCACTGTCACACTGTTATTTTACTTTATGTTTCATATAGACACTAACTTGACTTCTCACTTTAAAACAGTCCCAATTGAAAAACAAGTAACTGGCTGCTGTAGAACAATCCAAGACACAAAATTTAATCACAAGAAAACATAGAGTTGACCATTGCGTTTTCTCACAAAATTGAGTTGTAATACATGACCCTGAAGTCAAAACAGAATAAGGCTACAAACAACCAATTTACATAATTCCACAGGCAATGATTTTTCCAATTTGTACACTGAAAACTATCAGTTTTTGCAATACAGTGTCAAATTATGTTAAGCTCTATGCAAAAAGGCCACCTGTTTCTTCTCTTTCATTCAACTTTAATAAAATATTGAACACATTGTGCACTCTTTTTTCTGTATTCACATCCGGATATTGGTCAACGGGGGGCTGACAACTGTGGTCTTGAGCCTATTTGAGCAACATTTTTTCAGAAACAGACTTCAAAACTCCTATAGTTCAACTTCAGGCTATATGCAACACATACTGAAAGTTTGGCAATGATATATTAAACACTAAATGAATGAGACAAGTACTAGCACCTGTGGTATTTTCATAAAAATAGCAGAAACAGCCACTTCCCTTAAATGGTAAGCCGCAAACCTTTGAAGAGCCATTATTTCCTTATGCACTGGAATAATTTGACCAAGTAAAGTTTTCCTTGTAGCTTTCAATAGTGTCTATAGAACAGCACCACAAAAATGGCCTTCCTACTCTTTTAAGATTTTTTTCTAAGCAAAGTAAGGTTTTTCCACTTCATCGGCTTAGTGTTTTATATAAAAGATGACATAGAGCCAAACTTAAATGCTTCAACTTGTCAAAGTTTTGCTTTTCTGGTCCACTTATATACAAAGGTAACAGAACAGTTCAGTTTAACAAAAGAAATTTAGTGATCATGTGTTTATAGACAGTCTAAACACCACTATATGCCAAATTGTTTGCTTCTGGGACAAATGGTGCAACAAAAAAATTGGCAAAAAACACAAAAACTGAAAGATTCATGACAACTGCCAGTGTTTCATGTATGAGGTGGCTGCATGATGTAGAAAATGCAGAGATAGCATTATTATGCCCATTTAAAAAAATAAATACTTTAAGTATCTGTTTTAAAGGCTAAATTTGGCATTAAATACAGAGTACAGCACTTCACCATTGTCTATAAGTTGCTTATTTACACCTGATTTGCTATTAATCTCACTCTTTGGAATCATTAACTCACAAACAAGTACTACAGAGTTGACCAACATCTTCATTTTTATTGGATTCAGATATGCATCTCCTGGATTCAGATTGCAGGACTACCGCCGGGGGGAAAAAGCTGCAGCTAACTGGAGCTTATTACTCTTTGACTTTTATTAAAACTTATTTTTTTCAGAGACCACATTTTGACCAGCACTGCTTCTTGTCCTTGAAAATTCCTCTGTAGCTACAGAAACCAGACTGGCTATTGAAATAAGCAATAAATTAGGGTTTTTAAGACATTTATAATGTATTAAGGTTGCATTTTTTTGCCTTGAGAAATGTCAAGTTTTTCAATGTATAAACTAAATAAATGAATGAATTAATGAATATATATGAATGATTGATATAATTAATTAATGAATTAATGAAATAAATGAAAGGTGGCATTATTTCTTTGAAATAGGGATCTCATTGTGTTGCCTGTGATTGTTGAAGTAGATGTTTTCTTGTCCATAAGCTGAGAATCATATACACACTATTAAAATAAAACATCATTCTGCATCAAATGTTTAGTAAGTTTTGATAAATTGCTTATAAAATTTGCAATTAATGTAATGTTTGCTTAAAAGAGCAAACAAAATGTGCGAATAGATGCACAATATAGACCAAAGACTAATGCATCAGTCAATTGTAATCACGGCCTCCCCCCCCCAGGTCCGGAGAATAGCCGGGACTTTGACTTTCGGTCCAGCCAACCCCTGGTAGAATCCCCGCCCTGCGGGGGCGAGCTGATGGTTAAACCCCGGCCAAATGCCCCCGCACCCCAGAGACTCTATATAATGCCCAATCTCCGCTAAATTTGGCGCTATGACAAAACCACCGCGGTCACCCGGCCCTGCAGAGCCACCTGGAAAGTAAAAACACGGCCCTTTTCACGGCTATCCCCGGTATACACCCGGACCTGGAGGGGGGCGTGGTTACAATTGACTGGTACATAATTTGACAATACAATAAACGAAGTACACAGTCGCACAGTTAACATTTAGTTTGGCATCTATAGTGATGAGTCATAAATTATGACCTGAAGCCGTGAAGGTCATATCGATTGATGATGTGGGCATCAACTTAGCTTGTTAATTACGTAAAAACCAACCTTATGTCATTATGGTGTCCAAACTGCTACGTATGAACGATTGAATTTACAGTAACAAGTATAATTCTTAGTTCAACTCACCGTGAAAGCAACGTTAAATCCGTGTTATTGCATCATGACATTGATATATGCAAATCATTGTTTACTTCAGATTTCGTAAAATGCGCATAATTTCATTTATCTTAATTATTTATATATCCGGTTTAGACGGTATTTTTTTAAGACGTGGGGTAAAAAAACAATTGTTATGGCAAACTTTGTTCGTTTTGTATTATTATTACAGAGTTTTGAAATATAATTTCCGGTCAAAAGATGTACTTTTTAGACGTGTATTCATAATAACTATTCTCCAATCCTTTTATGGAAGTACCGAAGGTGGATTGAACATGTACCTCGGGTATTTCCGTATTGATTTTCATTGTTGAACGGCGGTCAAACCCCGCCTTAAACATGTACAATTTGCTTGCCGGCATTCACATGCTTTATATGAACAATGTATGACGAGCTTTTCTGGTTTTCATTTTCATGGTTCAGTGGTGCCCAATTTTTTTAATCACTCCGGCAAAAAGAAGTAGTCCCTTGCATACACGTACAAACCGTAAGAGGGCTTGTACAGACAAACGCTTCGCGTTTGTCTTCAATCCTGTATTAGTGTTATGGTTAAGGCAGGAACATTCTCAAGATATATCCAATATGACTACGATATCCAATATTGCCACCACGGGCATTTGAGTACTTGGCTTAATTATAGATCTCCACATGTTTTTGACTGGCTTTAAATCGAATAAATGGTAACCTAAATCTATCGTATTTGGCACTGGAAGACCTTATGAGAAGCAAAAAGGTTTATTTTTTTAACTGAGCATAATTGTTGTCGAAATATGGTCTGTCTGTCGCTAACAATGCTTAATAAGAGCTGCACATGGGTTTGTTTGGCTTTCAATGACTAAACTAAAAATTAAAGTAGGTTTGCATGTTTATGAAAGCAACAGATAAGTTCATTTGGCTCTAAATGTGCTTGATGGTTGCCAAATGATGGTCTTTTTGCCACTGTGTAAGCTTAATTTGAGCTTAAAATTTGTATGGGTTTGGTCCCTGTTTGGGCTGCATCGTTAACACGATGTGATCTTTTTGTTACCGCGTATGCATAATAAGAGAGAAAATGGGTGTGATTTGTGTTAATGGTTGCCAAGTTGTAGTCTATTGCACTGATTAGGCTTAAGAAGAGTTGTTGCTGGGTTCGTTTTGCTCCGAATGGCGATTATTGTTGCCAAAATGATGTTTATTTGGAATTGAAAAGACATTTTTAGACTTACACATTAGTTTGTTTTTCTCTGAATGGGCTTCATGGTTAAGAAAGTGTGGTAAATTTGGCACTGGGGATGCTTAATTTAATAAGAGATGCACATGCGTTTGTTTGGTTAGCTCTGAATATGCTTTATGTAGTAAAATTTACAATGATAGAGAACTTGACTGACTTAAGTATAAATCCTCTGAGGATATCAAGAGCATCTTTTATATATAGTTGGCACACTATGGACTGACAAAAGTTATTTGGACACCCAGTGGACTTAAAAATAGTCAGTCTGCTGTGACTGTATGTCAAGTTTGGGGTACAGAGAACTACTTTGGACATATTGTGACTTCAATATACAATTTCTAGTTGCGTCATAATCAAGGTTGAGGCACTCAGTGGAAAACGTTTTGGCTTCATAAATATTATAATAAAAGTTTCTTTCTTTGGCACTAGAATATTAACACATTAAGTTTGAACAATACTGAATCATGATGGACTTGAAAAGTGATACTTTCGGCTGGAGGGCTTACATATAACTTAATGTGATATATATGGCTTGTTAATCAATGAATGTTACAGTAGGAAAGGTTGTATTGGCTAACTTGACTTTTAATTCAAATGTTATGGCGATTATGGTCATATTTTGATGTTTACTATCTTTTTTTCTTGATTTTTGAATGCTTAGTTGTGTATGTCAATACGAATTACATTATAAACAGGTATCACCTTTATAGTCTACGTGAGAAAACTTGTACCTTGGTTTTTTTATTGTAATATTAGAACATCGACTGGTTTTAATAAATCTATAATGAAGCTAATATTACTAACGTATGATATCCATATCTAAAAATCATGTAATATGTAATACCAGTCTTATTTACTAAGTGATATCAAAACATGAAAACGGCACGTTTTCAAGTTTGATTTATTCAAACAATAAGAATAAAGAATATGTATAAAGTTGATAACTTCCAAAGTATCTGCTGAAATAGTAATGCGACAGCTTTTACTTAAGAGCATTTGAAAGTTTAACATTCCATTTTCATAGCACACGAGTCTCAAACAAAGACTAAAATAGCTAACATTGAAATAAATAGTTAAATCAGAAAAAATACATCGTAATTCAAATTTGCAGTAGAAGTCTGTTGAGAAAATTGAAAAAAACGTTTAATAAATAAATTAAGCTGTCTTCATCATTATTTTCTACGTTGTTATGTTTTACTTGTCAATCATTCACTATAAACCCTTGACTCTGGAGTAAATTTGACAATTGGGGTACATTTGTCCCCTTGTGTAAATCTCGTCTTATAAACGCAACAATAAACCGTAGAAGGAAATAGTGTTATATTTATACATCTTGAACACAACATTTTTTTGCCGACCGCCTTTGATTGGCAGCATTGATTCGGATAACATCTACATGATTTCATAAAATCTTCAAAACATTTTAATTGGAAAATTACTAAACATATTAAATATAAAGCTTTTCATTAATTGCCAGGGTTTTACCACGGTTAAAAGTTCTGTTTTTGGAGAAGCATTGATCTCTAAACATTTAGTTTATGTAGCAATACAGTGCCATTCATGAATATGTCGATCGGTTTGCTGAATAAAGGTTCGCAAGCAGAATGTCCATTATATGAATCATGTTAGTATTATTTTCACTTTTTGCCAAAACGACGTCCTATCAAAGGGCCCCGCAACCATTCAAAAACACAACACAATGAAATGTTCTTCTTTTGTTAAAATGACACTCTTATTCAAAATCAATACATAGACATGTATAACAAACATCAATTTTGACTGATAAACCTTTACTTACTTACTAAATAATGTTTTTATGGAAAATATTAATTACTGATAACAAGATAACAAGATTGTAACCGTGTATTTGATAGCAGAAAGCGCAACAATATTAAATGATTGGTGAATGCTAAAAGATTTACTGTGAACTACTATAGTCTTATAAGGTTAAAAATACCGTGTTTTCTGCACCTTTCTTTTAAATTAGACTCGGTTTCCTTCGTAAGAACCATTGTTTTCGATATGTACTCATCCTTTTTTTATTTTAAAACAATATACGTTATGGTAAACCTTATTTGGGAGAAAGAGTGCATCTTTAAGGATTTTATTTTGTTACTGCCATTACGATCTGCATCTGTGTCCAGTAGTAGCTATTGGTCTGTTAAATTGCTCTAAAATTTTATCAAATTGTCGCTCGCTCGCTCCATATTTTTTTTGAAAAATATCCGACGACCAATGCATCACTTTAGTGAGGTCTAAATAACTTAAAAAAGAAGAGGATATGGGAAAATCAAATGCTGGGTTACTTTTCAACATCTGACCTATAATTACCGATACCTTGGCATTGAAGTATGATGTATGTTAATTGAACGTACATGCAATGAGTGATATCCATGTGAGAATTCATCTAACTAATGAAAATTGCTATATTTAAACATAACAACTTTACATTATTAACATGTTATGGGGGTATGGACGCCATCATGGATATCCCGGTCCAGACCACTCGTTGAAAATAAATGCCATCACTTCCATATTCTACAGACATTGACTAATATTTAGGTACATACCATTTCTTTTCACCTTCTCCTTAGGTAAGCCACCTTTGATCTAACTGTCACTCCATTATTATTTCGTTTTGTTTCAAATGATGGTTATTAGTATGAAAATAATTAATGTTTTGTTACTACGTTTTTTTTTCAACTCTTTACAACCACAGACACTTGAATGGATATTGACAACACATGTTTAACATATTTACCAAAATAAAATTTTCAATAAGTAAACCGGTTTTGTGTCATAAGCGAAAGAAAATCATTTTTCGATGGAAAATGGCCGCCATAGTGACAAATAAGATTATACTTTCGAAAGAAATATTTAAATTGTATAGGATTTCTTTGTTACGATTTTAAGGGTGATGACGGCCATCTTGGACGAAATTCAGGTGGGTGCTGAGTTTTTCATAACCATAATATTCATATGTATCATCAGGCAAAGTTTCATAACATTAACCCAAAGTGCACAATTTGCTAATTTTTTTCCACGATATGACTGTAAAACTTTTTTTTTTTTTTTTTTTTTTTTTTTTTTTTTAATTTAATGTAAATGTGTGAATATATTATCCAGTCAAACTAAACCTAGGTCACGCAAGACGTCGGTATGGAATAAAAAGGTCGAATATTTTGATATATCATGCCATTCCATTTGTTTAAACATGATTTCAACCAAAGTTGCTTGAACGGAATTTATGACTTTCTTGTTTTTCTGACATTGTTAAACTGCATCATTTATACTTATTTATGCTATATCGTTGGTAGAAGTATCCCCTTTGATACAATTTGAAGAAAAAACGACCACTTTAAGGTAAAAAGTCACTAAATATTTTACAGGTCATATGACACCAAAGCAGAAGTTAATTCCAATAAAGCATCTGTGATGTCTACCATTATATAAAATTTACATTATACTTGAGATCTGTTTGATTATGTTCCAATCACTATTTTTCAGATTCTGTTTCGGAAAAAACCCAGCTCATGATGTTTTATCCATTTCAGAAGGGGTTCGAGTTTTTCGTTTTTATTTGCATCTCTTTTCACAATTCCTTCATATCCTTTTGTCAAATCATATTTAACATTATCAAAATTTGAGGGTTTAATGAAATATTTCCTCTGGCTTGTATCATCGTGAAATTCTCTTTTAATATCTTATGAAAAACACCCAAGTTCTTCAGGCTGATTAAAACCTGAGTTTGGGTAGTCAAATCGTCCTTTGTCGGTGTTAAACCTTGCCATTCTGTTACCGGTTAGGTTATGTCTCTTTAATTTTCTGAAACTAGCTAGTTTATGAACAATTTGTAGTATCTCTTGATTTTTCTGATTCTCTATTGCTTGTCACTATTTATAGGGTAAAGGTTTTTGGTCTTATATATGGGATGGAAATAGGATTGTAACATTTACGTGTATTGTTACATACATACTCTTTACATCAGGCGTATACATATCATACTTATGTTGCGTGTTTTATTTTATATTCGTATAGGTTTACATTTAGTACAAGACGACTGCAACTCACATTAGAAAAATAATGCATTACAATAGTCTTGCATTAAGCTCTCGGATTGCTTTGCTAAGTTTCGAATTAATAAAGACGCTGGAGAAAATCACCTTTTTATGGACGATACCAAAAGCCCCCTAAAACATGTTTATAGAAATACGTAAGTGCTTGATAATGCGTACATTTTACTACGACATAAACACATTTTAGGAAACCCTGGTGACCACTGGTAATTTTGATATCATTTGAAAAGGTTTCTTTTGCATATTAATTTATTATAACAAAGGACCCAAACTACATTATACATAAAATGGTCGGATATTGTATGTTAGCTCTTTATATACTGATATCAGACGCGACATAAGTTATTTCCCCATTTCAGGCCAAACAGCTTGTTTGTTATATACGTTTCTCTCTAATTTCTATAATTGCAATGCTTGTACATAACACCCTTTCAAAAATATACCAAATTAATCCGGGATCCAAATTCCACTAATGTGTGTAGCGGATACCTTAAAAGCATCCATTAATGTTCAAGAAAAGATGTATATTGTCGCTGTTATTGCTAAACCATAAAGACTAAAACATATTACTGTATTGATACTTTCCAAGTAAAAATCTTCCGTATATTAAAAATTTACAGCATTAAGATCTGTATGACATAATATATGCACGGGGTCTTTAGCCTAATGAATGTGCACGTATGTGCTGTTAAAATTTGTTGAAGAAAATATCGAATTATCAAAGTGGTCGTATTCATATTAATCATTAGATCAATTTACATACATACCTTTTTATCACAAATTATCAGACAAAAATGGAATGTTTATGTAGTTTTACACAGTTTACATGCATACTTATGACAGCATAAGGTACTCACTCTGTTTTGACCGGGGTATTTTTTTATGTTTATTAACAACGAAAAACAATATTGATAGCATTTCATAAAATCTAAGGAAAATATCTGTCAACGTCAAACGGATAAGACTGTCAACACCTGCAGACCAATGTATAACAGGTTCGACGCTAGCTGACGGTGCAACATTTTCTTTAAAAAAAATGTTGGTAGTATTTTGGTTAATATCTTTGTCAAGATTTCTGAAGTTAGGCCTATGTTATGAAGCTGCTTAGTCCTACGGTATTTGTGTTTACATGAGGTCGGCCGTAAGGTGTCTGTGACTTTAGTTTCAGCAGTCAACACAATTCATTACGTTCGAAGCAATATAAACAGATAATGGTTTCACGAGCCTAAACTGCTTTCCCTCTATCATCGTCTATGCAAGAACATATCGGTGCCGATGTTTTGAGCGTCTCAGAATCTCTATGGCTTGTATTGGTTGTCTCCCGTCAATGTCTAAAGCGACTCTGAACCTCGATGACGGCAATACTAGCTATCTGTGCAATAGACAAACGAGACGCAATGAGTCAATGCTTCGTAGACCATGCACTGCTACTCTGTCGCGAAGTGTTCGTTCCACAAATATTGCAATGCTCTACTTTACATATCATTATTCTGTTTATTTACATTAATTGTAATTACTAAATCAACTTGAAAATTGTATACGAAGGATGCTACTTGCATCCTATACAACACTAATATCAGTAAAGAATAAAACAAAACAAAAACACGAGAATGATCCGTCCGAATCACAAACTGCCTACCATACAAATACTTTTGAAACGTCTTGATCCCAAACACTATTCCCAAGCCTTCTTTCTCTATTGTGGATTAGTTCTGTTCTCGTGTCAAAACCTTTTTGATGGTAAATGTACTGGGAAACAATCCGTCGTCATGTTGCTGTAACAAGGCAGCGCCAATCCGACCGTCCGAGGCATCTATTTATAACGCAAACGGTTTCTCGAAATTCGGTAATCTTAAAGCCTTTGCATGCCTTCTTTTCCAAATTATCTTGTTTGGATACCCCTGTTTGTGAGGTCTGTTAAAGGTAAGGCTTCTTCCGCAAAGGCAGGGATAAACTTTCTGCAGTACCAACCTAATCCCAGAAACGACCTTACTTGCTTGTTGGTCTCTGGCTGTGGAGCATCGCGTAAACGACATATGTTATATTGTTTCATTCCAAGTTGACCATTTCGAACACGATGACCTGTGTTCAAAACGATTCCATAACAAATAAATCACTTTGTTGAGCGCATTGTGTGCCTTCCTGGCTGATGCGATTGAACAGGTCTTTCAGCATGGATGTATGTTCGTCCCATGTGTTTTGTTCATGCCCAAGTATATCATCCACATAGCTTTCTGATTGAAGGCATCCGTCTACTAGCTTTCGCACCATTCGATTGAATGTAGCACCTGAGTTGATCATACCAAACGGCATTTTGTAGAACTGACAGGTTCCAGAATAAAATGTACATGCAGTAAAATATCTAGACTTCTCTTCAACATATATCTGCAAGAAACCTCTTCGGTGATATTAGGTTTTCGTGAAGAACCGGTCAGGCTTTAACTTGGCCAATTTATCATCTTTGTAAGCCATTGGTGTCGAAGCGTGTCACAGCATAGAACATCCTGAAATTAATGCAAAACCTGTTTCTTGAATATTTCTTTTTCACCAACAATACAGGCGAGATGTATTCAGACTACTCAAAGCTTCATCATAAGCAGAACCTCAGTTTCAACGTCATCTCGTTTCACATATGGGATGGGTATTGCTTCGAACCAATCGGCTCTCTAGTGGTAAGCGCAATCTGATGCTCTATCAGGTTGGTGTGTCCAGGCTTTTCTGTTAAAATATACTTGTATTCGCTAAGCAAGTTCATAACTTTTCATCGTTGTAAATCTGTCAAATCAGGACATTTGTTCACATTCTTGTACGTTTCATGCCCTCCTATCATATCGAGTATTATCCAAAGCAAGGGTCTTTTACAGCCATTCTTGCTACAACAAGCTGTTTGGACCTATATGTATATATTTTAAGCAGGTTTATGAAAGCAGCTTGGTTCGGTTGCTTACTTTAATTCTGTAGCCCACTTGATTGGCTACATCTTTAACAAGGTTTCTTTCACTGTAATAACATTTTGTTAAGGACAGTTGGCAGCAAAATAAGTACATTGTCACCAATTTGTAACCGTCTTGGTCTTGCCTTAGCGTCTACGTCATACTTCTGCACATCATGCGCTGACAAAATGCTTTCACGGGCAAGCTTGCACTAAATTCCCATAGATTCTAATGATAAGGATATGGGAATTTACCCTGTTGATTGTTTGTAGAAATTGTGCCTTCCTTACAATAGCCTTGATCCCTAGTCTCCAATAGCCTTGTCATTTAATGGTTGTGTTCGGTATTCCTAAATTTGTGTTATTTGGTCGTGAGTTGCAGAAAGCGTGCTATAACTATAGACGAGGCTTGGTATGAATTAATGTACTCAGCTACAGAAGGCTTTTAGACAAGTTTTAGTACAACATGAGTTGAACTACCCCTTATATACAACTAGTAGGTCTCGGACGACCACCTTTCGGCTACTTTTTATGTTCTTAACCCTCAACCCGCGTTATATTTTAACTACCACACCCACAACCCGAGTTATGTGATAGCTACGCCACCGACAACCGAGTTATTTAATAGTCACTGAGCCTACAACCGGAGTTATTTGAAAAGCTACGTCACCAACAACCCGCTTTATGTTATAGCTACGGCACTCTCAATCTGGGTTATGTAATGGCTTCGGCACTCACAAACTTATGAAATACTTACTGCGCCCACAACTAGAGTTATCTAATAGTTACTTCATCCAAAACCCAAGTTATTGAGATTATACATGAGCGCTTAAGCCGTCTAAGTAATAGTAACTTCAACATCAATCAGTGTTCTTAAGATTTTACACCAGCGCTTTAGTCGTCTTTGTAATAGTTACTGAATGCCCAACCCGAGTTATTGATAAGAGGGGGTAAAAGAGGGGAGAGTGGATAGGCAAAGAAAGGCAAGAAAAGCAAGGACAGAAAAAAAGGAAGGCAAGAGAGGAAGAAGAAGACAGAACGTAGAGAGAACAAGTGAGAGGGAGCATATAAGGCGGAGACGAGAGAGGTAAGATGGGGAGAGGGGGAGGTAAAGGAGTGTTTTGAGGGAGAGTTTGGAAATAAGGAGAAAACAGATACATATGGGGAAGTGTAGATGTATGATGCGGAGAGAAACAGAAAAAAGAGGAACTTAAAGGGATCAAGGGGCGAGGGGATGAGGAAAAGTTGATGAGAATTTAGCCTCTTTCAATCTCTACATATTAGAACACATATATTTGGTCGTGGGTAAAATTACTTTTACATTATTTTTTCTATGAATTGGCATTAGTTCGGACTTTGGGGGCAATATGCCACGATATGTACCAAGATTATTTGGAATATCGAAATTCGTCTGATTGCTAAAAGAAGAATTTCGTTTGGAGTTTCGACACTCATTCAAGCAGGTTTTGATGTATGCTTTGGGCGGCAGAGTTGAATGCCAGTCTTTATGCATGCCTAGATTGATAGAATTATGTACTTAACATCTCATGACTTTTCTTGGGCAGCCAAACTGATTGCCAGATTTATGAACTTAACAACACCAACTTTCATTTTTTATGCATTTCTTGTGATTGCTTAAATAATGTTATTTTTCAACACCGACCTTTAAATGTTTTGATGCATGATTGGGGCAGGCAAGATGATTGTAAAATTTGTTCTTTTCTACACCGATCATTTTAATTGTTGATGAATTTTTGGCCAGCCAATCTGATTGCCCATAAAATGAACCTTACAACACCAATCTTATTTGTCTTGATGTCTGCCTTGGACAGCCAAGCTTATTGCCAGAATTATTAACTTTACAACACTGACCTTTAACTTCTTGATGCATATCTTGGGCAGCCATGTTGATCGTCTAAACTGTTCACTTTACACAACCGCCTTTTGACGTCTTGATATTCCCCTTGTGCAGCCAAACTAATTGCCAAAATTATGTTCTCTACAACACCGACCTTTCACGTCTTGATGCACGCATTTGACAGCCAAACTGATTGCTAGGTTTATATACTTTACGGCAGCGACTTTTGACTTTTTGATGAATGCTTCGGGCAGCAAAGATGATTGTAATAATATGTTCTTTACAACAGCGACCTTTGACTTCTGGATGTACGACTTGGGCAGCCAGGGTGATTGCAAGAATATGTACTTTACAACAACAACGTTTGACTCCTTGATGCAAACCATGGGCAGTCAATCTTTTTACTTGAGAAAGTACTTTTCATTACCGACCTTTGACCTCTTGATGCAAGCCTTCACCAGCAAATCTGTTGGCAATAATAAGTACTTTACAACTCTGACCTTTCACTTATTTATGCAAGCCTTGACAGCCAAGCTGTGAATACTTATACTTGGCTTATACTTGTTTTTGCTTGTTAAAAACGGAATTCACCTTCAAAACAAACCCAGCAGGTACCGACGGTTATCACTAATGTTATCGTTACTGAATAGTTAATAAAATAAATACAAGAGGATGTCACGTAAATAAGATATTTGCAAACAGGGGTGGAAGTTTTGTAGAAAATCGTGAACTCCTTAGATGCATACCATATGCTTAAATATGCTTTGATTCTCATCTGTGAACGACCAGCTAAATATGGGAAAAACATTATGGGCTATCTAAGCAACGATCGGAGTCAAGTTTGTCAAGCGCTTATGCTTAAAATTGATCGATACCTTATATTCTTATATTTTTGCTTAAAGTTGTTTTGTTTTATCCAAATATGGTTTGCTATGGAAAATAGCACCATTTTGTTGTTAGACGATTTATTATGTTTGTTTCGTTTGCAATGAACCCTGATTTATAATTTTCAACCAATAACCCATATGTGTTAAGTTTTATAACTATTAATATAAATGATTTAACTCTACCTATCGTTACCCAGGTAATATATAGAAAATAACTACAACACGTTATGTTCTTTAAAAGCATTTATAACTACATGTATTTATTTACGAAATTCAAAAATATCTATATTGGTTTGTTATTCCACTCAAATGTAAACTGATCTTTGGATTTTACAAACAATTAATAACATAAGTTCCAAGAAATATAAAAATACAAAGTTATAGTGTTAGTAAAATTGTATTACTTACAAAGTCGTGTAAAAAAACGTAACTTTTAAATATTTGGATTCAAGTGTTTAAAGAAATAATTCAAAGAAAATATACCGGCAAAAATACATAACACATCACATCAAAAGCATGCAGAAGCTTATTAACAAATTCAATAAAAAACGCTGTTATATTATGAAAGTATGACATATTCAAGCACAAATTACACAATCAGTACAACTTCTAAAACTCCTGTCATTCCCTCATCCTGTGAGAAATATGGGACAGAGAATTAATAATGCAATGAAAACTACAGGGACAAATTTAGGAGTCGAACATTCAAAATTAAGCCCTGCACAAGGCAAGGGCCAGTCATTAATTAACAACAGAAACAAAACTTATCCACTTCCGAACAAACTTAGCAAACCTTACCAATTTTCAAATGAATTCACCGTAGGGCGGGGACCTCGGAATATCGCCGTCCAAATAATGATAATTTCCAATTTTAAAGTTAAAATCAACCCTCTTGTCATAAAGTTTGATGGTCAATTTGCCATCTGTAAATCCAAGTTGAAGATTTATAAACTAAGCATCTTGGTCAGACGTGTTAAATTTATTAAGTTTTTATTCTGAATGATATATCTATTTGATAGTTTTCGTAAATGAGGGAGTATCTATACTTTAATTGTCATCACTTAACCTCAAGTACCGTTATTTTTTCAGAAAGCGCACAAACTAAGATGTTGAGTATGTCACTCTCGTAACAATATAAAAAGATCTGCAAGTTAAAAAGGTGCATAACTAGCACCCATAGAAATGCCTACTGTTTGCCGATAAAACTCATGTCCAAATATAATGAATGGAAAAAAATGCAAAACAATCACAGACGTCGGAGCTTGCCCAGTTAATTCATTTGTCTAATTGAGCATTAGCCAAAAAAGTTTTGTTTTTTTATCATTTACTGCTTTTAATGTAGTCTGTTCTCGCGTATATACTTTTTGTTATTAGAGGTGTTAATTTCTTGATTAGGAAATGCTTAGATATAGAGGTAAAATTGTTGAAAAGTCATTAGGTTTTATTGTGGTGATTACAAATCGTCTACCTTCAATACTTCTAACAGCAGCTAAATAATTATTTACTGATCAGCATAGGTTCATTCCAGAGTTAATTCCAGACTGTGTTACAATACTTCTGAATATGTGTTTTAATCGCAGCCTAAGATTGTCTTGACCGTTAACGACTGGACGAGTTTTCAGATTTAGAAGCATAAGAAAAATAAGAGCTGAAAAAAATAACATGGGACTTTGCTTGTTTCAAAACAAAAAGACAGAGAAGCTTCATTTACATCGCCTGGGAGAAATAAGGACAACGCCACCGTCCATCATGAAACCAGAACAGATGCAGAAGAGACTGGACTGGCGTATTTAGCACATATTCTTTAACTGAGAGAACGTGATATTCTCTGAAGGATTATCTTAATGGCTGTATGGCAATGTCATTAAAATTGGACCAAGGATTTGACACGAGAGAAATGGGAAACAGGAGGAAATGAATAACCTGGACACGTTAACCATGATTTGATAGATAATTTGATAGGGAACATACAGAGGAGAAGTTACTCAAAACTACGACATAGATATTTGTGAATATTTGAACTTCAAACATGGAAAATATTGATTTTATGTTTGTATCATTATTGAGCATAAACATACCTTTGTCAATAAGTTGAGCTAGCTCAAGTAAGAAATGCGCTACACTGGGATGAAAATACGGTCACAGTGTAACAAGGGACGTGTACCATAGGAACGATTGAAAAAGGGACGTTCAGCATAGGGACGATGTAACAAGGGACGTGCACCATAGGAACAATGTAATAAGGAACAGTTTAAAATAAATAATGTCGAAGCATTTGGTATAACCAAACATTTGGTATCTTTAAAGTCTATAACATGGTGTACGAATCTCATTCTTTCAGCTGCCCTAATCAGAATCAATCACGTTGCATCGAACCGATTTGATCTGGATCAGAGGCAAACCTCTACATAATCCAGGCTACTGAGTAAACCATTTATGCAGGAAAGCGTATTTGGAGTCAATTGGATGCCGGGTACAAGTCACATCCCAGCCTGAAAACTCCAGGATGTAAACGAGCCTGGGTTAAAATACAAGTAAATGAATTGGGTTTTAACATTCATTGTCTAACAGATCCATGTTGGATTTGGGTAAACTATTTAAGAAACCTTCATTCTTTTAGTTTGTTATGATTTATTCTTATAATGGAAACGCCTTATCAATATAAAGTGATTAAACAATGAAAGGTATATTATATTGGCTGGTCAGTTTCAATGTGGTATATACAAATACCTTTTACAACAATTATTTTATGAAACAAACCTTGGATTATCTATCGTCACATTAGATTTGATGAAGGCAAGGAGTTGGTCAAGGAAGTTGAAGCAAACATTGGGCTTCCATGGAACATTGTCCTGAAATACAATTTAGCTTATAACCTAAATTCCCAGCTAATAAAATCATCTATTGATAAGTCCTACGCTTTATTGTTTACAACTAAACATACATGACGTAAAAAAATTGCTTCGTTCGATCACGTTGCCCTTGTGGTATATGTTAGAGTTCAAAGTTGGTGATCTAAAGACAATGCAAACCAGAATGATTGGTGAGTTTTGTGTTTGCCATCGACAGTCGAAGATTTTTCAAATTTTCCGTTCATTTATTTCTGTTTGATTCAGACAAGGCCCTATACCTAACAACCTCCGTGTCAAAGTACATTCAGTATGGGAAGGATGAAACTACATGCACACTCCCTGTTGTCAAAAAATTAAGGGTCACAAGGTTAAAAGCCTAACAGCATCCATGTCAACGGGCATACAACATGGCTTGGATGGTCAAAATAAAAGTAAACCAGACTTAGTCTCTGTAAGATTGAGAATGATAAGAATATAAACCATTTACCAAAATGTTGGAAACTGACGTGATTTTTCGCAGTTGTCTGACAAGCAGGAGTGCGATTTAGGGTCTTTTGGACAAAAACGTTTGTGTGTAAATTGTGAACAAAATTCATGTGTCAATTTTATATCGTTAAAATAAGAGCTTTTTATTATATATCTAGTTTTTAAAAAATCATCGTGCCAACGAGTGTGATTAATATATGTTGCCATGGCTTGTTTCACAATCGTTGTAACATGAATAAGTTTAAACTAAACTATTTCCAACATCAAATAAGAATGAGTCCCTTTATAATACATTAAACTTAATTCAAAATTAATAAAAGCGAACGAAGATCATGCACATTACGTATGTAATTCAAATCAACATTTGTTAAATGTATATTTAAATGCATTTATTTAATAAATCATTATGCTATTACTCCGACCATCATTGGTAAATCTTGAGTTTTGTATGTTTGTAGCTTGGTAACAATGCCAGCATCATCACGGAGCCCAACAACGATCTCGGGAACGCCAACAAGAACACTTTGTGCCCACCAATTTCGGAGCTTGAACCTGTAAATAATGAAATGGAAGTTACAGAGACGGACTCACAAGAACACACTCTGTCAATCATGTCCACCACTTCAGGTGCGTGTACCTGTAAGTGATATAATGGAAACTACAGACTGAGACGGACTCACAAGAACACACTCTGTCCACCATGTCCACCACTTCAGGAGCGTGTACCGGTAAATGATACAATGGAAACTACAGACTTAGACGGACTCACAAGAACACTCTGTCTCCACCACTTTAGGAGCTTGCACCTGTAAGTAATAAAATGGAAGCTACAGAGACAGACTTACAAAAACACTCTGTGTCCACCACTTCAAGAGCTTGTACCTGTAAGTAATACAATGGAAACTACAGACAGAGACGGACTCACAAGAACACACTCTGTCCACCATGTCCACCACTTCAGGTGCGTGTACCGGTAAATGATACAATGGAAACTACAGACTGAGACGGACTCACAAGAACACACTCTGTCCACCATGTCCACCACTTCAGGTGCGTGTACCGGTAAATGATACAATGGAAACTACAGACTGAGACGGACTCACAAGAACACACTCTGTCCACCATGTCCACCACTTCAGGTGCGTGTACCGGTAAGTGATACAATGGAAACTACAGACTTAGACGGACTTACAAGAGCAAGTTGTGTATACCACTTCAGGTGCTTGTACCTGTAAATATTATAATTGAAACTACAGAGGCGAACTTACACTTATAATCTGTGTCCACCACTTCAGGAGCTTGTACTAAAACTACAGAGTCCATCTCTCACTAAAATTCTGTGTCAACCTTTTCAGCAGCTATTATTGAAATTACAGTGGCAAATTAATAATCTGTATCCACCACTTCAGGGGCTTCAACTGAAACTACAGAGAATATCTCACATTAATAATCAGTGTCCACCACTTCATGAGCTTGAACTGAAGCTACAAAGGCGAACTCACACTTATAATATGTGTCCACCACTTCAGGAGCTTGAACTAAAACTATAGAGGCGAACTTGCACTAATTATCTGTGTCCACCACTGCAGGAGCTTGAAACTACAAAGGCGAACTCACAATAATAAACCGTGTCCACCACTTTAGGAGCTTGTACTGGAACTACAGAGGCGAACTCACAATAATAATCAGTGTCCACCACTTTAGGAGATTGTAATGAAACTACAGAGGCGAACTCAAACTAATATTCTGTGTCCACCACTTCAGGAGCTTGAACTGAAACTACAGAGGCGTACAACAACACTCTGTGTCCATCACTTGAGAAGCTTGTACCAGTATGAATTACGATAGAAACTAGCTTAGCGATTGCAAATGACTTTTAAAAAAGGCTCGGTCAAAGCTGAACACATTAAAGACGAGACACACAACACCATATACTCGAAAATAAGGTACATTGTGTATGTCAGGTATTCTGCTCTCCAACATCGAGAACGAACGACTACGAGATATTTTGAAGTGCAAAATTGAATATTAACAAAGAAAGAAATAGAAACTGCTTATTTTATACAACGTATGTGATCGAATACTTTATCCAAAACATATCCTTTTTTCAATACAACTAGCGCAATATGCTGCGTGGTGGCCATTGAATTTCGTCCCGATCTTTGTCCACTGTAATATTGTTATTTTTTAGATCCTTGGGGCTCTTTCAGCATTTTAGTGTTCAGGCTCATTACTCTGCAAATGGGATAGCCGGACATATGTCTAATAATCATTTTAAATAGTTCTGAAAACTGAACATCTATAAGGAAGATTACTACCGCCAACTTTCCATTTTGTTACGAAATAACGGCTAAATTTCAATTAAGTTATAAATTGATTTTATTAAGCGAGTCTTTAAGAAGCTCACGTTTTTGCACAGGTCGGTATAGAGGCTTTCGATGGCTATATCGCTCAGAACACTAAAACACTTAGCATATATGTTTTGCCTTCCTAACGATAATAAGTCACTGACATGCGCCCAACCTACCGACCTTATCGTACAGAAAGCAAAAATAAACACTAGCTATTAATAAACTATTGACATGTCGACAATTGTCAAACAAACAATCATCTGATCAATAATAGGATTTAATTTTGTAGACATTATAACACAAGGTTGCCTTATCAAATGGATTAACCGGAAATGCTCCACAAAATGATGACGAAAAGTTGCAATAACTGATTTGAGGACTGGTCAATACTTGACAGCAGAAAATCACATTAGCCGTTGCACGGGGCATTGTCCATGCTGTCTAATCAAACCATGACTGAAAGTGTCAGACAAAGAGGGTTGTTTGTTCGCCCGAAGGCTTCCTCTTTCATTTCATATTCAGAAGTTTAGAAGATAAGATAAATCATTGTTCGAACAGTTAATATCAAGCCAATTTAGCCTTAAATACCTTTTGAAACCTGGTCTCTGCAACGCGGAATGTGTCATGGTTTTGAACTCAACATAATGTTCCCCAAAATTTCCATCCGTACTAACAGCATCAACCTCACCAGAGTACACTGGAACGAAATATTTATTTCCTTGATAAAAATATTCCATTTTTTTTCAGAATTAACAGCTTATAATCGAAAACAAAACAACCAGTTATAATGTAAAGTAGCATTATACTCACACTGTTAATATAAACAGAAAACAAGTTTATTTCCACACCAAACACCACACATATATGCATCAGTGAAGTAGGCTGTGATAGCCAAAAATCAGTTGTCATTATTAAACATTTGCTTTGCGGTTATATAAGTTTAAGACAAGTTGAAAATATTTTCATAAACATATATAAAAGCGACTTATTAAACACTTTTTTTCAGAATAAAATGTACGTCAAATCATTGTGTAACTTTTTAAGAATATTTATGCACGTAAATATAAAAGAGTCTTTAACAAACCAACAATTTTTCTTTCCAATGGTTCCTTGTTTTGTATAATTATATATATATATTTGGAGGAGTACAATAAACGCGTAGAATATAATTAGATAAAATAGTATGTATATAGTCTGCATTCTATAAAAAAAAATCGTCTTATAGGATATTGCGGTGCGGGCAAATTTGTTGTTCCAAAACTGTACTATTACACCTACAATCTTCTATGTTTAGCTTATGTTTTATGCGACGATAATCTCATTTCGCATAAAGCAAAATTGAAATTATGTACATAAACAAACTTGTACATGAACATCCCAGTTTGTTATTTTTGGAAATTCTACATCAAGCATTTTATTGTAGATGAATTGTTACAGATTAATTTTTCGGCATACTTAAAACTTTAAACTATCTAATACTAAAGTTAATGAAGACCTACATACGCTCTGGTCTGCCCGTCTTTGTAAATACATTTTTTGTTGTATTTCTTGTTTCAAATAACCGAGATTTTATTAATTGCTTTTGTATCCTTTCAATAGGCAATCGTTTTGAAAGTCCCCAAACTTCTCATCTAAACGCCAAAATAGGTCTTATGAGTTTGTCAAGAAGATCCAGTTTATGTTAAGGTGTTATATTAGTAAATGTAATCAATTATTAATTGCGCTTATGCGCTTGACCTGACAGAGTTTGGTAGTTTGCATAAGTGATCCTGAGCTGAAAACGATACCTTAATTGTAAATTTATTGACAACTTCCAATGTTTATCGCTGATTGAAAACTTGAATATTTAAAGGTAATCTAGACCTTTCCAAAACAACAGAATCTTTGTTTGTTTGTTATTAACCTTAAGTGTCCATTTATTACAATATTCTTCTAATATATTAAGATTCGCTTGCAATTATGCTGCTGAATTATAAAAAAAAACATGCCATATCGTCTGCATATAAGAGTAGAAAAATATCAGTGTTGACCTCTTTGGCTCATTTGAGATATAATACTTCCTCTTAATCGTAATTGTACATAGACAATAATAACAGCGATGGACATTCGTCTTGATGTACACCTAAATGACTTAACTCATGACACCTATCGCATGTGTGTATGTATGATAATACATAAAATTATAAAAAAAGTTATATACTAATAATTCATTCTCTTCTACATCAATATATAAACAGGCAACATTTTCAGATGAGAAAATGCCATTCCTTGCGTTTCATGTATTTGATAACCTTACATTTCTTTAAAAACCAGTTAAAAACCAACTGATTACAACCCAACTCAACTCAACTCAATAATCTTTTTTGATATCACGGTTTACATTTAAATTAAAGCATGTGAAAACGCAATATAAATATGTTAACACAGGTATAAAGAGGTGGATTAATGGCGACTTCACAATAGGTTTGAAGTTTATCAGTATACAAAACAAATATAATTAGTAAGGGGAATGTGGTTAATTTAAATAGTATTATTTTTTATGACAAAACATTTATTTGAATAATGATACAATATAATCGATACAGTTATGAGATAACAAATGAAAAACTATTAAATACATGACCAGATTCATTTAAAATGATTTACGAAGATTTTAACAAAATTTGCTGTTTTCCTGGTATCCGGGTTCTTACAATTTTAAACCTCACTAAAATATAAGAGTTTAGGTCTTGAGTAAAAATGACTATGTATGCATTTTTTTTCTGGTAGGATTAAAAAATGGACATGTAAGTAAATAGTGCAGTTCGTCACCGATATCGTTTAGATTACAAAACGTACACTTTCTATTGACATGTGGTACAGCATTCTGTCTCCATTTACCGACTTCGATAGGGAATTTATGATTGCTAGTGCGGAAATGCAAGAATGTAAAACGTAGAGATTCGGGTAAGATATTAAGGTACTCTTCAAATTTAATATCGGATTTAAACGAAGAAAACATTTAACCCTTAGACGAAAGATTAAATCGTTCAAAACACGTTTACTGACATGTTTTACAGGTACTCTTGTTTGATTAAGCCAAACGTATGAATAACCCGGTGAATCAAGTATTGACTTGATGTAACTGGCCCAGACTGAATTATTACTATGTTAAATGTATCTATCTATATATCAAGAAACTTATTTTCGAGTTATGAGATGAAACGAGTTAACTCCAGAAACTTATCATTCTGGTTTTAATTATGATGTTAAGGGGGTATCTACCAAGTTCCGAGTAGAGCATGTAACGTTGAGTACTCTTTCTAGTATATGTAATCCGCCGAAAAAAACAGTGAAGTTGCTCCAACAGGTCGAGGTTTTCAAACCCCCATACTTCTCAGCCGTACGTTAGAATCGGGACAATGGTGGAATCAAAAACCTTCAGTTGTATGTCCAAAGGCAAGTCTAGGTTATTAATTCTAAGAAATAGAGCATACATTCCTTTGTTAGCCTGGCTTAATAAATATTTACGGCAGTATAAAAAGCTACCGCTGGACGAGAAATATACACCAAGGTATTTGTAATCCTTAACTATCTCTAGCGCTTGGTTAGCAATGCTAAAGTTAAATTTCTTCAAATGTCTGGCACCAAAGACAATTATTTTAGCCTTTGAGAGGTTAATATTTGGTTTCAATTACAAACAGTAGTCTTGGAAACAGTTAAGACTTTTTTTGAAAATCACGTTTTTTGTCTGCAAAGAGTACAGTGTCATCAGCATACAAGATAATAAGTAACTGAAGGTACATAATTGTCACATTTGCATCTACTTCTATAGAAACACTAGAACATGTTCGTTTAAGGAAGTCGTCAAAATCGTTTAGGCAAATAGAAAATAAAATCGGGGAAATGTTTTCTCCCTGACGAACTCCACAAAAGCTTTGGAACACAGGAGACAGATGCCCATTGATGTAAACGCATGATTTTATATCATTGTACATGTTTTTTTATGACTGTGAGAATTTTACCCTGTAAGCCAGTTTGTATTAGCTTATGCCACAAACCAGCTCGCCGGACAGGGTCAAATGCGGCCGAAAAATCAATAAATGAGCAAAACAGTTTCTTTTTCTGGGCCCTTAGTTTATTTATAAGGAAATGCAATGTAAGAATATGATCGCAGGTTGAATAATTTGCGCGAAATCCGGCTTGGTTCTCGTTTAATAAGTTATTATCATAGAGGAATGTGTTGATACGTTCATAAAGGATAGACGTGAATAATTTGCCTAAACAACTAAGAACTGTAATCGGTCTATAATTTTGGGGGTCGCTAGGGAAACCCTTGTTTTTAAATATTGGCTTTATTGTCCCTATTAGCCATACATCCGGAAGAATACCAGTGTCAAGGATTATATTAAAAAGTGTACAGAAGGTTGGGACCATATTGGCGCGCGAGGCTTTAAAGTATTCATTGATAATATTATCAAACTGCGACGATGTTTTACCATTCTTACTTTTCAGTATCATTTTGCGAACTTCGTCATGTTCTATTGGCCTATTTAACATATCGGTTTCGGCGCTAGAGAAGCTAGGGTGGTTATTATCTGATATATGATCATTCGTGTCAACGACGTCATTGATATTTTTGAAATAATGATAACATTTGTCTCTAGGGGGTGACTTACGTTTAGATACGTTGCTAACCTTGTTCAAGTGGAACCAGTAATCATTAGGATGTTTTGAATTGAGTTCTCGAAGTTTGTATTCTGCTGTGTGCTTGTGTTTTGCGACATACGTATTCACAGTTACTTTATAATGCTTACTCGCAGTATGTAATTTTTCTTTGTTCGAAATCGATTTATTCATATTATAAGCTTAGATATGCATTTAATACGTATGTTGGGTTTCTCCTTAGAATATCCATTCACGCATATCTAATCACTTAGATACTCATGATTTATTTTCTTTGCAAGTGTAGATATTAAACTGAATTTACTGAATAACAACTATTAACTATGTGCATTACTTAGACTTAAACAAAATATCAGTCTGAAGTAGCATTTTCAATCTTCAATAAAAAGAGTGCATTCTGGACCATTCATAAGGGTACTTGGTATTTAGCTTTATAACATAACTAGAAGTAAACGCGTCCCTTCATTTTATTAAAAAAACTATTTCGATGAGTCTGATATACACAAGTTCACCCCAATCTAGCTTAAACTCATTTTCCATTTTCACTGTCTGTCATCTAAACTCCTGAGCGTCTGTAATGTTAAGGCGTCTTGCCACAAACGCCATCTTTTGGGATAGTTCAACTGAACCAAACTCACATGTCATCTCCAGCATTAAATGGTGCAGCTCTATTAGTTTTATATACATTTCAAGGTCTCCCTCTCAGATATTCATCCGGTTTGGTGATTTTGCGTACTCGTGGGAACACAGACGACTCATTTTAAAACAGAAATTGGCAGGGACACAGAGTCCATGTTCTAGTCCAGCAAAAAATATTTAATCTCTGAAAATTCATGTAATTGTTGTTTTTTTTACTCCTGATTGCAGGCATTGAACTGAATTCACAAAATAACAAAATAATAGAGTGTGCTTCCAGGATAACATACGGGTACTTGGTATTTAGTTATAACGTACCTAAATAATTATATACACTTATTAACAGTTTCTTAACCCATCCAAATACGCTCAATATTTCAAGAAATGGCACACTCAACACGAATGAAAGCCGTATAAGATTTAAATGTTCAAAATTACCTAGTGTGTGGGAGCCGATCGTGGCTTTCACAACTGTATAGAAATTTTCACAGTTGTTATATTGCAGGTCTGGAGTTGGATCGGAATCTGGGGAACCTGCAAAACGTATAAAGTAAGTGAATACATGTGTATGGTACGTAAACGTCTAGGGCTCGTTTCAGTATCTAAGCCGTTACTTCAATAACATTAAGTGTCATAAATTGGTAAACCGTGATTGTTGTGTATCCAACTTGTGATAATTTTAATACTTTAATTCAATACGCACAATTTTTTTACCAAAAAAACTAAACTATGACACTTGGATCATTTTAATTCACGAATTAGATTGTCAAGATCGTTATCAAAACAAGCCCAATGTTCTATTTAGAAAACCAATCATTTATATGAAGATAATTGTTCTTCCAATTGCTAATGATATTTTATTTATTTGGTGTGCTACAATTATGTCAAGATGCCAGACTAATGCAAGTTTAACATTAATGTTATAAGGGACATTCAGATAAGAGGAAAGAAAAATAGAGCTAAAACTTCCGATTATGTTTACATGTACAATGGAATTCGTTATGTCGAACTCTTATATCTCGATATTATTTTTATGTTGATCGTTTACCGATTCCGACTATTTGGTAATGGACACTGCTCTTTTACGACGGACAAATATTTCCAGACCGCTTAAAGGGTGGATTGAGATTTGTCACTAAGTCCGATTACGCATACATAGGCTTTTCGATGGACGATATGTTAGTTCCTTATTCCTTATTCCTTTTTCGAATGAGGAATAGGGAACTGGTTCCTTATTCCTTATTCAAAATAAATAATTGTAGATATGCATAAAATCATTTCTTTGTGATATTTTCATCACAATTAAACAACTTTGTGAATAAAATAATGCACGATAATAAAAAAAATCGAATAAGGAATAAGGAATAAAAACTTTTTAAGTAATACATTTTTTTCCAATAACTATGCAGAAGTGGTCTACATAAAAAGTTCACAGAAATGCATTTGTCTATATAAGAAGGTTTTAGTGCTTCAACTGCTTTAGAAACGTTCCAAAAACCGAATAAGTAACAGAATTTATGAAAAAAACTCATTTTCAAAGTGCTAAATTTGCGAGTTTTTTGAAGATATATAAAAAATTAATCTTTTTAAACAACTTGAATAAATGCATTTACTTATTTAAAGGGATGGAGAGTTTCAATTTCTTTATAACGCACACTTAGTCGAATAAGGAATAAGGAACTAGTTCCCTATTCCTTATTCAAACTCGAATTCAAGAGAGTTTTAGTACTTAAAGTGCTTTAAAAACGTACCAAACTCCGAATAAGGAACAGAAATATGGAAAACTTTAACAACAAAAATTTACTCGTTTTATTATTATTCGACAAAATAACTATGCAAAAGTTGTTTATGCAAGAAATGCATTGTTTATTCAAGAGAGTTTTAGTACTTTTCATAAAAGCTTTTCACTTATTTAACGAGCGAATAATAAACTATAAGAATAAATAGCTGAGAACTTATTCTCAACAAACCGGAAATAGAAATGTTGACAGTTTAAATTTTGGGTGAGGGGCGCCCCACGGGTAGCGGCCTAAATAACACCCTTTTCATTAAAAGGGGGGGGGGTAATAAAGAAATAGTAATAATAAAACTCGGTTAATGAGCATAAAAGGAACAGAAAATTTGTTTATTTCAGTGTAAGATCATATTTGAATTTCACTCGTGATCATAGAAAAACTATATTTTTAATCGTGGCTTCGCTGTCTATGGCACTTGTGAAATAAAATAATATCTTACATTGAAATCAACAAATACCCTCTATATATAATATGATCTAATTTGATATGCCCATCTAAAACTGCCAAACTATTGGTGAAACTATGACCTACTTGCGGTGAGATACTGCTCAAACTTGCAACCCCATCCACACATCTCTTCGTCTTTTTCTCCCATCATTTGTTTTATTGTTGCCAGACTCTGGTCAGTGGGGCATTCACAAAGGTAGTAGGTGCCTTTGTGGAGAGTCACTGCGAACTTCCAGTCATCTTTTTTCGCATACGGGGTACGCATTAAACGATTTAACAAACCCCTGCGGCATATGAAGTTGGTTTGCATATTTCTGAAACGAATTTAAATACTTAGCAAATGTGAATGTCCAATAAACTACTAATTCAACATATTACTACGCAATTTTATACTTCGATATGGAATTTAAAACGTGGAATATTTGAAACTGCCATTACTTTGGTTCAAAAAGGATTTCAACCATTGTATAATCAAGTGTATACTTGAGATCAGTGTGATCATGTTCCACTCACCTATATCTTTATTAGTTTCTGTTTCTGAAAAACCTTAACCACTCACCCCTGCTTATGATTTTTTATCCATTTCAGAAGATGGTCGATCTGTTCGTCCTTAAATTCATCTCTTTTCACCATTCTCTCGTATCCTTTTGTCAGATCAAATTTAACATCATCAAAATTTGAAGGTTTAATGAAATATTTCCTCTGGCTGTTATCATCGTGAAATTCTCTGTTAATATCTAATGAGAAGCACCCTAGTTCTTCAGGCTTATTTAAACCTGAGTTTGGGTAATCAAATCGTCTAATTTCAGTGTTAAACCTCGCCATTTTGAAACTAAACGATAAAAATGATAAAATCCATATCTCTTAAATTTTCTGAAAATAGCTATATATTGTCAGGAACAAGTCTCATATATATTTTTCTTTTGTAATTGACATCCTATATTCGTACTTTGTTATACGTGTCCCTAAATTGATACCTTCCTTGTTTTGGTTCGGGCATAGTGCAAGATGAATGTAAATCAGTATTCGCTTTGTTTGAAATATTGCAAGGTCAAAAAGTTAACTGGTAATCTTATTTACAGTAAAGACTGGTATTTTATCTCTACAATAATCTTCGCAAAGGATATACTAAAAACATGAGTCATCAAATATGCAAATAATATATGTATCGAATTCCTTAAACAGTTGTTATAGCAGGTTAATGTTTTAACTCTTTCATGCAAAGAAGGAAGTACAATAAACGACATAGCACTAATTGTACGTCTATATGTATAATTATGTAGCTACTCGTACAAGAAATCCTATGTTGCAGTTCGAATTTGATTGTGAACTGCTATTTGTACGTGTCACTGCCACTAACTGAACGCTTTGCTTTCGGTTCTGTATATTTCGTTTCTGATAAGTTTATGTTTAAATGTAACGCAAATTTAACATGTGTACTCCATATTGGCTAGGCGCTTTAAACTTACGTGTACCTTCGTCACATATATATATGACGTAGTACTCAAAATGAAGTCCATTGGATAGCTGTGATTTCACAATTTTAAATAAAGAAATACGAAACATTTACCAATTTAAAATGACAGCGTTAGAACTTGACGTTAAAGTGACGCTCTTATTCAAAATCAATGCATACACATGTATAACAAACCTAAATTTTTAGTGATAAACCTATAACTACTTAACAAATAATGCATTTATGGAAAATATTTATTACTGATAACAACATTGTAATCGTATATTTAAAAGCCGAAAACGCAAAAATATTAAATGATTGTAGAATGCTTAAAGATTTACTGTAATTTACTGTCGTCTCATAAGGTAGTAACACTGTGTTTTTCTGCACCTTTTTTAAATTAAATTTTTAACTCGTTATAATTCATAAGAACCATTGGTTTTGACATTTATTTACATTTTTTGGTATATTTTAACACTTGTATTAAGTGTGGTAAATCTTATTTGGGAGTAAGAGTGCATCTTTAAAATTATGTACAAAACCAGTATTTTTTATAAATTTAAAGTATAATGCCAACGACGACAAGCAATTTAATTTAAGTTTTAAAGAACCTAAACAAATAAGATGAATAGTCTGAAAGTCAACTTGTACACGACTGTCCTACTCATTGAAGTCTCACCCTGTACACGGCCACTTAATCACCGAATCAGGCATAAGATTGACCATAGGTCTAATTGTCTTAAATCTGTTTATGAACTCGTCGGGGTTCCGGAAAGATAGAAAGGATTGGTGGAGTCGAGCAATAAGTTTTGCAATAGTTATTTAAAGCTGCACTCTTACGGATGAAACGTTTTGATAACTTATTATTTTTTGTCTTGGAATGTCAATAACAGCTACGTAGCCACAAAATCCCCATTTGTTAAAAAGACAAAATACTCCTTATATTTTTATATAGCAAGTAATCGTTCAAAGGATTTATTGTTATCGACAATTTGTCTTTCACATGGCGATGCAATACTTATAACGCAAATCAAATTGTTGGTGCAGAAACCATTTCCAAACCTCGGGTTGTTGGAGCAGTAACATTAGACTTAACTTAGTTTAAGGGTGAAGAAATTATTACATAATCCCGGATTGTTGATGCAGTAACCATTGCATTAACTCGGGTTGTGGGTGCAGTAAAGATTGCCTAACTCGGGTTAAAGGTGCGACTACTATTGCTCAACTCGGGTTGTGGCTGCAGTAACCATTGCCTATACTAAGGTAGAGACCGCAGATTCTATTGCCTTAACTCGGGTTTGGGGTCAGTAACTATTGCTTAAACTCGGGCCGTGGGTGTAGTAGCTATTGCCTATACTCGGGATGTGTCTGCAGTAACTGTTGCCTGTACTCGGGTTGCCGCTGCAGCAAATATTGCCTAAACGTGGCCTGTGACTACAGATACTACTGCATACATCCGACGTGTGGCAGCATTAACTATTGCAATTACTCGGACTTTGGGTTAAGTAACTATAGCTTAAACTCGGATTGTGGGTTCAGTAACAATATCCTGAACTCGGAATGTGGGTGCAGTAGTGATTACCTAAACTCAGTTTGTTGGTGCAGTAACGTTTGTTTAAACTCGAAGTGTGGGCTTAGCGGCTATTGTCTTAACTCAGGTTGAAGGTGCGGTATATATTGCATTAACTCAGGATGTGGGTGCGATAAATATTACATAAACTCTGGTTGTGACTGCAGTAATTATTGCTTCAACTTGGGTTTTGGCTGCAAGAAATATTGCCTTAACTTGGGTTTTGGCTGTAGTAACTATTGCCTTAACTTGGGTATTGGCTGCCGTAAATTTTGCATTAACTTAGGCTGTGGGTGCAGTAGCTATTGCCTGTATACGGGTTGTTGGTGTAGTAACTATTGACTAAACCCGGGTTGCGGTTGCAAGATATATTGCCTATACAGTAACATTTTCCATAACAAGGAGTGTGAGTGCAGTAGCAATATCCTAAACTCGGTTTGTTTGTGCAGTAACGTTTGTTTAAACGCGAATTTTAGGTTTAGTAGCTAGTGTTTGAACTAAGGTTGTATGTGCGGAAACTATTGCCTTAACTCGGGTTGTGGCTGTTGTAGCTATTGCCTTAACTCGGGTTGTGGCTGTTGTAGCTATTGCCTTAACTCGGGTTGTGGCTGTTGTAGCTATTGTCTAAACTCGGGTTGTGGCTGTTGTAGCTATTGTCTAAACTCGGGTTGTGGCTGTTGTAGCTATTGCCTTAACTCGGGTTGTGGCTGTTGTAGCTATTGCCTAAACTCGGGTTGTGGCTGTTGTAGCTATTGTCTAAACTCGGGTTGTGGCTGTTGTAGCTATTGTCTAAACTCGGGTTGTGGCTGTTGTAGCTATTGCCTAAACTCGGGTTGTGGCTGTTGTAGATATTGTCTAAACTCGGGTTGTGGCTGTTGTAGCTATTGTCTAAACTCGGGTTGTGGCTGTTGTAGCTATTGTCTAAACTCGGGTTGTGACTGTTGTAGCTATTGTCCAAACTCGGGTTGTGGCTGTTGTAGCTATTGTCCAAACTCGGGTTGTGGCTGTTGTAGCTATTGTCTAAACTCGGGTTGTGGCTGTTGTAACTATTGTCACTCGGGTTGTGGCTGTTGTAGCTATTGTCTAAACTCGGGTTGTGGCTGTTGTAGCTATTGTCCAAACTCGGGTTGTGGCTGTTGTAGCTATTGTCCAAACTCGGGTTGTGGCTGTTGTAGCTATTGTCCAAACCCGGGTTGTGGCTGTTGTAGCTATTGTCTTAACTCGGGTGGTGGCTGTTGTAGCTATTGTCTAAACTCGGGTTGTGGCTGTTGTAGCTATTGTCTAAACTCGGGTTGTGGCTGTTGTAGCTATTGCCTTAACTCGGGTTGTGGCTGTTGTAGCTATTGTCTTAACTCGGGTTGTGGCTGTTGTAGCTATTGTCTAAATTCGGGTTGTGGCTGTTGTAGCTATTGCCTTACCTCGGGTTGTGGCTGTTGTAGCTATTGCCTTAACTCGGGTTGTGGCTGTTGTAGCTATTGCCTTAAATCGGGTTGTGGCTGTTGTAGCTATTGTCTAAACTCGGGTTATGGCTGCAGTAACAAATAACGGATTCTGGGTGCAAAAGCAATTGCCAAAACTCTGAGTGTGGATGCAAAAGCTATTGCCTAAACTCCGTTTGTTGGTGCAATAATGTTTATTTAAACTCGAATTATTCGGTTTAATAACTATTTTGTTTATTCGGGTTGTGGCTGAAGGTACTATTGATTTAACTCGGGTTGTCACTGTTGTAGCTATTGCATACACTCGGATCGTGTGTGTAGTTACTTTTGCTTTAACTTGCATTGTGAGTGCTGTAACCTTTCTCCAAACTTAGGTTGTCGATGCAGTAATAATTGCCTAAAATCGGACTTTGGGTGCAGTAACTATTGCTTTAACTCGGTGGGTGCTGTAACAATTGCCTCAACTCGGGTTGTAGCTGCAGTTATTATTGCTTTAACTCTCTTTGTGGGTGCAGTACCAAATGCCTAAACTCGGGTTTAAGATGTTGTTATTATTACCTAAACTCGTTTTGTGGGTGCAGATACTATTGCCTAAACTCGGGTTGTTTCTTCAGTAACTATTGTTACAGCTCGAGTTGTAGGTGTGGTAACTATTGCTTAAACTGGATATATCGGTGCAGTTACTACTGTCTAAACTCTGGATGTGGCTGCAGTAACTATTGCATTAGCTCGTATCGTGGCTGCAGAAGCCATTGCTTAAACTCGGGTTGTTGATGCAGCTACTATAACCTTAACTCGGGTTGTGCGTGCAGATACTACTGCCTTAACTCAGGTTGATGGTGCGGTAAAGATTTCATTAACTCGGGTAGTAGCTGTTGTACCAATTACCTTAATTCGGGTTGTGGGTGGAGGAACTATTGCCTTATCTCGGGTTGTGGTTGGAGTAGCTATTGCCTATACTCGGGTTGTGGCTGCAGTAACTATTGCTTCAACAGCTGTAATAACTTCTGCCTTAACTCGTGCTGTGGCTGCCGTAAATTTTGCATTAACTTGGGCTGTGGGTGCAGTAATTATTGCCTGTATACGGGTTGTTGGTATAGTAACTTTTGACTAAACCCGGGTTGCAGTTGCAATACATATTGCCTTTACAGTAACTTTTTCCATAACAAGGAGTGTGAGTGCAGAAGCAATTGCCTAAACTCGGTTTATTGGTGCAGTAACGTTTGTTTAAACGCGAATTTTAGGTTTAGTAGCTAGTGTTTGAACTAAGGTTGTAAGTGCGGAAACTATTGCCTTAACTCGGGTTGTGGCTGTTGTAGCTATTGTCTAAACTCGGGTTGTGGCTGTTGTAGCTATTGTCTAAACTCGGGTTGTGGCTGTTGTAGCTATTGTCTAAACTCGGGTTGTGGCTGTTGTAGCTATTGTCTATACTCGGGTTGTGGCTGTTGTAGCTATTTTCTAAACTCGGGTTGTGGCTGTTGTAGCTATTGTCTAAACTCGGGTTGTGGCTGTTGTAGCTATTGTCTAAACTCGGGTTGTGGCTGTTGTAGCTATTGTCTAAACTCGGGTTGTGGCTGTTGTAGCTATTGTCTAAACTCGGGTTGTGGCTGTTGTAGCTATTGTCTAAACTCGGGTTGTGGCTGTTGTAGCTATTGCCTTAACTCGGGTTGTGGCTGTTGTAGCTATTGCCTTAACTCGGGTTGTGGCTGTTGTAGCTATTGTCTAAACTCGGGTTGTGGCTGTTGTAGCTATTGTCTAAACTCGGGTTGTGGCTGTTGTAGCTATTGTCTAAACTCGGGTTGTGGCTGTTGTAGCTATTGTCTAAACTCGGGTTGTGGCTGTTGTAGCTATTGCCTTAACTCGGGTTGTGGCTGTTGTAGCTATTGCCTTAACTCGGGTTGTGGCTGTTGTAGCTATTGTCTAAACTCGGGTTGTGGCTGTTGTAGCTATTGTCTAAACTCGGGTTGTGGCTGTTGTAGCTATTGTCTAAACTCGGGTTGTGGCTGTTTTAGCTATTGTCTTAACTCGGGTTGTGGCTGTTGTAGCTATTGTCTAAACTCGGGTTGTGGCTGTTGTAGCTATTGTTTAAACTCGGGTTGTGGCTATTATAGCTATTGCCTTAACTCGGGTTGTGGCTGTTGTAGCTATTGCCTTAACTCGGGTTGTGGCTGTTGTAGCTATTGCCTTAACTCGGGTTGTGACTGTTGTAGCTATTGTCTAAAGTCGGGTTGTGGCTGTTGTAGCTATTGTCTAAAATCGGGTTGTGGCTGTTGTAGCTATTGTCTTAACTCGGATTGTGACTGTTGTAGCTATTATCTAAACTCTGGTTGTGGCTGTTGTAGCTATTGCCTTAACTCGGGTTGTGGCTGTTGTAGCTATTGTCTAAACTCGGGTTGTGGCTGTTGTAGCTATTGCCTTAACTTGGGTTGTGGCTGTTGTAACTATTGCCTTAACTCGGGTTGTGGCTGTTGTAGCTATTGCCTTAACTCGGGTTGTGGCTGTTGTAGCTATTGTCTAAACTCGGGTTGTGGCTGTTGTAGCTATTGTCTAAACTCGGGTTGTGGCTGTTGTAGCTATTGCCTTAACTTGGGTTGTGGCTGTTGTAACTATTGCCATAACTCGGGTTGTGGCTGTTGTAGCTATTGCCTTAACTCGGGTTGTGGCTGTTGTAGCTATTGCATTAACTCGGGTTGTGGCTTTTGTAGCTATTGCCTTAACTCGGGTTGTGACTGTTGTAGCTATTGTCTAAACTCGGGTTGTGGCTGTTGTAGCTATTGTCTAAACTCGGGTTGTGGCTGTTGTAGCTATTGCCTTAACTCGGGTTGTGGCTGTTGTAGCTATTGTCTTAACTCGGGTTGTGGCTGTTGTAGCTATTGTCTAAACTCGGGTTGTGGTTGTTGTAGCTATTGCCTTAACTCGGGTTGTGGCTGTTGTAGCTATTGCATTAACTCGGGTTGTGGCTTTTGTAGCTATTGCCTTAACTCGGGTTGTGACTGTTGTAGCTATTGTCTAAACTCGGGTTGTGGCTGTTGTAGCTATTGTCTAAACTCGGGTTGTGGCTGTTGTAGCTATTGCCTTAACTCGGGTTGTGGCTGTTGTAGCTATTGTCTTAACTCGGGTTGTGGCTGTTGTAGCTATTGTCTAAACTCGGGTGGTGGTTGTTGTAGCTATTGCCTTAACTCGGGTTGTGGCTGTTGTAGCTATTGTCTTAACTCGGGTTGTGGCTGTTGTAGCTATTGTCTAAACTCGGGTTGTGGCTGTTGTAGCTATTGTCTAATCTCGGGATGTGGCTGTTGTAGCTATTGCCTAAACTCGGGTTGTGGCTGCAGTAACAAATAACGGATTCTGGGTGCAAAAGCAATTGCCAAAACTCTGAGTGTGGATGCAAAACTATTGCCTAAACTCCGTTTGTTGGTGCAATAATGTTTATTTAAACTCGAATTGTTGGTTTAATAACTATTTTGTTTATTCGGGTTGTGGCTGAAGGTACTATTGATTTAACTCGGGTTGTCACTGTTGTAGCTATTGCATAAACTCGGATCGTGTGTGTAGTTACTATTGCTTTAACTTGCATTGTGAGTGCTGTAACTTTTCTCCAAACTTGGGTTGTCGATGCAGTAACAATTGCCTAAACTCGGACTATTGTTGCAGTAACTATTGCTTTAACTCTGTGGGTGCTGTAACAATTGCCTCAACTCGGGTTGTAGCTGCAGCAATTATTGCTTTAACTCTTTTTGTGGGTGCAGTACCAATTGCCTAAACTCGGGTTTAAGATGTTGTTACTATTACCTAAACTCGGTTTGTGGGTGCAGATACTATTGCCTAAACTCGGATTGTTCCTGCAGTAACAATTGTTTCAACTCTAGTTGTAGGTGTAATAACTATTGCCTTAACTGGATATGTCGGTGCAGTAACTTTTATCTAAACTCTGGTTGTGGCTGCAGTAACTATTCCATTAGCTCGGATCGTGACTGCAGAAGCCATTGCTTAAACTCGGGTTGTTGATGCAGTTACTATAACATTAACTCGGGTTGTGGGCGCAGATGCTACTGCCTTAACTCAGGTTGATGGTGCGGTAAATATTGCCTCAACTCGGGTAGAAGCTGTTGTCTTTATGGTGATGTTTTAAAGAAAATTCGTAAAATTAAAATGTTTCCAGTAGGTAGTTGGGCAAAAAGACTCAATAAATTGCTTGGATTTTATTTAAACCGTGGATAAATTATAAAGAAACTAATTTGAAGAGTACTTGCCATCTAGTTTTTGAAACACCATATAGGGTTGAATAAAGAGTCCTTACATAACTAAGCTTTCAGTCCTTTGATTTTATGAAAATTTTGCTAATTCATGTTATCTTTAAAACCTTTTTTGGCTGACTCGTAGTGTTTTGGCATGCGAAGTCATTCCTTCAAATATTTTACATAAGTAATCATTTCGAAGAAGAGATTAGCTGATTTATGTCGCTTTTATTTTTAATAATGTTTTCTTTATTTGTTCTCAGTTTTAGTACAATGATGCTTTTTATTATGAAACTCTATGATAACACAGTTTTAAACCTTATATTTTATAAGGCAGACTGTGTGTGATGGACCGTGATGCTCAAAGTTTCAAACAATGACTGCATCGTATCTTTGAAAAGTTTTTGCATAAGGTGCTCTTAAATGTATTCCTCCGTCTGCAGATAGAGTTGGGATCTCTAATTATAGAAGTACTTGGGGTTCACCTATAAGTTTATTATTATTTGTGTTATTGTTAAGTTAATTCATACTTTGATAACATTTGCCTTTTGCGTTTTTTCTTTATTTAGAATTGTTGGGATAAGGGTGAGGTTTGTGCACTTAAACTGGTTTAAACCCCGAGTAATTTTACATTTTACTGACCGTTCCAAGGCGGTACCTAACAATCCTTGATAAACATACCTAGTTGTTTCTGTAGTTTTTCGCATAAATATTGTGGGTAGTGTAAATATTGCCTTATCCCGGCTTGTGGTTGCAGTAGCTATTGCTTATACTCGGGTTGTGGGTCCAAATAATATTGCTTAAACTCGTGTTTTAGTTGCAGTAACTATTGCTTAAACTCGGGTTGTGGCTGCAGTAACTATTGCTTAAACTCGGGATGTGGGTGAAGTCTCTATTGCATTAACAAGGGTTAAGACTGCAATAACTATTGCCTCTACTCTAGTTATGGCTTCAGTAGCGATTGTTAAAACTCGTGTTGTAGGTGCCGTTACTATTGCCTAAACTCGGGTTGTGGGTGCAGTAACTATTGCCTAAACTCGGGTTGTAGGTGCCGTGTTACTATTGCTTGAACTAGGGTTGTGTGTGCAGTAACTATTGCATCAACTCGTGTTGTAGGTGTCGTTACTTTTGCCTAAACTCGGGTTGTTTCTGCAGTAACTATTGCCTTAACTTGTGTTTTGGGTGCAGTTTTTATTGCCTCAACTCGGGTTGTGGTTGCTGTACCTATTATCTCAACTTGGTTTGTGGGTGCAGTAACTATTGCCTAAACTCGGGTTGTAGGTGCCGTGTTACTATAGCTTAAACAAGGGTTGTGTGTGCAGTAACTATTGCCTCAACTCGTGTTGAAGGTGTCGTTACTTTTTCCTAGACTCGGGTTGTGTGTGCAGTAACTATTGCCTCAACTCGTGTTGAAGGTGTCGTTACTTTTTCCTAAACTCGGGTTGTGGGTGCAGTAACTATTGCCATAAGTTGTATTTTGGGTGCAGTTTTTATGACTCAACTCGGGTTGTGGATGCTGTACCTACTACCTCAACTCGGTTTGTTGGTGCAGTAACAATTGCCTAAACTGGGGGTGAAACTGCAGTAACTATAACATGGCTAGTATGATCTACGGTAGCGCAACATATTAATTGAACACTAACCAAATGTTCTTAAATAAGTTAATGTATTAGTATTGTGTTGATACTGTTACATATATGTATTGTGTTATATTTAATTTGTATTGTAACATGTATAATGGCTTTTTATTGAATACAATTACGTTAGTTCGTTCGTCTTAGATCGATAGTGCTATTTGATTCTCTCTTTTTTAAATTATATTTTAAGTATAAATCATGACATATTTATTGACTTATACATATACATACTTTCCGTGTTTCATTTTCGGTTGTGTGTAGTATGATTTAGAACATGTACACGGAAATTAGAGTCATATTAAAATCTATATTTGTGTATTTGCATTATTATGTATGAACCCTAAATAATCGCTTATTTGTGTGTTAAGTGAGGATCTTTCCGGTTTATTGAATATATACTATTTCAAAATACATGTTCTTTAAAACCATGTGATATATCTCATTATTTAGCTCATGATCCGCTCTATTAATCGTTGAAAAACAAGGTGTATAGATATTTCGCAATAAAGGAATGAATATAAACTACCACTGACAATTGGATGTAGATTTACCTTTGTGTCGGCTAGTATCTAATATGAGGTAGGTTCATTTGATTACTATATGAATTTTATTTTTGCCGGCATTTACCCATTAAATTTATGATATTGATAAATGTGTTCATGGTAATACACGCCGTTAGTTTTGAGAAATAATGCAGATAAATGAAAAGCTTTTTACGATGCAATTTGAGTCGGGAAGCCAATATTGACAAATTTATACAATATTTTGCAATGGTTAAATAAATACCATTTGCAACCAAACCGAAATGCCTTTCGACTAGTTTCTGAGAGTATAGAGCTTGTTCAGCTGTTAGAAATAATCTCTACTGCATTGTCTGGACACTTTAAATGCATTAAAGATTATACGAAATAAAGAAAATGTACAAGCGCTTGACTAGGTAACTAGTTCCTTATACTTTATATTTTGTTACTCTCAATCAGTGTTACATTCCATAAATTGTCTTCATATGTATCAACCTAAGAAGTGCGTTTATTCTCATTTCCATTTAAGAATATTTTGAATAAAAAAGGAACCGGCTCCATTATTTCTTAATCGAAACATGAAATAGGAATAAGAAAGTCACTTCGCTTATCTCTATGAACCTCAATGAAAATGACTCTTTCCAGTGGTTTCACGGTTAACATTGCTGCTATATCGTGTTTCACTTTTAAGCAATATTACCATTATCATGTTTGCTTATTCATCTTATGGCACACAAGAAATGTTGATGTAAGTTGTGTTCTGTTTTTTTAAATAAATAAATGCTCTTTTGACTTTTAACGATCAAAACAACAACAACATATGATTTGTGTACAGATAAAAATAACATTAACCTTTTTTATTTAAGAGCTACGTGGCCACAAATTCCCAAGCTAAAAGGCGCCAAAATATCGCGAAAATTGTTTATCTGTTAATTAAAAATAGATGTTTTTTTGTTTTGCATCATTCTATAGTGTGCGCCTTTAATAGGCAACCCTTTGATCATCTCATATGATGTGCTAAAGTGTTGCCGACACATGGGCAAGGCAGTGTTCACTGTTGGGGCGATAATTACTAGACTTACTGATAATGCAGATCCTACATTACTGTATATATGCTGTTTGTGGGTAGTCTTGCTAGCCAGTGTTGCCCTTTACCAAGGTTGTCCGGGGCACAACCGGGGCGGGAACAAGGCAACAGACATGGTGAGCAGTGTTCAATATCAGAGCGAACTGTTTTTACTGGTGCTACCCTAGTGTTAACCTAGTGAGTTGGGGTGTGACGATCAATGAACAAGACGAGAAAAGGAAACGGCAGGGGAAATGAGTCGTGCACTACACCATCTCCGAGCGATGCATGTATTCATATGTTTAAGTATGTGATCAATTAATTATCCCCTATTGTAGTTCAGTGCTAGCCTTGCTGGCAAGTGTTGCCTTGATGGGCTGGGGTGTGACTGGCGATGGACGTGATAGGGAACATGGTAGCGTTCACAACATAATCTCGGAGCTCGGTGCTGCCCGAGTGATGAATGCTACCCCTGTCAGATGGACATGACCGCTCTCAACCATGGCATGAACGGGTACCTGCTGTTGCCAAGCTACCCAGAGTACAGTAAACAGGCACAGCACCGTTGAACAGAAGTAAACTGTTTATAATGCTCATATATATAAACAACATCGTTGAACAGACCTCAACTGTTTATAACGCCCTTATATGTACAACACCGTTGAACAGAGGTCAACTGTTTATAATACCCTTATTGGTACAACACCGTTGAACAGAGGTCAACTGTTTATAATGCTCATATATATAAACAACACCGTTGAACAGAAGTAAACTGTTTATAATGCTCATATATATAAACAACACCGTTGAAAAGAGGTCAATTGTTTATAACGCCCTAATATGTACAACACCGTTGAACAGAGGTCAACTGTTTATAATGCCCTTATAGGTACAACACCGTTGAACAGAGGTCAACTGTTTATAATGCCCTTATATGTACAACACCGTCGAACAGAGGTCAACTGTTTATAATGCCATAATATGTACAACACCGTTGAACAGAGGTCAATTGTTTATAATACCCTTATAGGTACAACACCGTTGAACAGAGGTCAACTGTTTATAACGCCCTAATATGTACAACACCGTTGAACAGAGGTCAACTGTTTATAATGTCCTTATATGTACAACACCGTTGAACAGAGGTCAACTATTTATAATGCCCTTATATGTACAACACCGTTGAACAGAGGTCAACTGTCTATAATGCCCTAATATGTATAACACCGTTGAACAGAGGTCAACTGTTTATAATGCTCATATATATAAACAACACCGTTGAACAGAAGTAAACTGTTTATAATGCTCATATATATAAACAACACCGTTGAACAGAGGTCAATTGTTTATAACGCCCTAATATGTACAACACCGTTGAACAGAGGTCAACTGTCTATAATGCCCTAATATGTACACCACTGTTAAACAGCAACCTATCGTGTATCTAACCTGATGTACGTGTTATACACTCGACTTTGTTACCACCATGAGTATGTTGTTAAGAATGCTGATGATATCCAGAAAGCGGCCCAGAAATACAACTTACACGTGACAGTACGGAGCTCGGGGCATGACTATGTGGGCCGCTCCACGTGGGAGGGAAGTTTCCTTATAAGCCTGTCCGAGATGGACGAGATGGAGATAGACTTGAGCACGGAGAGGAGCCCACATGGCACGGTCAAGGTGCAGACCGGGTTACAATGGCAGGAGATATACAAGGAGGTTAGAACCGTGCAATTTTACCATGCATTAAGTTTGATAGCTAATAGTAACAGGTAGTTTGAGTATGGAATACGTTGGTGGTTCTTGAACCGTGCAGTTTTACCGTGCATTAAGTTTGATAGCTAATAGAAACAGGTAGTTTGAGTATGGAGTTGGTGGTTCTTGAACCGTGCAGTTTTACCGTGCATTAAGTTTGATAGCTAATAGAAACATGCCCATTTATCATGCATTAAGTCAGATAACTAATAGAAACATGCTGTTTTACCATGCATTAAGTCTGATAACTAATAGAAACGTGCAGTTAAAGTTTGGAATATGTTTGATGGTTGTTGAACCGTGCAGTTGTACCATGCATTAAGTCTGATAGCTAATAGAACCGTGCAGTTTTACCATGCATTAAGTCTGATAGCTAATAGAAACGTGTAGTTTGAGCGTGGACTGTGTTTGATGGTTGTTGTACCGTGCAGTTTCACCATACATTAAGTCTGATAGCTATTCGAAACAAGCAGTTTTACCCTAATTTAAGTGTGATAGCTCGTAGAAACATGCAGTTTTACCATGCATTAATTCTGATAGCTAATAGAAACATGCAGTTTTACCCTGTTTTAAGTCTGATATCTAATAGAAACATGCAGTTTTATTATGCATTTACTCTGATAGCTAATAGAAACATGCAGTTAGTGTATGGAATTTGTTGGTGGTTGTTGAACCGTGTAGTTTACCATGCATTAAGTCTGATAGCTAATACAAACTTGCAGTTTTACCACGCATTAAGGTTGATATCTAATAGAGAAATGCAGTTTCACCATTAAATAAGTTTGATAGCTAATGGAAACATGCAGTTTTACTATGCATTAAGTCTGATAGCTAATAGAAAGATGCAGTTTTACCATGCATTAAGTCTGATAGCTATTAGAAACATGCAGTTTTACCATGCATTAAGTCTGATAGCTATTAGAAACATGCAGTTTTACCATGCATTAAGTCTGATAGCTATTCGAAACATGCAGTTTTGCCATGCATTACGTATAAGAGCTAATAGAAACATGCAGTTTTCCAATGCATTAATCTTAATAGCTAATAGAAAGATGCAGTTTTACCATGCATTAAGTCTGATAGCTAATAGAAACATGCAATTTTGTCATGCATAAAGTCTGATAGCTAATAGAAATATGCAATTTTACCACGCATTAAGTCTAATAGATAATAGAACCATGCAGTTTTAACATGGATTAAGTCTGATAAATTATAGAAGCATGCAGTTTTACCATGCATTAAGTATGATAGCTAATAGAAATATGCAGTTTTACCATGCATTAAGTCTGATAGCTAATAGAAATATGCAGTTTTACCATGCATTAAGTCTGATAGCTAATAGAAATATGCAGTTTTACCATGTATTAAGACTGAGAGATAATGGAAACATGCAGTTTGAGCATGAAATTTATTTGGTTGTTGTTGAATCGTGCAGTTTTGCTATGCAATAAATCTGGTAGATAAATGAACCACACAGGTTTACCATGCAATAAGTCAGATAGCTAAAAGAAACGTGCAGTTTGAGCATGGAATATGTTTGGTGGTTATTGAATTGTGTTATTTTGCTATGCAATAAATCTAATAGATAAATGAACCACGCAGGTTTACCATGCAATACATTTTGTGGTCGTTAAACGATGCAGTTTTACCGTGCAATTAGTCTGTAGATTATTAAGCCGCTCAAATTTAGGTAGATAATTGAACGGAGATATGTGAACCTTGCAGTTAGACCATTAGACCATTTTATATGTTTGGTGGTTATTGAACCATGCAGTTTCTCCATGCAATAAGTTTGGTAGATACTTTAACCATGCAGTTTTTCCATTATTATGTAGGCGACTTATTTATGTATTATGCACTTGCTTTGTATTTAGTATGTTGTTTATTGTTACAAATTATACATGTATTTACATTGGGAACATTCTTGAATATTGTTGATACTTTAAGAAAGTTATAGAATAGTATGGAAACTTCTGGAATGTTTGTTACTTATTAAGTATATTCTAGAAGAAGATTATTCTAGAAAGATCTTTGACTATATATATATATATATATATATATATATATATATATATATAAGGTATAGCAAAGTTAGAGGGTTATCTTTGGTTATCTTTTGTGACATTCATAAATTTTAAAATACAGATTTACATTTGGATTATTCTTTGGGGATTTTACTGTGTGGACTATTTAAATTATAAGTGCTTTAAAATTGGAAAAAGGACATAAACCAGGATTGGAATTATTTAAACTATTTGAAAGTGTAAAACAGGTTTTTAAATTGTATTTCAACATTGTATCTTTAGCATAATAAATTTTGTAAAGTTTGTTGCTGGCTTTGTTTTTCTCGTTACGCATGGCTCGTAACACCATGCAAAATGATATGGAGATACTTGTAAAATACAGCTTTACCATTCAAAATGTTTGGTAGACAATTGAACAATAGAGATTTGCCGTGCAATATGATTTGTAGATAATTGAACCATGCAGTTTTAAAATGCAATAACTTACATAACTTGCAATAACCGTAAGGAGACTCGGATCGCAAGCAAATGGCCGAATGGACGGTACGGAGATTTGGATTAGACATCTTTCACCGTGAACCGTAAGGAGGCTTAGATCACACGCAGTTTACCGTGAGCACAAGGAGATTTGAATCACACGCAGTTGACCGTAAACGTAAGAAGACATGGATCACACGCAGTTGGCCATGAACCATGAGGACTCTCGGATCGCAAGCAAATGACCGTGAACAGTACGGAGATTTAGACGTTTCACAGTGTACCGTAAGGGGACTTAAATCACTCGCAGTTGACCGTGAACCGTAAGGAGACTTGGATCAAGCATAGTTAGCCATAAACCTTTAAAGTACTCGAATAAGAAACAGTTAGTCGTGAACCGTCCAAAAAGAGACTCAGATCACATGCAATTGACCGTAAACCGAAAGTAGACTCGTATCACTCGGTTTTGACCATGAACCGTAAGGAGGCGCGGATCACACCCAGTTGACCGTGAACCGTGAGGAGACATGGATCACACGCAGTTGTTCTCGAACCGAAATGAAACTCGGATCACACGCAGTTGACCGTGAACCATAAGGAGGCTCAGATTACACGCAGTTGACCGTGAACCGAAAGGAGACTCGGATCACGCACAATTGTCCGAGAACGGTAAGGAGACTCAAATCTCGCGCAATTGTTCGTGAACTGTAATGTGACTCCGATCATCCGCAGTTGACTGTGAACCGTAAGGAGACTTGAATCACACACAGTTGAACGTGAACCATGAGGAGACTCGGATCACACGCAGTTATCCGTGGAACGCAAGAAGATTCGGATCACAGGCAGTTGACCGCAAACCATGATGAGGCTCGGATCACACGCAGTTGTCCGTGAACCATAAGGAGACTCGGATCCTACGCAGTTGACCCTGAACCATGAGGAGACTCGAATCACACTCCGTGTGCACAATTTATCAGGTGAGTTGCGCACTCTCCGCCTGCTTTTTGAGACAAACATGAGACCATTACCGTGGGTTTTCACAATACTATAATTTGTCAATGTAGATATATCGAAATTTCAGTTCAACGCGGTCGGACGTGTTGTGGTTGCGGCAGCGCCCGCACAGTGACCCCGGGGGTGGGGGGCTACACGCTTGGTGGTGGGCACAGCCCCGTGTCCCGTTCCCTTAGATACGCCGTCGACAACCTGCTAGAGGCTCAGGTAGTGACTGTCGACAACCTGCTAGAGGCTCAGGTAGGGACTGGTTAGAAAGATCGTGCGAACCGAGTGCCTTTTACATAAAGTTATCTTATGAGTGTACTCCGTGTCAAAAGACCGATATCATGAGCATAAAATAGTTATACAACCTAACCTAACACATGCACGAAAACGATTTTTGTTCAGGGAATAAATACTAAACAGTATGAACATCGACACAGTGTAGTATTCTTTAAGTAGTTATTTAATATTAAATTTTCTTTTTACATAGGTGGTGCTTGCTGACGGTTCGATCGCCACTGCGACAGAGAACAGGACGGTGATTGTCACCCCGGAAGGCGATACCAGGTATCACGAGAACGGAGACCTGCTCTGGGCACTTAGGGGCGGCGGTGGAGGCACATTTGGAATTGCCGTCTACTTTGTTTACCGCCTGCACCCAATGCCGTCCCAGATGGTAGTATTCAGAATGCTCGTCGCCATTGAAATGAGCGTTTTGGGGTTAAACTTTTTTGAAGAGGTATTAAGTTGTTGAGGAGCTACTGGAGAAAATGCCGCCTACACGGGGTTGCTACTGGCTGCTTAACAACTTTCCAGGATCTTTAGAGGACCCCGGCTCCAAAACCATGATCAATTACAAGGGTGTGCTAACATTATTCTTTTGGATGGATCCGAAAAGAATTAGAGCCTGCAGTCAACTGGGCAAGAAGCAAGTAAGTATATACACTTGTATAAGGAATAAGACACTAATGTTAATGAGCGGCGGCTCTGTTCACTTGCATTTATCTTTCGATTATATGCAAAACATGTCAGTTAATACAAATTCCGTTATGCGCGATCTAACAATCTGCTACTATAGTCTGTTAAATTATAGAATCTTGATTCTGTTTCTTTGATAGAAACGAGTTCTGGTGTCAGTGTTTAGAAGCCATGCGAAAGTACCACTGTTGGTGATCGAACACACGAATTCATTTGTGAGAGTTGGACACTTTCACCACTGAAATTAATCTTACCCTGTTTGGGATCGAACCCACTATCTCCTGTGTGAGAGGTGGACACCTACACCACTTAACCACTCTGACCATGTTGGGGATCTAGCTCATGACTTCCTCTTTGAGGCGTGGACACCCATACCACTAAACCACACTCACTCTGTTGAAGATCGAACCCACTACTTTCTGTATAACAGGTGGACATAAATACCACTAAACCACTTTCACCCAGTAAGGGATCTAACCCACACCCTCCTGTGTATGGGTCGGACATAAATACTTCTAAACCACTCTCACCCTGTTAGGGATCTAACCCACACACTCTTGTGTGAGGGGTGGACATAAATACTGCTAAACCACTCTCACCCTGTAAGGGATCGTACCCACACCCTCCTGGGTGAGGGGTGGACATAAATACCACTAAACCACTCTCACCCTTTTAGGGACCGAACCCATAACTCCTGTGTGAGAGATGGACACCTATACCACTAAACCTACCTCACCCTGTTAGGGATCGAACCCATTCTTCCTGTGTGAGAGAAGGACACATATACCACTAAACCTCCCTCACCCTGTAAGCGATCGAACCCACGCCCTCATTTGAGAGGTGTACACCTATACCACTAAACTACTCTCGACCTGTCAGGGATCGAACCCACACCCTCCTGTGAGAGAGATGGACACCTATACCACTAAACCATTCTCACCCCGTTAGGGATCGAACCAACCCCCGACTGTGTGAGAGATGGACACCTTTACAACCAAACTTTTCTCACCCCGTCAGGGATCGAACCAGCCCCCGCCTGTGTGAGAGATGGACACCTTTACCACCAAACTATTCTCACCCCGTCAGGGATCGAACCAACCCACGCCTGTGTGAGAGATGAACACCTTTACCATCAAACCATTCTCACCCCGTTAGGGATCGAACCAACCCCCGCCTGTGTAAGAGATGGACACCTTTACTACCAAACCATTCTCACCCCTTTAGGGATCGAACCAACCCCCGCCTGTGTAAGAGATGGACACCTACACCCATCTAAACCACTCTCGACCTGTCAGGGATCGAACTCACTACTTCCAGTGTTAGAGATGGACACATTTACCACTTAACCACACTGAACCTGTTAAGGATCGCACCCACAACCTCTTGTGTGAGAAAAGGACACTTATACCAATAAACCATTCTCACCCTGTTAGGGATCGAACCCATGTCCTCCTGTGTGAGAGATGGACACATTCACCACTAAACCAGTCTGACCCGGTTGGGTTTCGAACACCTCCTGTGTTAGAAATGGGCATCTATACCACTGAACTACACTGATTATGTGAGGGATCGAACCCATACCTCTTGTGTGAGAGGTGGACACCTAAACCACTTAAACTCTTTCACCCTGTTGGTGATCGAACCCATGCCTTCATGTGTGAGAGATGGACACCTATACCACTAAACCACTCTGACCCTGTTTGGGATCGAACCCACGCCCTCCTGTGTGAGAGGTGGACACCTACACCACTAAACATCCCTCACCTTGCAATGGATTGACACCACTGCCTTCTGTATGAAAGGTGTACATTATTACCACTTAACCACTCTCAGCCAGTAAGGGATCTAACCCAAACCGTCCTGTGGGATGGGTGGACATAAATACCACTAAACCACTCTCACCCAGTAAGGGATCTAACCCAAACACTCCTGTGGGAGGGGTGGACATAAATACCACTAAACCACTCTCACTTAGTAAGGAATCTAACCCACACACTCCTGTGTAGAGGTGGACATAAATACTACTAAAGCACTCTTATCCAGTAAGGGATCTAACCCACACACTCCTGTGTAGAGGTGGACATAAATACCACATAACCACTGTCACCCAGTAAGGAATCTAACCCAAACAATCCTGTGGGAGGGGTTGATATAAATACCACTAAACCACTCTCCACCAATAAGGGATCTAACCCACACACTCCTGTGGGAGGGGAGGACATAAATACCACTAAACCACTCTCAACCAGTAAGGGATCTAACCCACGCCCTCCTGTGGTAGAGGTGGACATTAATACAACTAAACCACTCTCAACCAGTAAGGGATCTAATCCACACTTCTGTGTAGAGGTGGACATAAATACCACTAAACCACTCTCAACCAGTAAGGGATCTAACCCACTCACTCCTGAGGGAGGGGTGGACATAAATACCACTAAACCACTCTCAACCAATAAGGGATCTAACCCACACACTCCTCTGTAGATGCGGACATAAATACCACTAAACCACTCTCATCCAGTAAGGGATCTAACCCACACCATCATGTTGGAGGGGTGGACTTAAATACCACTAAACCACCCTCAATCAATAAGGGATCTAACCCACACACTCCTGTGGGAGAGGTGGACATAAATACCATTAATCTACTCTCAACCAATAAGGGATCTAACCCACACAATCCTGTGGGAGGGGTGGACATAAATATCACTAAACCACTCTCAAACAATAAGGGATCTAACCCACACACTCCTGTGGGAGGGGTGGACATAAATATCACTAAACCACTCTCAACCAATAAGGTATCTAACCCACACACTCCTGTGGGAGGGGTGGATATAAATACCACTCAACCACTCTCAACCAATAAGGTATCTAACCCACACACTCCTGTAGGAGGGGTGGACATAAATATCACTAAACCACTCTCAAACAATAAGGGATCTAACCCACACACTCCTGTGGGAGGGGTGGATATAAATATCACTCAACCACTCTCAACCAATAAGGTATCTAACCCACACACTCCTGTGGGAGGGGTGGACATAAATACCACTAAACCACTCTCACTTAGTAAGGAATCTAACCCACACACTCCTGTGTAGAGGTGGACATAAATACTACAATAAGGGATCTAACCCACACACTCCTGTGGGAGGGGTGGATATAAATACCACTCAACCACTCTCACTTAGTAAGGAATCTAACCCACACACTCCTGTGTAGAGGTGGACATAAATACTACAATAAGGGATCTAACCCACACACTCCTGTGTAGAGGTAGACATAAATACCACTAAACCACTCTCAACTAGTAAGGGATCTAACCCACACACTCCTGTTGGAGAGATGGACATAAATACCACTTAACCACTCTCAACCAATAAGGGATCTTTCCACACCCTCCTGTGGGAGAGGTTGGCATAAATACTACTAAACCACTCTCATCCTGTAAGGGATCTAACCCACACACTCCTGTGTAGAGGTGGACATAAATACCACTAAACCACTATCAACCAACAAGGGATCCAACCACACCTTCCTGTGGGAGAGGTGGACAAAAATAACACTAAACCACTCTCAACCAGTAAGGGATCTAACCCACACATTTCTGTGGGAGGGGTGGACATAAATACCACTAAACCACTCTCAAACAGTAATGGATCTAACCAACACCCTCTGGTGTAGAGGTGGACATAAATACCACTAAACCACTCTCAACTAGTAAGGGATCTAACCCACACCCTCCTGTTGGAGAGGTGGACATAAATACCACTAAACGACTCTCAACCAGTAAGGGATCTAACCCACACATTCCTGTTGGAGGGGTGGACATAAATACCACTAAACTACTCTCAACCAATAAGGGATCTAACCAACACCCTCTGGTGTAGAGGTGGACATAAATACCACTAAACCACTCTCAACTAGTAAGGGATCTAACCCACACACTCCTGCGGGAGAAGTGGACATAAATACCACTAAACCATTCTCAACCAGTAAGGGATCTAACCCACACCCTTCTGTGGGAGGGGTTGACATGAATACCACTAAACCACTCTCACCCTGTTAGGTATCTAACCCACACTCTCCTGTGTAAAGGTGGACATTAATACCACTAAACCACTCTCAACCAGTAAGGGATTTAACCCACACCATCATGTGTGAGAGGTGGACATAAATACCACTAAACCACTCTCAACCAGTAAGGGATATAACCCACACCATCATGTGTGAGGGGTGGACATAAATACCACTAAACCACTTTCAACCAGTAAGGGATTTAACCCACATCATCATGTGTGAGGGGCGGACATAAATACCACTAAACCACTCTCTTGACAAAAAAGAGATCTAACCCACACATTCCTGTGGGAAGGGTGGACATAAATACCACTAAACCACTCTCAACCAATAAGGGATCTAACCCACACATTCCTGTGGGAGAGGTGGACATAAATACCACTAAACCATCCTCAATCAATAAGGGATCTAACCCACACACTCCTGTGGGAGGGGTGGATATAAATACCACTAAACCACTCTCAACCAATAAGGGATCTAACCCACACACTCATGTGGGAGGGGTGGACATAAATATCAATAAAGCACTCTCAGCCAATAAGGAATCTAACTCACACACTCCTGTGGGAGGGGTGGACATAAATACCACTAAACCACTCCCACCCAGTAAGGGATCTAACCCACACACTTCTGTGTGAGGGGTGGACATAAATACCACCAAACCACTCTCAACCAATAAGGGATTTAACTCACACATTCGTGAGTGAGGGGTGGACATAAATACCACTAAACCACTCTCAACCAGTAAGGGATCTAACCCACACCCTTCTGTGTGAGGGGTCGACATAAATACCACTAAACCACTCTCAACCAATACGGTATTTAACCCACACATTCCTGTGGGAGGGGTGAACATAAATACCACTAAACCACCCTCAACCAGTGAGGGATCAAACCCACATCCTCCTGTGTAGAGGTGGAATTAGATACCACTAAACTATTCTCAACCAATTAGTGATCTAACCCACACACTCCTGTGTAGAGGTGGACATAAATACCACTAAACCACTATCAACCAGTAAGGGATCTAACCCACACACTCCTGTGGGAGAAGTGAACATAAATACCACTAAACCACTCTCAACCAGTAAGGGATCTAACCCACACCCTTCTGTGGGAGGGGTTGACATAAATACCACTAAACCACTCTAACCCTGTTAGGTATCTAACCCACACCATCCTGTGTAGAGGTGGACATTAATACCACTAAACCACTCTCAACCAGTAAGGGATATAACCCAACCACTCCTGTGTAGAGGTAGACATAAACACCACTAAACCACTCTCAACCAGTAAGGGATCTAACCCATACACTCCTGTTGGAGAGGTGTACATAAATACCACTTAACAACTCTCAACCAATAAGGGATCTTTCCACACCCTCCTGTGGGAGAGGTTGACATAAATACCACTAAACCACTCTCACCCTGTTAGGTATCTAACCCACACCATCCTGTGTAGAGGTGGACATTAATACCACTAAACCACTCTCAACCAGTAAGGGATATAACCCACCCACTCCTGTGTAGAGGTAGACATAAATACCTCTAAACCACTCTCAACCAGTAAGGGATCTAACCCACACACTCCTGTTGGAGAGGTGGACATAAATACCACTAAACCACTCTCAACCAATAAGGGATCTAACCCACACCCTCCTGTGGGAGAGGTTGACATAAATACTACTAAACCACTCTCATCCTCTAAGGGATCTAACCAACACACTCCTGTGTAGAGGTGGACATAAATACCACTAAACCACTATCAACCAACAAGGGATCCACCCACACCTTCCTGTGGGAGAGGTGGACATAAATACCACTAAACCACTCTCAACCAGTAAGGGATCTAACCCACACATTTCTGTGGGAGAGGTGGACATAAATACCACTTAACCACTCTCAAACAGTAATGGATCAAACCAACACCCTCTTGTGTAGAGGTGGACATAAATTCCACTAAACCACTCTCAACTAGTAAGGGATCTAACCCACACCCTCCTGTGGGAGAGGTGGACAAAAATACCACTAAACGACTCTCAACCAGTAAGGGATCTAACCCACTCACTCCTGAGGAAGGGGTGGACATAAATACCACTAAATCACTCTCAACCAATAAGGGATCTAACCCACACACTCCTGTGGGAGAGGTGGACATAAATACCACTAAACCACTCTCAACCAGTAAGGGATCTAAACCACACCCTTCTGTGGGAGGGGTTAACAAAAATACCACTAAACCACTCTCACCCTGTTAGGTATCTAACCCACACCCTCCTGTGTAAAAGTGGACATTAATACCACTAAACCACTCTCAACCAGTAAGGGATTTAACCCACACCATCATGTGTGAGAGGTGGACATAAATACCAATAAACCACTCTCAACCAGTAAGGGATCTAACCCACACCATCATGTGTGAGGGGTGGACATAAATACCACTAAACCACTTTCAACCAGTAAGGGATTTAACCCACATCATCATGTGTGAGGGGCGGACATAAATACCACTAAACCACTCTCGACCAAAAAGGGATCTAACTCACACATTCTTGTGGGAGGGGTGGACATAAATACCAATAAACCACTCTCAACCAATAAGGGATTTAACCCACACACTCCTGTGGGAGAGGTGGACATAAATACCACTAAACCACTTTCAAACAGTAATGGATCTAACCAACACCCTCCTGTGTAGAGGTGGACATAAATACCACTAAACCACTCTCAACTTGTAAGGGATCTAACCCACACCCTCCTGGGGGAGAGGTTGACATAAATACCACTAAACCACTCTCAACCAGTAAGGGATCTTGCCCACACATTCGTGTTGGAGGGGTGGACATAAGTACTACTAAACCACTCTCAACCAATAAGGGATCTAACCCACACATACCTGTGGGAGAGGTGGACATAAATACCACTAAACCACTCTCAACCAATATGGGATCTAACCCACACATACCTGTGGGAGAGGTGGACATAAATACCACTAAACCACTCTCAACCAGTAAGGGATCTAACCCACCCACTCCTGTGTAGAGGTAGACATAAATACCACTAAACCACTCTCAACCAGTAAGGGATCTAACCCACACACTCCTGTGGGAGAGGTGGACATAAATACCACTAAACCACTCTTTCCCAGTACGGGATCTAACCCACACACTCCTGTGGGAGAGGTGGACATAAATACCAACAAATCACACTCAACCAATAAGGGATCTAACCCACACACTCCTGTGGGAGAGGTGGACATAAATACCACTAAACCACTCTCAACTTGTAAGGAATCTAACCCACACCCTCCTGGGGGAGAGGTTGACATAAATACCACTAAACCACTCTCAACCAGTAAGGGATCTTGCCCACAAATTCCTGTTGGAGGGGTGGACATAAATACTACTAAACAACTCTCAACCAATAAGGGATCTAACCCACACATACCTGTGGGAGAGGTGGACATAAATACCACTAAACCACTCTCAACCAGTAAGGGATCTAACCCACCCACTCCTGTGTAGAGGTAGACATAAATACCACTAAACCACTCTCAACCAGTAAGGGATCTAACCCACACACTCCTGTGGGAGAGGTGGACATAAATACCACTAAACCACTCTTACACAGTACGGGATCTAACCCACACACTCCTGTGGGAGAGGTGGACATAAATACCAACAAACCACTCTCAACCAGTGAGGAATCTAACCCACACACTCCTGTGGGAGAGGTGGACATAAATACCACTAAACCACTCTCAGCCAGTGAGAAATCTAACCCACACACTCCTGTGGGAGAGGTGGACATAAATACCACTAAACCACTCTCAACCAGTGAGGAATCTAACCCACACACTCCTGTGGGAGAGGTGGACATAAATACCACTAAACCACTCTCAACTAATAAGGGATCGAACCCACACACTCCTGTGAGAGAGGTGGACATAAATACCACTAAACCACTCTCAACCAATAAGGGATCTAACCCACACACTCCTGTGGGAGAGGTGGATATAAATACTACTAAACCACTCTCAACCAATAAGGGATCTAACCCACACACTCCTGTGGGAGAGGTGGACATAAATACCACTAAACCACTCTCAACCATTAAGGAATCTAACCCACACCCTTCTGTGGGAGGGGTTGACATAAATACCACTAAACCACTCTCACGCTGTTAGGTATCTAACCCACACCCTCCTTTGTAGAGGTGGACATTAATACCACTAAACCACTCTCAACCAGTAAGGGATTTAACCCACACCATCATGTGTGAGGGGTGGACATAAATACCACTAAACCACTCTCAACCAGTAAGGGATCTAACCCACACCATCATGTGTGAGGGGTGGACATAAATACCACTAAACAACTCTCAACCAGTAAGGGATTTAACCCACACCATCATGTGTAAGGGGCGGACATAAATACTACTAAACCACTCTCACCCTGTTGGCGACTGTCTACCTTTAGTGTGAGAGGGGGACACCTTTACCATTTTAAACTCTAACCATCCCGTAGACGTTGGATAATATGCTTCTGCTATTTTATCGTTTATCATACTGGTATCCTATATTTAAATCAGTTTATGTACAGGTATGCTACCAGAACCATACAATCATTGATCTTAAATAGACAAGTCGCGACACTCGGTGTTAACTTTTACTTGAACGTAAAGCTACACGTGCGTTGGGAACATTTTTTGACAAATTCCACTTTGATATAATCCACTTTAGCCGTAGTATCGTATATGTCATGCTAACCAACACAATGTACACACGGCTGGATGATGCATCCGCATAAGAAGTGATTTGTAACCTCTCTATTTCCTTATGTGATCCTGAATTGACGTGTAAATAACCATGTACTTCATATTAACGTAATGTTCCAACAAATACATGGCCAAAGTGATAATTTATCCTCATGATATCACCTTGCCATTGTCAATTTCCATTTCTTATGTGTATTTGAACCTTTTATTCAAATGTTATTCTCCATTCATGGAGTAATGCTGAACCGACAGACCATAGTTCCTTAATGTCCAATTCGTCATGAATATAAAATGATTTTTTAACAGACAAGTACCATTTACCTTCACAAACAAGACGGATTTCTGGGAATACGAAAAAGACGTGGTCGACCCGCCAATCGTGCGAACATATTTGGCGGGCACATTGTTGCAGCCGGGATGGGTCGGAAAAGAATTCCGGGCCTTCATAAGGGAGCCGCTGTTTGTGGGGATGGCCAGAGATTTGTGGATTGGTTGCACAGAAATTATCGTGGGAGGTAAGCTGGACGACGGTGTTAAGCTTTGAGACAAACAAATTAGTGTTAGCAAATACTCCATGTCAATATAGGTTGTAGAGAAAAAATTATTAAAAGTATTATATAGATAGATAATTATCGCTTTTTTGATTGTCATCGTAGACGACGTTCACCCTTTCTTTTGTAATACGAAGTTAATTATTAATTAACAATTTAAAAATAGTAATACAATTGATAGGTCACTTAGGCAATCGCAGCGCGGTAATTGTGTCATATTATGTCGGCTACATCCATCTTACAGGCAAAACCACGGAAGGTTCTTTAGAGAGCACACCCCTACATCCGGGCTATCTGTCGACAGTGACGTCATTGTCATGCGGAATTGCCCTTGCCGACGCCGAGAGCGGGGCTCCTCTCTTGAATCAGACCACCGGTAACGACGAGCTTATCGAATACTTCCAGACGTTTGCTAAAGGAATAAGAAAGTAAATCTTATTTACTCAACACATTTTGCCCTTAACCGGCCATGTCACTGGTGCCTATATGACGGTATATGTATGACTGCGACATCGCAACTTATTGTCGCTATAGTCTAAGATTATTTTATTTCTAATGTCAATGTGTGCCAATTTATATAGTAGATGTTACGTTTCGTGAACGAGAAGTGTGCGCATAAGATTCAGATTACCTTTAATGGAAATTTGTACCCGTCGTTACACTCGAATGTGTTACCGGTGAAAAAGTAATGGAAAATTTATATCGTAGAATTGACTCTGCGTGAAGCAGACGTATACGAATGACATTCAGATATCCTTCCAATGTACAAGATCAATTCATACTAGTGGGGTTGCAAAACGCGACACAATCATACACATAAATCACACATATAAATATCTCACCGGAAAATATCACACATATAAATCACTCGCATAAATCACTCGCATAAATCACTCGCACAAATCACACGCAGAAATCACTCGCAAAAATATCACATACGCAAATATCTCGCACAAATCACACGCAGAAGTTACACGCAGATATCACTTGCAGAAATCACATGCACAGATATCACACACGCAAATTACTCGCACAAATCACACGCACAAACCACACGCAGAAATTACACGCAGAAATCAAACGCAGAAATCACACGCACAAATCACACACATAAATAGCGCACACAAATCACTCGCATAAAACACACATTATTTATACGCATAAATGACTCTGCGCGAAGCAAACGTATACGAATGACATTCAGATATTCTTCCATTGTACAAGATCAATTCATACTAGTGGGGTTGCAAAACGCGACACAATCATACACTTAAATCACACATATAAATATCTCACCGGAAAATATCACACGCACAAACCACACGCAAAAATTACACGCAAAAATCACTCGCACAAATCACACGCAGAAATATCACACTCGCAAATCACTCGCATAAATACCTCGCACAAATCACACGCAGAAATTACACGCAGAAATCACTCGCAGAAATCACATGCACAAATACCACACACGCAAATAACTCGCACATATCACACGCACAAACCACACGCAAAAATAACACGCACAAATCACACGCACAAATCACACGCACAAATCACACACACATAAATAGCGCACACAAATCACTCGCATAAATCACACACATTATCAATACGCATAAATGACACGCATAAATACTATGCATAAATAACATACATGAATAACACGCATATCTTACACACACAATTCACACGCATATATCACACGCATAAATTACACTCATAAATAACACACATAAATAACACACATAAATCAGACGCATAAATAAGACGCATAAATAACACACATACATGACTCGCATTAATCACACGAACTAAACGTTTCCCTCTTCGTATCGAACATTTGAAACTTGTATATAACACACATACATAAATGACGTATTGCACAAAAAGTACCCGTACTACTAGTGCTTGCAATCGTCCCTAGAGTAAGTATTACCATCAAACTACAATGTACCCACTTTATTAAGAAAAATCAAAGAGATTCAAACATATTTATTAAGTAACGTAAATATATGTGTTCTTGGTATAAGAAAATTATATTTAGTTGTTATTAAACAGCATCAACAGACACATCCATGTGCCTTATTTTGTAGTTTCGGGAGCGGTATGTACTTGAACGAGCCTCGGAAAGATAACCCGTACTGGAAGGAGGACTTCTGGGGAACCGAGAATTACGAGGGTCTGTTGCTGATAAAGCGTCGTTACGACCCAGACAACTTTTTCACGTGTCATCACTGTGTCGGTTCCGACGTGATGGATAAAACCGATCCCGGACGGGCACCGGTGTCTCGTTTTCTATTTTGAACATAGCGTGGCAAAGACTTGTAATTCATATCGTGCCTTTTAAACGTCTTGTATGCAAGTTCTGTATACTAATATCTGCTATGATTTATCTCCTACCAGAAGCTTATGTACTTACATGTTCACTACCCTCGTTATTAACATTCAAAACAACGTTGCTTTGTCGAAGCTTGTCGGAGGTCATGGCGGATAGCAACATCGGCTTATACGCCTGGTCGTATCTGGACGCCGATTAGTCAAGTGGTTGTTTTGATTGACAGGTCATGTCATGTCAATTATGGCGCTTTGGGACATGAATGCGTCAATTACTAAACCGTAACATTTGCATGCAAGGTAAACATAAAAGGTTAATATAAATAAGCTGGTATTCCGTTCCATTTGATTGAATATTCAAAATATTTAAATGTATGTTCCGATGCGTCCACCGTTTTCATCAAATTGTATACTAGTTTGACTGTACAGTGAATATATAATTAATCGAAGCGGTGGTCTATTCGTTCTCAAACTGAACTCTTATTCTCAATATATCTATCATGTATATGCAGAGTATCTGCTTCATTTTTTCAAAACATCGTTTGCATCCGTATAACTGAAAATATATGAGAATCATATGACATATCACTTTCTAATAAATATGTTGTGTATGTTACCAAGTCAGTTTGTTGCTGTATTAAGCCCACTCTTTTCATCATAGTGTATGATATATCAGTTAAAAAGTACATTGAATATATGATTAATCGATTCGGTGGTATATTTAGGATTTATTCTTATTTTTCGACAGCGATTTTGAAAATCCATGAGGCGCGCTAGCGCTTCCTGTAAAATTTGCGGCTGTTTATTTTTGTATTCCGATTTCACCTTTTGCAGAACTCCCTGGATTAAGTCCTATCATACCATATCATATTTTTGGCGCTTTGTAAATAATACATAATACCTTAACCTGAACACGATAGGATTTTGTACAAAATCACCAATTTTTGAAGCCATAACTGATACTCAACTTAGTATCAGTAAAGGTGAGTGTGTGTCGACATATTCCTGCCGTAGTAATCACGAATATAACGGAGTAGGGCGCTCAATTTCGAGAAATAAAATAAGTGCATTTTAAAAACAAAATTTATTTTTATTTCTCCATGATGTGCACGGAATGTTCATTAATTAACCCTTCATTCGCTGCCTCCTTTGTTGCTGAGATTGGTGTGATTAGGTCCTGAAAGTCAAACAGTGGTCTTGAAAAAGACAAATTGAAGGAGTACAGTCAAGAAATATTTAAATGTTTAGGATCTAATGACACAATTCACTACAACAACAAAAATGATTTCAGGGTTTAAATAATAAGTTTTCCGTGCAAAGCATTTTTGTTAAGATGATTAAAGAATTTTACACATTTTTCTTCACGAATTTGAACGCATCTGCTCAATTATAGCCGTGAACACAACGGCTTGATTCTCCATCGTGATATATTACACTTATCGTGTGCGAACAATGACCGCTTAACTTATCAACAAATGATAAACAGAGATTGATGACAAAAGATAAAAAAGTTATTAAATCAAAATAATGAAATCAAGCGGTGAAATACCAGAACTTGACATGTGCTAATCCGACACTGTCTAGTAAAACTGACCTGTAAAAGAGGCGTTTGGACATTTCGGATGAATATGTTTATCGTATAGAATCCCCCCTCCCCCCACACACACATGGATACTTAAAATATGGGGCGTGTCGTTTTTTTTCTCATGGAAGGCCAGCATCTCCCGGTTACATGGCAAACAATTTCCTTTGTCAACTTTTAAATATCGTGAATATAACCATGTAGGTAGTAATTTAATTTCTTTTCTAACAACACTTTTCAAGATAATTTATCTTCATCTGATAAATAGTTAACATATATATTGTCCGGAATCTTAGCGAGAGAATCAGATGCTGTTGCTTTCTTTGTGTGCGAGACCCGCCATTTTTTATGACAGTTTGGGTTGTATGGTAACAATTTCTAAGGTATCTTCTTTGTATTGCTTTTCAAAAACTGAATTTTAAAGTTTTCTTTGAATAAATCAATAGATATGTCTGTAAAACACAAAAACAAACTTTTACATATTTTACAGCATGATCCCTCAAATGAATTGAAATCAAGTGGTATATCTTAAGCCATTTAATCGACTTCCCACATCGAAAAAACCCTTGACCATTATTGGCGAATCATCAGGAACTTACTACTGAAGGGCGGGCTCATACTCCAGCGTGGCATCAATACAGACTGCATTTGTTTTACCTCAAACGACGATAACAAAAAGACACTTTAAAGTACTGAAACTGACAGTTTGATGTCGTTGTTAGGGCGACACTACGTGACTGTTTATTCGATGCAAAATTGCAAAGATAAAGTATTTAACATTTTATTTTTACTAAAATGGATTCGGGTCTGATTTATAATAAATAATGCAACATCAAAACGTTAAATGTTAATGTTCTTTACGTAGATTTTTCATAGTATATCTACACATATACTCCTTGCATATGATATACCAAAATAGTATGGGTTCACCAGACATCAAATATGCATATTATACGGGTATCGATTGCCTAAAATATCAATTGTTATAGCTTATTATCGAACGGTTTAATGCAATGAAGAAAGTACGTAAAACGAGCTTACGTAACACTAATTGCGCAAAAGTTGCACTTCGGCCTCGATTGCGAATCGCTATTCGTATGTGTAGGTTAACTGACGTTCACTGAACTCTTTGATTTTGGTTGTGTGCATTTCCTTACGGATTTTAAAATGCTGCGTAGATCACAAATTTTACATGTGCATCACATATATGGATGACGTAGTACTTAAAAAGTAGTCCACACGATATCTGAGTGTTCAGAATTTTAAGAATATAAATTTGAAAAATATACCAAGTTAAAATAAATGCGCTCGAACTTTGAGTGAGTGTATTGTAAGAGCGTGCTTTATATTAGTTTTCTGTTATAACTGTTCTGGATGCATTTTCTTTGATTTATACTATGTATTCCATTAGATTTCCTTTAATAACATTTGAATTAAGTTATTCAATACTTTAATCAAAATATTACACACGGTACATATTATATGACACGACTTTGTAAGCAATTCCATTGTTTTATCAATATGGCGTTTACTTTTACTTTTATTTTCCTTTGCATCAGATTGGCCTTACGAACCGATATTTGTATTTTCCTCCATATGAGCTCTGACCAAAGGAGAGATGGACTCGAATCTGTTCATGAACGAGTTGGGGTTCCAGTTGGAGAGATTAAGGGTCTGGGTGGAGTCGGACAACCGTTCCTTTAGCTGGTCGTACAGCTTGGTCAGAGGATCTGTAAATAAAAGAAGTAAAGACTTGATTGATGATTGAATCCCCCGTACTTCGGCATAGTGATTAGAGAACATTTAATTCTGTTTTAGCAGGTGACAGCGATCGCTGACTGTGTTGCACCTGAAGTTGACCGTGCTGCAACTATAGTTCACCGTGCTGCAACTATAGTTCACCGTGTTGCACCTATAGTTCACTGTGCTGCACCTAGAGTTGATCGTGCTGCACCTAAAGCTCACCGTGCTGCACCTAGAGTTGACCATGCTGCACCTAATGTTGACCATGCTGCACCTATTGTTGCACTTATAGATGACGGTGTTGCACCTATATATGACGGTGTTGCACCTATAGTTGACGGTGTTGCACCTGGTTGCACCTATATATGACGGTGTTGCACCTATAGATGACGGTGTTGCACCTATAGATGATGGTTTTGCACCTATATATGACGGTGTTGCACCTATAGATGACGGTGTTGCATCTATATATGACGGTGTTGCACCTATAGATGACGGTGTTGCACCTATATATGACGGTGTTGCACCTATAGATGACGATGTTGCTCATATAGATGACGGTGTTGCACCTATAATTGACGGTGTTGCTCCTATAGATGACGGTGTTGCACCTATAGTTGACGGTGTTGCATCTATAGATGATGATGTTGCACCCATCGTACGTAATGTTGTACCTATAGATGACAGTGTTGTACCTTTCGTTGATGGTGTTGCACCTACAATTTTTAGACCAGTTTTGTTACGACATGAGTTGAATTACCCGTTACATACAACTTGTAGGCCTCCGACGACCACGTTCAGGCTACTTTAATATGTTCTACACCTACAACCCGCGTTATGTTATAACTACCGCGACCTCAACCCGAGTTAATTGATAGCTACGGCACCGACAGCCCGAGTAATATAATAGTTACTGAGCCTACAACCGGAGTTGTGTAAATAGCTACGGCATCCTCAACCCGGGTTATGTTATAACTGCCGCGACCTCAACCCGAGTTAAGTGATAGATAAGGCACCGACATCCCGAGTTATGTAATAGTCACTTAGCCTACAACCGGAGTTTTTTAAAAAGCTACGTCACCAACAACCCGCTTTAAGTTATAGCTACGGCACCCACAACCCGGGTTATGTAATAACAGCGGCACTCACAAACTTAGGTATGTAGTACTTACTGCGCCCACAACCAGAGTTATCTAATAGTAACTTTATCCAAAAGCAAAGTTATTGAGATAACACACGAGCGCTTAAGCCGTCTAAGTAATAGTAACTTCAACATCAATCCGAGTTCTTAAGATTTTACACCAGCGCTTAAGCCGTCTAAGTAATAGTAACTTCAACATCAATCCGAGTTCTTAAAATTTTACACCAGCGCTTAAGCCGTCTAAATAATAGTAAATTCAAAATCAATCCGAGTTCTTAAAATTTTACACCAGCGCTTAAGCCGTCTAAGTAATAGTAACTTCATCAACAATCCGAGTTTTTAAGATTTTACACCAGCGCTTTAGTCATCTTTGTAATAGTTACTGAAAGCAAAACCCGAGTTATTGATGGGAGGGGGTAAAAGAGGGAAGATTAGATAGGCAAAAAAGCAAGAAAAGCAAGGACAGAAAAAGGAAGACAGGTGGGAAAGAAGAAGAGAGAAAGGAGAGAGAACAAATGAGAGGGGGGAAATAAGGCGGAAACGAGAGAAGTAAGATGGCGAGAGGGGGGAGGGTAAAGGAGTTTTTTAGCGACAGTTTGGAAATAAGGAGAAAACAGAAACATATGGGGAAGTGTAGATGGATGATGCGGAGAGATACAGAAAAAAGAGGTGAGTGATTAAAGGGATGGAGAGGGGATCGGAGGGGGAGTTGTGAATTTAGTATCTTTCAATCCCTACATATGAGAACATATATCTTTGGTCTTGGGTAAAATTACTTTTACATAGTCTTTTCTATGTATTGGCATTAGTTCGGACTTTGGGGGCAATATGCCACAATATGACCAAAGATTATTTGAAAAATCGAAATTCGTCTGATTGCTAAGAGAAGAATTTCTTTTGGAGTTTCGACACTCACTCAAGCAGATTTTGATGTCTGCCTTGGGCGGCAGTGTTGATTGCTAGTCTTAATGCATGCCTAGATTGATGGAATTATGTACTTAACAACTCATGACTTTTCTTGGGCAGCCAAACTGATTGCCAGATTAATGAACACCAACTTTTATTATTTATGCATTTCTTGTTAAGCAAGGGTGATTGCTACAATAATGTTATTTTTTAACACCGACCTTTACATTTTTTGATGCATGCTTTGGCCAGGCAAGACGATTGCAAAATTTGTAATTAACCACACCGACCATTTTCATTTTATATTCATATACAGCACCAACGTTACCTTTGACTTTTTGTATCATGCCTTGGGCAGTCAAGTTTATTGTTTGAAAAAAATGTATTTTACCGACTTTTGACTTCTTGATGCAAGCCTAGACCAGCAAAGCTGTTAACCATACTAAGTACTTTACAACACCGATCTTTGCCTTATTTATGCAAGACTTGACCAGCAAAAATGTTTGCCAGAAGTATTTTCTTTACAATACCTACCTTTGACTTCTTTGTGCATGCTTTGGGCAGCCAAGCTGATAACAAGAGTAAAAACTTTACAACACCGACCTATGACTTATGCATACTATGGGTAGCCGAACTGTTTGACATAATTATGATCATGATGAGTGTAAGCAAGCCCAGGTGAATAGAGGCTCATGCTTGCTTGTTTTAAACGGAATACACCCTCGAACCGATTCTAATACTTACAGACGGTATTCACTTATGTAATGGATAAGATTGAATACGCTTTAATCCCCGCCGCCAAACCGAAGGTTCGGAATGGGAATATTGTTTTCGTGATGTCCGCCCTTCCGGCAAACGAAACATTTCGGGCGGGTATACTGTTTTTCGCGTTGTCCGCCCGTCCGTCATTCCAACTTTCATTCATTTCGTCCGTCAATCTGTCCGTCACATCCAGAACCATATCGTTCTAAGGCATTAGTTAGAAGTATGTACCTTACATTAACGAACATTATCGTCCATATGCATGCCTTAGGAAGCAATACAAATAGCCAGAAGTACGTACTTTACAACACCGACCTTTGACGAATGGAAACAGTGCCCGGTAATTGAGGCTTATACTTGTTTGTGCTTGTTAAACGCCGTCCAAATAAACACAGCATGTAAAGACGGTACTCACCAGTGTTATGGTTACTAAATACTTTAAAAACATAAATACAAGAGGATGTCATGTCAGTTAGATATTTGCAGAGACAGTTGGAAATTTTGTAGAAAATCGTGAACTCCTTAGATGAATACCAAAAAATTAAATATGCTTTGATCCTCATCTGTGAGCGAGTAGCTGAATATAAAAAAATGGGCAATTTAAGCAACGAAAGGAGTTAAGGGTATAGATTATCAAGCGCTTATGCTTCAAATCCATCGATACCTTATATTCTTATCTTTTTTTCTTAAATTTGTTATTTTTATGCAAATAGTGTTTGCTATGGAAAATCATGCATTAGTTGGTTGTTAGAATTTTCACTTCAATTTAGAATGTTTGTTTCGTTTGAAATGAACCCTGATTGATGGTTTTCAATCGACAGATTAAAAAAATCCTGGCTATCATTATCCAATTAATACATATAGGAAATCACTTCAACACATTGTATTCTTTAAAAGCTTTTATATACGAGTATACATGTATATATATATATGGAATCAAAAATATCTATATTGGTTTGTTATGCCACTCAGATGTGTACTGATCTTTGGATTGTTAGTAAAATTGTATTTCTTACAAAGTCGTGTCACAAATACGTAACTTTTATATACTTTGATCCAAGTGTTTAAAGAAATAATTCAAAGAAAATATACCGGCAAAAATATAACAAATTACATTAATAGCATGCAGATGCTTATTAACAATATTGATAAAAAACGATGTTATATTATGAAAGTATGACACATCCAAGCACAAATAACACGATCAGTACAACTTCTAAAACTCCTGTCATTCCCTCATCATGAGAAATTTGGAACAGCGAATTAATAATGCAGTTTACAGGGACAAGCTCAGGAGTCCAACATTCAAAAATAAGCCAATGGCCAGTCATTAATTAACAACAGGAACCAACCACTTCCGAACACAATCTAGCAAATCTAACCAATTGCAAAATGAATTCACTATAGGATGGGGCCGTCCAAAGAAGGATAATTTACAATTTAAAAGTTAAAATCAACCCTCTTTTTATCAAGTTTGATGGTAAATTTGCCATCTGTAATTTGAAGATTTAAAAACTAAGTATATTGGTCAGACGTGTTTGATTTTCTATGTTTTATTTCTGAAGGGTATATCTATTTGATATTTCCGTAAATGAGGGATTAACCATACTTCAAATGTTAACACTGTACCCAAAATATTGTTAGATATCTCAGAGAGCACACGAACTCCAAACTAAGAGATATTGAGCATATCACGCTCGTTACAAAATAAAAAGGTCTACAAGGTACATACTTAGCATCCATAGGAATGCATAGTGTTTGCTGATTAAACTTGTGTCAAAAGTTAATGAATAAAGTTCAAAACAAACGCTTCACAAACATCAGAGCAAGTCCAGTAAATACATTCGTCTAATTGAGCATTAGTGGGAAAATGTTGTTTTTATCATTTACTGCTATTAATCTAGTCAGTTCTAGCGTATGTTTTTGTTATTAGAGGTTTTAATTTCTTCTTAAGCGACAATTGAGGAATAGAGTTAAAAATGTTGAGAAGTCATACGGTTTTATTGTGGTGGTGACAAGAATTATTTATAGATCAGCATAGGTTTATTCCCGATTTAATTTCAGACTTTGTTATAATAGTTCTTAAGTTCTTGCGTTTTAATCGCAGCCTAAGATTGTCTTGACAGTTAACGACTGGACGAGGTTTCAGATTTAGAAGCATAAGAAAAATAAGAGCTGAAAAGATTAACTAGGGTCTTTGCTTGTTTTGAAAGAAACGGACGACAGAGAAGCTCCATTTACATCACCTGGGAGAAAAAAAGCCATCGTCCATCATGTAACCAGAACAGATATAGAGGAGACTGGACTGGCGTATTTAACACAGGTACTTTGACTAGGACAATATGATAGTCTCTGACGGATGTATGTCAATGGCATGATATTTAGACCAAGGATTTGACATGAGAAAAACTGGAAACTGGAGGTGTTGAATTACTAGGAAACGTTTGACCATGATTTGATAATTTGATAATATTTTGTTTAGGGAACATACAGAGGACGAGTTAGCAGATACTAAGAAATACATATTTGTGAATATTTGAACTTTCACCTTTGATAAATTTTGAGTTTATGAGTTGTTTTATTATTGAACATAAACATAATTTTGTCAATAAGTTGAGCTAGTTAAAATACGGACGCGCTACACTGGGATAGAAATACGGGAACAGTGTAACAAGAGACGTGCACCATATGATCGATGTAACAATGGACGTGCACCATAGGAACGATAAAACAAGGGACGTGCATCATACGAACGATGTAACAAGGGACGTGCACCATAGGAACGATGTAACAAGGGACGTGCACCATAGGAACGATGAAACAAGGGACGTGCACCATAGGAACGATGTAACAAGGGACGTGCACCATAGGAACGATGAAACAAGGGACGTGCACCATGGGAACGATGAAAAAAGGGACGTGCACAATAGGAACGATGTAACAAGGGACGTGCACCCTGGTAACGATGAAACAAGGGAGGTGCACCATGGGAACGATGTAACAAGGGACGTGCACCATGGGAACGATGTAACAAGGGACGTGCACCATGGGAACGATGTAACAAGAGACGTGCACCATAGGAACGATGTAACAATGGACGTGCACCATAGGAACGATAAAACAAGGGACGTGCATCATACGAACGATGTAACAAGGGACGTGCACCATAGGAACGATGTAACAAGGAACGTGCACCATAGGAACGATGAAACAAGGGACGTGCACCATAGGAACGATGAAACAAGGGACGTGCACCATAGGAACGATGTAACAAGGGACGTGCACCATAGGAACGATGAAACAAGGGACGTGCACCATGGGAACGATGAAACAAGGGACGTGCACAATAGGAACGATGTAACAAGGGACGTGCACCCTGGTAACGATGAAACAAGGGAGGTGCACCATGGGAACGATGTAACAAGGGACGTGCACCATGGGAACGATGTAACAAGGGACGTGCACCATGGGAACGATGTAACAAGGGACGTGCACCATGGGAACGATGAAACAAGGGACGTGCACCATAGGAACGATGTAACAAGGGACGTGCACAATAGGAACGATGAAACAAGAGACGTGCACCATGGTAACGATGAAACAAGGGACGTGCACAATAGGAACGATGTAACAAGGAATGCCCACCAAATGATCGATGTAATAAAGAACAGTTTAAACTAAAGTTGTCAAAGTTGTCAAAATGCAAGCATTTTGTATTTATAAAGTCTATAACATGGTGTAAGAATCTCCATCTTTCAGCTGCCCTGATCAAAATCAATCACGTTGCATCGAACTGGTTTGATCTGGATCAGAGACAAACCTCTACATAATCCAGGCTACTGAATATACCATTTATGCAGGAAAGGGTATTTGGAGTGGCTGTCAGACTTTTCAACTTCAAGACTTTTCAACCCCTTTGTCATTTGTGAAATCAAAGACTTTTCAACCCCTTTGTCATTTCAACCCCTAAAAGTGCCAAGACTTTTCAACCCCACCTTAAACAAAGACTTTTCAACCCCTAATAAACGAAGACTTTTCAACCCCTTAATTTCTCACCTTTTTAAGAAAATAACTACAACAGTAAACAATTTATTTTGAAATTTATTTTAAAAATCAAGAATATATTAAGACTAAAAATATAACAAACAAAAAATATGTAATACATACAAAATATACATACTTAAAACACATGATAATACAATAATTCATTAAATATTTTCATTGAAATAAGTAAAAAAAATGCTCGACTGTCCATTTAGCTATTTAGTCATTTAGCCATAAATCTTCCTTATCTCCCTGAGGATATCCTCATACAATACATTATGTACATGGTACTGCTCCATCAATTAATTGAAAAAGCTTTTGTTTTTCTTTTAGTTTTTTTAAACACTTTTTAAAAACATTTTGTCATCAATAAAAAAGACAATAAAATGAGTTGAACTTTAGAATAAAATTCTTCATAATATTTCAAAATATCATGATTTAGCAAACAATGTTTAAGAAATACAAAAGTATACATTGAGTTCAAAGATGATAAAAATGTATTATAGATTGAGTTCCAAATGCTTTCAAATTACATAAGTTACATGTGTTGAAGTTGGACTTCTTTAATTATCACCATAAGGGGAATACAAGATTTTATTAACATTTTTTATTTCTCAGTTTAAAAAAAATAAGGACATTCTATTATAAAGTGGTAAAAAAAATGCTATAAGCATTGTATTGTCTTTTCATATATGCAGTTAAAGAATGGAATGAAGGTCGCACATTCATTAATGGGCAACATGTGTGACATGGTCATAAATTCCTAAGGGATTAAGGGGCTTCATAACACCTTTAATTGAGGTTATAGTAACTTGAAAGTGACAGTTTTAAATTAAGGTTCTAATATCATAGCCATCATTCCAAACTATGGCCATCTTGATACATTTTGTGTATAATTTTCAGGATTTAAAATCAAACAAAAAATATATTTTATTTATTTATACCCGCAAAATCTGAATTTTTAGATAATACATTATCAAGAATTAAAATCAAACTGTACTGAAATAGCAATCTGGTACTACAAAAAAACTTTCCACTGTTGACCTTTTTTAAAAGCAATGAAAGTTTTATAAATGTTCAAGTTCAGGTTTTTATTGGCATTCTACAGGCACAAGGGAGAATGTTCCGTAAATTCTTCTTTGCATTCATTTTCTTTTGCAATTATTCAAATTTGTTATTTAAAGAACACAATTATGGTAATAACATTGTACATAATATATGAGATATGTAATATCTTTCAGAATAATACAACAATTGCATGATCGGAGTAACCAGGCACCAAAATCTTACTTTACCGTACCATTGTTAATGTTCGGAATATTATTTTATTATGAAAAAACCTAACCATCACCAGTGCTTAGTAAATTAAGGCAAAGTCTTTGTAAACTTCATCCAATACTTTGGAGAAAAGTGTAACAAATAAGCCACACAAATCACTAATTGTATTTCAATAACAACTGGTTAAGTTTCTTGCAAAAACAATGAAAAAGACAACATCTGGCTGACAAAAATAAGAGGGGTTGAAAAGTCTTTGATTTAGGGGTTGAAAAGTCTTCAATATGGCTATCAAAATATTTCAACTGGGGGTTGAAAAGTCTTTGATTTAGGGGTTGAAAAGTCCAAACAGGTAGGGGTTGAAAAGTCTTTGAAATAGGGGTTGAAAAGTCTAAGGGTTGAAAAGTCTTCGTTTTGAGAAGGGGTTGAAATGTCTTGGGGTTGAAAAGTCCTGCTCCCTTTGGAGTCATGTCAAAGCTGGGTACAAGTGACATCCCCGCCTGAAAACTCAAGGATGTGAACGAGCCTGAGTTAAAATACAAGATAAACAATTGGGTTATAACATTCATTGGGTTACAGATCCATGTTGGATTTTGGTAAATTATGTTAGAAACCTTCATTCTATACGTTCTTTTAGAAGTTTACTCTTACAATGAAACGCCTTATCAATATGAAGTGATTAAATAATGTAAGGTATATTATATTGGCTGGTCTGTTTCTAGGAAGTTGAAGCAAACATTGGGCTTCCATGGATCAGGGATGTCTTGAAAGACAACTTATATTATAACGTACTTTTTAAAGTTATTAAAACGCCTATCAGTATTTACGCTTAATCGTTAAGGATGCACTGTTGCTCAAAACATTATTTAACACATTTTCACAATTGCTTAAATAGACCAAAAGTATGAGTAAATATCGAAAACAATACATCTTATGGAGGATACCGAGTTTAATTTGAAAGAAATATGCAGATAGCACGGTATTGCTACCTTATGAGAGCATAGTAGATCGAAGTAATTATTTTAGCATTTACCAATCATTTAATATTTTTGCGTTTTCAGCTTTTAAATACACGGTTATAATATTGTAGGTAGTAATTAATATTTTCCATAAGTGCATTATTTAGTAAGTATTTGAGGGTGTAATACTCTAAATTTATGTTTGTTTTACATGTGTATGTATTGATTTTGAATAAGAGTGTCACTTAAAGGATTTTATCTATACAACTTGACGTCATAAATTGGTACGCCTGCCATCAAATGCACGAGGATCAAGGCCTTACAACCCCGCCGTGTCAAGTGGCCTACGACATAGCTAGGATAATGCAAATGAAAGACTACCAGACTCAAGTGTTATTATAAGAACATCAATTATCTATTTTAATGTGGATAGGAGACGGTTTTTACACAATGAATAAAACTAAAAAAGTTTGTCGTGGAATGAACCTTACATCATATTTTAATTTCGGCTGATTTTCGACAAATTCAAATCGCATGCTTTATTTTAGAGAATGCATCCTTGTTATGACATATTTTTATTAGTATATAAAATGATTTTATGCATTTCCAAACGTACCATTAATTTCATAAGTGGAGCATTACCTTTAAACAATTGTGATCGTGTTGTTAAACTTCAACTCACAAAATGTGTAAAGCCACATTGGATATTGGGCCTATCTTGAACACACTTTCTGTCTATATGGATAGCATTTTGAGCGTATAGTTGTTGTCAGTATAAATGACTTTCAAATACCATTTCAGCCCATACAATAAGTAATATTTTTGTGCAAACAATTGGTCGAATTGCTTCGCTTTGCCTTTTGATTGTATCAGAACACGTAGCATCGAACACATCATACCAAGGGTATGGTGTGAAATATATTTTATCGTTGTTTTTTCCTCAAATTAATGGAATCCTCGAATGTTATTTCATCATTCCCCATCCGCTTTGTTGATTAACACGTCGGAACTCGCTCGGGTAATTCAAAGGACGATCACATCTAATATTATGGATGTTTATAATTCGATCGATAAACGTCAAACAAACTATTTATTTATTTTAGCCTTATCTCGAATACAATTTAAAAAGATATGTCCGTATATATTTAATGAAATGTATTCATGTTTTATTCTGCAAAGTTAAAATGCCAAATGCCAAAATGGCTTAATACAAAATAGTTGTAACTCAGTACGCAAATAGAAGGCCATAAAACAGTCAAGTGCTAAGCCTTAAATGTACTATACCAAATACACATTGTGTGTATGTATAACAAATCACCATTCCACAAGAACAGTTATTTCATAAACAGAATTTCCGAATATTCAACATCGTACTTACAATTCTACCAAGGATTAAGTAAAACTACATTACAATTACATGTGCCAAGGGTCATTGAGATTATAACTTTCAGTCAGTTTTCAAGGTTCGAGTATTATAAGGTTACATTTCAAAAACAAAAATTGAGTGTAAAATGTGAACATAATGCATTTTTTTCAATGACAAACCAGTTAAATTAGAGTTCTATTTTAAACGTTTATTAACGCTATTAAAAACGGAAGAATTTTAGGTTTCATTTTGCAACTTCTGTTGAAATGTGACAGTTGATTTGCAATAACTAAAATGACTAAATTTCAACAAAGTTTAAAAAAAAATGAATCATTTTAACATCAATTTTAAATGATTCCCTTTAAACAAAACAATTAAACAATATCTTACTCAGTATAGTACAAACTTAGTTATGCTCACAAGGATTGCACCCATTTCATATGGCATTATCAGCAACATTTGTTGAATAAATTTTTAAACGCATTAGTTTTTTTTTAAATAAACAAAAGGCCTTACTCCCGCCATCGTTGGTAAATGTTGAGTTTTGTATGTTTGTAGTTTGGTAACAGTTCCAGCATCGTCACGGAGCCCACAAACAATTTCGGGAACAACCGCAAGAACACTCTGTGTCCACCACTTAAGAAGCTTGACCCTGTATATGATACAATGGAAGGTACAGAGACGAACTCATCAGAAAACTCTGTGTCCACCACTTAAGAAGCTTGAACCTGTATATGATACAATGGGAGCTATGGAGACGGACTCATCAAAAAACTCTGTGTCCACCACTTAAGAAGCTTGAATCTGTATATGATACAATGGAAGCTACAGAGACGGACTCATCAGAAAACTCTGTGTCCACCACTTAAGAAGCTTGAACCTGTATATGATACAATGGGAGCTATGGAGACGGACTCATCAAAAAACTCTGTGTCCACCACTTAAGAAGCTTGAACCTGTATATGATACAATGGGAGCTATGGAGACGGACTTATCAGAAAACTCTGTGTCCACCACTTAAGAAGCTTGAACCTGTATATGATATAATGGGAGCTACAGAGACGGACTCATCAAAAAACTCTGTGTCCACCACTTAAGAAGCTTGAACCTGTATATGATACAATGGAAGCTATGGAGACGGACTCATCAAAAAACTCTGTGTCCACCACTTAAGAAGCTTGAACATGTATATGATACAAGGGAAGGTATAGTGACGGACTTATCAGAAAACTCTGTGTCCACCACTTAAGAAGCTTGAACCTGTATATGATACAATGGAATCTACAGAGACGGACTCATCAGAACACTCTGTGTCCACCACTTAAGAAGCTTGAACCTGTATATGATACAATGGGAGCTACAGAGACGGACTTATCAGAAAACTCTGTGTCCACCACTTAAGAAGCTTGAACCTGTTTATGATACAATGGAAGCTACAGAGACGGACTCATCAGAACACTCCGTTTTGACCGATTTCGGAGCTTGGACATGTAAATGATACAATGCAAAATACAGAGACGGACTTACAAGAACATATTGTTTACACCACTTCAGGAGCTTGTACCTGTAAATAATACAATGGAAATTATATAGACGGATCCACAATAACACACTGTGTCTGCCATTTCAAGAGTTGTACCTCTTAATAATACAATGGAAACTACTAATGGACTCACAGGAACACTCTGCGTGAACCATATCAGAAGCTTGGACCTGTATGTAATACAATGGAAACTGCAGAGGCGGACTCACAGGAACACTCTGCGGAACCATATCAGAAGCTTGGACCTGTATGTAATACAATGGAAACTACAGAGGCGGACTCACAGGAACACTCTGTGTCCGTTACATTAGGAGCTTGGACCTGTAGATAAAACATTGAAAACTACAGAGGCGAACCAACAAGAACACTCTGTGTTCACCACTTCAGAAGCTAGTAACTGAAATAATACAATGGAAACTACAGAGGCGGACTCACATGAACACTCTGTGTCCACCACTTAAGAAGCTTGAACCTGTATATAATATAATGGGAGCTACAAAGGCGGACTACAGGAACACTCTGTTTCCACCACTTCAGGAGCTTGTACCTGTATATGACAATGGAAACTACAGAGACGGACTCACAAGAACACACTGTGTCTACCATTTCAAGAGCTTGTACATACATATGATACAATGGGAGCTACTGAGGCGGACTCACAGGAACACTCTGTGTCCACCACTTTAGTAGATTGAATATGTAAATAGTACAGTTGAAACTACAGAGACGGACTCACAAGACACTCTGTGTCCACCACTTCAGGAGCTTGAACCTGTAAATAATACAATGGAAGCTACAGAGGCGGACTCACAGGAACCTTCTGTGTCCGAAACTTGAGGAGCTTGAACCTGTATATAATACAATGGAAACTAGAGAGGCGGACTCACAGGAACACTCTGTGTCCACCACTTTAGTATTTTGAACATGTAAATAATACAGTGGAAACTACAGAGACGGACTCACATGAACACTCTTTGTATTCCACTTTTGGTGTTTGTACCTGTAAATAATACTATGGATGCTACAGAGACGGAGAAGAACACCCTGTGTCCACCACTTCAGGAACTTGTATGATTGACTAGCCCACATGAACACTTTGATGCTTCCATTTCAGGACTTTGTACATGTAACTAATACATTGAAAACGAGCTAAAGGATGAAAATCTACTTCTAGAATTAGCATTGTCAAAGTCAATCGTACAGAAAACGTGATACGGAACGCTATATTCTCGAAAATGATTAACATTGAGTTTGTCTAGTATTTCGCTTGCAGACATCCGCAACGCACTTCTGTAATAATAGATAAAATTGACAGTACTCACTTATGAAGCGAACATTTTTTTGAATTTTTAGTCTAACATAGGCACTTACTATGAATGTGAAAAAGACCAGTCCCCAATTGGGAATCAAACAATAATCTAACAAATCCTTGAATAATACTTTGTAACAAAATAATACCACAGGGTTGCATTATCCAATGGATTTACTGAAAAGCTACACCAAATGGTCACGACATCTTGTATTAACTGCTTTGAAAACTGATCCATTCTTGATATCCGCATATCGCTTAAGGAGGTGCTAGCGGCATTGACGCTGTCTTCTATGAAACTTTTCAATAAAACCATGACTAATATTGTCACTAAAAGAGGGTAGTTTGATGTTAGATTTGTATATAAATATATGTGCAGAGAGACAAACAAAGGATCAGACAAATTTAAGAAATGCATAAGATTCTTACAGCTAAAACAACCATTTCTGTCACACCTTTTAAAACTGCCTTTCTGCAATGAGGAATGTGAGATGGTTTTGAACTCAACATAATGTTCACCCATAGACCCATCTGGATTTAAGGGTAAAAGAATCATACGGTCATAATATTTAAAACTACTTAGTGTGTGGGCGCCGATCTGGGATTTCACAACAGTATAGAAGGCTTCACAGTTGTTATATTGCAGGTCTGGATTTGGAACGGAATCTTTAGAACCTGCATTACGTTTAAATTAAGTATGTGAAAACATGGGTATTGTACGTAAACATCAGGGGCCGTTTTGTTTAAAGATTCTGGTCGTTACTTTAATAACATTACATCTGTATAAGTTTCACAAATGACAACACTCGGATTGTTTTGCTTCCTACATTCTGTGCTCATTTCTAATACTGTTTAAAATTAATTCACACAAAAATTTGTGAAATATAATACATTTTGTGGAACAGGTTTTCAGAGAACCAAACATTTATATGCAAATACAATGTTCCTCCAATTGCTTATAATGTTGTATTTACTTGATGTGATGTAATAAATGTGAGTGTTGAACTTTGTCTAAGACTTCTACACAATTGGTCGAACTATGTCCTACTTGTGGTGAGATACTGCTCGAACTTGAAGCCCCACGCAAACATCTATTCTTCCTTCCCTCCAATCATTTGTTGTTTAAGTGCCAGTTTCTGGTCGGTGTGGTAGTCACACAGGTAGTATGTGCCCTTATGAAGAGTAACTGCGAACTTTTTTAACAAACTCCTGTCACATATGAAGTCGATTTGGGTAATTCTGTAGTTTATTAATTCAAATCGAATACAATATAACAAATATCAATCAATGCGAAAATACATTTACTCAACGACTTCAATCTAACCGCTAAACATCTAGATATAAATATTTTCATTATCTCAAGTGAGCTCGCTTACGCTCTGCGAGAAGTTATTAATATATCTCCATGCATTGTTCTTCAAAAATCAAATTAATCATGTTCCACTCATCTATATCTTTATGAGTTTCTGAAAAGCCTTATCCACTCACCCCTGCTAGTGTTTTCGTATCCGTTTCAGAATGTGGTCGAGCTGTTCGTTCTTATATTCATCTCTTTTTACCATTCCCTCGTAGCCTTTTGTCAGATCAAATCTAACATTGTTATAATTTGATGGTTTAATAATATATTTCCTCTGGCGTGCATCATCTTGAAATTCTCTGTTAATATCTAATGAGAAGCACCCAATCTCTCCATGGTGTTTAAAACCTGGGTTTGGGCCATCAAATCGTCTAATGTCGGTGTTAAACTTCGCCATTTTCTTACTGAATGATTAGGTAATGTATGATTTATTGATTCTCTTGAAAATAGCTTTTTATGCAAATATTGATTGGCACTTTTATAGTCCAATATTTTATTTACATTGTATTCATTCCGATTACGTTGATCGTATCAATTGTTTTGACAGGAACAATCATCGTGAGGTATATTTTGATACATACGCAATCTTTACAGTGCACAAAAATAAAAACTGTTAAATACTTAATAATAATCTTGATATCGCTCGTATACATATCACACTATTATCGTGTTCCCTTAATCTTCAATATATTCTTCGCGGGCTTAGTATAGAGCGGTTGTAACTCAATTTAGTAATATAATGCATTAAAACAGTCATGCATCAAGTCCTTGGTCACAATTTTGTTATAGAAAGAAAAACAGTTTCATAAGATTTAAAATTCTCAAGGACGATACCATCTGCGAAAGAAAACGTTGTTTTAGCAATGCTCATGTGTAAATCATACGCCGGTATAAGCTCATTTTAAGGAAGCCTGATGTCCCCGTGTTATTTTGGTTTCATTTGCAAGGGTTTTGTAGTCTGATTTCTAACCTGTAAAATGAATCAAAAACTACTTCCTAAAGAATGTAACAGTCGAACCCCCCGTTCGCTCGAACTCTCAGGAACCTGCGAAAATCCCTCGAGCCTCGGAAACTACGAGCCAAGTGGACACTTTTACCTATAGTATAAAGAAATTAGTCCTTTACATCTAGTTCGAGCCAACGAGGAATTCGAGCTAAGCGAATTCGAGCTAACGGTTTCGACTGTATTATAATTCTTATGTATGCTCTTTATTTCAACGACAAAAGAAATTGACAATTTCCTCTGTTATGTTAATAGTTGCTATGCTTGTTAATAAGACCCTTTCAACGCATGTCAAAATAATATATGTATTTGTTTGTATGGTTCACATCTTTATATGGTTATATCGGTTACAGTATTAGTAAAAAATATGCACGACTTTTTGAGCCTACTTTTTTGCGCAACCATAGGAGAAAGTAAAACTGTTTATGAATGTTATAAATATATTAATATAAAGAAATAATTTTTAATGTGTAATAGTATTTGAAAATCGGTATTATTTCCGGCGTCATAAATTAGATCAGCTAACGTCCTAAATATTGTTTAACAACCGCTTGTTCTTGAGAGACATAGGTGTCCGCCTTACACAAAAGGTCGATGGTTCGAGCCCGAACAGGATTGAAGTAGTCTAGCGGTAGATGTGTCCGCTTTCACAAAAATGTCGTAGGTTGGAGTCCGAACAAGATGAAAGTAGTTTAGTGGAATAGCTGTCCCCCTTACACAAAAAAGATTGTAGGTTCGAGCTTGAATAGGGTAAAAGAAGTCTAGTGGTATAGGTGTCCGTCTTTCACAAAAATATCGTAGATTTGATCCCGATTAGGGTACAAGAATTTTAGTGGTATAGGTGTCCGCCTTTCACAAAAAGGTCGTAGATTCGATCCCGATTAGTGTGAAAGTAGTCTAGTGGTATAGGTGTCCGCCTTTAACAAAAAGGTCGTAGATTAGATCCAGATTACGGTGAAAAAAGTATAGTGCTATTGGTGTCCGATTTTCACAAAAAGGTCGTAGATTCGATCCCGATTAGGGTGAAAGAAGTCTAGTACTATAGGTGTTCGCCCTTCACAAAAAGGTGGTAGGTTCGAGCCAAAACAGGATGAAATAGTCTAGTGGTATAGGTGTCCACCATTCACAAAATGGTCGTAGGTTCGAGTCAAAACAGGGAGAAAGAAGTCTTGTAGTATAGGTGTCCGCCTTTCATAAAAAGGTCGTAGGTCCGAGCCAAAACAGGATAAAATAGTCTAGTGGTTTAGGTGTCCGCCTTTCACAAAATGGTCGTAGGTTCGAGCCAAAACAGGATGGAATAGTCTAGTGGTATAGGTGTCCGCCTTTCACAAAAAGGTCGTAGGTTCGAGCCAAAACAGGATGAAATATTCTAGTGGTATAGGTGACCGCCTTTCACAAAATGGTCGTAGGTTCGAGCAAAACAGGGTGAAATAGTCTAGTGGTAGAGGAGTCCGCCTTTCACAAAATGGTCGTAGGTTCGAGCAAAACAGGATGAAATAGTCTAGTGGTATAGGTGTCCGCCTTTCACACAAAGGTCGTAGGTTCGAGAAAACAGGATGAAATAGTCTAGTGGTAGAGGTGTCCGCCTTTTACAAAGATAGATAGATAGATATCTTTTAATCCTCCAGGTTGGAGAGCAAAACATATATACATATACAGAAGGTTAATTACAACAGTGTGTATAATATTATGGATTATTGCAATATTATTGCAATGTACAAATAAACATATACAAATGACATAATACAAAAGTGATAATAGTACTGTCAACATACAATGACATCAATAGCTTGTATATACATATACATATACATATATATAGTCTGTAAAGAAATTTTTAGCGGTACTAATTCAAATTCAAACTAACATATAACATACTGCAATATCGTAATAAGACGCAGTTCTGTATTACAGCCAGTGGCAAGGTTGTCTTAACGAAAATCAAAAATTAAGACATTTAAGCTCAGGCTAATAAGTATGATATTGGCACAGCGTTAACTTAGTAATCTGCACAATGAAGTTGCCAGGTTCAAATGGCGAAGACTTCTACCGTTGTTGTCAGTAGAAATTTTCAAAATGAACTGACACTGTTCGTTGCTATTGATGTTTAATATTTGTAAGAACAGGGTTTGACTTAAATCACATAACGCACCCCAAACTAGCTTTCTTTTAGCCTCATTAGCAGGGCAAAAGCATAGTACGTGTTCTGTAGCATTCTCTGTAAGCAAACCGCATCGGCTGCAGCGCATTACAAAGTGTTTTGAAATTAACTGTCCAGCAGCTTTAAGAAGTGTGGTGCATATTATCGTTCTTTTATTTTCGTTCCTCGCAACAGTCCAGAGTTTTGAACAGTGGCCATCCGCAATGATATTTGGATATAGCCATTCATTATCAGGCACCAGAGTGTTTAACAATGATGTTTTCACATATATTAGCACGTTTCTCTTCAGTATATGTTTCCAGGTCAACTTTGAAGGAAATGTCCCGCATATAAGAAATTGTTCTAAAACATTATGCAGCCCGTACTTGTTTAAAATTCGCACAATATCTTGTGAAAGAAGTCTAGTGGTAAAGTTGTCCGTCTTTCACAAAAGATCGTAAGTTCGAGCAAAAACAGGATGAAAAAGTCTAGTGGTATAGGTGTCCGTCTTTCACAAAAAGGTCGTAGGTTCGAGCCAAGACAGGATAAAAGAAGTCTAGTGGTATAGGTGTCCGCCTTTCACAAAAAGGTCGTAGGTTCGAGCCAAAACAGGATGAAATAGTCTAGTGGTATAGGTGTCCGCCTTTCACAAAAAGGTCGTAGGTTCGAGCCAAAACAGGGTAAAAGAAGTCTATTGGTATAGGTGTCCGCCTTTCACAAAAAATGTCCTAGATTCGATCCTGATTAGGGTGAAAGTAGTCTAGTGGTATAGGTGTCCGCCTTTCACAAAAAGGTCGTAGGTTCGAGCCAAAACAGGGTAAAAGAAGTCTATTGGTATAGGTGTCCGCCTTTCACAAAAAAGGTCCTAGATTCGATCCTGATTAGGGTGAAAGTAGTCTAGTGGTATAGGTGTCCGCCTTTCACAAAAATATCGTAGGTTTGAGCCAAAACAGGATGAAATAGTCTTGTGGTATAGGTGTCCACCATTCACAAAAAGGTCGTAGGTTCGAGCCAAAACAGGATGAAATAGTCTAGTGGTACAGGTGTCCGCCTTTCACAAAATGGTCGTAGGTTCGAGCAAAACAGGTTGAAAGAATTCTAGAGGTATAGGTGTCCGCCTCTCACAAAAAGGTCTTAGATTTGATCCCGATTAGGTTGAAAGAATTCTAGAGGTATAGGTGTCCGCCTTTCACACAAAAGTCGTAGGTTCGAGCCCGAACAGGATGAAATAGTCAAGTTGTATAAAAAAAATCAAATCTAAAAAGCGTTTGATACATTTGAAAGGGATGTGTTCTGATATGTTTCAGGTGTGAATCCCAAAAAGATCTGAATGATTGATATTTATAAAATTGTTTGTGTTTTGCCTATCTATCGCATGCAAGTTGCAGTATAATAATGACGGATCTTACCATATCAATTAAACAGTCGGATGCAATTATAATTGTCTTATTGATATATTTATAATCATCATAAAAAATTCATGTGAAAATAATAAAAAAAAATCGCCAAACTCATAAATAATTTTAAGGTAATGGTCAAAAATGTTGTTGATGGTCATAAAAGCAGTATAAAAAATATTTTGGATGAAAAACACGAAAAGGTTAGGTTAGTTTTCAATATTCCTTGTTTATAGACGGTAGACACCAAATGATATAGGACGTTACATCTAGCAACTAAACATATTGAGCAATTTTGTTATTGCAAGATATACTTACTTATAAGACATCCACAATTATTATGTAAGTTGAAATGTCATATATAAAGCACTTTTTTTATTTTCCCGTCAAAAATGTGTTCAGACGGAAAATTATGACGTTGTTTTCCTCGAAACCTTTTGTATTGCGCTATGTTTTGATCATAAAATCATGGGAAAAATATTGCTCGATTGTTGCTCAAACGTTGGTATCAAATTTAAGGTCTTGCATATAAATATATAAATTTGAATGTGGGGGGATAATTCTGGATTTGGTTGACTTTTCTCCATTGACCATGTTCATGCTGCGTATGTAATGATAATATGTTATCATAATTTAAATAATTTCGGAAAAATAAAAATTAATAAAATAGTTGTATATGAATAAGTTCAAAACACGTTCTTGTGAATCTCTTAGCCGAAGTACGGGGCGGCCTAACAACGTCTATCAATTCTATTCCTTGTTCGTTGACAGACCTCTGACAAAGCTGCGCAATGATCTTAAGAGACGGCTGTCTGACTCCTCTCTCCAATTGTACACAAACTCGTCCATAAACAGTCCATCTCTCCTATGGTCCACGTCCACGCCTGATTTGGTGTTTGATTGGCATTGCGAATGAAGTCGAAACTATTGTATCAGTTGATATTCAGACTATTCAGACGTTGTTTGTTTCGTTTGCAATGAAACCTGATTTATGATATTCAACCGATATAAGAATAATACTATTAGTAATGTATTTTTACCCATTGTTGTCGGCACATTACTTAACATTCATTAGACACAGCAGTATAGTACATATTTAATGATATTGTGTTTCAAAACTTACATACAAACTAAGAGATAAAAAATCACACAAACATGTTATAAAAATATAACCAATCACAACAAAAGCATGGGTTATTATATACACAAAACTATAAAAAAACAACATGATATAACAATATAGAAAATTAAAAATTCAAACACACATAACACAAGTGGGTGTGTTTTACATTACAAAAAATAGTATCGTAATTTAGACGCGATATGTATAATTTATCACGGTAAGAGCGTTCACCATAAATTTGTAATCGGATACTAAGTTGAAATTGTGTGTCCCTAATGAAAGTTTTCATTAAGGCTGTTTTATTTTAATACAAAACATACGCTGGTAAAAATAGAGGGAAGCATATACATAGTTTGACAAACAAATCAACTTTAGTCAACACTTCTATAAAGTATTTAAGCATAATCGAAAATCATTTGATGCAAGGGGTGATAATTCTTTAATATTAGAGTAACATCCCCGTGATTTTCACTGAAGCAGACAATATCCAACACTAGGTATCCAAATGAGAGCAACTAAAAAAAGATTATTTGGTGATATAAAAATGAATGATGGAATTTATGCAAGCAAATACATTTTATTTACCACTGCCATTTAGTATTCCTGCAGCAAATAGTGGGCAGTAAAAACACCTGAATAGATCTTGACATTTGATGAATGGACAAGGTTCAAAGTTTAGTAACCTTTCAAAGCAGAAGGTGCATACGCAATATAAGTCGAAACGGAGAAAGGAGCTCAATATACATTGCCTATCGTGAAACTGGAGCTTACACAGAGGACATAAGACTAGTTAATGTATTAAGTGCAGATATTATGACTGGAATAATGTCATATTTTCTGATGGAAACCCATTATGTCTGTATCCAAATATCCACTTTTAAGGCTATTTGGATCAAGGAAAAGGCTCTTGCTTTGTATTCCACTTTAGGTGTTTGTACCTGTAAATAATACTATGGATGCTACAGAGACGGAGAAGAACACCCTGTGTCCACCACTTCAGGAACTTGTATGATTGACTAGCCCACATGAACACTTTGATGCTTCCATTTCAGGACTTTGTACATGTAACTAATACATTGAAAACGAGCTAAAGGATGAAAATCTACTTCTAGAATTAGCATTGTCAAAGTCAATCGTACAGAAAACGTGATACGGAACGCTATATTCTCGAAAATGATTAACATTGAGTTTGTCTAGTATTTCGCTTGCAGACATCCGCAACGCACTTCTGTAATAATAGATAAAATTGACAGTACTCACTTATGAAGCGAACATTTTTTTAAATTTTTAGTCTAACATAGGCACTTACTATGAATGTGAAAAAGACCAGTCCCCAATTGGGAATCAAACAATAATCTAACAAATCCTTGAATAATACTTTGTAACAAAATAATACCACAGGGTTGCATTATCCAATGGATTTACTGAAAAGCTACACCAAATGGTCACGACATCTTGTATTAACTGCTTTGAAAACTGATCCATTCTTGATATCCGCATATCGCTTAAGGAGGTGCTAGCGGCATTGACGCTGTCTTCTATGAAACTTTTCAATAAAACCATGACTAATATTGTCACTAAAAGAGGGTAGTTTGATGTTAGACTTATATATAAATATATGTGCAGAGAGACATACAAAGGATCAGACAAATTTAAGAAATGCATAAGATTCTTACAGCTAAAACAACCATTTCTGTCACACCTTTTAAAACTGCCTTTCTGCAATGAGGAATGTGAGATGGTTTTGAACTCAACATAATGTTCACCCATAGACCCATCTGGATTTAAGGGTAAAAGAATCATACGGTCATAATATTTAAAACTACTTAGTGTGTGGGCGCCGATCTGGGATTTCACAACAGTATAGAAGGCTTCACAGTTGTTATATTGCAGGTCTGGATTTGGAACGGAATCTTTAGAACCTGCATTACGTTTAAATTAAGTATGTGAATATATGTGTATTGTACGTAAACATCAGGGGCCGTTTTGTTTAAAGATTCTGGTCGTTACTTTAATAACATTACATCTGTATAAGTTTCACAAATGACAACACTCGGATTGTTTTGCTTCCTACATTCTGTGCTCATTTCTAATACTGTTTAAAATTAATTCACACAAAAATTTGTGAAATATAATACATTTTGTGGAACAGGTTTTCAGAGAACCAAACATTTATATGCAAATACAATGTTCCTCCAATTGCTTATAATGTTGTATTTACTTGATGTGATGTAATAAATGTGAGTGTTGAACTTTGTCTAAGACTTCTACACAATTGGTCGAACTATGTCCTACTTGTGGTGAGATACTGCTCGAACTTGAAGCCCCACGCAAACATCTATTCTTCCTTCCCTCCAATCATTTGTTGTTTAAGTGCCAGTTTCTGGTCGGTGTGGTAGTCACACAGGTAGTATGTGCCCTTATGAAGAGTAACTGCGAACTTTTTTAACAAACTCCTGTCGCATATGAAGTCGATTTGGGTAATTCTGTAGTTTATTAATTCAAATCGAATACAATATAACAAATATCAATCAATGCGAAAATACATTTACTCAACGACTTCAATCTAACCGCTAAACATCTAGATATAAATATTTTCATTATCTCAAGTGAGCTCGCTTACGCTCTGCGAGAAGTTATTAATATATCTCCATGCATTGTTCTTCAAAAATCAAATTAATCATGTTCCACTCATCTATATCTTTATGAGTTTCTGAAAAGCCTTATCCACTCACCCCTGCTAGTGTTTTCGTATCCGTTTCAGAATGTGGTCGAGCTGTTCGTTCTTATATTCATCTCTTTTTACCATTCCCTCGTAGCCTTTTGTCAGATCAAATCTAACATTGTTATAATTTGATGGTTTAATAATATATTTCCTCTGGCGTGCATCATCTTGAAATTCTCTGTTAATATCTAATGAGAAGCACCCAATCTCTCCATGGTGTTTAAAACCTGGGTTTGGGCCATCAAATCGTCTAATGTCGGTGTTAAACTTCGCCATTTTCTTACTGAATGATTAGGTAATGTATGATTTATTGATTCTCTTGAAAATAGCTTTTTATGCAAATATTGATTGGCACTTTTATAGTCCAATATTTTATTTACATTGTATTCATTCCGATTACGTTGATCGTATCAATTGTTTTGACAGGAACAATCATCGTGAGGTATATTTTGATACATACGCAATCTTTACAGTGCACAAAAATAAAAACTGTTAAATACTTAATAATAATCTTGATATCGCTCGTATACATATCACACTATTATCGTGTTCCCTTAATCTTCAATATATTCTTCGCGGGCTTAGTATAGAGCGGTTGTAACTCAATTTAGTAATATAATGCATTAAAACAGTCATGCATCAAGTCCTTGGTCACAATTTTGTTATAGAAAGAAAAACAGTTTCATAAGATTTAAAATTCTCAAGGACGATACCATCTGCGAAAGAAAACGTTGTTTTAGCAATGCTCATGTGTAAATCATACGCCGGTATAAGCTCATTTTAAGGAAGCCTGATGTCCCCGTGTTATTTTGGTTTCATTTGCAAGGGTTTTGTAGTCTGATTTCTAACCTGTAAAATGAATCAAAAACTACTTCCTAAAGAATGTAACAGTCGAACCCCCCGTTCGCTCGAACTCTCAGGAACCTGCGAAAATCCCTCGAGCCTCGGAAACTACGAGCCAAGTGGACACTTTTACCTATAGTATAAAGAAATTAGTCCTTTACATCTAGTTCGAGCCAACGAGGAATTCGAGCTAAGCGAATTCGAGCTAACGGTTTCGACTGTATTATAATTCTTATGTATGCTCTTTATTTCAACGACAAAAGAAATTGACAATTTCCTCTGTTATGTTAATAGTTGCTATGCTTGTTAATAAGACCCTTTCAACGCATGTCAAAATAATATATGTATTTGTTTGTATGGTTCACATCTTTATATGGTTATATCGGTTACAGTATTAGTAAAAAATATGCACGACTTTTTGAGCCTACTTTTTTGCGCAACCATAGGAGAAAGTAAAACTGTTTATGAATGTTATAAATATATTAATATAAAGAAATAATTTTTAATGTGTAATAGTATTTGAAAATCGGTATTATTTCCGGCGTCATAAATTAGATCAGCTAACGTCCTAAATATTGTTTAACAACCGCTTGTTCTTGAGAGACATAGGTGTCCGCCTTACACAAAAGGTCGATGGTTCGAGCCCGAACAGGATTGAAGTAGTCTAGCGGTAGATGTGTCCGCTTTCACAAAAAGGTCGTAGGTTGGAGTCCGAACAAGATGAAAGTAGTTTAGTGGAATAGCTGTCCCCCTTACACAAAAAAGATTGTAGGTTCGAGCTTGAATAGGGTAAAAGAAGTCTAGTGGTATAGGTGTCCGTCTTTCACAAAAATATCGTAGATTTGATCCCGATTAGGGTAAAAGAATTTTAGTGGTAAAGGTGTCCGCCTTTCACAAAAAGGTCGTAGATTCGATCCCGATTAGTGTGAAAGTAGTCTAGTGGTATAGGTGTCCGCCTTTAACAAAAAGGTCTTAGATTAGATCCAGATTACGGTGAAAAAAGTCTAGTGCTATTGGTGTCCGATTTTCACAAAAAGGTCGTAGATTCGATCCCGATTAGGGTGAAAGAAGTCTAGTGCTATAGGTGTTCGCCCTTCACAAAAAGGTGGTAGGTTCGAGCCAAAACAGGATGAAATAGTCTAGTGGTATAGGTGTCCACCATTCACAAAATGGTCGTAGGTTCGAGCCAAAACAGGGAGAAAGAAGTCTTGTAGTATAGGTATCCGCCTTTCATAAAAAGGTCGTAGGTCCGAGCCAAAACAGGATGAAATAGTCTAGTGGTTTAGGTGTCCGCCTTTCACAAAATGGTCGTAGGTTCGAGCCAAAACAGGATGGAATAGTCTAGTGGTATAGGTGTCCGCCTTTCACAAAAAGGTCGTAGGTTCGAGCCAAAACAGGATGAAATATTCTAGTGGTATAGGTGACCGCCTTTCACAAAATGGTCGTAGGTTCGAGCAAAACAGGGTGAAATAGTCTAGTGGTAGAGGAGTCCGCCTTTCACAAAATGGTCGTAGGTTCGAGCAAAACAGGATGAAATAGTCTAGTGGTATAGGTGTCCGCCTTTCACAAAAAGGTCGTAGGTTCGAGCAAACAGGATGAAATAGTCTAGTGGTAGAGGTGTCCGCCTTTTACAAAGATAGATAGATAGATATCTTTTAATCCTCCAGGTTGGAGAGCAAAACATATATACATATACAGAAGGTTAATTACAACAGTGTGTATAATATTATGGATTATTGCAATATTATTGCAATGTACAAATAAACATATACAAATGACATAATACAAAAGTGATAATAGTACTGTCAACATACAATGACATTAATAGCTTGTATATACATATACATATACATATATATAGTCTGTAAAGAAATTTTTAGCGGTACTAATTCAAATTCAAACTAACATATAACATACTGCAATATCGTAATAAGACGCAGTTCTGTATTACAGCCAGTGGCAAGGTTGTCTTAACGAAAATCAAAAATTAAGACATTTAAGCTCAGGCTAATAAGTAGGATATTGGCACAGCGGTAACTTAGTAATCTGCACAATGAAGTTGCCAGGTTCAAATGGCGAAGACTTCTACCGTTGTTGTCAGTAGAAATTTTCAAAATGAACTGACACTGTTCGTTGCTATTGATGTTTAATATTTGTAAGAACAGGGTTTGACTTAAATCACATAACGCACCCCAAACTAGCTTTCTTTTAGCCTCATTAGCAGGGCAAAAGCATAGTACGTGTTCTGTAGCATTCTCTGTAAGCAAACCGCATCGGCTGCAGCGCATTACAAAGTGTTTTGAAATTAACTGTCCAGCAGCTTTAAGAAGTGTGGTGCATATTATCGTTCTTTTATTTTCGTTCCTCGCAACAGTCCAGAGTTTTGAACAGTGGCCATCCGCAATGATATTTGGATATAGCCATTCATTATCAGGCACCAGAGTGTTTAACAATGATGTTTTCACATATATTAGCACGTTTCTCTTCAGTATATGTTTCCAGGTCAACTTTGAAGGAAATGTCCCGCATATAAGAAATTGTTCTAAAACATTATGCAGCCCGTACTTGTTTAAAATTCTCACAATATCTTGTGAAAGAAGTCTAGTGGTAAAGTTGTCCGTCTTTCACAAAAGGTCGTAAGTTCGAGCAAAAACAGGATGAAAAAGTCTAGTGGTATAGGTGTCCGTCTTTCACAAAAAGGTCGTAGGTTCGAGCCAAGACAGGATAAAAGAAGTCTAGTGGTATAGGTGTCCGCCTTTCACAAAAAGGTCGTAGGTTCGAGCCAAAACAGGATGAAATAGTCTAGTGGTATAGGTGTCCGCCTTTCACAAAAAGGTCGTAGGTTCGAGCCAAAACAGGGTAAAAGATATCTATTGGTATAGGTGTCCGCCTTTCACAAAAAAGGTCCTAGATTCGATCCTGATTAGGGTGAAAGTAGTCTAGTGGTATAGGTGTCCGCCTTTCACAAAAATATCGTAGGTTCGAGCCAAAACAGGATGAAATAGTCTTGTGGTATAGGTGTCCACCATTCACAAAAAGGTCGTAGGTTCGAGCCAAAACAGGATGAAATAGTCTAGTGGTACAGGTGTCCGCCTTTCACAAAATGGTCGTAGGTTCGAGCAAAACAGGGTGAAAGAATTCTAGAGGTATAGGTGTCCGCCTCTCACAAAAAGGTCTTAGATTTGATCCCGATTAGGTTGAAAGAATTCTAGAGGTATAGGTGTCCGCCTTTCACAAAAAGGTCGTAGGTTCGAGCCAAAACAGGGTAAAAGATATCTATTGGTATAGGTGTCCGCCTTTCACAAAAAAGGTCCTAGATTCGATCCTGATTAGGGTGAAAGTAGTCTAGTGGTATAGGTGTCCGCCTTTCACAAAAATATCGTAGGTTCGAGCCAAAACAGGATGAAATAGTCTTGTGGTATAGGTGTCCACCATTCACAAAAAGGTCGTAGGTTCGAGCCAAAACAGGATGAAATAGTCTAGTGGTACAGGTGTCCGCCTTTCACAAAATGGTCGTAGGTTCGAGCAAAACAGGGTGAAAGAATTCTAGAGGTATAGGTGTCCGCCTCTCACAAAAAGGTCTTAGATTTGATCCCGATTAGGTTGAAAGAATTCTAGAGGTATAGGTGTCCGCCTTTCACACAAAGGTCGTAGGTTCGAGCCAAAACAGGATGAAATAGTCAAGTTGTATAGGTGACCGCCTTTCACAAAATGGTCGTAGGTTCGAGCAAAACAGGGTGAAAGTAGTCTAGTGGTAGAGCTGTCCGCCTTTCACAAAATGGTCGTCGGTTCGAGCAAAACAGAATGAAATAGTCTAGTGGTATAGGTGTCCGCCTTTCACAAAAAGGTCGTAGGTTCGAGCAAACAGGATGAAATAGTCTAGTGGTAGAGGTGTCCGCCATTAACAAAATGGTCGTAGGTTCGAGCCAAAACAGGATGAAATAATCTTGTGGTACAGGTGTCCGCCTTTCACAAAATGGTCGTAGGTTCGAGCAAAACAGGGTGAAAGAATTCTAGTGGTATAGGTGTCTGCCTTTCACACAAAGGTCCTAGGTTCGTGCCCGAACAGGGTTTAAGCAGTCTAGTGGTATAGGTACCGCCTTTCAAAAAAGGTCGAAGGTTCGAGCCCGAACAGGTTGAAGGTAATCTTGTGGTATAGGTGTCCGCCTTTCACAAAATGGTCGTTGGTTCGAGCCCGAACATGATGAAATAGTCTAGTGGTATAAATGTCCTCCTTTGACAAATAGGTCGTAGGTTCGAGCCCGAACAGGATAAAAGTAGTCTAGTGGTATAGATGTCCGCCTTTCACATAAAGGTCGTAGGTTCAAACACGAGCAATTACAATGTAATAGTGTTGTATAGGCGTCCGCCTTTTACAGAAAGGTCGTAGATAAGAGGCCGAACAAGATCAAAGTAATCATGTTTTATATGTGTCCGCCTTTCACAAAAAGGACGTAGATTCGAGGCCGAACAAGATCAAAGTAATATTATTGTATAGGCGTCTGACTTTTACAAAAAGGTTGTAGGTTCATGTCCGAACAAGATGAAAGTAGTCTAGTAGTAGAGTAGTCCACCTATTACATATAGGGCGTAGGTTCGAGCCCGAACAGGATGAAAGTAGTATTGTGGTACACGCGTTCTGTTCGAATTTTCCACACAATTCGTCTACTCACTTTGAAGGAGTTTGACACCTTGTCTAGACAAGTCGAAAACGACATCCATAGAACTGATTTTGCTCTCACCCTTTTTCTTCGTAACCAAATCTTCTTCGGCGACATACGCTGATTGACCCCACAATAACCTGATTTTCTATTTATTTCTATGTATAGCTGAAGCAGAAAGTCTTCCTATTTCGAATTGAAAGATCTATGTACTTTACAATACCGACATTTTACGTCGTGATGTATGCCTTGAGCAGCCAAGCTGCTTGTCATAATCGTGTACTTTACAACACCGATGATCGACTTATTAATGTATGCATTGGTCAGCAAAGCTAATTGCAAGAATACATGTACCTTACTTCACCCACCATCAACTTATTGATGCATGCCTTTGGCAGTCAAGCAGATTCCCGTAATCATACACTTTAAAATACCGACCTTTTACATTTTGATATAATCATAAAGCAATGCAACTGATTGCCATACATATATGTAGCTCACATCTCCCACCTTTTACTTCTTGATGTTGCCAGACATATGTTCTTTAAAACACCGACCTTTTACTTCTTCATGTAAGCATTGAGCAGCAAAGCTGGTGTCCATTAATAAGGTTATCACACATCCAACCTCTTATTTCTTGATGTATTCATTTAGCACCAATGCTTATATCCAGAATTATTATGTACTTTACTACACCGAACTTAAACTGAATTATGTACTTGATAAATTATGGCACATCACCTGTTTGTGGGGCGTAAGACACAATTGTTGGCAAAAAACTGGATGATGTCATGTCAGTTAGATATTTGCAGCGGCAGATGCAAGTTTGTAAAAAAAAAGTAAATTGTTTACTAGAATTTCAAATGCCTCAATATAATTAAAATACTCTTTTTTTAAAAAAAATATCAAATCTAAAAAGCGTTTGATACATTTGAAAGGGATGTGTTCTGATATGTTTCAGGTGTGAATCCCAAAAAGATCTGAATGATTGATATTTATAAAATTGTTTGTGTTTTGCCTATCTATCGCATGCAAGTTGCAGTATAATAATGACGGATCTTACCATATCAATTAAACAGTCGGATGCAATTATAATTGTCTTATTGATATATTTATAATCATCATAAAAAATTCATGTGAAAATAATAAAAAAAAATCGCCAAACTCATAAATAATTTTAAGGTAATGGTCAAAAATGTTGTTGATGGTCATAAAAGCAGTATAAAAAATATTTTGGATGAAAAACACGAAAAGGTTAGGTTAGTTTTCAATATTCCTTGTTTATAGACGGTAGACACCAAATGATATAGGACGTTACATCTAGCAACTAAACATATTGAGCAATTTTGTTATTGCAAGATATACTTACTTATAAGACATCCACAATTATTATGTAAGTTGAAATGTCATATATAAAGCACTTTTTTATTTTCCCGTCAAAAATGTGTTCAGACGGAAAATTATGACGTTGTTTTCCTCGAAACCTTTTGTATTGCGCTATGTTTTGATCATAAAATCATTAGAAAAATATTGCTCGATTGTTGCTCAAACGTTGGTATCAAATTTAAGGTCTTGCATATAAATATATAAATTTGAATGTGGGGGGATAATTCTGGATTTGGTTGACTTTTCTCCATTGACCATGTTCATGCTGCGTATGTAATGATAATATGTTATCATAATTCAAATAATTTCGGAAAAATAAAAATTAATAAAATAGTTGTATATGAATTAGTTCAAAACACGTTCTTGTGAATCTCTTAGCCGAAGTACGGGGCGGCCTAACAACGTCTATCAATTCTATTCCTTGTTCGTTGACAGACCTCTGACAAAGCTGCGCAATGATCTTAAGAGACGGCTGTCTGACTCCTCTCTCCAATTGTACACAAACTCGTCCATAAACAGTCCATCTCTCCTATGGTCCACGTCCACGCCTGATTTGGTGTTTGATTGGCATTGCGAATGAAGTCGAAACTATTGTATCAGTTGATATTCAGACTATTCAGACGTTGTTTGTTTCGTTTGCAATGAAACCTGATTTATGATATTCAACCGATATAAGAATAATACTATTAGTAATGTATTTTTACCCATTGTTGTCGGCACATTACTTAACATTCATTAGACACAGCAGTATAGTACATATTTAATGATATTGTGTTTCAAAACTTACATACAAACTAAGAGATAAAAAATCACACAAACATGTTATAAAAATATAACCAATCACAACAAAAGCATGGGTTATTATATACACAAAACTATAAAAAACAACATGATATAACAATATAGAAAATTAAAAATTCAAACACACATAACACAAGTGGGTGTGTTTTACATTACAAAAAATAGTATCGTAATTTAGACGCGATATGTATAATTTATCACGGTAAGAGCGTTCACCATAAATTTGTAATCGGATACTAAGTTAAAATTGTGTGTCCCTAATGAAAGTTTTCATTAAGGCTGTTTTATTTTAATACAAAACATACGCTGGTAAAAATAGAGGGAAGCATATACATAGTTTGACAAACAAATCAACTTTAGTCAACACTTCTATAAAGTATTTAAGCATAATCGAAAATCATTTGATGCAATGGGTAATAATTCTTCAATATTAGAGTAACATTCCTACGATTTTCACTGAAGCAGACAATATTCAACACTAGGTATCCAAATGAGAGCAACTAAAAAAAGATTATTTGGTGATATAAAAATGAATGATGGAATTTATGCAAGCAAATACATTTTCTTTACCACTGCCATTTAGTATTCCTGCAGCAAATAGTGGGCAGTAAAAACACATGAACAGATCTTGACATTTGATGAATGGACAAGGTTCAAAGTTTAGTAACCTTTCAAAGCAGAAGGTACATACGATATATAAGTTGAAACGGATAAAGGAGCTCAATATACGTTGCCTATCGTGAAACTGGGACTTATACAGAGGACATAAGACTAGTTAACGTATTAAGAGCAGATATTATGACTGGAACAATGTCATATTCTCTGGTGGAAACCCATTATGTCTGTATCCAAATATCCACCTTTAAGGCTATTTGGACCAAGGAAAAGGCTCTTGCTCTTTACCAGCGTCTTAAACCCAGTAATGATATCCAAGTGTTGTTAGGGATAAGGTACGGGGAGCTTTAGCACTGTTCTGACTTGATAAGCGGTTTACTGATAGTATACATGAACGTCTGATACCAACAACCAATGTGTTTTTCTGTGGTGACTGGGTTTCGCAGCAGGAATTTAAACCTGCCATGTATACACAACCTTGGTTTACTGACAAAAGGGTGAAAGTAATGTTGTGGCAAATTAGTCAATAGAGAAATTTGGGAATTAATAACAAATAACAATAACAAGACAAAACCATTACGAGCATTGACGCAATGAAGCAGGCAGCAATGAATGACTGGGACACATTGGACCATGATTTATAGAGGAGGATAGAGAGGCAAAGTACCAAACATTAAGAAATTAATGTCGCTGAGTATTTGAGCTGCATTAAAAAATATTGATTTTTGCAGTGTTTTATTTTCAAACATAAAAGTAACATGTTAAATCTGCACTCTCACAGATTTACAATTTTTACAACTTTTTATTGTTTGTCTTGGAAATAGCAATTTTTTTGCGTAAAAATCTGTAAACCAATGATATAATATTGCTGACAAAAGATCGCAGATTTCCGTTAGAAATTTAATGTTTTATGGCTTAAATCGTTACTCACGTTTTAAGAATTAGGCATAAAACATCATTTTTTGAACTTGTATACTATCAGTTAATCTGCGTTCTATGTTTTTGTCAGCAGCAGTCTTATATAACTGCCTTCCATGGATTGTCGCAAAAAAATGGCTCATTCCAAAACAAAAAATAAAAAATAGTTGTCAAAACGTTCAACCTGTGAGAGTGCAGCTTTTATGTGGTTTGTTCAAACTAGAGACGTTCAACAAACGAACACTGTACAAAGGTCCCTGCAACATTGTAACGGTGTACAAAGGCAAGTGCTGCATCGGAACGGTGGAACCGTTTTTGTTAAATAGTGCTTAAATTGTCTAAGCACTTTTTTAATATGTCTATAACATAGTGTTAGTAGTCTGAATCGTTCAGCTGCCCTAATAATGGCAATGACGTTGCATCGAACCGGTTTGATCTGGATTAGAGTCAAGCATCTACATACTCCAGGCTAATTGTGAGTATACCATTTATGCAGGAAAGCGTATTCGGAGTCCATTGGAAGCCGGGTACAAGTCGCATCCCTGCCTGAAAACTCCAGCAGGTGAACGAGCCTGGTTTACAATAAAAGAAATACAAGTATTTTTTAACAATTCATTTTGATGGATATCTGATTTGATTTAATCTTGAGAAATCTAGTTTAAACCTTTATCCCTTTGGTTGTTGACAGTTTCAAAAGAATGTAACATTTTCGATTAAACTCCGTGTCCTTGCCTAATTAAAATAGGCATACTATAATCAAGTTGTTCAGTTTCAATGTGAAACAAATACCTTTAATACAAATTATTTTAATTAACAAACCTTGGATCATCTATTGTCACATTAGATTTGATGAAGTCAAGGAGCTTGTCAAGGAAGTTGAAGCAAACATTTGGCTTCCATGGAGCAGGAATGTCCTGAAATACAGTTATGTTTATAACATACATTCCCAGCTAATAAAATCGTCTATTGATAATTCTAAAAACTAAACTTACAAGATGTCATAAATTGCTACGCTTTGATCACTTTGTCCTTATTGTATATGTTAGAGTTCAAAGTTGGTTATCTACAGACAGTACATGTCAGAATGATTCGGTGATTTTTATGTTTACCATTGGCAGTTGAGGATTTTGAAAATGTTCTGTTCATTTATTTCAGTTTGATTCAGTCCCATACCTAACAACCTCCATGTCAAAGTGCATTCAGTATGGGATGGATGAAACCACATGGACACTCCTAGATGTCAAAAATTTAAGGGACACAAAGTTAAAAGCCTAATAACATCCATGTCAACGGGCATATGACATGGCTTGGATGGTCAAAATTAGGGATGCAAACGAATGGCAAAATTGATATTCGAATATTCGAAAATTCTTTCGATCGAATATTTGATTACCGAAATACATATTTTAGAAGATGTATTAAACTACTTTTATTATTCGCTTAAGTAATAGCCGGTAAATGTTTACACTACTTTGTCGTAGCCAGTGCGCGAAGAGGATCCTGAATACCCTAAATAAGCCTTTAAAATTATACATATTCAGAAAGAAAAAAAAACACAATACATTATAAACAAACAAACAACAAATATAATAATTTCAATTCCGCTGCCATTATATTTGTAAACAATGTGAATTTAGATGGATTCTCAGTCAAATAGCGTTTTCCGTAGGATGATCAGCCTCGTTCTGAGATTGGCCTCTAAATTGAGTATTACAATGGAAAACCCAAACCAACTCGGGAACTAGTAAAATAATAAAACGAAAATATATGCGGATTTGACTCATGTTTTGTACAACAATAGAGGAAATATATCCTAAAACGCTATACTATTCATTTACATTTCAAAGCACGGACATTGTGTCGAAACATGGAAGACTGTTTAAAGCACATATCTGTAACAACATTTATGTAGCACATGGCATTCATATCATCACGGCGATTTGAGCTATGTTGCACAGCTTAATTAGCAGCCATGACAACACATTGGTGTTAAACCCGAATTCTAGCCAGTTATTGTAAAAGTAGGGGACTTTTATGACGCGTGTTTTGTGTATTGTTATCACATTCACACCTCTGGTATAAGGGGCCAATCGTTGTAAAAAACAAGACAAACAAACTTTATAAACAACAACAGTGTTGTAGGTAAAAGGTTTTTTTTTATTCTCTTTATTTAACTTTTTTTTCGAATATTCGAATATCGATTTTGACATTCGAATACCAAACGTTTGATAGAATATTTGAATATTCGACTCAAAATAAAGGTCAACCAGACTTAATCTCTGTAAGATTGTGTAAGATTGAGAATTAAAAGAACATGAATCATTTACCAAAATGCCGGTAACTGACGTGCTTTTACACAGTTGTTTTACAAGTAGGAGTGTGATTTAGGGTCTTTTGGGCAAAAACGTTTGTGTGTGAATTTTGAACAAAAATCATGTTTCAATTTCATACCATTTAAATTACAGCTTTTTTATTATGTATCTAGAAATGTGATAATAATTCTCTATCCCCTAAAGGGTTATTAACGTTTTTGAAAAGAGAATAATGTTAACACTTTGATTTAGAACTTCTTTTTTAAGTGAGTAAGTTGCTTTTGCATAAGTAAAATAAATCGAATTTATCAAAGTGTAAAAAATCATTTCAAACATCATGCCAACGAGAGTGATTAATATATGTTGCCATAGCTTGTTTCACAATTGTTTTTAAATAGCACGATTTTCTAAATAAAGGCGAACGAGAATCATTCACATTTCGTGAGTCATTCCAATTAACATTTGTTAAATAGATATTTAAATACATTTATTTAATAAATTATACTTAATTAAAATATACAAAATATGCCTTACACTGGCCATCGTTGGTAAATCTTGAGTGGTGTATGTTTGTAGCTTGGTAACAATACCAGCATCATCACGGAGCCCACAAACAATCTCGGGAACACCAACAAGAACACTCTGTGTCCACCAATTTCGGAGTTTGTACCTGAAAATAATACAATGAAAACTACAGAGACGGACTCACAAGAATACACTTTGTCCACCACTTCAGGTGCGTGTACCTGTAAATATTATAATTGAAACAACAGAGGCGACAACACACTTATAATCTGTGTCCACCACTTTAGGAGCTTGAACTGAAACTAAAGAGGCGAACTCACACCAATAAACTGTGTCCACACCTTCAGTAGCTTGAACTGAAACAAAAGATGCGAACTCACACCAATAAACTGTGTCCACAACTTCAGGAGGTTGAACTGAAACAAAAGAGACGAACTAACACTAATAATCTTTGTCCACCACTTCAAGTGCTTTAACTGAAACTATAGAGGCAAACTCACACTAATAATCTGTGTCCACCACTTCAAGAGCTTGAACTAAAACTAAAGAGGCGAACTCACACCAATAAACTGTGTCCACAACTTCAGGAGCTTGAACTGAAACAAAAGAGGCGAACTCACACCAATAATCTGTGTCTTCTACATCAGGAGCTTGAACTGAAACAAAAAAGGCGAACTCACACAAATTATCTGTGTCCACGACTTCAGGAGCTTTAACTGAAACAACAGAGGCGAACTCACACTAATAATCTGTGTCCACCACTTTACGAGCTTCTACTGAACCTAAAGAGGCGAACTCACACCAATAAACTGTGTCCACAACTTCAGGAGCTTGCACTGAAACAAAAAAGGTTAACTCACACCAATAATCTGTGTCCACCACTTGAATTGAAACTACAGAGGCGAACTCACACTAATAATCTGTGTCCACCAGTTTAGGAGCTTGAACTAAAACTACAGAGGCGAACTCACACCAATTATCTGTGTCCACCACTTCAGGAACTTAAACTGAAACTACAGAGGCGAACTCACACCAATTATCTGTGTCCACCACTTCAGGAGCTTGAACTGAAACTACAAAGGCGAACTCACACCAAATATCTATATCTACCACTTCAGGAGCTTTAACTAAAACTACAGAGGCGAACTCACACCAATTATCTGTGTCCACCACTTCAGGAGCTTGAACTGAAACTACAGAGGCGAGCTCACATTAATAATCTGTGTCCACCACTTTAGGAGCTTGAACTGAAACTTCAGAGGCGAACTAACACCAATAATCTGTGTCCACCACTTTAGGAGCTTGTACTGAAACTACAGAGGCGAACACACACTGATAATCTATGACCACCACTTCAAGAGCTTTTATTTAAACTACAGAGGCTAACTCACAAAAATACTCTGTGTCCACCACTTCAGGAGCTTGTACCAGTATAAATTACGATAGAAAATAGCTCAGCGAATGCAAATGACTACTTAAAAAGGCTCGGTCAATGCTTAACACAGTAAACGAGAAACACAACACTATACGCTCAAAAATAAGGTACATTGTGTCTGTCAGATATTCTGCTCTCCAACATCGAGAACGAACGACTACGAGATATTCTTAAGTTCAATTGATATCAATTGAATATTAACAAACAATGAACTGGAAACTGCTTATTTGGTACAACGTATGTGTTCGAATACTTGTTAATTTTCAGATCCTTCGGGCTCTTTCAACATTTTAGTGTTCATGCTCATGCCTCCGCAAATGGGATAGCCAAACATATGTCTTATAATCATTTAAAGTAGTTCTGAAAACCGAACATCTATAAAAAAAGATTACATTCGCCAACTTTCCATTTTGTTACGAAAATAACGGCTAAATTTTAATTTAGTCATAAATTGTTTTTATAAAGCGAGTCTTTTAGAAGCTCACGTATTTGCACTGGGCGCTGTATAGGCTTTCGATGGGTATTTCGCCCTGAATACTAAGAAACTTAGCATATATTTTTTGTCTTCCTAACGATAAGTAGTCACTGACATGCACCCGACCTACCGACCTAATCGTACTGAAAGCAAAAAATAAACACTAGCTATTACTTAATTATTGACCTGTCACCAATTGTCAAACAAATAATTATCTGATCAATAATAGGATTATATTTGTGTAAACATAATAACACAGGGTTGCCTTATCAAATTGATTTACTGGAGATGCTACACAAATGATCATGACAAGTTGCAATAGCTGAGTTGAGGACTGGCCAATACTTGAAATCAGAAAATGGCATAAGCCGTTGCTAGTGGTATTGACAATTCTGTCAATGAAACGTTTTAATTAAACCATGACTGAAAGTGTCAGACAAAGAGGGTAGTTTGTTCCCCCGAATGTTCCCTCTTTCATTACACACTCAGTAGTTGAGATAATAATTACAGATTTCTCCCACCTCGGATAAGTAGATCCAATAATTTAACCATGCTAGAAATTCTTATCTTGCCCATGGGCGAAGATAAAATGCCCGTATGGAACTCCTTTTTAATGGTCACCACATTGTAATTACCTCCCTTGTTGAAGACTGTCGTCTGTAGCATCATGGAAACCTTGTCTTGTGGCAATATTTAAAACGCTAATTAATTATTTCTCACTTCAAATGTCACCATAAAACAATTTTCACGCACCTTTCAAGAAATAATTCTTCACTCTTCTTAGAACTATTTAAAGTCCGATTCCACTTTAAACATAATCTGAATCACTGCGCGCATATCCATGACAAGCATGAATTATCGCATACCCATACGCAATTCTTTCACTAAGCACAAAAGAGTTCCAGCAAAAATAAACATTTTTACATATTTTTTTAACTGAGGTGGGAGCAAAAGCATCTACCATAGCCGCTCGTTTAAGATAGGTAAACCTCGTTTCCGCAAAACACCCTACGCTTGGTTCGATATCTTACACTCTTGGCCATGGAAGATACTTATAATCACTGTTCGAACAGTTGGCAATCAGGTAATACCTTTTGAAACTGTTTCTCTGCAACGCGGAATGTGTGATGGTTTTGAACTCAACATAATGTTCTCCAAAAGGTTCATCTGTACTAACAGCATCGACCTCACCCGAATACACTGGAACGAATTAGATATTTCACTGATAAAAACATGCCACTATTTTCAGATTAGAAGCTTATATTCGAACAGAAAACATTCCATTATAATGTAAATTAGTATTAAACCCATACCGTTAGTATGAACAGAAAACAAGTTTATTTCCACACAAAACATTACAGTTAAATACATTAGTGAAGTACGCTAATAGTATGATAGCCCATGATCATTTTTCATTATCAAACATTTGCTTTGCGGTTTAAATAAGTTTATGACTAGTCAAAATCTTTTCAGTAACAATTATAAAAGCGAATGTTTAAACACTTTTTCAGAAAAAAATATTACGTAAAAGCATTTTGAAAGTAATTAAAACTATTTATGCTCAAAAATAAAATTTTCTTTAACAGACCAATAATTTCTGTATTCAACGGTTCTATGATTATACATAAATTTGGATGAGTACGATAAACGCTTAGAATATAATTAGATCTAATATTTGTATATAGGCTGCATCCAATTAAAAAATGAAAATCGTTTGATAGGACATTACAATGTGGGCAAATCCGTTGTTCCAAAACTATTATTCTACCTACCACCTTCTATATTTAGCTAATGCAACTGAAAACACTTTTTTATCAATAGTTTACTCTATGATATCGAAATTAAAAAAAAAAGTTATAGCATAAAAAAGTATTTTGGTTTCACACCCATTTCAAGTTCTCCCAGTCAGATTTTTTAACAGGTTTGGACATTTTGCATGCTCGTGGGAACGCAGAAAACTCATTTTAAAACAAAAATTTGAACAGACAAGGAATCCATGTTCTAGTCCAGCAGAAATTATTTCATATACTAGTATGTAAAATTCATGTTGTTGTTTGTTTTTACTTCTGATTACAGGTATTGCACTGAATTCACAAAATATCAAATAAAGTATGTGCATTACTCAGACTGAAACAAAATATCAGACTGAAATAGTATTGTCAATGTTCAATATAGAGAGTGCTTCCTGGATAACATACGGGTACTTGGTATTTAGTTATAACGTACCTAAGTAATTATATACCCTTATTAACAGCTACTGAAACCCATCCACGTACGATCAATATTTATAAAAATGGAACACTCAACTTGAAGAATAAAAGAAGTGTAAGACTTAGATGTACAAAATTACCTAGTGTGTGGGAGCCGATCGTGGCTTTCACAACAGTATAGAAGGTTTCACAGTTGTTATATTGCAGGTCTGGAGTTGGATCGGAATCTGCGGAACCTGCAAAACGAATAAATTATGTTTGTGAATACATGTGTATGGTACGTAAACGTCTGGGGACCGTTTCATTAAAGGATCTAAGCCGTACCTTCAATACAAAAATTTAAAAGGAGGATTGAGATTTGTCATTAAGTCCGATTACAAATGTATAAATCTTTCGACAGCTCGCAATTTATATCGAGATCCCGGCGACTTCGGCATAACGAGTTTCCACTGGGATATTAATTTCTGAGATTGGACCTTAACCATCAAAATTCCTAACTTTGTCTTTGTTATCTCTTTCGACTCTAAACTTTAGAAATAAAGGTATATTGAATATGACTGCCCACCTAAGACTACCACACTTGGTAAAACTATGCCCTACTTGCGGTGAGATATTGCTCAAACTTGTAGCCCCATCCACACATCTCTTCGTCTTTTTCTCCCATCATATGTTTTATTTTTGCCAGGCTCTGGTCAGTGGGGCATTCACAAAGGTAGTAGGTACCTTTGTGAAGAGAGACGGCGAACTTCCAGTCATCTTTTTTCGCATACATGGTACGCATTAAACGATTTAACAAACCCCTGCGGCATATGACGTGGGTTTGCATATTTCTGAAACGAATATAAAGCACATGTGAATGCCTAATATACTACTAATTCGACCTATAACTACGCCAATTCATACTTCGATATGGAATTTAAAAGTGGAATATTTGAATACACTGTCATCCCATTGGTTTAAAAAAATGAATTTGTAACGGCCTGCTGTATGCGGTGGATGTGCGTTCATAGTCTCCAATTCTATGCACTTGCTAGAAAGCTCAGCTGTCCTGTGAGGCATAGTAAGTTGGAACTTCAACAATCTTTAAAGCTCTGCTTTCCTGATGGTTGAAGTGTAACGGTCCCCTGTAGGCGGCAGAGGTCTACAGCGACGGAGGTGCGTTCATAATAATATTCCGTATAAAACGGAAGTACGTTCATACCGGATGTAAACTTGGTTGGTAATATGCAAATTAGCAAAGCCCGGGTTGTGTGAGAATAGAGAAGTTAGTATATATAAAGACCAGTGGACCCCTTCAGAGTCGAGCATGCTTTTCCCTGAAGTGATATGTTGATGTTTCATTTCGCCAGAAAGCTCGGCTATCTGGTGTTTGTTTGTTTACCGTCGCACGTTACAAATGGTGGCAGCGATGGGATGATGACAACTGCCGAACGGAGTTGCCTTACCCATAAGATCAGTCCCAGACCAAGACTCGGGACGAGTTTTCACGGAGGGGAAAGTAATGTAACGGTCCGCTGTATGCGGCGGATGTGCGTTCATAGTCTCCAATTCTATGCACTTGCTAGAAAGCTCAGCTGTCCTGTGAGGCAAAGTAAGTTGGAACCTCAACAATCTTTAAAGCTCTGCTTTCCTGATGGTTGAAGTGTAACGGTCCCCTGTAGGCGGCAGAGGTCTACAGCGGCGGAGGTGCGTTCATAATAATATTCCGTATAAAACGGAAGTACGTTCATACCGGATGTAAACTTTGTTGGTAATATGCAAATTAGCAAAGCCCGGGTTATGTGAGAATAGAGAAGTTAGTATATATAAAGACCAGTGGACCCCTTCAGAGTCGAGCATGCTTTTCCCTGAAGGGATCTGTTGATGTGAGTTTCATTACGCCAGAAAGCTCGGCTATCTGGTGTTGGTGTTTCATTGGCTCGCACGTTACAAATGTTCCACTCACCTATATCTGTATGAGTTTCTGTTTCTGAGAAACCTTAACCACTTACCCCAGCTCATGGTTATTTATCCATTTCAGAAGATGGTCGATCTGTTCGTCCTTAAATTCATCTCTTTTCACCATTCCCTCGTATCCTCTTGTCAGATCAAAACTAACATTATCATAATTTGAAGGTTTAATAAAATATTTCCTCTGGCTTGTATCATCGTGAAATTCTCTGTTAATATCTAATGAGAAGCACCCTAGTTCTTCAGGCCGATTTAAACCTGAGTTTGGGTAATCAAATCGTCCAATGTCGGTGTTAAACCTCGCCATTTTGAAAGTAAATGATAAGATTTATAAAATCCATATCTCTTAAATTTTCTGAAAATAGCTTTATATTGTCAGAAGCAAGTCTCGTATATATGTTTGTTTTGTAATTGGAACCCTATATTCGATCTTTTTTGACAGACATTATCTTTACATTGATTTTATACGTGTCACTATATCGATCCCTTCCTTGTTTTGCTTCGGGCCTAGTGTAAGATGAATGTAAATCAGAATAGAAATAGAAGGCATTACATCAGTCTTGCGCTAAGTCTTCGATTTGCTGTTTATTTTGGACTAAATAAAGAACTTTGAGGAAAACAGTTATACAAGATACGTACCTTGTCAAGGGCGATACCATATGTGGTAACCAGTAACATACATTGTTTGTAGTAATGCCGAAGAGCTTGATACAATGTAAATCGTACTCTGTTTAAGAAAGCCTGGTAGCCCAAGTAAGTAGCCATCTAAAAAGCACGTACTTGTGTATCGGACACATTAAAGGCATTCAAAGAGTATTGAGACCGAGTCCGAAGAAATGCATTTTTGGCTGTTGTTGCGAAACATATTACGTTATTGATACTTTTAACAAATGTCCATACCGTAATTATAATACTCCGTATATCATGCAAAGGTAACGGCATTTTATGGAAAAAAATGTGCTTGATCTAAAACTTGAGACTTATAAGATTGCAAAACCTCTGGAGCGCAATTTCTTAAAGCGCAATAAAGAGTCAAGAATACGTTAATGAACATTAGAAATATATAATTTTAGGGATATATTGTGCGTTTAATAGTATTTAAAATACGATATTTTTGTGACGTCTTTATATTAAACAGCTTGACGTCATAAATGTTAAATTTATCAAAGGCTACCTCAACATCACCGATTGGACGCACACATATGAATATACACTCGCAACTAGAAGTCAGAGTGATGTAGTTGTACACTGATTTCTGCCAACTCGATTTAGATTCATTTGAACATTCAACTGTTTTAACTTATATATTCTAAAGTGAAAATACACACATAAAACGGTTTGCACATTATGGTATTCGTACCAATGAAGTAGATGGTTGAAGCAACTACTGAAGTTCATATGAGTGTGTCGCGTTGCCCCATATGATTTTAGTATAGGTTATAGCCTGCTGATTTAAATGACCGAAACTAGAGTGCAGTTAAGTTATGTGCTGTTTTGTATACATTATTTAATTGGTCTAAAAAGGATTGGAATTCGATTTATTTGAAGTATTGCAAGGTCAAAAAGTTAACTGGTAATATTATTTACATTAAAGACTGATATTTTATATCTACATTAATCTTCGTAAAGGATATACTAAAAACATGAGTCATCAAATATGCAAATAATATACGTATCGAATTCCTTAAATAATAGTCGTTATAGCAGGTTGATTTTTAAACTGTTTCATGCAAAGAAGGAAGTACATTAAACGACAAAACAGAGGTTACATAACACTAATTGTACGTCAACATGTATATGTAGCTACTCGTACAAGAATTCATATGTTGCAGTTCGAATTTGATTGTGAATCGCTATTTGTGCTGTCACTGCCACTCACTGAACATTTTGCTTTCGATTTTGTCTATATCGTTTCTGATTATTTTGTGTTTAAATGTAACGCAAATCGCAAATTTGACATGTGTCCTCCATACTTGCTAGGCGCTTTAATCGTACATATCTTGATGACGTAGTACTCAAAAGAGTCCATAGGATATCTGTGTTTTCAAAATTTTAAGTAAAGAAATAACAATTTAAAATGACAGCGTTAGAACTTTGAGTAAGTGAATTGCAACAGCATGTTTACTCCAGTTTTCTTAAAGTGACACTCTTATTCAAAATCAATACATACACATGTACAAAAAAACTAATTTTTGAGTGATAAACCTGTAACTACATACTAAATAATGCATTTATGGAAAATATTAATTACTGATAACAATATTGTGACCGTGTATTTTATAGTTTTGAAAACGCAAAAAAATCCTCGGTATCCTTCATAAGAACCATTGTTTTTGATATTTATTCATCTTTTTTTGGTATATTTTAACTCTTGTATTAATTGTGGTAAAACTTATTTGGGAGTAAGTTTGCATCTTTAAGATTTTGTACAAAGCCAGTATTTCTTAAAATATAAAGAATCATGCCAACGACGACAAGTAATTTTATTTTATTTTTAAAGAACTTAAAAGAACAAGATGAATAGTCTGAAATTCAACTTGTTACACGACTGTCTAATTCATTGATATCTCGCCCTGCACGTAGCCACTCAGTCACCAAAATCAGGCATGAGATTGACCATATTTTTGATTGTATCAAATCTGCTCATGAACTCGTTTGGGTTCCGGAAAGATAAACAATCTTGGTGGAGTCGAGCAATATGTTTTGCAATAGTTGTTTCAAGCTGCACTGTCACAGATTGAACGTTTTGACAACTTTTTTTTGTCTTGGAACGAGCCACTTTATGCGAAAATGCATGGAAACCATTTATATAAGACTGCTGACGAAATATATTGCAGAATTTCTTTTTAAAGTTCAAAACTTGATGTATTATTTATTTTGTTAAGCCGTAAGTAACGCTTTTAGCAATAGACCATAAGTTTTTAAACGGAAATATGAACATCTGCGATCTGATCTTTTGTCAACAGTGTTATATCACTGATTTGCAGATATTTTCGCAGAACTTGGCTCAATCTAAGACAAAAAAATAATTTGTCAAAACGGTTAATCTGTGATACTGCAGCTTATCTTAATAATGATGTTATAAATATCAAATTTTAGCATCAGCTTCACAAAACCCTTTCTGACTATCCCTCGCATTGCCTCAATGGAATATAGATTGATGCCAAAACTATTATTTTTAATATCAATGTATTATTATGTTTATTTGACTTAAATGATGAAGAAAGAATATGATTTGTATACCTTCATAAAGTTCATAACAGCTACGTAGCCAAAAAATCCCCATTTTTAAAAATGCCAAAAGTTCCTTATATTTTAATATAGCACGTAATCGTGCAATGGATATATAGTTATCGACAATTTGACTTTCACATGGCAATGCAATATTTATTATGCAATTCGAATAGTTGGTGCAAAAACCATTTCCTAACGTCGGGTTGTTAGGGCAACTTTTGCCTTCACTCGAGTTGAGGTTGAAGAAACTATAACATAATACCGGATTGTTGGTGCAGTAATTATTGTATTAACTCGGGTTGTGGGTGCACTCAATATTGCCTAACTTGGGTTCAATGTGCAGTTACTATTGCCTTTATTAAGGTTGATACCGCAGTAACTATTGCCTAAACTCGGTTCGAGGGTGCAGTACCTGTTGCTTTAACTAGGGTTGTGGGTGCAGTAGCTATTGCCTAAATTTGGTTTGAGACCGCAGTAACTATTGCCTTAACTCGGGTTATGGGTGCAGTTCCTATTGCTTAAACTCGGGATATGGCTGCAGTAACTATTGCCTAAACTCGGGTTGTCCTTGAAATAACTATTGTCTGAACGTTGCGATAGGTGCAGTTACTATTTCCTCAACTTGGGTTGTTGCTGCAGCAAATATTGCCTAATTTCGTGTTATGGCTGCAATTATTATTGCCTAAACTCGGGTTGTGGCCTTAGTAACTATTGCCTCAAATTCGGCATGTGGCTGCATAAACTATCTCATACATTGGATTTGGAAAGTAACTATTGCTTTAACTCAGATTGTGGGTGCAGTAGCGATAACCTAAACGCGGTCTATTGGTGCAGTAACGTTTGTTTAAACTCGAGTTGTTGGCTCAGTAGCTATTATCTTATCTCAGATTGAGAGGCGGTACATATTGCATTAACTTGGGATGTTGGTGCGGTAAATATTGCCTAAACCCTGGTTGTAGTTGCAGTAACTATTGCATTAGCTCGGATTGTGGCTGCAGTAACAATTCCCTAAACTCAAGTTGATAACTATTGCTTAGTTTTGGGTTAAGACAGCAGTAACTATTGTCTATTCTCGGGTTTAGGCTGCAGTAACTATTGTATATACTTAGGTTGATTGCGCAGTAACCGTTGCATATACTCAGGTTGAGATGGCAGTAATTCTAATATAAACTCGGGTTGTGGCTGGACTAAACTCCGTGTGTTGGTGCCAAAACATTTGTTAAAACTCGAATTGCGGGTTTAGTAGCTAATGTGTTTATTCGGGATGTGGTTGCGGTAAATATTGATGTGGTTGCGGTAAATATTGCTTAACTCGGGTTGAGTTTGAAGTAACTATTGCCTTAACTCGGGTGGTGGTTGAAGTAACTATTGCTTCAACTCAGATTGTAACTGCTGTAGCTATTGCATAAACTCGGATTGTGTGTGTAGTTACTATTGCCTTTACTTGCATTGTAGGTGTAGTAACTTTTCTCTCAACTTGGGTTGTCGATGCAATTAAATTGCCTACACTCGGAATATGGATGCAGTAACAATTGCCTCTTCTCGGGTTGTAGCTGTGGTAACTATTGCCTTAACTATCTTTGAGGGTGCAGTACTTATTGCTTAATATCGGGTTTAAGATATTGTTACTATAACCTAAATTCGGTTTGCAGATAATTTTCCCTTATCTCAAGTTGAAGGTGCGGTAACTATTGCTCGGGCAACTCGGGCTGTGTGTTCAGTTACTATTGCCTCAACTCGGGTTGTGTGTGCAGTAACTATTTCCTCAACAACTCGGGTTATGGCTACAGTAACTATTGCAGTAGCTCGGATTGTGGCTGCAGAAGCCATTGCTTAAACTCGGGTTGTTGATGCAGTTACTATTGCTTCAACTCGGGTTGTGGGTGCAGTAACTATTACCTCAACTCGGATTGTGGGTGCAGTTACTATTGCCTTAACTCGGTGCAGTACCTATTGACTTATCTTGGGTTATCGATGCAGTAGCTATTGCCTCAACTCGGGTTGTGGATGCAGTAGCTATTGCCTAAACTCGGGTCTAGGTCCAGATACTATTTCTTTAACTCGAGTTAAAGGTGTAGTAGCTTTTGCCTCAACTCGGATTGTGGATGCAGTAACTATTGCCTAAACTCGTGTTGTGGCTGCAGTTACTATTGCCTTATCTCGGGTTGTGGACGCAATAGCTATTTCCTTATCTCGGGCTGTTGGTGCATTAGCTATTGCCTATACTCGGGTTGTGGGTCCAGATATTAATTTCTGCGTTTGAGTGAAACGAATTAGAAGAAAATTATTTTCCCTTGTAATGGAATAACCGCCAGGTGGCGTTTTATATGCACGAGTGATTCATAGGCACGAGTATTTCGTGCGTATATAATGTAAAGGCATTCAGCGCTGGGATGCCGATACGCTCACATCGATACAATTGATTGTAAATTTCTACAAGCAAATGTTTAAGGTGAAAGTTTTCTGTTATTATGCAATTTCATCATATGAATGATCTTTTTGTTCTCACTTGTATACATAGCGTTGTAATTGAAAATTGTATATTTTGATATAGTACGTGAAATGAATCATATAAATGATATGCAATTTATACCTAACTGTTAGGGAGCTTATGGGTGATAAGGCCCAACATCTAGTGGTACGAGACAAATCCTGTAAATCTGGATGACAAACGGGCAGAGGTTTCTGAGTTTTCCCCAGATGGAGGGTTTTATCTCAGTTTTTCCTCGGCCAGTCGACCACGTCTGTAAGCTCCATTTTTTGTCAGGCATGATGTTAAGAAGACATACTTTGCTCATGTTGCAAGTTCATGCTGTATGTGTTAATCGGTTTCCCAAATCGCTTCACTGAGACTTCCAAAATAATAACACTGAAAAGTATTGATTTTGTTGTTTTCTATCGGATAGGAGGTTAAAGGTATTAAGGGAATATTGCTTAAACTCGCGTTTTAGGTGCAGTAACTTTTGTCTAAACTAGTGTTGTGGCTGCAGTAACTATTGCTTAAATTCGGGATATTGGTGAAGTTTCTTTTGCCTACACTGGGTTGAGACTGCAATTACTATTGCCTTAACTCGAGTTATGGCTCCAGTAGCGGTTGTTAAAACGCGTGTTGCAGTTGTTGTTACTATTGCCTGAACTCGGGTTGTGGGTGCAGTTTTTATTGAATCAATTCGGCTTGTGGGTGCTGTACCTATTGTCTCAACTCGGTGTGTGGGTTGGGTAACTTTTGCGTCAATTGGGGTTGAAACTATAATAAACGTTAAACGTGTTTACAATACATGCATATATATGTATATATCTAACATTTAATTTGAATATATACTGATATAAAACAATATAAAGCAATTAAATAACATGATATTAAAACTTGCAACATTCATTAGATTAAAGGTGACTGAAGTAGTTATATATGTACATTAAGTAAAATCACAATTGGTCATAGCAAACGATAACAAATACAAAAAAAACTCGAAGACGCTAAAAAATCAAATATAATACAGACATTTCTTATTCGAGCCTGTTTTAAAACAAGTCATAAAACTTTGTAAAATAGTGAGTTTTGAAGTTTTTCTTGAACACATCTATATGCTCTGACTGCTTGATCTACGGTAGGGCAAAATATTAATTGAACACTAACCAAATAAGTTAATGTAGTGTTGTGTTAATACATGGGTTAGGCCTGAAAAAATATGTCTGTTTCGGGTAACCCGACCCGACCTATAAAAATGCGCCGACCCTTACTATTTTTTCCGTTTCTGAGCAAAAAAATATTCGTTAGCGAATAGAGAGTTACGACGGGCGGATAAATGCAGATTTTAATCAGAATAATTGTTTATATGATAAAACAAAGTCAGGCAATGACAGTATTGTAGGAAAGACTGCCATGTGCAAGAAAAAACTCTGAACTTACGACAGATTTTGAAAAGAAAAAAAATTGGGAAGGTTACCCTAAACAAACAATTATTTTTTTGGCCTTAGAACATTTAAAAGACACTTATAGCAATAAATCTATATTTGTATATGTGTGCAGTTATGTATGCACACTAAATACGCGCTAATTTAGAGGACGTTTAAGTGAGGATCTTTAAGGTTTATTGAATTTGTTTCAAAATACATGTTCTTTAAAAACCATGTGATTTATGTCAGTATCCAGCTCACGGTCTGCTCTATTAATTGTAGGAAAAACAAGGTGTATGGATATTTCGCAATAATGGAATGATTTTAACTACCACTGACAATTGGATGTAGGTTTACCTTTGTTGTCGGCTAGCATTCAATATGAGGTAGGTGCATGTTTATAACTTTATAAACTTTATGCCTGCATTTCCCACTAATTTAATGATATTGATAAATGTGTTCATGCTGATACATGCCGTTAATTTTGAAATCATTCAGAAAAATAAACAGCCTTATACGATGCAAATTGAGTGGGGAAGCCAATATTGACAAATTTATACAATTTTTGCAAGGGTTAAATAAAAACCATGTACAACATTTTTTGGTATGTTATGGTTATCAAAGAACTGTTGAAATTTCACTTGCATCCAAACCGAAAAGCCTTTTGACTTAATCATACGTGATCTGAGAGTATCGTGCTTGTACAGCTGATGGAAATGACCTCTAATGCATTGTCCTGACATTTTAAAAACATTAAACGATGTAAAGACAGTGTATATTTTTTCGAAGCGTTTGAATGGGGAACTTGTTCCGTATACCCTATTCGACTTTTGCTATTCTCACACATTTTTATATTCCATAAATTGCCTTCATATGTATCAACCTAAGAAGTGCGTTTATTCTCATTTGCATTTAAGAATTTTTTGAATAAGAAAGTAACTAGTTCCCTTATTTCTTAATAGAAACAGGAATTAGGAATAAGAAAGAGACTTCGCTTATCTTTATGCACCTCAATGGAAATGACTCTTTTCAGTGGTTCAGCGGTTTACATTGCTGCTATGTCGTGTTCCGTTTTTAGCAATATTGCCATTCTCATAATTACATTTGCTTATTCTTTTAAAGGCGCACAAGAAAGGTTTATGCAAGTTGTGTTTTTTTAATTGTTATGCATAATCATGTTATGCTCATTTGACTTTAAACGATCAAAACAACAACAACATATGATTTGTGTACAGATAAAAATAATATTAACTTTTTTTAATTAATAGCTACGTGGCCACAAATGTCCAAGCTAAAAAAGCGCCAAAATATCGCTCATATTTTTTATCTGTACATTAAAATAGAATTTTTGTTTTGCATTATCCTATATTGAGCGCCTTTAATGGGCAAACCTTTGACCATCTCATATGATGTGCTAAAGTGTAGCCGACACATGGGCAAGGCAGTGTTCACTGTTAGTGCGATACTTACTTGACTTACTGATAATGCAGATCCTACATGTATATATGCTGTTTGTCGGTAGCCTTGCTAGCCAGTGTTGCCCTTTGCCCAGGTAGTCCGGGGCACAACCGGGGCGTGAACAAGGCATCAGACATGAAGGGCAGTGTTCAATGTCCGAGCGAACTCGGTTTTTACGGGTGCTGTATCTCGATAGCCCTTTTATAGCCAGTTGTTTTCCCGTTACCCTAGTGGACTGGGGTGTGGGAAAGGCATCGAACATGGTTACGTGCACTACTCCATCACCACGCGATGATTATTTTTATGAATTAAAGTCTGTGACCAACGAAGTATCTCCTATTGCACTTCATCGCTTGTGCTGGCAAGTGTTACCCTAGAGAGCTATTGCCGTTCAGCGCTAGCCTTGCTGGCAACTGTTGCCTTGATGTGCTGGAGTGTGACCGGCGATGGACATGACAGGGAACATGGTATCGTGCACAACATCACCGAGCGATTCTTGTTTTAATTTAAGTATGTGGTCAATAAAGTATCTCCTATTGCAGTTCAGCGCTAGCCTTGCTGGCAAGTGTTGCCTTGATGGGCTGGGATGTGACTGGCGATGGACATGACAGGGAACAAGGTAGCGTTCACAACATAATCTCGGAGCGGTGCTGCCCAAGTGATGAATGCTACCCCTCTCAGATGGACATGGCCGCCCTCAACCATGATATGAACGGGCACCTGCTGTTGCCAAGCTACCCAGAGTACAGTAAACAGGCACATATGTACAACACCATTGAACAGAGGTAAACTGTTTACAATGCTCATATATGTACAACACCGTTGAACAGAGGTCAACTGTTTATAATACCCTTATATGTACAACACCGTCGAACAGTTGTCAACTGTTTATAATGCCCTTATATGTACAACACCGTTGAACAGTTGTCAACTGTTTATAATGCCCTTATATGTACAACACCGTTGAACAGAGGTCAACTGTTTATAATGCCCTTATATGTACATCACCGTTGAACAGAGGTCAACTGTTTATAATGCCCTAATATGTACAACACCGTTGAACAGAGGTCAACTGTTTATAATGCCCTAATATGTACAACACCGTTGAACAGAGGTCAACTGTTTATAATGCCCTTATATGTATAACACCGTTGAATTGAAGTCAACTGTTTATAATGCCCTAATATGTACAACACCGTTGAACAGAGGTCAACGGTTTATAATGCCCTTATATGTACAACACCGTTGCCCATTTCAAGCACATATCACATAGCATATCTACAATATTTAACCCTTGAGCTTATTTTTCTGTTATTTGTAGACAGCATAATTTAGTCACGCTAGGAATGACCTTTGAAATTAGTTGTACTTTGAGGGTACTAAGTCTGAAAATGCCGGTGCATGATTATATACAACCGACATCGATAAAATAATCATAAAAAATCAACACATGAATGTTGTAATTATGTTAATTACCCCACTTTTGTTAAGAACGAGTTTCACTTTTACATTTTATTTTTTGAACATTAAAGGCAAAGTCGTACAACCAAATACAGAAACGGAAATGCCAAATAACGCTGTCCAAAATATAATACTGCTTAAAGAAACAAGAAATTTAGCATACCATTATTTCAGCCACTTCGGTTAGCGTTCTTACAATCCGTACTTCTCCGGTAATTTTCCATTAATTACCTTCATGATGATAACAATTAGTTTTTATATAGTTCAATCATGATACGGGCTATTTGCTCAGTCAAAAAACTCCTAAAAACTTCTTAAAAAGCTAAGGAACTTTCGAGAAAAAGGGAATACGTTTTACATGCACATTTAAAAACACGTATCTGATTAGGTAGCACTCAAAAAGTAGTCTACACGAACATGTACAAGTAGTGTAGCAGCCTATCGTGTATCTAACCTTATATCGTGTTATACACTCGACTAAGTTACCACCATGCATATATTCATGTACACAGGTACCCAAATTTGATCGCCGTGGTGAAGAACGCTGATGACATCCAGAAAGCGGTGCAGTTCGCCCGGAAATACAACTTACACGTGACAGTACGGAGCTCGGGACACGACTATGTGGGCCGCTCCACGTGGGAGGGAAGTTTCCTCGTAAGCCTGTCTGAGATGGACGAGATGGAGATAGACCTGAGCACGGAGAGGAGCCCACATGGCACGGTTAAGGTGCAGACCGGGATACAATGGCAGGAGATATACGAGAAGGTTAGAACCGTGCAGTTTTACCATGTATTAAGTCTGATAGCTATTAGAAACATGCAGTTTGAGCATGGAATATATTTGGTGGTTTTAGAATCGTATATTTTTTGCTATGCAATAAATCTAATAGATAAATTAACCACGCAGGTTTACCATGCAATACGTTCTCGTTGTCTAAAGCGATGCAGTTTCTCCATGCAATAAGTTTTTGTAGATAATTTAACCATGCAGCTTTCAATGCAAAATGATATGGAGATTTGTAAAATACAGCTTTACCGTTCAAAATGCTTGGTGGACAACTGAACAATATGCATTATGATCTGTATATAATTGAACCATGCAGTTTTCAAATGCAATAACTTGCATAACTTGCAATAACCGTAAGGAGACTCGGATCGCAAGCAAATGGCCGTGAACGGTATGATGATTTGGATCAGACATATTTCACCGTGAGCAGTAAGGAGGCTTAGATCACACGCAGTTTACGGTAAACGTAAGAAGACTTGGATCAAGCATAGTTAGCCGTTAACCTTTGAAATACTCGGAGACTATACAGTTGAACGCGTACCGTCAATAAAGAGACTCGGATCACACGCAGTTGACCGTAAACCGAAATAAGACTCGGATCACACGGTGTTGTACGTGAACCGGTAGGAAGCGCGGATCACACGCAGTTGTCAGTGAATCGTAAGGAAACTCGGATTACACGCAGTTGTCCGTGAACCGTGGGGAGACTTGGATCACACGCAGTTGTCCGTGAACCGTAATAAGACTCGGATCACACGCAGTTGACCGTGAACCGTAAAGAGGCTCAGATTACACGCTGTTGGCCGTGAACCATAAAGAGACTCGGATCACAGGCAGTTGTCCGTGAACCGTGAGGAGACATGGATCACACACAGTTGTCCGTGAACCGTAATGAGACACGGATCACACGCAGTTGGCCGTGAACCGTAACGAGACTTGGATCACAGGCAGTAGGCCGTGAACCGAATGGAGACTCTAATCACGCACAGTTGTCCGAGAAACCTAAGAAGACTCGAATCACGCGCAGTTGGCTGTTAAGCATAAGGAGACTCGGATCAACCGCAGTTGATTGTGAACCGTAAGAAGACTCGAATCACACACAGTTAAAAGTGAACCATAAAGATACTCGGATCACACACAGTTATCCGTGAACCGCAAAAAGACTCGGATCACAGTCAGTTGACCATAAACCATGAGGAGGCTCGGATCAAACGCAGTTGTCCGTGAACTGTAAGGAGACTCGGATCACACGCAGTTGTTCGTGAACCACGAGGAAGCTCGGATCTCACGCAGTTGTCCGACCCTGAACCATGTGAAGATACGGATCACACGTAGTTGTCCGTTTGCACAACTTACCAGGTGAGTTGCGCACTCTCCGCCAGCTATTTGAAACAAACATGAGACCGTTACCGTGGGTTTTCACAATAATATAGTTTGTCAATGCAGATATTTTGAAATGTGTTTCAGTTGAACACGCTTGGGCGTGTTGTGGTTGGCGGCAGCGCCCACACAGTGACCCCGGGGGGCTACATGCTCGGTGGTGGGCACAGCCCCGTGTCCCGTTCCCTTGGATACGTCATCGACAACCTGCTAGAGGCTCAGGTACGGACTGCTTAGAAAGATCGTGCGAACCGAGTGCCTTTTACATAAAGTTATCTTATGAGTGTACTGCGTGTCAAAAGACCAATATCATGAGCATAAAATATTTTGACAACCTAACCAAACACATGCACGAAAACGCTTTTTGTTCAGGGAATAAATACTAAACAGAATGAAAATCGGCACAGTGCAGTATTTATTCTGTAAGTAGTTATTTAATAATATTAAGTTTCTTTTTACATAGGTGGTGCTTGCTGACGGTTCGATCGCCACTGCGACGGAGAACAGGACGGTGATTGTCACCCCGGTAGGCGATATCATGTATCACGAGAACGGAGACCTGTTCTGGGCACTTAGGGGCGGCGGTGGGGGCACATTTTGAATTGCCGTCTACTTTGTTTACCGCCTGAACCCAATGCCGTCCCAGATGGTAGTTTTCAGTATGCTCGTCGCCATTGAAATGAACGTTTTGGGGTTAAACTTTTTCGAAGAGGTATTAGAAGTTGTTGAGCAGCTACTGGAGAAAATACCGCCAACATGGGGTGGCTACTGGCTGCTTAACAACTTTCCGGGATCTTTCGAGGACCCCGGCTCCAAAACCATGATCAATTACAAGGGTTCGCTAACATTCTTCTTTAACAAGTTTGCGCCCTGGGATGGATCCGAATATAAAGAATAAGAGCCTGCAGTCAACTGGGCAAGAAGCAAGTAAGTAGAAACACTTGTATCAGGAATAAGACACTAATGTTAATGAGCGGCGGCTCTGTTCACTTGCATTTATCTTTCTTTTATAGGAAAGAAATGTCAGTTTATACAAATCCCATTATGCGCGATCTAACAATCTGATACTATAGTCTGATAAATTATAGAATCTTGATTCTGTTTCCTGGATAGAAACAAGTTCTGGTGTCAGTTTTGAGAAGCCATGTGAAAGTACCTCTGTTGGTGATCGAACCCACTACCTCCTGTGTAAGAGGTGGACACCTACACCACTTAACCAATCTGACCATGTCGGGGATCGAGTCAACGGTTTCCTCTTTGAGGGGTGGATACCCATACCACTAAACCACTCACATCCTGTTGAAGATCGAACCCACTATCTTCTGTATAAGAGGTGGACATAAATACCACTAAACCACTTTCACCCAGTAAGGGATTTAACCCACACCCTGCTGTGTGAGTTGTGGACATAAAAACTTTTACCACTCTCACCCTGTAAGGAATCGTACCTACACCCTCCTGTGTGAGGGGTGGACATAAATACTACTTAACCATTCTCACAATGTGAGGGATCGAACCTACTACTTCCTGTTTGAGAGGTGGACACCTTTACCACTAAACCATTCTGACCCAGTTGGGGATCGAACCTACAACCTCCTGTGTGAGAGGTGGGCATCTACACCACTTTACCACTCTGGCCATGTTGGGGATCGAGCACGCTACTTCCTCTTTGAGGGGTGGACACGCATACCATTAAACCACTATCACCCTGTTAGGGATCGAACCCACGCCCTCCTGTGTGAGACGTGGACACGTACACCACTAAACCATTCTTTACCTATCTGGGATCGAGCTCACTTCTTTCAGTGTGAGCGATTGGTACCCTTACCACTTAACCATCCTGACCCTGTTAGAGATCGACCTACTACCCCCTGTGTGAGGGATGGACACCTACACCACTCAACCATTCTCACACTGTGAGGGATCGAACCCTTTACTTCCTGTGCAAGAGATGGACACATGTATCACTAAACCACTCTGATCCTATTAGGGATCGCACCCATAACCTTCTTTGTGAGAGAGGACACCTACACCACTAAACCACCCTCACCCTGTTCGGGATCGAACCCACTACCACTTGTATGAGATAAGGATACCCATACCACTAAACCACTCTCACCCTTTTAGGGATCGAGCCCACTACCTCTTGTGTGAGAGATTGACACATATACCAATAAACCACTCTCACCCTTTTAGGGATCGCACCCACAACTTCCTGTGTGAGAGATGGACACCTTTACCACTAAACCACTCTCACCCTTTTAGGGATCCACCAAATACCTCCTGTGAGAGATGGACACCTATACCACCAATCAACTCTCACCCTTTTAGGGATCGAACCCACTACTTCTTGTGTGAGGGATGAACACCTATACCACTAAACCACTCTCGTCCTGTCAGGAATCGAACCCACTACCTCCTGTGTGAGAGATGGACACCTATACCACTAAACCACTCTCGACCTGTCAGGGATCGAACCACTTCCTTCTGTGTGAGAGGTGTACACCTATACCACTTAACCACTCTGGACCTGTCAGGGATTAAACCCACTACCTTCTGTGTGAGAGATGGCCACCTATACCACTGAACCACTCTCGACCTGTCAGGGATCGAACCCACTACCTTCTGTGTGAGAGATGGACACCTATACCACTAAACCACTCTCGACCTGTCAGGGATCGAACCCACTACCTCCTGTGTGAGAGATGGACACCTATACCACTAAACCACTCTCACCCTTTTAGGGATCGAACCCATACCTCCTGTGTGAGAGATTGACACCTATACCACCAAAACCACTCTCACCCTATTGGGGATCGAACCCACTACCTCCTGTGTGAACAATGGACACCTTTACCACTAAACCACTCTCGACCTGTTAGGGATGGAACCCACTACCTCATGTGTGAGAGGTTGACACCTATACCACTAAACAACTCTCACCCTATTAGGGATCGTACCCATGCCCTCCTGTGTGAGAGGTGGACACCTATACCATCAAATCGTCCTCACCCTGTTTGGGATCGAACCCATGCCCTCATGTCTGAAAGGTGGACACTATACCACTAAACCTCCCTCACCCTGTTTGGTATCGAACCCACTACCTTCTGTGTGAGAGATGGACACCTATACCACTAAACCACTCTCACCCTATTAGAGATCGTACCCACGCCCTCCTGTGTGAGAGGTGGACACCTTTACCACTTAACCTTCCTCGCCGTGTTTGGGATCGAACCCACGCCCTCCTGTGTGGGAGGTGGACACCTAAACCATTTAACCACTCTCACTCTGTTAGGGATTGACCCCACTGCCTTCCGTATGAAAGGTGGACATTAATACCACTAAACCACTCTCACCAGGTAAGGGGTCTAACCCACACCCTCCTGTGTGAGGGGTGGACATATATACCACTAAACCACTCTCACCCTGTTAGGGATCGTACCCACGCCCTCCTGTGTGAGAGGTGGACACTATACCACCAAATCGCCCTCACCCTGTTTGGGATCGAACCCATGCCCTGATGTGTGAAAGGTGGACACCTATACCACTAAACCTCCCTCACCCTGTTTTGGATCGGACCCACTACCCCCTGTGTGAGAGGTGGACACCTTTACTACTAAACCACTCTCATCCTGTTTGGGATAGAACCCACGCACTCCTGTGTGAGAGGTGAACACCTAAACCATTTAACCACTCTCACCCTGTTAGGGATTGACCCCACTGCCTTCCGGATGAAAGGTGGACATTAATACCACTCTCACCCAGTAGGGGATCTAACCCACACCATCCTGTGTGAGGGGTGGATATAAATACTTCTAAACCACTCTCACCCTGTTGGCGACTGTCTACCTGCAGCGTAAGAAGGGACACATTTACCACTCTAAACATCTCGTAGACATTGGATAATTTTCTTCTGCTATTTTATCGTTTATCATACCGGTATCATATATTTAAATCAGTTTATGTACAGGTATGCTACCAGAACCATACAATCATTGAATGTATTTATTAGTATTGCGGTATAGGATTATTTAAGTACTATTAGGTATTCGACGCTCAGACGGGATAGAGAAAACATTGCAAAATTGTCAAATCTCGAGTTTTTTCTTAATCTTTGGTATTCACTTCGGGAAGATGTCATTTGACTCTGCGGGAATAAATTATCAAGATCAGCTTGAGTTTAGCCATAGGCAGCTTTCGTCTATTTCCTTGGGCCAGTCTATCCAGCCGGAAGACCGTAGCAGGAGACCGGAAGTACAACGTGGCAAGGAGCCGGTTTGCACATCTCGTGGCAGGGACTCGGAGACCTTGAATGATAGAGACCCTGGAGCAAGTTACAGCGGAGATAAAGATAGGCCTGGGCCCTCGGGGGATAGAGAAGGAGATTTGTTTGGAGCTTTTGATTTATTCAGATCTTATTTTGACACGAAACTTTCAACATTAAAACAAGAGCTAACGAGTACAAGTTGCAAACAAAAGGAAAAAGATAACATTCCTTATTTCAAGAATACCTCCTGCAAAATTCAGTTTCAGTTCAATACTGACATTTCAAACTTGTTACACTTTATCGTGGATTCTGACAGCCTTGATTCAAATAAAGAAAAAGCTAAAGAAGCGCTAAGGAAAATTAAACATAGAAACAAACTTATTCGTTTGGCGGACAATTCCCCTGGGGGCTGGGCCACAGTCAAAGAATATGAAACCCCAGAATTGGGCTCTGATAGCGATGACGAGCGTAAAATCAAAAGGGCTGAAGCCAAGGCTGTCAGAAAACTTAAAAAGGGTAATCCTACAAATGCTGATTCTCTTTCTTTTTTCCCTGATCGTATGGAGCGGAGGCCAGCACCAGCGGCAACCTTTGGATACCCGGGACGTTCTTCCGGTGCGGGCCCATCTTCCCCTCACGGCCCATGGCTACGGGCATGCGGGATCTTTTTCGGACCTACAGTCCCTATCAGGACCAGTATCAACCCCAGCAACCCTATTATAGAACGCTAGATAAAGTCATCTGCTTCGCATGTGGAAAGCGGGATCACTTCCGGCGCGAGTGCGAGTGGCTATCCAGATTTAACCAGTCAGCCAACCGTGATGTCAAGCCCACAGGAGCAAACTCAGCCACTTAATGATGAGTATTTATTCAATATTTGTAATCAAGATCATTGTTTTGAGTTTTAATCTGATTCTCCCATCAAAACATCTTTGGTTAAAGGCAGCCTTAAAAAACAATGTACACTATTGGAAGACTATTGGCACAAACCCTGATATAATAGATGTTATTGAAAACGGCTATAAAATTCCTTTCATTTCAATGCCGGAAACATCGTTTTCAAAAAATAATCAGTCAGCTCTTTGAAATATTGAATTTGTTAAAGAATCTATTGATGACATGTTGAAAAACGGTTTTATAGAACAAACAGATTTTCCACCTCATGTAGTCAGTCCTTTAAGTGTTTCTGTAAACAAATCGGGTAAGAAACGACTTATTTTAGATCTCAGAATAGTAAAAAAAATATATTTGGAAGGAAAAGATGACATTTGAAGATTGGAAAGTAGGAGTCGAATATTTTGAAAAAGACTCGTATTGTTACAAATTGGATTTGTCTAAAGGTTATTATCATATCGATATATTCCCAGAACATAAAACATTTCTGGGTTTCAGTTTAGAAGGAAAATACTTCTGCTACTCTGTGGTTGCTTTCGGTTTGTCGAGCGCTCCTTTTATTTTCAGTAAGGCATTGCGTGAAATGGTTAAGTTCTGGAGATTCAACGGTATCAAAATTGTTATATTTCTTGATAATGGGTGGGGGACCAACAAGAGTTGCGATTTAGCTACACGCGATGCAATATTTGTGAAAGATAGCCTCAATCAGGCAGGGCTTATTATAAATGATGAAAAGTCAGTCTGGTTACCGGTTCAAAATCTAGAGTGGATTGGCTTGTTGTGGAATAGCATTGACTACTCTATTAGCATTCCAGCACGTAGAATTGAAGATTTTAAAATGTTGCTTTTGGAATTTTTAAATTCTCTTCCTATTGTTTCTGAGTTTAGCGAAGTGCACCGGGAAAGTAATTTCTATGATGCCGGTTATTGGCAATATTGCACGGCTTATGACTAGATTTATGTACATTCAAATTTGTTCAAGGACTAGTTGGGATTTCCCATTCAGTTAAGAAATAGACTGTCCGTGTATTTCTGAGATTAGATTCTGGCTCGAACATGTAGACAATTTAAATTACAGAAAATTGGGTAAATGCACTGCTGTAGATACGCTAAAAGTGTATTCTGATGCTAGTAGTTTCGCATGTGGAGCGCATATTGTCAATATGCCAGGTTTTGTTTTTCACGACATGTGGTCAGAAGATGACAAAGATAAAAGTTCAACTTTCCGAGAAATGAAGGCTGTATTTTTGGCACTGAGAGCGTATGGACATTCTTTAGCAAATCATAAGGTGAAATGGTTCTCAGATTCTCAAGTTTGTGTTCATGTTATCAAGGTTGGCAGCCCCATTTTAGAGTTACAGGAATTAGCTCTGAATGTGTTTAGACTTTGTTTACAAAACAAGATTGATCTAGATATTCAATGGGTCCCTAGGGATTTGAACCAGATTGCTGATGATATCAGTAAATATAGGAATACTGATGAATGGGAGGTTACACCTCAGTTTTTCGGGTATATGAATAGGATATGGGGACCGTTTACAGTGGACAGATTTGCTAATTATAGTAATAGGAAAATACATAGATTCAATTCTAAGTTTCATGATTTTGAAACTGAGGCAGTCGATGCATTCACACAGAATTGGGCCAGTGAAAATAATTGGTTAGTCCCGCCTATTTATCTAGTAAATAGAGCTGTATTTCATTTAATTGCTTGTTCTGCACATGGAACTTTAGTTGTTCCTAAATGGCCTAGCGCAGCATTTTGGCCAACTTTGTTTGAAGCAAATTGCCAGAAGAGAGATTTTGTATTGGGGTTTTTGGAGTTTGATAAATGGCAATCAATATTTGATAGCAGGAGTGATAGCGTATTTAGTTCTAGACGTTTCTCTAGCAAAGTTCTAGCTATTCGTCTTTACTGGCCAGTATTTTAATGTATACTAGACTGCAGAAGTAAGAAGTAAATTGTGCTTAGTTGTGTTTTGTTTAGCTTGTGTGATGCACACGATTATGAATTATGGAGAGGAAATGTATAACTTTTCGAGGAAAAGTATATCAAAGATAGTAATGACTATACATGACTCAGCATTGAGTTGGAGTTGTTTACACTGGCTATGCTTAATATTGTAAGCGTTTAATGCTCATGAAGGAAGCGAAAAATATTTTAAATTTGTATTTGCTAATTGTAAAACAGCGTTTTCTGTATATATACCTTGATGTTTAAAAAGCACCGTTTATAAAGATCATGATCTTAATATTTATTTTGGCATAAAGGACGATGAAAAGTATAAGAAAGATAATCGTGAAAATACATGATATGAGTGTGTGTGGGTTGTTTCCCCTACGTTATCGGCATTAATTTCGTTTAATCGGCCTGTCGAGCCGGAGTGCCCATTTGTACCTGGTACAAATGAAGTCGTGTACTGTACACGAAGATTATAAGAAATATGTTTTGAATGGTATATGTGTATGTGAAAGGAAAAGTAAATAATTATACACAAAAAGGTGTTATTATGTTATTATATTATACATTTGACAGATGCATTCAAGGTTGGACATTGGAGGAATTTTCACAAAGAATGTCTGCCCGATGATCCCAAAACACATCATGATAATTTACAAACGCTGGTGAAACTGTCAAAATCAGATAACACTTACAAACAATACAATTGTTATTTTAAATCGTTTTGCCAGTGGTGCAAAAAATATGAATTTAAACCGCTTCCAGCTTTCGATTATCATGTTGCACTTTTTCTTTCATCCATGAAAGATTCTTCACCGTCAGCGTCAAAAGTGAACGCCATTACTTATAGTATTTCGTGGGCTCATAAAGTTTCAGGGTTTTCTGACCCTTGTAATACAAATCTAGTAAGTTTTACCAAAAATGGTCTGTTGCGAGATTCTGGCAGGCCGATTCAGCAAAAATCTGAAATTTCTAAAGAAGATTTGCTTAAACTTATTGCTCATTTCGGAAATACAACCAATATCTTGGATTTAAGATTCATTTGCTTGTGTTTAGTAAGTTTTGCAGTTTTTTAGAGATTTAGTGAGCTTTCACATATTAAAAGGTCTGATCTTAAGATTTTTTCTGATTGTGCAGAAATTTTTATTTCTTCTAGTAAAACAGATCAGTGCAAAGCTGGCGAAAAGGTGATCATTTCTAGAACAGGAAAATGTTCTTGTCCAGTTTCTTTCCTTGAGAAATTTCTGTTTGAAGCTGAAATTAATGATAAATCATGTGATTACTTTTTTGTAATATCAGATATTCTCGTAAATTGAATAAGCATATTCTTTGCCCGGAAAAACCTATTTCTTACAATAGAGCCAGGGAAATTTTGATAACAAATCTAAAAGCTGTCGGTATTGATAGTAAACAATATGGTTTACATTCGTTTCGTTCGGGTGGGGCCACAGCAGCGGTTGCAAATGGTGTATCAGAGAGATTGCTTAAAAAGCATGGACGTTGGAAGTCCGACAGTGCTAAGGACAGATATGTTAGAGATTCGGTACAAGTCAAAATGAGTGTATCGAAAAATCTAGGAATTTAGATTATTCATTTTTTCTTTGTATTTGACAAGTATTGAAATTATTTCATTTATTTTGAAATCATGTTAAGGATGGTTTGTTTACAAATATGACGAGAATGGTATTTAGTGTATTGTAAAACGAATAATGTTATACGAAGTATTCGTATGTTTATGTAAAAAGAATTCTTTTTCTTAGTCACTTGCGATGATCTGTAGATCTTTAGTTTAACTGGAGCAAATGTATAATTTGTTTTGTTTTGTTTTAAAAAACATACAGTAAAAGATTCCCCGTTCTTTTTCTTTCGCTTAAGTATCCCGTCTGTAGCACACTTACACATGTGTTCATTTTATTTTATTATCCTTAAGGTAAATAATAAATTATTTATGTTTGGCATGGAATATAATGAAATAGAAAACATAAATGTATTTATTATTGTTGCGGTATAGGATTATAAAAGTACTATTATGTATAGGTCTGGTTACTCGTGCGTAAATCAGGAGTTTTCCTCGTGCATTTACTGAACTGAATTGGTTATTCGACGCTCAGACGGGATAGAGTAAACATTGCAAAATTGTCAAATTTTCATTATCTATGAATGTATTCAGATACATATAATAATATATGTTAAACATTATTTCGAACCTTGTTTAAAATATATTTATATTTTCAGATTGGTATTTTACTGTTACCATGGCAATGCGAGTATTGTTGAGTCTGAGAGTGGGTGCAGCAGTGGTTCCGGACACTTTACGACTGCTTTTAGCAGCGTATTTTTCATTATGAAATATGTATAAGAACTGTGAAGCCAGTAGTAATAATTTACTGGAATTATTTTATCTTTGATTAAAGTATCCCGTCTGTAGCACATCTACACATGTGTTCATTTTATTTTATTATCCTTAAGGTAAATAATAAATTATTTATGTTTGGCATGGAATATAATGAAATAGAAAACATAATCATAAATAGACAAGTCGCGAAACTCGGTGTGTACTTTTACTTGAACGTGTAGCTGCACGTGCGTTGAGATTATTTTTTGACAAATTCCACATTGATATAATCCACTTTACCCGTAGTATCGTATATGTCATGCTAGCCAACACAATGCACACATGGCTGGATGATGCATCCGCATAAGAAGTGATTTGCAACCTCTCTATTTCCTTATGTGATCGTGAATTGACGTGTAAATAACCATGTACTTCATATTAACGTTATGTTCCAACAAATACATGGCCAAAGTTATACTTCATCCTCATGATGCCACCTTACCATTGTCAATTTCCATTTCTTATGTGTATTTGAACCTTTTATTCAAATGTTATTCTCCATTCATGGAATTATGCTGAACCGACAGACCGTAGTTCCTTAATGTCCAGTTCGGCATGAATTTAAAATTATTTTTAACAGACAAGTACCATTCACCTTCACAAAAAAGACGGATTTTTGGGACTACGAAAAAGACGGGAATGACCCGCCAATCGTGCGTACATATTTGGCGGGCACTTTGTTGCAGCCAGGACGGGTCGGAAAAGAATTCCGGGCCTTTATGAGGGAGCAGCTGTTTGTGGGGGTGGCCAGAGATTTGTGGATTGGTTGCACAGGGATTCTCTTGGGAGGTAAGCTGGACGACGGTGTTAAGCTTTGAGACAAACAAATTAGTGTTAGCAAATATGCCAGGAAAATATAGGTTGGAGGGAAAAATTTATTAAAAGTATTATATAGATAGAAAATATAGTTTTGATGTACATAATTATCACTTTTTTGATTGTCATCGTAGACGACGTTCACCCTCTCTTTTGTAATACGAAGTGAATTATTAATTAATAATTTAAAAATAGTAATCAAATGTCACACCTCTCTGATAGGTTACTTAGGCAATCGCAGCGCGGTAACTGTGTCATATAATGTCGGCTACATTCATCTTACAGGCAAAACCACGGAAGGTTCCTTAGAGAGCACACCCCTACATCCGGGCTATCGGTCGACAGTGACGTCATTATCATGCGGAATTGCCCTGGCCGACGCCGAAAGCGGGGCCCCTCTCTTGAATCAGACGACCGGTAACAACGAGCTTATCGAATACTTCCAGACGTTTGCAAAAGGAATAAGAAATTAAGACTTATTTACTCAACACAGTTTGCCCTTTTACCGGCCTTGTCCCCGTTATATGTATGACTGCGAGGTCGCGACCTATTGTCGCTATAGTCGAAGATATTTCTAATGTCAATGTGTGCCATTTTTTATAGTAGATGTTACGCTTCGTGCACGAGAAGTGTTTGCATAAGATTCAGATTACCTTCAATGATACTTTATACCTGTCGTTACACTCAAATTTGTTGCTAATGAAAAAAAAAGTAATGGAACATTTATATCGTAGAAGTGACTCTGCGTGAAGCAAACGCGTATACGAATGACATAAAAGATCAATTTATACTAGTGGTGTTGCAAATGCGACACAATCATACACATATATCACACAAATAAATATCTCACCGGCAAATATCACACACATAAATCACTCGCATAAATCACTCGCACAAATCACTCGCACAAATCACACGCATTAATTACACGCTGAAACCACTCGCAGAAATCACATGCAGAAATCACACGCAGAAATCACACGCAGAAATAGAACACACAAATCACACGCATGAATCACACATTATTTATACGCATTAATGACATGAATAAATACTATGCCTCAATAGCATACACAAATAACACGCATAAGTTACACACAAAAATCACACGCATAAGTTACACACACAACTCACACGTATAAATCACACACATAAATTACACGCATAAATCACACACATAAATTACACGCATAAATAACACACATAAATTGCACACAGAAATAACACGCATAAATGAGACGCATTAATAACACACATGCATCATTCGCATAAATCACACGCATTAATAATACGCATAAATAACGCACATACATCACTCGCATAAATCACTCGCATAAATATCACGCATAAATAACGCACATACATCACTCGCATAAATCACACGCATAAATAACGCACATACATCACTCGAATAAATAACACGCATAAATAACACACATACATCACTCGCATAAACCACACGCATTAATAACACTCATAAATAACGCACATACATCACTCGCATAATTCACTCGCAAAAATAACACGCATAAATAACGCACATACTTCACTCGCATAAATCACAGGCATTAATAACACGCATAAATAACGCACATACATCACTCGCATAAATCACTCGCATAAATAACACGCATAAATTACGCACATACATCACTCGCATAAATCACACGCATAAAACACGCACATACATCACTCGCATAATCACTCGCATAAATACCACGCATAAATAACGCACATACATAACTCGCATAAATCACTCGCATAAATAACACGCATTAATAACGCACATACATCACTCGCATAAATCACACGCATGAAACGCTTCCCTCTTCGTATCGTACATTTGAAATTTGTATAATACACACATACACATATATGAATTACGTATTGCACAAAAAGTATCAGTACTACTAGTGCTTGCAACCTCCCTAGAGTAATTATTACCATCACACTAAAAGTACCCCCTTTATTAAAATGTTATTAAACAGCATCAACAGACAAGTCTTACTTATCATCCACGTGCCTTATTTTGCAGTTTTGGGAGCGGCATGTACTTGAACGAGCCGTGGAAAGATAACCCTTACTGGAAAGAGGACTTCTGGGGAACCGAGAATTACGAGCGTCTATTGCTGATCAAGCGTCGTTACGACCAAGACAATTTATTCACGTGTCATCACTGTGTCGGTTCTGACGTGATGGATAAAACGAATCCCGGACCGGCACCGCCCGTGGGACACGCGTTCACGTGCCTGGCGTCGTGGAGTTTAGTTATCGTAACATATCTGGTGTTTTATTTCCTATTTTGAACATAGCGTGACAATGACTTGTAATTCATATCGTGCCTTTTAAACGTCTTGTATGCAAGTTCTGTATACTAATATCTGCTATGATTTATCTCCTACCAGAAGCTTATGTACTTACATGTTCACTACCCTCGTTATTAACATTCAAAACAACGTTGCTTTGTCGAAGCTTGTCGGAGGTCATGGCGGATAGCAACATCGGCTTATACGCCTGGTCGTATCTGGACGCCGATTAGTCAATTGGTGATCGAGTGGTTGTTTTGATTGACAGGTCATGTCATGTTAATTATGGCGCTGTGGGATATGAATGCGTCAATTATTAAAACGTACCATTTGCATGCAAGGTAAACATAAAACGCTAATATAAATAAGCTGATATTCCGTTCCATTTAATTGAATATTCAAAATATTTAAATGTATGTTCCGATGCGTCCACCGTTTTCATCAAATTGTATATCAGTTTGACTGTACACTGACTATATAATTAATCGAAGCGGTGGTCTATACGTTCTAAAACTGAGGTCTTATTCTCAATATATCTATTATATATATGCAGTGTATCTGCTTCATTTTTTTAAAACATCGTTTGTATCTGTATAACTGAAATATATGAGAATCATGACATATCACTTACTAATAAATATGTTGTGTATGTTAATTTTCTTATCTTAAACACCAAGTCAGTTTGTTTCTGTATTAAGCCCACTATTTTCATCATAGTGTATGATATATCAGTTTAAAAGTACATTGAATATATGATTAATCGATTCGGTGGTATATGAAGGATTTATTCTTATTTTTCGACCGCGATTTTGAAAATCCATGAAGCGCGCTAGGGCTTCCCGTAAAATATGCGGCTGTTTATTTTTGTAATCCGATTTCACCTTTTGCAGAACTCCCTGGGTTAAGTCCTATCATATCATATCATATTTTTGGCGCTTTAAAAATAATACATGATACCTTAACACGATAGGATTTTGTACAACATCACCAATTGTCTGAAGCAATAACTGATACATAACTTTGCATCAGAAAGGTGAGTGTGTGTCGACATATTCCTGTCGTAGTAATTACGAATATAACGGAGTAGGGCGCTCAATTTCGAGAAATAAAATAAGTGCATTTTAAAAGCAAAATATATTTTTATTTCTCCATGATGTGCACGGAATGTTTATTAATTAACCCTTAATTCGCTGCCTCTTTTGTTGCTGCGATTGGTGTGATTAGGTCCCGAAAGTCAAACAGTGGTCTTGAAAAAGACAAATTGAACGAGTACAGTCAAGAAATATTTAAATGTTTGGGATCTAATGACACAATTCACTACAACAACAAAAATGATTTCAGGGTTTAAATAATAAGTTTTCCGTGCAAAGCATTTTTGTTAAGATGATTGAAGAATTTTACACATTTTTCTTCACGAATTTGAACGTATCTGCTCAATTATAGCCGTGAACACAACGGCTTGATTCTCCATCGTGATATATTACACTTATCGTGTGCGAACAATGACCGCTTAACTTATCAACAAATAATAAACAGAGATTGATGACAAAAGATAAAAAAGTAATTAAATCAAAACCATGAAATCAAGCGGTGAAATACCAGAACTTGACATGTGCTAATCCGACACTGTCTAGTAAAACTGACCTGTAAAAGAGGCGTTTGGACATTTCGGATGAATATGTTTATCGTATAGAATCCCCCCCACACACACATGGATACATAAAATATGGGGCGTGTCGTTTTTTTCTCATGGAAGGCCAGCATCTCCCGGTTACATGGCAAACAATTTCCTTTGGCAACACTTAAATATCGTGAATATAACCATGTAGGTAGTAATTTAATTTCTTTTCTAACAACACTTTTCAAGATAATTTATCTTCATCTAATAAATAGTTAACATATATATTGTCCGGAATCTTAGCGAGAGAATCAGATGCTGTTGCTTTCTTTGTGTGCGAGACCCGCCATTTTTTATGACAGTTTGGGTTAAATGGTAACAATTTCTAAGGTATCTTCTTTGTATTGCTTTGCAAAAACTGAATTTTAAAGTTTTCTTTGAATAAATCAATATATATGTCTGTAAAACACAAAAACAAACTTTTACATATTTTACAGCATGATCCCTCAAATGAATTGAAATCAAGTGGTATATCTTAAGCCATTAAATCGACTTCCCACATCAAAGAAACCCTTAACCATCATTGGCGAATCATCAGGAACTTACTATTGAAGGGCGGGCTCATACTCCAGCGTGGCATCAATACAGACAGCATTTGTTTTACCTCAAACGACGATAACAAAACGACACTTTAAAGTACTGAAACTGACTGTTTGATGTCGTTGTTAGGGCGACACTACGTGCCTGTTTATTCGATGCAAAATTGCAAAGATAAAGTATTTAACATTTTTTTTTTTACTAAAATGGATTCGGGTCTGATTTATAATAAATAATGCAACATCAAAACGTTAAATGTTAATGTTCTTTACGTAGAATTTTCATAGTATATCTACACATATACTCCTTGCATATGATATACCAAAATAGTATGGGTTCACCAGACATCAAATATGCACATTATACGGGTATCGATTGCCTAAAATATCAATTGTTATAGCTTATTATCGAACGGTTTAATGCAACGAAGAAAGTACGTAAAACGACTTATCAGAGCTTACGTAACACTAATTGCGCAAAAGTTGCACTTCGGCCTCGATTGCGAATCGCTATTCGTATGTGTAGGTTAACTGACATTCACTGAACTCTTTGATTTTGGTTGTGTGCATTTCCTTACGGATTTTAAAATGCTGCGTAGATCACAAATTTTACATGTGCATCACATATATGGATGACGTAGTACTCAAAAAGTAGTCCACACGATATCTGAGTGTTCAGAATTTTAAGAATATAAATTTGAAAAATATACCAAGTTAAAATAAATGCGCTCGAACTTTGAGTGAGTGTATTGTAAGAGCGTGCTTTATATTAGTTTTCTGTTATAACTGTTCTGGATGCATTTTCTGTGATTTATACTATGTATTCCATTGGATTTCCTTTAATAAAATTTGAATTAAGTTATTCAATACTTTAATCAAAATATTACGCACGGTACATATTATATGAAACGACTTTGTAAGCAATTCCGTTGTTTTATCAATATGGCGTTTACTTTTACTTTTATTTTCCTTTGCATCAGATTGGCCTTACGAACCGATATTTGTGTTTTCCTCCATATGAGCTCTGACCATAGGAGAGATGGACTCGAATCTGTTCATGAACGAGTTGGGGTTCCAGCTGGAGAGATCAAGGGCCTTGGGTGGAGTCGGACAACCGTTCCTTTAGCTGGTCGTACAGCTTGGTCAGAGGATCTGTAAATAAAAGAAGTAAAGAATTGATTGATGATTGAATCCCCCGTACTTCGGCATAGTGATTAGAGAACATTGAATTCTGTTTTAGCAGGTGACAGCGATCGCTGACTGTGTTGCACCTGACGTTTACAATATATCACATATAGTTGACCGTGCTGCACCTATAGTTGAGCGTGTTGCACTTAAAGTTGACCGTGTTGCACCTGAAGTTGACCGTGCTGCAAATATAGTTCATCGTGCTGCAACTATAGTTCACCGTGCTGCACCTATAGTTCACAGTGCTGCACCTATAGTTCACAGTGCTGCACTTAAAGTTGATCGTGCTGCACCTATAGTTCACAGTGCTGCACTTAAAGTTGATCGTGCTGCACCTATAGCTCACCGTGCTGCACCTATAGCTCACCGTGCTGCACCTATAGTTCACCGTGCTGCACCTATAGCTCACCGTGCTGCACCTATAGCTCACAGTGCTGCACTTAAAGTTGACCGTGCTGCACCTATAGTTCACAGTGCTGCACTTAAAGTTGATCGTGCTGCACCTATAGCTCACCGTGCTGCACCTATAGCTCACCGTGCTGCACCTATAGTTCACCGTGCTGCACCTATAGCTCACCGTGCTGCACTTAAAGTTGATCGTGCTGCACCTATAGCTCACCGTGCTGCACCTATACTTGACCATGCTGCACCTATACTTGATCATGCTGCACCTATTGTTGCACCTATAGATGACGTATTGTACCTATAGATGACGTATTGTACCTATATATGACGGTGTTGCACCTATAGTTGACGGTGTTGCACCTATAGATGATGATGTTGCACCCATTGTACGTTATGTTGTACCTATAGATGACAGTGTTGTACCTTTCGTTGATGGTGTTGCACCTGCAATGTTTAGACCAGTTTTGTTACGACATGAGTTGAATTACCCCTTACATACAACTTGTAGGCCTCCGACGACCACGTTCAGGCTACTTTAATATGTTCTACACCTACAACCCGCGTTATGTTATAACTACCGCGACCTCAACCCGAGTTAATTGATAGCTACGGCACCGACAGCCCGAGTAATGTAATAGTCACTGAGAATACAACCGGAGTTTTTTAAAAAGCTACGTCACCAACAACCCGCTTTAAGTTATAGCTACGGCACCCACAACCCGGGTTATGTAATAACAGCGGCACTCACAAACTTAGGTATGTAGTACTTACTGCCCCCACAACCAGAGTTATCTAATAGTAACTTTATCCAAAACCAAAGTTATTGAGATAACACACGAGCGCTTAAGCCGTCTAAGTAATAGTAACTTCAACATCAATCCGAGTTCTTAAGATTTTACACCAGCTTTTAAGCCGTCTAAGTAATAGTAACTTCATCATCAATCCGAGTTCTTAAGATTTTACACCAGCGCTTAAGCCGTCTAAGTAATAGTAACTTCAACATCAATCCGAGTTCTTAAGATTTTACACCAGCGCTAAAGCCGTCTAAGTAATAGTCACTTCAACATCAATCCGAGTTCTTAAGATTTTACACCAGCGCTTAAGCCGTCTAAGTAATAGTCACTTCAACATTAATCCGAGTTCTTAAGATTTTACACCAGCTTTTAAGCGTCTAAGTAATAGTAACTTCAACATCAATCCGAGTTCTTAAGATTTTACACCAGCGCTTAAGCCGTCTAAGTAATAGTAACTTCATCATCAATCCGAGTTCTTAAGATTTTACACCAGCGCTTAAGTCGTCTAAGTAATAGTAACTTCAACATCAATCCGAGTTCTTAAGATTTTACACCAGCGCTAAAGCCGTCTAAGTAATAGTCACTTCAACATCAATCCGAGTTCTTAAGATTTTACACCAGCGCTAAAGCCGTCTAAGTAATAGTAACTTCAACATCAATCCGAGTTCTTAAGATTTTACACCAGCGCTAAAGCCGTCTAAATAATAGTAACTTCAACATCAATCCGAGTTCTTAAGATTTTACACCAGCTTTTAAGCCGTCTAAGTAATAGTAACTTCATCATCAATCCGAGTTCTTAAGATTTTACACCAGCGCTTAAGCCGTCTAAGTAATAGTAATTTCAACATCAATCCGAGTTTTTAAGATTTTACACCAGCTTTTAAGCCGTCTAAGTAATAGTAACTTCAACATCAATCCGAGTTCTTAAGATTTTACACCAGCGCTTAAGCCGTCTAAGTAATAGTCACTTCAACATCAATCCGAGTTCTTAAGATTTTACACCAGCTTTTAAGCCGTCTAAGTAATAGTAACTTCATCATCAATCCGAGTTCTTAAGATTTTACACCAGCTTTTAAGCCGTCTAAGTAATAGTAACTTCAACATCAATCCAAGTTCTTAAGATTTTACACCAGCATTTAAGCCGTCTAAGTAATAGTAACTTCAACATCAATCCGAGTTCTTAAGATTTTACACCAGCTTTTAAGCCGTCTAAGTAATAGTAACTTCAACATCAATCCGAGTTCTTAAGATTTTACACCAGCGCTTAAGCCGTCTAAGTAATAGTAACTTCATCATCAATCCGAGTTCTTAAGATTTTACACCAGCGCTTAAGCCGTCTAAGTAATAGTAACTTCAACGTCAATCCGAGTTCTTAAAATTTTACACCAGCTTTTAAGCCGTCTAAGTAATAGTAACTTCAACATCAATCCGAGTTCTTAAGATTTTACACCAGCGCTTAAGCCGTCTAAGTAATAGAAACTTCAACGTCAATCCGAGTTCTTAAGATTTTACACCAGCGCTTAAGCCGTCTAAATAATAGTAACTTCAACATCAATCCGAGTTCTTAAGATTTTACACCAGCGCTTAAGCCGTCTAAGTAATAGTAACTTCAACGTCAATCCGAGTTCTTAAGATTTTACACCAGCGCTTAAGCCGTCTAAGTAATAGTAACTTCAACATCAATCCGAGTTCTTAAGATTTTACACCAGCGCTTAAGCCGTCTAAGTAATAGTAACTTCATCATCAATCCGAGTTCTTAAGATTTTACACCAGCGCTTAAGCCGTCTAAGTAATAGTAACTTAAACATCAATCCGAGTTCTTAAGATTTTACACCAGCGCTAAAGCCGTCTTAGTAATAGTCACTTCAACATCAATCCGAGTTCTTAAGATTTTACACCAGCGCTTAAGCCGTCTAAGTAATAGTAACTTCAACATCAATCCGAGTTCTTAAGATTTTACACCAGCGCTTAAGCCGTCTAAGTAATAGAAACTTCAACGTCAATCCGAGTTCTTAAAATTTATCGTAGCGCTTAAGCCGTCTAAATAATAGTAACTTAAACATCAATCCGAGTTCTTAAGATTTTACACCAGCGCTTAAGCCGTCTAAGTAATAGTAACTTCAACATCAATCCGAGTTCTTAAGATTTTACACCAGCGCTTAAGCCGTCTAAATAATAGTAACTTCAACATCAATCCGAGTTCTTAAGATTTTACACCAGCGCTTAAGCCGTCTAAGTAATAGTAACTTCAACGTCAATCCGAGTTCTTAAGATTTTACACCAGCGCTAAAGCCGTCTAAGTAATAGTAACTTCAACATCAATCCGAGTTCTTAAGATTTTACACCAGCTTTTAAGCCGTCTAAGTAATAGTAACTTCATCATCAATCCGAGTTCTTAAGATTTTACACCAGCGCTTAAGCCGTCTAAGTAATAGTAACTTAAACATCAATCCGAGTTCTTAAGATTTTACACCAGCGCTAAAGCCGTCTAAGTAATAGTCACTTCAACATCAATCCGAGTTCTTAAGATTTTACACCAGCTTTTAAGCCGTCTAAGTAATAGTAACTTCATCATCAATCCGAGTTCTTAAGATTTTACACCAGCGCTTAAGCCGTCTAAGTAATAGTAACTTCAACGTCAATCCGAGTTCTTAAGATTTTACACCAGCGCTAAAGCCGTCTAAGTAATAGTAACTTCATCATCAATCCGAGTTCTTAAGATTTTACACCAGCTTTTAACCCGTCTAAGTAATAGTAACTTCATCATCAATCCGAGTTTTTAAGATTTTACACCAGCGCTAAAGCCGTCTTAGTAATAGTAACTTCAACATCAATCCGAGTTCTTAAGATTTTACACCAGCTTTTAAGCCGTCTAAATAATAGTAACTTCATCATCAATCCGAGTTCTTAAGATTTTACACCAGCGCTTAAGCCGTCTAAGTAATAGTAACTTCATCATCAATCCGAGTTCTTAAGATTTTACACCAGCTTTTAAGCCGTCTAAGTAATAGTAACTTCATCATCAATCCGAGTTCTTAAGATTTTACACCAGCGCTTAAGCCGTCTAAATAATAGTAACTTCAACATCAATCCGAGTTCTTAAGATTTTACACCAGCGCTTAAGCCGTCTAAGTAATAGTAACTTCAACGTCAATCCGAGTTCTTAAGATTTTACACCAGCGCTAAAGCCGTCTAAGTAATAGTAACTTCAACATCAATCCGAGTTCTTAAGATTTTACACCAGCTTTTAAGCCGTCTAAGTAATAGTAACTTCATCATCAATCCGAGTTCTTAAGATTTTACACCAGCGCTTAAGCCGTCTAAGTAATAGTAACTTAAACATCAATCCGAGTTCTTAAGATTTTACACCAGCGCTAAAGCCGTCTAAGTAATAGTCACTTCAACATCAATCCGAGTTCTTAAGATTTTACACCAGCTTTTAAGCCGTCTAAGTAATAGTAACTTCATCATCAATCCGAGTTCTTAAGATTTTACACCAGCGCTTAAGCCGTCTAAGTAATAGTAACTTCAACGTCAATCCGAGTTCTTAAGATTTTACACCAGCGCTAAAGCCGTCTAAGTAATAGTAACTTCATCATCAATCCGAGTTCTTAAGATTTTACACCAGCTTTTAACCCGTCTAAGTAATAGTAACTTCATCATCAATCCGAGTTTTTAAGATTTTACACCAGCGCTTAAGCCGTCTAAGTAATAGTAACTTCAACATCAATCCGAGTTTTTAAGATTTTACACCAGCGCTTAAGCCGTCTAAGTAATAGTAACTTCATCATCAATCCGAGTTATTAAGATTTTACACCAGCGCTTTAGTCATCTTTGTAATAGTTACTGAATGCAAAACCCGAGTTATTGATGGGAGGAGGTAAACGAGGGAAGATTGGATAGGCAAAAAAAGCAAGAAAAGCAAGGACAGAAAAAGGAAGACAGGTGGGGAAGAAGAAGAGAGAAAGGAGAGAGAACAAACGAGAGCGAGGATATAAGGCGGAGACGAGAGAAGTAGGATGGCGAGAGGGGGGGGGGGGTAAAGGAGTTTTTTAGCGAGAGTTTGGAAATAAGGAGAAAACAGAAACATATGGGGAAGTGTAGATGGATGATGCGGAGAAAAACAGAAAAAAAGAGGTGAGTGATTAAAGGGATGGAGAGGGGATGGGTGGGGGGGGGGGTTGTGAATTTAGTATCTTTCAATCTCTACATATGAGATCATATATCTTTGGTCTTGGGTAAAATTACTTTTACATAGTCTTTTCTATGTATTGGCATTAGTTCGGACTTTGGGGGCAATATGCCACAATATGACCCAAGATTATTTGAAAAATCGAAATTCGTCTGATTGCTAAGAGAAGAATTTCATTTGGAGTTTCGACACTCACTCAAGCAGATTTTGATGTCTGCCTTGGGCGGCAGTGTTGATTGCTAGTCTTAATGCATGCCTAGATTGATGGAATTATGTACTAAACAATTCATGACTTTTCTTGGGCAGCCGAACTCATTGCCAGATTAATGAACTTAACAACACCAACTTTTATTATTTATACATTTCTTGTAAAGCCAAGGTGATTGCTACAATAATGTTATTTTTTAACACCGACATTTAACTTTTTTGATGCATGCTTTGGCCAGGCAAGACGATTGCAAAATTTGTAATTTACCACACCGACCATTATCATTTTGTATGCATATACAGCACCAACGTTACCTTTGACTTTTTGTATCATGCACTGGGCAGTCAAGCTTATTGTTTGAAAAAAGTATTTTACCGACCTTTGACTTCTTGATGCAAGCCTTGACCAGCAAAGCTGTTTGCCATACTAAGTGCTTTACAACACCGACCTTTGCCTTATTTATGCAAGACTTGACCAGCAAAAATGTTTGCCAGAAGTATTTTCTTTACAATAACTACCTTTGACTTCTTTGTGCATGCTTTGGGCAGCCAAGCTGATAACAAGAGTAAAAACTTTACAACACCGACCTATGACTTATGCATACTATGGGTAGCCGAACTGTTTGACATAATTATGATCAGAATGAGTGTAAGCATGCCCAGGTGAATAGAGGCTCATGTTTGCTTGTTTTAAACGGAATACACCCTCGAACCGATCCTAATACTTACAGACGGTATTCACTTATGTAATGGATAAGATTGAATACGTTTTAATCCCCGCAGCCGAACCGAAGGTTCGGAAGAGGAATATTGTTTGCGTGATTTCCGCCCTTCCGGCAAACCAAACGTTTCGGGCGGGGATACTGTTTTTCGCGTTGTCAGCCCGTCCGTCATTCCAACCTTCATTCATTTCGTCCGTCAATCTGTCCGTCACATCCAGAACCATATCGTTCTAAGGCATTAGTTAGAATTATGTACCTTACATTAACGAACATTAACGTCCATATGTATGCCTTAGGCAGCAATACAAATAGCCAGAAGTATGTACTTTACAACACCGACCCTTAACGTCTTGACGAATGGAAACAGTACCAGGTAATTGAGGCTTACACTTGTTTTTGCTTGTTAAACGCCGTCAAAATAAACCCAGCATTTAAAGACGGTACTCACCAATGTAATGGTTACTAAATACTTTAAAAACATAAACACAAGAGGATGTCATGTCAGTTAGATATTTGCAGAGACAGTTGGAAATTTTGTAGAAAATCGTGAACTCCTTACATGCATACCAAAAGCTTAAATATGCTTTGATCCTCATCTGTAAGCGACTAGCTGAATATAAAAAATGGGCAATTTAAGCAACGAAAGGAGTTAAGGGTATACTTTATCAAGCGCTTATGCTTCAAATCCATCGAAACCTTATATTCTTATCTTTTTTCTTAAAGTTGTTTGTTTGATCTAAATAGTGTTTGCTATGGACAATAATTCACCAGTTGGTTTGTTCGAATTTTCACTATGTTGGTGTCGTTTGAAATGAACCCTGATTTATGATTTTCAATCGACAGTTTAAAAACATATTTGCTAAGTTTTATAACAATTAATATAAATGAATTAATCCTGGCTATCATTATCCAATTAATATATATAGGAAATCACTACAACACGTTATGTTCTTTAAAAGCGTTTATATACGAGTATACATGTATTTATATATGGAATTCAAAAATATCTATATTGGTTTGTTATGCCACTCAAATGTGTACTGACAAACAAATTAACAACATAAGTTCCAAGAAATATGAAAATACAAAGCTATATAAAGAAAATATACCGGCAAAAATATAACACATTACATTAATAGCATGCAAAAGCTTAAGCAAAAAACAACATTAATAAAAAACGATGTTATATTATGAAAGTACAAAGCACAAATAACACGATCAGTACAACTTCTAAAACTCCTGTCATTCCCTCATCCTATGAGAAATATGGGACAGAGAATTAATAATGCAATGCAATTTACAGGGACAAGCTCAGGAGTCCAACATTCAAAAATAAGCCCTGCACAAGGCAATGGCCAGTCATTAATTAACAACAGGAACAAAACTCAACCACTTCCGAACACAACCTAGCAAATCTAACCAATTGCAACAAGAATTCACTATAGGATGTGGCCTCGGAATATCGCCGTCCAAAGAAGGATAATTTACAATTTAAAAAATAAAATCAACCCTCTTTTTCCCAAGTTTGATGGTCAATTTGCCATCTGTAAGTTCAAGTTGAAGATTTAAAAACTAAGTGTCTTGGTCAGACGTGTTTGATTTACTAAGTCTTATTTCTGAAGGGTATATCTTTTTGATATTTCCGTAAATGAGGGATTATCCAAACTTCAAATGTCAACACTGTACCCAAAGTATTGTCAGATATCTCAGAGAGCACACGAACTCCAGACTAAGAGATATTGAGCATATCACGCTCGTTACAATATAAAAAGGTCTGCAAGGTGCATACTTAGCATCCATAGGAATGCATAGTGTTTGCCGATTAAACTCGTGTCAAAAGTTACAGATACAGAGGAGACTGGACTGGCGTATTTAACGCAGGTACTTTGACTAGGACAATGTGATAGTTTCTTACGGATGTATGCCAATGGCATGATATTTAGACCAAGGATTTGACATGAGAAAAACGGGAAACAGGAGGTGTTGAATTACAAGGAAAAGTTGGGCTATGATTTGATAGAATATTTTATAGGGAACATACAGAGGAGGAGTTACCAAATACTAAGAAATACATATTTGTGAATATTTGAACTTTCAACTTTGATAAATATTAAGTTTATGAGTTGTTTTATTATTGAACATAAACATAATTTTGTCAATAAGTTGAGCAAGCTAAAATACGGACGCGCTACACTGAGATGAAAATACGGGAATAGTGTAACAAGAGACGTGCACCATAGGATCGATGTAACAAGGGACGTGCACCATAGGAACGATGCAACAAGAGACGTGTACCATATGAACGATGTTACAAGGGACGTGTACCATAGGAACGATGCAACAAGGGACGTGCACCATAGGAACGATGTAACAAGGGACGTGCACCATACGAACGATGTAACAACGGACATGCACGATAGGATCGATGAAACAAGGGACGTGCACCATGGGAACGATGAAACAAGGAATGTCCAACAAATGATCGATGTAACAAAGAACAGTTTGAATTTAAGTTGTCAAAGTTGTCAATATGCAAGCATTTTGTATTTATGAAGTCTAGAACATGGTGTAAGAATCTCAATCTTTCAGCTGCCCTGATCAAAATCAATCACGTTGCATCGAACCGGTTTGATGTGGATCAGAGACAAACCTCTACATAATCCAGGCTACTGAATATACCATTTATGCAGGAAAGCGTATTTGGAGTCAAGTGGAAACTGGGTACAAGTGACTTCCCCGCCTGAAAACTCCAGGATGTGAACGAGCCTGAGTTAAAATACAAGATAAACAATTGGGTTATAACATTCATTGGGTTAATGTTGGATTTGGGTAAATTATGTTAGAAACCTTCATTCTAAAAGTAGTTTTAAAAGTTTACTCTTACAATGAAACGCCTTATCAATATGACGTGATTAAATAATGTAAGGTATATTATATTGGCTGGTCTGTTTCAATGTAGTATATACAAATACCTTTAACAACAATTATGTTATGTTATACAAACCTTGGATTATCTATCGTCACATTAGATTTGATGTAGGTAAGGAGTTGGTCAAGGAAGTTGAAGCAAACATTGGGCTTCCATGGATCAGGGATGTCCTGAAATACAACTCATATTATAACGTACTTTTTAAAGTTATTAAAACGCCTATCAGTCTTTAATAAGTCTTACACGTTATCGTTAAGGATGCACTGTAACTCAAAACATTATTAAACACATTTTCACAATTGTTTTAATAGACCAAAAAGTATGAATAAATCTCGAAAACAATACATCTTATGGAGGATACCGAGTTTAATTTGAAACAAGTATGCAGATAGCCCGGTATTGCTACCTTATGAGACCATAGTAGATCGTAGTAATTCGTTTAGCATTTACCAATCATTTAATATTTTTGCGTTTTAAGCTTTTAAATACACGGTTATAATATTGTCAATAGTAATTGATATTTTCCATATGCATTATTTAGTAAGTATTTGAGGGTGTAATACTCTAAATTTATGTTTGTTTTACAAGTGTATGTATTGATTTTGAATAAGAGTGTCACTTTAAGGATTTCATCTATACAACTTGATGTCATAAATTGGTATGCCTGCCATTAAATGCACGAGGATCAAGGCCTTACAACCCCGCCGTCTCAAGTGGCCTACGACATAGCTAGGATAATGCAAATGAAAGACTACCAGACCCAAGTTTTATGATAAGAACATCAATTATCTATTTTAATGTGGATAGGAGACGTTTTTTACACAATGAATAAAAATAAAAAGTTTGTCGTGGAATGAACCTTACATCATATTTTAATTTCGGCTGATTTTCGACAATTTCAAATCGCATGCTTTATTTTAGAGAATGCATCCTTGTTATGACATATTTTTATCAGTATATAAAATGATTTTATGCATTTCAAAACGTACCATTAATTTCATAAGTTGAGCACTACCTTTAAACAATTGTGATCGTGTTGTAAAACTTCATCTCACAAAATGTGTAAAGCCACATTGGATATTGGGCCTATCTTGAACACACTTTCTGTCTATATGGATAGCATTTTGAGCGTATAGTTGTTGTCAGTATAAATGACTTTCAAATATCATTTCAGCCCATACAATAACTAATATTATTGTGCAAACAATCGGTCGAATTGCTTCGCTTTGCCTTTTGATGGCATCAGAACACGTAGCATCGAACACTTCATACCAAGGGTATGGCGTGAAAATATTTCATCGTTGCTTTTTCCTCAAATTAATAGAATCCTCGAATGTTATTTCATCATTCCCTATCCGCTTTGTTTATTAACACGTCGGAACTCGCTCGGGTAATTCAAAGGACGATCACATCTAATATTATGGATGTTTATGATTCGATCGATAAACGTCAAACAAACTATTTATTTATTTTAGCCTTATCGCGAATACAATTTCAACAATATGCCCGTATATTTTCATGAAATGTATTCATGTTTTGTTCTGCAAAGTCAAAATGCCATTCATGGCCAGTTATGTTTAAATTATAAACAAAAGACTGTCTAGAGGTTCCTTTGTGCGGTGATATATGTGTAATTGAGCTGCATTTCATGGGCTAATACAAAATAGTTGTAACTCAGTACGCAAATAGAAGGCCGTAAAACAGTCAAGTGCTAAACCTTAAACGTACTTTACCAAATACACATTGTGTATATGTATAATAAATCACCATTCCACAAGAACAGTTATTTCATAAACAGAATTTCCGAATATTCAACATCGTACTTACAATTCTACCAAGGATTAAGTAAAACAACATTAAAATTACATGTACCAAGGGTCATTGAGATTATAACTTTCAGTCGGTTTTCAAGGTTCGAGTATTAAAAGAACATAATGCATTTTTCAATGAGTTAAATTAGAGCTCTATTTTAAACGTTTATTAACGTTATTAAAAATGGAAGAATTTTAGGTTTCATTTTGCAACTTCTGATGAAATGTGACAGTTGATTTGCAATAACTAAAATGACTAAATTTCAACAAAGTTTAAAAAATCAGTCATTTTAACATCAACTTTAAATGAGTCCCTTTAAACAAAACCATTAAACTATATCTTACTTAATATAGTACAAACACATTAGTTATGCTCACAAGGCTCGCACCTATTTCGTATGGCATTATCAGCAATATTTGTTGAATATATTTTTAAACGCATTAGTTATTTATTTAAATAAACAAAAGGCCTTACTCCTGCCATCGTTGGTAATTGTTGAGTTTTGTATGTTTGTAGTTTGGTAACAGTTCCAGCATCGTCACGGAGCCCACAAACAATTTCGGGAACACCCGCAAGAACACTCTGTGTCCACCACTTCAGAAGCTTGAATCTGTATATGATACAATGGGAGCTACAGAGACGGACTCATCAGAACACTCCGTGTTGACCAATTTCGGAGCTTGGACATGTAAATGATACAATGGAAACTACAGAGACGGGCTTACAAGAACACACTGTGTTCACAACTTCAGGAGCTTGTACCTCTAAATAATACAATGGAAATTATAGAAACGGATCCACAAGAGCACACTGTGTCTACCATTTCAAGAGCTTGTACCTGTTAATAATACAATGGAAACTGCAGAGGCGGACTCATTGGAACACCCTTCGTCAAACATATCAGAAGCTTGGACCTGTATATGATACAATGGAAGTTACAGAGTCGGACTCAATGGAAGACTCTGTGTATACCACTTTAGGAGCTTGAACCTATAAATAATGCAATGGAAACTACAGAGGCGGACTCATAGGAACAGTCTGTGTCCACCACATTAGGAGCTTGAACCTGTAAATAATGCAATGGAAACTACAGAGGCGGACTCACAGAAACACTCTGTGTTTACCACTTCAGGAGCTTGTAACTGAAATAATGGGCACTTACTATGAATGTGAAAATGACCAGTCCCCAATTGTGAATCAAACAATCATGTTACAAATCCTAAAATAATACTTTGTAACAAAATTTTACCACAGGGTTGCATTATCCAATGGATTTACTAAAAAGCTACACCAAATGATCACGACATCTTGCATTAACTGCTTTGAAAACTGATCAAATATTGACATCCGCATATCGCTTAAGGAGGTGCTAGCGGCATTGATGATGTCTTCAATGAATCTTTTCAATAAACCATGATTAATATTGTCGGAAAAATAGGGTAGTTTGATGTTAGACTTGTATTTAAATACATGTGCAGAAAGACATACAAAGCATCAGACAAATTTAAGATAATACATAAGATTCTAACAGCTAAAACAACCATTTCTGCCACACCTTTTAAAACTGCCTCTCTGCAATGAGGAATGTGAGGTGGTTTTGAACTCAACATAATGTTCCCCCATAGACCCATCTGGATTTACAGGTACAGCATCGACCTCGCCACAGTATACTGGAACGATATAATGGATTCATCGACAAATACCCGTTATTTATTACAAAATAAAAAAGCGTATATTTGACTACACAACAACCCATGATAATGTAAATATTAGACCTTTACCCTTAATATGCTGTTTATGATGCTACGTGACTTTTAAGTTGCACACTTTTTATATTCCAATGCACAGTAATCGTTACTGAACTCAACCAAATACGATTTATAATTCTAGAAATTGCATGTTTGACGTACAAAAATATGTTTACGGAATAAAATTATCGTTCGGTCAAAATATATAAAATTACTTAGTGTGTGGGCGCCGACCTGGGATTTCACAACAGTATAGAAGGCTTCACAGTTGTTATATTGCAGGTCTGGATTTGGAACGGAATCTTTGGAACCTGCATTACGTTTAAATTAAATATGTTAATACATATGTATTGTACGTAAACATCAGGGGCCGTTTTGTTAAAGGATTTTCTTCGTTAGTTCAATAACATTAAATTGTAAAAGTTTCACAAATGGCAACACTCGGATTTTTTGCTTCCTACATTCTGTGCTCATTTTGAATACTGTTTAAAATCAATTCACACACAAATGTTGTGTTATATAATATTTGTGTGGAACAGGTTTTCAGAGAACCAGCCATCTATATGCAGAAACAATATTCCTCCAATAGCTTATAATGTTATATTACTTGATGTGATATGATAAATGTGAACGTTGAACTTTGTCTAAGACTTCTACACAATTGGTCGAACTATGTCCTACTTGCGGTGAGATACTGCTCGAACTTGAAGCCCCACGCACACATCTCTTCGTCCTTCCCTCCCATCATTTGTTGTTTAAGTGCCAGTTTCTGGTCGGTGTGGTAGTCACATAGGTAGTATGTGCTGTTATGAAGAGTCACTGCGAACTTCCAGTCTTCTTTTCTCGTATACAGCGTAGACAGTAACCTTTTTAACAAACTCCTGTCACATATGAAGTCGATCTGGGTAATTCTGTAATTTATTAATTCAAATCGAATACAATATAACAAATATCAATCAATGCGAAAATACATCTACTCAACGACTTCAATCTTACCGCTAAACATCTAGATATAAATATTCTCATTATCTCAAGTGAGCGCGCCTACGCTCTGCGAGAAGTTATTAGTATATTTCCATGCATTGTTCTTCAAAAATCAAATTGATCATGTTCCACTCATCTATATCTTTATGAGTTTCTGTTTCTTGAAAACCTTATCCACTCACCCCTGCTCATGTTTGCGTATCCATTTTAGAAGGTGGTCGAGCTGTTCGTTCTTATATTCATCTCTTTTCACCATTCCCTCGTATCCCTTTGTCAGATCATATCTAACATTATTATAATTTGACGGTTTAATAAAATATTTCCTCTGGCGGTTATCATCTTGAAATTCTCTGTTAATATCTAATGAGAAGCACCCAATCTCTCCATGGTGTTTAAAACCTGAGTTTGGGCCATCAAATCGTCTAATATCGGTGTTAAACCCAGCCATTTTCTAACTGAATGATTAGTTAATGTACGATATATTAAGTCTCTTGAGTTTACTGAAAATAGCTATATATATAAAGATTGATTGACATTTTTTATTGCCCAATGATTTTTACGCTTGTATTCATTCCGATAACGTAGATCGTATTACGTGTATGGACAGGAACAATACTCGTAAGGTACACGCATATTGATACAGCGAACAAAAAAATAAAAACTGTTAAATACTTAATGTTAATCTTGATATCGCTCGTATACATATCATACTAGTGTCATGTTCCCTTTACCTTCAGTATATTCTTCGCGGACTTAGTACAGAGCGGTTGTAACTCAATTAAGTAATATAATCCCTTACAACATTCATTTGTCAAGTCTTCGGTCTCAATTTTCGTTACAGAAAAAAAAACACAGTTTCATAAGATTTAAAATTCTCAAGGACGATACCATCTGCGAAAGAAAACTTTGTTTTTAGCAGTGCTCAGGTGTAAATAATTTATTAGCTCATTTTAAGGAAGCCTGCTGTCCCCGTGTCATTTTGGTTTCATTCGCAAGCTGATTTCTAATCTGTAAAATGAATATCAAAAACTACATCCTAAAGAATGTAACAGTCAAACCCAGTTCGCTCGAACTCTCAGGGACCTGCGAAAATCCCTCGAGCCTCGGAAACTACCAGCCAAGCGGACACCTTTATCTTCAGTATAAAGAAATCAGTCCTTTACATCTAGTTCGAGCCAACGAGGAATTCGAGCTAGGCGTATTCGAGCAAACGGGTTTCGACTGTATTAAAATTCTTATGTATGCTCTTTATTTCAACGACAAGAGAAATTGACAATTTCTTCTGTTATGTTTATAGTTGCAATGATTGTTAATAAGACCCTTTCAGTAAAAAATATGCACGACTTTTTGAGCCTACTTTTTGCGCAACCAAAGGAGAAAATGAAGGAAAGTGAAAATGTTTATGAATGTTAGAATTATAATAATATTAAGAAATAATTTTCAGTGTATAATAATATTTGAAAATCGGTATTGTTTCCGGCGTCATAAATAAGATCAGCGTAACGTCCTAAATATTTCTAACAACCGCAATGACAGATGAGCATGTTCTTGAGATATAGGTGTCCGCCTTACACAAAAAGGTCGTTGGTTCGAGCCCAAACAAGATTGAAATAGTCTAGTGGTAGGGGTATCCGCCTTTCACAAAAAGGTCGTAGGTTAGAGTCCGAACAAGATGAAAGTAGTCTAGTGGTTAAGGTGTCCGCCTTTCACAAAATAGTCGTAGGTTTGAGCCCGACCAAGATGAAAGTAGTTTAGTAGAATAGCAGTCCGCATTTCACAAATAGATTGTAAGCTCGAGCTTGAACAGGATAAAAGTAGTCTAGTGGTATAGGTGTCCAACTTTCACAAAAAGGTCGTAGATCCGACCCCGAACAGGATAAAAGTAGTCTAGTGGTAGAGGTGTCCGCCTTTCACAAAATAGTCGTAGATTCGACCCAGTAAAGGGTGAAAGTAGTCTAGTGGTAGAGGTGTCCGCCTTTCACAAAAAGGTCGTAGATTCGACCCCCAACTTGGTAAAGAAGTCTTGTGGTATACTTGTCTTCCTTTCACAAAAAGATCGTATGTTCGACCCCGAACAAGATGAAAGAAGTCTAGTGCTATAAGTCTCCGCTTTTACAAGAAATGTTGTAGGTTCGAACCCGAACATGATGAAAAGAGTCTAGTGGTATAGGTGTCCGTCTTTAACAAGAAATGTTGTTGGTTCGAACCCGAACAGGATGCAAATAGTCTAGTGTTGGAGGTATCCGCCTTTTACAAGAAATGTTGTAGGTTCGAACCCGAACAGGATGCAAATAGAACAGTGGTAGAGGTGTCCGCCTTTTACAAGAAATGTTGCAGATTCGAACCCGAACAGGATGAAAGAAGTCAAGTGGTATAGGCGTCCGCCTTTAACAAGAAATGCTGTAGGTTCGAGCCAGAGCAGGATGAAAGTAGTCTAGTGGTAGAGGTCTCCGCCTTTTACAAGAACTTTTGCAGATTCGAACCCGAACAGGATGAAAGAAGTCTAGTGGTATAGGCATCCGCCTTTTACAGAAATGTTGTAGGCTCGAGCCCCAACTGGGTGAAAGTAGTCTAGTGGTATAGGTATCCGCCTTTTACAAGAAATGTTGTTGGTTCGAACGCGAACAGGATAAAAGAAGTCTAGTGGTATAGGCGTCAGTTTTTTCACAAAAACATCGTAGGTTCCGAACCCGAACAGGGTGAAAGTAGTCTAGTGGTATAGGTTCCGTCTTTCACAAAAAGGTCGTGGGTTCGGGTCCGAACTGAATGAAAGAAGTCTAGTGGTATATGTTCCTGTCTTTCGCAAAATGGTCGTAGGTTCGAGCCCGAACAGGATGAAATAGTCTAGTGGTATAGGTGCCCGTCTTTCACAAAAAGGTCGTAGGTTCGATCCCGAACATGATAAAAGTAGTCTAGTGGTATAGGTGTCTGCCTTTCACAAAAAGGTCGAAGGTTCGAGCCCGAAAAGGATGAAAGTTGTCTAGTGGTATATGTGCCCGTCTTTCACAAATAGGTTTTAGGTTCGAGCCCAAACAGGATGAAATAGTCTAGTGGTATAGGTGTCCACCTTTCACAAAAAGGTCGTAAGTTCGAGCCCGAGCAATTACAATGTAATATTGTTGTATAGGCGTCCGCCTTTAACAAAAATGTCGTAGGTTCGAGCCCGAACAAGATTTAAGTTATCTTGTTGTATAGGTGTCCGCCTTTCACAAAACGGTCGTAGATAAGAGCCCGAACAAGATCAAAGTAATCATGTTGTATAGGCGTCTGCCTTTTACAAAAAAGTTGGAGGTTCGAGCCAGAACAAGATGAAAGAAGTCTAGTAGTAAAGTAGGGCACCTTTTACATAAAGGGCATAGGCTCGAACCCGAACAAGATGAAGGTAGTTTTGTGGTAGACGTGTCCTGTTCGACTTTTCCACACAATTCGTCTACTCACTTTGAAGGAATTTGACGCCTTGACAAGACAAGTTGAAAACGACATTCAAAGAACTGATTTTGCTCTCACCCTTTTTCTCCGTAACCAAATCTTCTTCGGCAACATACGCTGATTGACCCCACTATTACCTGATTTTCTATTTACGAAATATATAGTGTTCCGACCTTCGGATGATGTATAGCTGAAGCAGAAATTCTTCCTATTTCGAATTGCACGATCTATGTACTTTACAACACCGACATTTAACGTCGTGATGTATGCCTTGAGCAGCCTAGCTGCTTGTCATAATCGTGTACTTTACAACACCGACCATCGACTTATTCATGTATGCATTGGTCAGCAAAGCTTATTGCAAGAATATGTACTTTACTTCACCCGCCATCAACTTATTGAAGCATGCCTTGTGCAGTCAAGCTGATTCCCATAATCATACACTTTAGAATACCGACCTTTAACGTTTTGATGTACTCATAAAGCAATGCAACTGATTGCCATACATATATGTAGCTCACATCTCCCACCTTTTACTTCTTGATGTTGGCATTTGGAAGCAATGTTTGTTGCCAGACACATGTTCTTTACAACACCGATCTTTTACTTCTTCGTGTAAGCATCCGACCTCTTATTTCTTGATGTATTCATTTAGCACCAATGCTTATATCCAGAATTATTATGTACTTTACTACACCGACCTTAGACTGAATTAAATGTATGTACTTGATAAATTATGACACATCACCTGTTTGTGGGGCGTAAGACACAATTATTGGCAAAAAACAGGATGATGTCATGTCAGTTAGATATTTGCAGCGGCAGATGCAAGTTTGTAGAAAATAGTAAATTGTTTACTAGCATTTCAAATGCCTCAATATAATAAAAATACTCTTTTTATAAAAAAAAATATCAAATCGAAAAAGCGTTTGATACATTTGAAAGGGATGTTTTCTGATATGTTTTAGGTATGAATCCCAAAAAATCTGAATGATTGATATTTATAAAATTGTTTGTGTTTTGCCTATCTATCGCATGCAAGTTGCAGTATAATAATGACGGATCTTACCATACCAATTAAACAGTCGTATGTAATTATAATTGTTTATTGATATATTTATAATCATCACAAAAAAGTCATGTGAAAATAATAAAAAAAATCGCCAAACTCATAAATAATTTTAAGGTAATGTTCAAAAATGTTGTTGATGTTCATAAAAGCAGTATCAAAAATATTTTGGAGGAAAAACACGAAAAAATTAGGTAATTTTTCAATATTTCTTGTTTATAGACGGTAAACACCAAATGAAATAGGACGTTACATGTAGCAAATAAACATGTTGAGCAATTTGGTTATTGCAAAAAATACTTACTTATAAGACATCCACAATTATTATGTAAGTTGTAATGTCATATATAAAGCACTTTTTATTTTCCCGTCAAAAAAGTGTTCAGACGGAAAATTATGACGTTTTTTCCTTCGAAACCTTTCGTATTGCGCTATGTTTTGATAATACAATCATGGGAAAAATATTGCTCGATTGTTGCTCAAACGTTGGTATCAGTTTTAAGGTATTGCATATAAATGGGATTTTGAATATGGGGGGATAATTCTGGATTTGGCTGACTTTTCTCCATTGACCATGTCCATACTGCGTATGGAATGATAATGTGTTATCATGGTTTAAACAATTTCGGAAAAATAAAAAATAATAAAATAGTTGTATATGAATAAGTTCCAAACAAGTACTTGTGAATCTCTTAGCCGAAGTACGGGGCGGCCTAACACCATCTATCAATTATATTCCTTGTTCGTTGACAGACCTCTGACAAAGCTGAGTAATGAACTTAAGAGACGGCTAACCGACTCCTCTCTCAAATTGTACACCAACTCGTTCATAAACAGTCCATCTCTCCTATGGTCCACGTCCACGCCTGATTTGGTGTTTGAGTGGCCTCTTGCATTGCGAATGAAGTCTAAACTATTATTTCAGTTGATATTCAGTCTATTCAGACGTTGTTTGTTTGCAATGAAACCTAATTTATGATATTCAACCAATATAAGAATAATACTATTAGTAATTTATCTTTGTCGGCACATTACTTAACATTCATTAGACACAGCGGTATAATACATATTTAATGATATTGTGTTTCAAAACTTACATACAAACTAAAAGATAAACAATCACACAAACATGTTATGATATTAACAACTTTTTTATATATTTATTTGAATGGAAAATATAACCAATCACAACAAAGCATGAGTTATTATATGCACAAAACTATAAAAAACAACACGATATTAAAATATAGAAACCTAAAAAAATTCAAACACACATAACACAATTGGGTGTGTTTTACATTACAAAAATGAGTGTCGTAATTTAGACGCGATATGTATAATTTATCACGGTAAGAGCGTTTACCATAAATTTGTAATCGGATACTATTATATGAAATTTTGTGTCCCTAATAGAAGTTTTCATTAAGGCTGTTTTATATTATTACAAACACGCTGGTAAAAATAAAGGGAAGCATATACATAGTTTGACAAACAAATCAACTTCAGTCAACACTTCTATAAAGTATTTAAGCATAATCGAAAATCATTTGATGCAAGGGGTGATAATTCTTCAATATTAGAGTAACATCCCCGTGATTTTCACTGAAGCAGACAATATCCAACACTAGGTATCCAAATGAGAGCAACTAAAAAAAGATTATTTGGTGATATAAAAATGAATGATGGAATACATGCAAGCAAATACATTTTCTTTACCACTGCCATTTAGTATTCCTGCAGCAAATAGTGGGCGGTAAAAACACCTGAACAGATCTTGACATTTGATGAATAGACAAGGTTCAAAGTTTAGTAACCTTTCAAAGCAGAAGGTACATACGATATATAAGTTGAAACGGATAAAGGAGCTCAATATACGTTGCCTATCGTGAAACTGGAACTTATACAGAGGACATAAGACTAGTTAACGTATTAAGAGCAGATACTATGACTGGAACAATGTCATATTCTCTGGTGGAAACCCATTATGTCTGTATCCAAATATCCACCTTTAAGGCTATTTGGACCAAGGAAAAGGCTCTTGCTCTTTACCAGCGTCTTAAACCCAGTAATGATATCCATGTGTTGTTAGGGATAAGGTACGGGGAGCTTTAGCACTGTTCTGACTTGATAAGCGGTTTACTGATAGTATACATGAACGTCTGATACCAACAACCAATGTGTTTTTCTGTGGTGACAGGGTTTCGCAGCAGGAATTTAAACCTGCCATGTATACACAACCTTGGTTTACTGACAAAAGGGTGAAAGTTATGTTGTGGCAAATTAGTCAATAGAGAAATTTGGGAATTAATAACAAATAACAATAACAAGACAAAACCATTACGAGCATTGACGCAATGAAGCAGGCAGCAATGAATGACTGGGACACATTGGACCATGATTTATAGAGGAGGATAGAGAGGGATAGTACCAAACATTAAGAAATTAATGTCGCTGAGTATTTGAGCTGCATTAAAAAATATTGATTTTTGCAGTGTTTTATTTTCAAACATAAATGTAACATGTTAAAGCTGCACTCTCACAGATTTACAATTTTTACAACTTTTTATTGTTTGGAAATAGCATTTTTTTTGCGTAAAAATCTGTAAACCAATGATATAATATTGCTGACAAAAGATCGCAGATTTCCGTTAGAAATGTAATGTTTTATGGCTTAAATCGTTATTCACGTTTTAAGAATTAGGCATAAAACATCATTTTTTGAACTTGTATACTATCAGTTAATCTGCGTTCTATGTTTTTGTCAGCAGCAGTCTTATATAACTGCCTTCCATGGATTGTCGCAAAAAAAAATGGCTCATTCCAAAACAAAAAATAAAAAATAGTTGTCAAAACGTTCAACCTGTGAGAATGCAGCTTTAATGTGATTTGTTCAAACTAGAGACGTTCAACAAACGAACACTGTACAAAGGTCCCTGCAACATTGTAACGGTGTACAAAGATATGTGCTGCATCGGAACGGTGGAACCGTTTTGGTTAAATAGTGCTTAAATTGTCTAAGCACATTTTTTATTATGTCTATAACACAGTGGTGTTAGTAGTCTGAACCGTTCAGCTGCCCTAATAATGTCAATGACGTTGCATCGAACCGGTTTGATCTGGATTAGAGTCAAGCATCTACATACTCCAGGCTAATTGTGAGTATACCATTAATGCAGGAAAGCGTACTCGGAGTCCCTTGGAAGCCGGGTACAAGTCGCATCCCCGCCTGAAAACTCCAGCAGGTGAACGAGCCTGGTTTACAATACAAGTATTTTTTAACAATTCATTGTGTTGGATATCCGATTTGATTTAATCTTGAGAAATCTAGTTTAAACCTTTATCCCTTCGGTTGTTGACAGTTTCAAAAAATGTTACATTTTCGATTAAACTCGGTGTCCTTCCTTAATTAAAATATGCATTCTATGATCAAGTTGTTCAGTTTCAATGTGAAACAAATACCTTTAATACAAATTATTTTAATTAACAAACCTTGGATCATCTATCGTCACATTAGATTTGATGAAGTCAAGGAGCTTGTCAAGGAAGTTGAAGCAAACATTTGGCTTCCATGGAGCAGGAATGTCCTGAAATACAGTTATGTTAACGTACATTCCCAGCTAATAAAATCGCCTATTGATAATTCCTACGCTTTATCGCTAACAACTAAACTTACAAGATGTCATAAATTGCTACGCTTTGATCACTTTGTCCTTATTGTATATGTTAGAGTTCAAAGTTGGTTATCTACAGACAGTACATGTCAGAATGATTCGGTGATTTTTGTGTTTACCATTGGTTGAGGAGTTTGAAAATTTTCTGTTCATTTATTTCAGTTTGATTCAGTCCCGTACCTAACAACCCCCATGTCAAAGTACTTTCAGTATGGGATGGTTAAAACCACATGGAAACTCCTAGTTGTCAAAAATTTAAAGGACACAAAGTCAAAAGCCTAATAACATCCTTGTTAACGGGCATATAACATGGCTTGGATGGTCAAAATCAGGGATGCGAACGGATGGCAAAATTAATATTCGAATATTCGAAAATTCTTTCGATCGAATATTCGAATATTTGATTACCGAAATTCATATTTTAGAAGATGTAGTGAACTTCTATTATTATTCGCTAAAGTAATAGCCGGGACATGTTTACACTACTTTGTAGTTGCCAGTACGCGAAGAGGATCATGAATACCCTAAATGAGTCTTAGATTTTAAATTTTACATATTCAGAAAGAAAAAAAACAACAAATACATTATAAACAAACAAACAACAAAATATAATAATTTCAATTCCGCTGCCTTTATATTTGTAAATAATGTGAATTTAGATGGATTCTCAGTCAAATAGCGTTTTCTGTAGGATGATCAGCCTCGTTCTGAGATTGGCCTCTAAATTGACTAAGTATTACAATGGAGAATTATGGAAAACCCAAACCAACTCGGGAACTAGTAAAATAATAAAAACGAAAATATATGCGGATTTGACTCATGTTTTGTACAACAATAGAGTAAATATATCCCAAAACGCTATACTAAACATTTACATTTCAAAGCACGAACATTGTGTCGAGACATGGAAGACTGTTTAAAGCACATATATGTTACAGCATATATGTAGCACATGACATTCATATCATAACGGCGATTTGAGCTATGTTGCACAGTTTAATTTGCAGCCACGACAACACATTGGTGTTAAACCCGAATTCTAGCCAGTTATTGTAAAAGTAGGGGACATTTTATAGTACCAGACGGTATGTCCCAAAATGACATATGACGCGTGTTTAGTGTATTGTCATCACATTCACACCTCTAGCATTAGGGGACAATCGTTGTAAAAACAAGACAAACAAACTTTATAAACAACAACAGTGTTGTAGGTAAAAGTTTTTTTATTCTCTTTATTTAACTTTTTTTTCGAATATTCGAACACCGATTTTGACATTCGAATACCAAACGTTTGATCGAATATTCGAACATTCGAATATTCGTTTGCATCTCTAGTCAAAATAAAAGTCAACCAGACTTAGCCTCTGTAAGATTGTTTAAGACTGAGAATAATAAGAACATGAATTATTTACCAAAATGCCGGTAACTGACGTGCTTTTACACAGTTGTTTTAAAAGTAGTAGTGCGATTTAGGGTCTTTTGTGCAAAAACGTTTGTGTGTGAATATCAAAGTATAAAAAATCATTTCCAACATCGTGCCAACGAGAAAGAATAATATATGTTGCCATAGCTTGTTTCACAATTGTTTTTATATAGCTCGATTGTTTTTAATAAAGGCGAACGAGGATCATTCACATTTAGTGAGTCATTCCAATTAACATTTTGTTAAATAGATATTTAAATACATTTATTTAATAAATCATTATACTTAATAAAAATATGCAAAATTTGCCTTACACTGGCCATCGTTGGTAAATCTTGAGTGGTGTATGTTTGTAGCTTGGTAACAATACCAGCATCATCACGGAGCCCACAAACAATCTCGGGAACACCAACAAGAACACTCTGTGTCCACCAATTTCGGAGTTTGTACCTGAAAATAATACAATGAAAACTACAGAGACGGACTCACAAGAATACACTTTGTCCACCACTTCAGGTGCGTGAACCTGTAAATATTATAATTGAAACAACAGAGGCGAACTCACACTTATATACTGTGTCCACAACTTCAGGAGGTTGAACTGAAACAAAAGAGACGAACTCACACCAATAATTTGTGTCCACCACTTTAAGAGCTTGAACTGAAACTACAGAGGCGAAACCACACCAATAATCTGTGTCTACTACTTCAGGAGCTTAAACTGAAACAAAAAAGGCGAGCTCACACCAATAATATGTGTCCATCACTTCAGAAGCTTGCACTGGAACTACAGAGGCGAACTCACACTAATAATCTTTGTCCACCACTTTAGGACCTAGAACTGGAACTACAAAGGGGAACTCACACTGATAATCTGTGTCCACAACTTCAGGAGCTTGAACTGAAACTACAGAGGCGAACACACACTAATAATCTGTGTCCACCACTTCATGAGCTTGAACTGAAGCTAAAGAGGCGAACTCACACCAATAATCTGTGTCCACAACTTCAGGAGCTTGAACTGAAACTACAGAGGCGAACTCATACTGTTTATCTGTGTCCACCACTTCGGGAGCTTAAACTGAAACTACAGAGGCGAACTCACACTGATAATCTGTGTCAACCGCTTCAGGAGCTTAAACTGAAACTACAGAGGCAAACTCACACTTATAATCTGTGTCAACCACTTCGGGAGCTTGAACTGAAACTACAGAGGCGATCTCACACCAATAATCTGTGTCCACCACTTCAGGAGCTTGAACTGAAACTACAGAGGCGAACTCACACTTATAATCTTTGTCCACCAGTTTAGGAGCTTTAACTGAAACTACAGAGGCGAACTCACATCAATATCTGTGTCCACCACTTCAGGAGCTTGAAATGAAACTACAGAGGCGAACTCTCACTAATAATCTGGGTCCACCACTGCAGGAGCTTAAACTGAAAATACAAAGGCGAACTCACACTAATAACTAATAATCTTTGTAAACCATTTTTGGAGCTTGAACTAAAACTACAGAGGCGAACTCACATTAATAATCTGTGTCCACCACTTTAGGAGCTTGTACTGAAACTACAGAGGCGAACTAACACAAATAATCTGTGTCCACCACTTTAAGAAATTAAACTGAAACTACAGAGGCGAACTCACACCAATTATCTGTGTCCACCACTTCAGGAGCTTGAACTGAAACTACATGGGCGAACTCACACTGATAATCTGTGACCACCACTTCCAGAGCTTTTATTTAAACTACAGAGGCTAACTCACAAGAACACTCTGTGTCCACCACTGCAGAAGCTTGTACCAGTATAAATTACGATAGAAACTAGTTCAGCGATTGCAACTGACTACTTAAAAAGGCTCGGTCAAAGCTGAACACAGTAAACGAGACACACAATACTATACGCTCGAAAATAAGGTGCATTGTGTCTGTCAGGTATTCTGCTCTCCAACATCGAGGACGAACGACTACGAGATATGTTGAAGTGCAATTGAAATCAATTGAATATTAAAAACAATGAAATAGAAACTGCTTATTTGATACAACATATGTGTTCGAATACTTTATCCAGAACAAATCTTTTTTTTTTTCAATACAGCTAGCGTAATATGCTGTGTGGTGGCCATTGAATTTCGTCCCGTTCTTCGTCCAGTGCAATATTGTTAATTGTCATATCCTTCGGGCTCTTTCAACATTTTAGTGTTCAGGCTCATGCCTCCGCATATGGGATAGCCGGACATATGTCTAATGATCATTTAACGTAGTTCTGAAAACCGAACATCTATAAAAAAGATTACAATCGCCAACTTTCCATTTTGTTACGAAAATAACGGCTAAATTTTAATTTAGTTATAAATTGATTTTATCAAGCGAGTCTTTTACAAGCTCGCGTATTTGCACTGGCGGTGTATAGGCTTTCGATGGCTAAATACTAAGACACTTAGCACATATTTTTTGTCTTCCTAACGATAAATAGTCACTGACATGCGCCCGACCTAACGACCTTATCGTACTGAAAGTGAAAAATAAACACTCGCTTAATTATTGACCTGTCATCAATTGTCAAACAAACAATTATCTGATCAATAATAGGATTATATTTTGTAAACATAATAACACAGGGTTGCCTTATCAAATTGATTTACCGGAGATGCTACACAAATAATCATGACAAGTTGCAAAAGCTGAGTTGAGAACTGGCCAATACTTGAAATCAGAAAATGGCATAAGCCGTTGCTAGGGGTATTGACAATTCTGTCAATGAAACGTTTAAATTAAACCATGACTGAAAGTGTCAGACAAAGAGGGTAGTTTGTTCCCCCGAAGGTTCCCTCTTTCATTACACACTCAGTAGTTGAGATAATAAGGTACAGATTTCTCCCACCTCAGATAAGTAGATCCAATAATTTAACCATGCTGGAAATTTTCATCTTGCCCATGGGCGAAGATAAAATGCCCATATGGAACTCCTTTTTAATGGTCACCACATTGTAATTACCTCCTTTGTTGAAGACTGTCGTCTGTAGCATCATGGAAACCTTGTCTTGTGGCAATGTTTAAAACGCTTATTAATTATTTCTCGCTTCAAATGTCACCATAAAACAATTTTCACGCTGAATCACTGCGCGCATATCCATGACAGCCATGAATTATCGCATATCCATACGCAATTATTTCACTAAGCACAAAAGAGTTCCAGCAAAAAATACGTATTTACTTATTTTTTTTAACTAAGGTGGGAGCAAAAGCATCTACCAAAGCCGCTCGTTTAAGATAGGTAAACCCTTTTTCCGCAAAACACCCTACGCTCGGATCGAGATCTTACACTCTTGGCCATGGAAGATACTTATAATCACTGTTCCAACAGTTGCCAATCAGGTAATACCTTTTGAAACTTTTTCTCTGCAGCGCGGAATGTGTGATGGTTTTGAACTCAACATAATGTTCTCCAAAAGGTTCATCTGTACTAACAGCATCGACCTCACCCGAATACACTGGAACGAATGAGATATTTCACTGATAAAAACATGCCATTATTTTCAGAATTAAAAGCTTGTATTCGAACAGAAAACAATCCATTATAATGTAAATTAGTATTAAACCCATACCGTTAATATGAACAGAAAACAAGTTTATTTCCACACAAAGCATTACAGTTAAATACATAAGTGAAGTGAGCTAATAGTATGATAGCCCATGATCATTTTTCATTATCAAATATTTACTTTGCGGTTTATATAAGTTTTATGACTAGTCAAAATCCTTTCAGTAACAAATTTAAAAGCGAATGTTTAAACACTTTTTCAGAAAGAAATATTACGTAAAAGCATTTTGAAACTAATTAAAACTATTTATTCTCGAAAATAAAATTTTCTTTAACAGAACAATAATTTCTGTATTCAACGGTTCTATGATTATACATATATTTGGGTGAGTACGATAAACGCGTAGAATATAATTAGATCTAATATTTGTATATAGGCTGCATCCAATTAAAAAATGAAAATCGTCTGATAAGACATTACAATGTGGGCAAATCCGTTGTTACAAAACTATTATGCTACCTATCACCTTCTATATTTAGCTGATGCAACTGAAAACACTTATTTTATCAATAGTTTACTCTATGATATCGAAATTGAAAAAAAAAGTTAAAGCATAAAAAAGTATTTGGGTTTTACACACATTTCAAGTTCTCCCAGTCAGATTTTTTAACTGGTTTGGACATTTTGCATGCTCTTGGGAACGCAGAAAACTCATTTTAAAACAAAAATTGGAACGGACACGGAATCCATTTTCTAGTCCAGCAGAAATTATTTAATATCTGTAAAGTTCATGTTGTTGTTTGTTATAACTTCTGATTGCAGGTATTGAACTGAATTCACAAAATATCAAATAAAGTATGTGCATAACTCAGACTGAAACAAAATATCAGACTGAAATAGTATTGTCAATGTTCAATATAAAGAGTGCTTCCTGGATAACATACGGGTACTTGGTATTTAGTTATAACGCACCTAAGTAATTATATACACTTATTAACAGCTACTGAAACCCATCCAAAAACGATCAATATTTCTAGAAATGGCACACTCAACTTGAAGAATACAAGAAGTGTAAGATGCAGATGTACAAAATTACCTAGTGTGTGGGAGCCGATCGTGGCTTTCACAACAGTATAGAAGGTTTCACAGTTATTATATCGCATGTCTGGAGTTGGAACGGAATCTGCGGAACCTGCATATCGAATATTAAATTAAGTTTATAAATACATGTGCAGCGTAGGTAAACGTCAGGGGCCAGTGTCATTAAAGGATCTAAGCCGTACCTTCAATAAATTAAATTATGTAAAAAGTGTCACAGTGGTTACAAGGTTATTGTTTTGTTTTCTACTTGTTGTGTTCATTTTGAATACTTGCTAAAAAATCAATACGCACAAATATGTTGCAAAGTAACAAAACAATGACATTAAAATAATTTTAATTTACTAATATGATTGACCAAGATCTTTATCAAAATCAATCCCATGTCCAAGAAAAGTCCAAGAAAGCCAAGCATTTATATAATGATAAATGTTCTTCCAATTGACAATGATATTGTATTTACTTGGTGTGCTAAGACAATGTCAAGACGCTAGCCTAATGCATAAATAACATACATTTTATTTAGGGACACTCAGATAAGAGGACAGAAAAATCGAGCTGAAACTTACGGTATGTTTACGTGAACAGTGGAAATCGTTATCTCGAGCTTTGATATCTCGATATTATCTTTATTTTGATCTTTTTTACCGATTCCAACTATTTGGTAATGAACACCGATCTTTTACGACGGACGAATATGCCAAGACCACTTAAAAGGCGGATTGAGATTTGTCATTACAAATGCATAAATCTTTCGACAGCTCGCAATTTATATCGAGATCCCGGCGACTTCGGCATAACGAGTTTCCAATGGGATATTAATTTCTGAGATTGGACCTATACTATCAGAATTCCTAACATTGTCTTTGTTATCTCTTCCGAATCAAAACTTTAGAAATAAAAGTACATAGAATATGACTGCCCACCTAAGACTACCACACTTGGTAAAACTATACCCTACTTGCGGTGAGATATTGCTCAAACTTGCAGCCCCATCCACACATCTCTTCGTCTTTTTCTCCCATCATCTGTTTTATTTTTGCCAGACTCTGGTCAGTGGGGCATTCACAAAGGTAGTAGGTACCTTTGTGGAGAGTCACGGCGAACTTCCACTCATTTTCTTTCGCATACATGGTACGCATTAAACGAGTTAACAAACCCCTGCGGCATATAAAGTGGGTTTGCATATTTCTGAAACGAATATAAAGCACATGTAAATGCCTAATACAGTACTTATTCGACCTACAGTTACGCCATTTCATACGTCAATATGGAATTAAAAAGTGGAATATTTTAATACACTGTCATCCCATTGGTTAAAAAATAAATTCAACCACTGCATAAAATTAAGCGTATATTTGGATCAGATTGATCATGTTCCACTCACCTAAACCTTTATGAGTTTCTGTTTCTGAAAAGCATTAACCACTCACCCCTGCTCATGATTATTTATCCATTTCAGAAGATGGTCGATCTGTTCGTCCTTAAATTCATCTCTTTTCACCATTCCCTCGTATCCTTTTGTCAGATCAAATCTAACATTATCATAATTTAAAGGTTTAATAAAATATTTCCTCTGGCTTGTATCATCGTGAAATTCTCTGTTAATATCTAATGAGAAGCACCCTAGTTCTTCAGGCTGATTTAAACCTGAGTTTGGGTAATCAAATCGTCCAATGTCGGTGTTAAACCTCGCCATTTTGAAAGTAAATGATAAGATTTATAAAACCCATATCTCTTAAATTTTCTAAAAATAGCTTTATATTGTCAGAAGCAAGTCTCGTATATATTTTTATTTTGTAATTGGCACCCGTATTTTGTTACAGAAATTCTCTTTATATCGATTTTATACGTGTCACTTTATTGATCCCTTCCTTGTTTTGCTTCGGGCCTAGTGTAAGATTAATGTAAATCAGTATAGAAATCGAAGGCATTACATCAGTCTTGCGCTAAGTCTTCGATTGCTGTTTATTTTCGACTAAATAAAGAACTTTGAGGAAAACAGTTATACAAGACACGTACCTTGTCAAGGGCGATACCATATGTGGTAACCAGTAACATACATTGTTTATGGTAATGCCGAAGAGCTTGATACAATGTAAATCGTACTCCGTTTAAGAAAAGCTGTTAACAAATGTAAGTAGGCGTCTTAAAGCACGTATTTGTGTATCGGGCACATTAAAGGCATTCAAAGAGGTTTGAGAGCGAGTCCGAAGAAATGCATTGTTGGCTGTTGTTGCGAAACATATTACGTTATTAATACTTTCAACAAATGTCAGTACCGTAATTAAATTACTCCGTATATCATGTAAAGGTTACGGCATTATATGGAATAAATGTGCTTGATCTAAAACTTGAGACTTATAAGATTGCAATAAAGAGTCAAGAATACGTTAATGAACATTAGAAATATATATTTTTAGGGATATATTGTGCGTTTAATAGTATTTAAAATACGATATTTTTGACGTATTTAAATTAAACAGCTTGACGTCATAAATGTTCAATTTATCAAAGGCTACCTCAACATCACCGATTGGACGCAATAATATAAATATACAATCGCAACTAGAAGAAAGAGTGATGTAGTTGTACACTGATTTCTGCCAACTCGATATAGATTCATTTGAACTTTCAACTGTTTTCAATTTTGAGCTGAAAAAAAATAGATATGAATTCAATCATTCAGACTGTCGTTAAATGTTATTTTTCGTGAAATGAATTGTGTACTTTTCAAAATAGGGTTATATATCCTAAACTGAAAATACACATATAAAACGGTTTGCTTATTATGGTATTCGTACCAATGAAGTAGATGGTTGAAGCAACTACTGAAGTTCATATGAGTGTGTGTCGCGTTGCCCATTATGATTTTAGTATAGGCTATAACTTGCTGATTTAAATGACCGAAACTAGAATGCAGTTAAGTTATGTGCTGTTTTGTATACATTATTTAATTGATCTAAAAAGGATTGGAATTCGATTTATTTGAAGTATTGCAAGGTCAAAAAGTTAAAAGGTAATATTATTAACATTAAAGACATTTAATATCTACATTAATCTTCGTAAAGGATATACTAAAAACATGAGTCATCAAATATGCAAATAATATACGTATTGAATTCCTTAAATAACAGTCGTTAAAGCAGATTGATTTTTAAACTGTTTCATGCAAAGAAGGAAGTATATTTAAACGACAAAACAGAGGTTACATAACATGTACGTCAACATGTATATGCAGATACTCGTACAAGAATTCATATGTTGCAGTTCGATTTTAATTGCGAATCGCTATTTGTACGTGTCACTGCCACTCACTGAACGTTTTGCTTTCGGTTCTGTATATTTCGTTTCGGATTCGGTTATGTTTAAATGTAACGCAAATCGCAAATTTAACATGTGTCCTCCATATTGGCTAGGCGCTTTTATCTTACGTGTACCTTCGTCACATATCCTGATGACGTAGTACTCAAAAAAGTCCATAGGATATCTGTGTTTTCACAATTTTAAGTAAAGAAATACCAATTAAAAATGACAGCGTTAGAAATTTGAGTAAGTGTATTGCAACAGCATGATTTCTCCAGTTTTCTTAAAGTGGCGCTTTTATTCAAAATCAATACATTCAAATGTACAACAAACCTTGATTTTGATTGATAAATCTGTAACTACTTACTTAATAATGCATTTATGGAAAATATTAATTACTGATAACAACATTGTGACCGTGTATTTAATAGTTGAAAACGCAAATAAATCCTCGGTATCCTTCATAAGAAAAATTGTTTTTGACATTTATTCATCATTTTTGGGTATATTTTAACACTTGCATTAAGTGTGGTAAAACTTATTTTGAAGTAAGATTGCATCTTTAAAATTATGTACAAAACCAGTATTTCTTAAATATATAAAGTATCATGCCAACGACGACAAGCAATTACATTTAAGTTTTAAAGAACTAAACAAATAAGATGAATAGTCTGAAATTCAGCTTCAATATACACGACTGTCCGACTCATTGAAGTATCGCCCTGCACACGGTCACTCAATCACCGAATTAGGCATGAGATTGACCATAGGTCTGATTGTCACCTAGCCACAAAATCACATTTTTTAAAAAGCCAAAATACTAATTATTTTTTTATATAGCACGTAATCGTGCAAAGGATTTATAGTTATCGACAAATTGACTTTCATATGGCGATGCAATATTTATAACGCAAATCGAATTGTTGGTGCAGAAACCATTTCCTAACCTCGGGTTATTGGTGCAGTAACATTAGCCTTAACTAGGGTTAAGGGTGAAGAAATTATTTAATAAAACCCGGATTGTTGCAGCAGTAACCATTGCATTAACTCGGGTTGTGGGTGCAGTAAATATTGCCTAACGCGGGTTAAAGGTGCAACTACTATTGCTCAACTCGGGTTGTGGCTGCATAAACCATTGCCTATAATAAGGTTGAGACTGCAGATACTATTTCCTTAACTCGGGTTGCGGGGTCAGTAACTATTGCAATTACTCGGACTTGGGGTATGGTAACTATTGCTTAAACTCGGGCTGTGGCTGCAGTAACTGTTGCCAATACTCGGGCTGTGGGTGAAGTAACTATTGCTTAAACTCGGGCTGTGGGTGTAGAAGCTATTGCCTATACTCGGGATGTGGCTGCAGTAACTGTCGCCAATACTCGGGCTGTGGGTGAAGTAACTTTTGCTTAAACTCGGGCTGTGGGTGTAGAAGCTATTGCTTATGCTGGCGCTGTGGCTGCAGTAACTGTTGCCTATACTCGGGCTGTGGCTGCAGTAACTGTTGCCAATACTCGGGCTGTGGGTGAAGTAACTATTGCTTAAACTCGGGCTGTGGCTGCAGTAGCTATTGCCTATACTCGGGATGTGGCTGCAGTAACTGTTGCCTATACTCGAGCTGTGGGTGAAGTAACTATTGCTTAAACTCGGGCTGAGGGTGTAGTAGCTATTGCCTATACTCGGGATGTGGCTGCAGTAACTGTTGCCTAGACTTTGGTTGTCGCTGCAGCAAATATTGCCTAAACGTGGCCTGTGACTGCAGATACTACTGCCTACATTCGGCATGTGGCAGCATTAACTATTGCAATTTCTCGGACTTTGGGTGAAGTAACTATTGCTTTAACTCGGATTGTGGGTTCAGTAACTATATCCTAAACTCGGAATGTGGGTGCAGTAGCGATTGCCTAAAATTAGTTTGTTGGTGCAGTCACGTTTGTTTAAACTCGATTTGTGGGCTTAGCAACTATTGTCTTAACTCAGGTTGAAGGTGCGGTATATATTGCATTAACTCAGGATGTGGGTGCGGTAAATATTGCCTAAACTCTGGTTGTGGCTGCATTAATTATTGCTTCAACTTGGGTTTTGGCTGCAGTAACTATTGCCTTAACTTGGGTTTTGGCTGTAGTAACTATTGCCTTAACTTGGGTTTTGGCTGTAGTAACTATTACCTTAACTCGAGTTGTGGGTGCATTAACTTTTTGCATCAGCTCGAATTGTGGCTGCAGTAACTATTGCTTAATCACGGGTTGTGGCGGCAGCAACTATTGCCTTAACTCGAATTGTGGCTGCCGTCACTATTGTCTGAACTTGATTGTTGCTGAAATAACTATAACTTAAACTCAGCTTGTGGGTGCAGTAACTTTTCCTTCAGCTTGAATTATGGCTACAATTACTATTGCCTATACTCGGATTTGGGTTGCAATACCTTTACCTTAATTAGGATTGTGGATGCATAAGCAGTTGCCTAAACTCGGTTTATTGGTGTGAAACGTTTGTTTAAACTCGAATTTTAGGTTTAGTAGCTAGTGTTTGAACTTAGGTTGAAAGTGTGGTAAATATTGCCTAAACTCGGATTGTGGCTGCAGTTACTATTGCTTCACCAGATGTAATAACTTCTGCCTAAATTCGTGCCGTGGCGGCAGTAACATTTAAATTAACTTGGGCTGTGGGTGAAGTATTTATTGCCTGTACACGGGTTGTGGTTGTAGTAACTTTTGACTAAACCCGGGTTGTGGTTGCAAGATATATTGCCTATACAGTAACTTTTGCCATAACTAGGGTTGTGGGTACAGTAGCAATTGCCTAAACTCGGTTTGTTGGTGCAGTAACGTTTGTTTAAACGCGAATTTTAGGTTTAGTAGCTAGTGTTTGAACTAAGGTTGTAGGTGCGGAAACTATTGCCTTAACTCGGGTTTTGGCTGTTGTAGCTATTGTCTAAACTCGGATTGTGACTGCAGTAACAAATGTCGGATTCTGGGTGCAAAAGCAATTGCCAAAACTCTGAGTGTTGATGCAGAAGCTATTGATTAAACTCCGTGTGTTGGTGCAATAACGTTTGTTTAAACTCGTATTGTGGGTTTAGTAGCTATTGTGTTTATTCGGGTTGTGGCTGAAATAACTATTGCTTTAACTCGGGTTGTAACTGTTGTAGCTATTGCATAAACTCGGATTGTTGTGTAGTTACTATTGCTTTAACTTGCATTGTGAGTGCAGAAACATTTCTCCAAACTTGGGTTGTCGATGCAGTAACAATTGCCTAATCTCGGACTATGGATGCGGTAACTATTGCCTTAACTTTGTGGGTGCAGAAACAATTGCCTCAACTTGGGTTGTAGCTGCAGTAATTATTGCTTTAACTCTCTTTGTTGGTGTAGTACCAATTGCTGGGGTTTAAGATATTGTTACTATTACCTAAACTCGGTTTGTGGGTGCAGATAATATTGTCTAAACTCGGGTTGTTCCTGCAGTAACTATTGTTTTAACTCGAGTTGTAGGTGTGGCAACTATTGCTTAAACTGGATATGTCGGTGCAGTAACTACTGTCTAAACTCTGGATGTGGCTGAAGTAACTATTGCATTAGCTCGGATCGTGGCTGCAGTAGCCATTGCTGAAAATTTGGTTGTTGGATCAGCTACTATAACCTTAACTCGGGTTGTGGGTGCAGATACTACTGTCTTAACTCAGGTTGAGGGTGCGGTAAAGATTACCTTAACTCGGGTAGTAGCTGTTGTATCTATTACCTTAATTCGGGTTGTGGGTGGAGGAACTATTGCCTTATCTCGGGTTGTGATTACAGTAGCTTTTGCTTTAACTCGGGCTGCGGCTGCGGTAGCTATTGCTTAAACTCGGAATATGGGTGATGTTTCTATTGCATTTACAAGGGTTAAGTCTGCAATAATTATTACCTCAACTCGAGTTATGGCTTCAGTAGCGATTGTTAAAACTCGTGTTGTAGGTGCCGTTACTATTGCCTAAACTCGGGTTGTAGGTGCCGTGCTACTATTGCCTCAACTCGGGTTGTGGGTTTAGTAACTATTGCCTCATCTCGTGTTGTAGGTGCCGTTACTATTGCCTGAACTCGGGTTGTGGGTGCAGTAACTTTTGCGTTCGTTTATGTTTTGGGTGCAGGTTTTATTGACTCAACTCGGTTTGTGGGTGCAGTAACAATTGCCTCAACTTGGGTTGAAACTGCAGTAAATATAACATGGCTAGTACGATCTACGGTAGCGCAACATATTAATTGAACATTAACCAAATGTTCTTAAATAAGTTAATGTATTAGTATTGTGTTGATAAGGTTACATATATGTATTTTGTTTTATTTAATTTGTATTGTAGCATGTATAATGGCCTTTTATTGAATAAAATTACGTTAGTTCGTTCGTCTTAGATCGATAGTGCTATTTGATTCTCTCTCTTTTTTAAGTATATTTTAACAATAAATCATGACATATTTATTGACTTATACATATATACATACTTTCCGTGTTTCATTTTTGGTTGTGTGTAGTATGATATAGAACATGTACACGAAAATTATAGTCGTATTAAAATCTATATTTGTGTATTTGCATTATTATGTATGAACCCTGAATAATCGCTAATTGTGAGGGTGTTAAGTGAGGATCTATCAGGTTTATTGAATATATCTTGTTTCAAAATACATGTTCTTTAAAACCATGTGGTATATGTCAGTATTTAACTCATGATCCGCTCTATTTACCGTTGAAAAAACAAGGTGTATAGATATTTCACAATAAAGGAATGAATATAAACTACCACTGACAATTGGATGTAGATTTACCTTTGTGTCGGCTAGCATCTAATATGAGGTAGGTGCATTTTATTACCATAAAACTTTTATTTTTGCCGGCATTTTCCAATTAAATTTATGATATTGATAAATGTGTTCATGGTTATACACGCCGTTAGTTTTGAAATAATGCAGATAAATGAACAGCCTTTTACGATGCAAATTTGGTTGGAAGCCTTTATTGACAAATTTAAACATTATTTTGCAAGGTTTGAATAAAAACCCTGTGCAACATTTTCTGGTGTGTTATGGAAGATCTGTTAAATTTCCATTTGCATCCATACCGAAATGCTTTTGGACTAGTTTCTGAGAGTATCGAGCTTGTACAGCTGATAGAAATAAACTCTACTGCATTGTCTTGACACTTTAAATGCATTTAAGATTATACGAAATAAAGAAAATGTGCAAGCGTTTGACTAGGGAACTAGTTCCTTATACTTTATATTTTGTTACTATCAAACAGGGTTACATTCCATAAATTGCCTTCATATGTATCAACCTAAGAAGTGCGTTTATTCTCATTTCCATTTAAGAATAGTTTGAATAAAAAAGGAACTAGTTCCCTTATTTCTCAATAGAAACAGGAATTAGGAATAAGAAAGTCACTTCGCTTATCACTATGCACCACAATGGATTCACGGTTAACATTGCTGCTTTATCTTTTTTTACTTTTAAGCAATATTACCATTATCATAATTACATATGGCACACAAGAAATGTTGATGTAAGTTGTGTTCTTGTTTTTTTTTTAATAAATAATCATGTTTTGCTCTTTTGACTGTTTACGATAAAAAAATCAACATATAATTTGTGTTCAGATGAAAATAATATTCACCTTTTTTAATTAATAGCTACGTGGCCACATATTCCCAAGCTAAAAAAGCGCCAAAATATCGCTTATATTTTTTATCTTACAATAAAATAGATGTTTTTTGTTTTGCATCATTCTATATTGTGTGTCTTTAATGGGCAAACCTTTGACCATCTCATATGATGTGCTAAAGTGTAGCCATACATGGGCAAGACAGTGTTCACTGTTGGGGCGATACTTACTAGACTTACTGGTAATGCAGATCCTACATGTATATATGCTGTGTATGGGTAGCCTTGCTAGCCAGTGTTGCCCTTTACCCAGGTTGTCCGGGGCACAACCGGGCGTGAACAAGGCATCAGTCATGGTTAGCAATGTTCAATGTCCGAGCGAACTGTTTTTACTGGTGCTGTATCTCGATAGCCTTTTTATAGCCAGTTTTCCCGTTACCCTAGTGGACTTGGGTGTGGGAAAGCCATCGAACATGGTTGCATGCACTTCGCCATTACCACGCGATGATGATTCTTATGCATTACAGTCTGTGACCAACGAAGTATCTCCTATTGCATTTCATCGCTTGTGCTGGCAAGTGTTACCCTAGTGAGCTGGAGTGTGACGATCAATGAACAAGACGAGAAATGGAAACGACAGGGGACATGTGCCGTGCACTACATCATCTCTGAGCGATGCATGTATTCATATATTCAAGTATTTGGCCATTTAAGTACCTCCTATTACAGTTCAGCGCTAGCCTTCCTGGCAAGTGTTGCCTTGATGAGCTGGGGTGTGACTGGCGATGGACATGACAGGGAACATGGTAGCGTTCACAACATAATCTCGCAGCGGTGCTGCCCGAGTGATGAATGCTACCCCTCTCAGATGGACATGGCCGCCCTCAACCATGGCATGAACGGGCACCTGCTGTTGCCAAGCTACCCCGAGTACAGTAAACAGGCACATATGTACAACACCGTTGAACAGAGGTACAGTGTTTATAATGATCATATATATGCAACACCGTTGAACAGAACTCAACTGTCTATAATGCCCTAATATGTACAACACCGTTGAACAGAGGTCAACTGTTTATAATGTCCTTATATGTACAACACCGTTGAACAGAGGTACAGTGTTTATAATGATCATATATATGCAACACCGTTGAACAGAGGTCAACTGTTTATAATGCCCTTATATGTACAACACCGTTGAACAGAGGTAAACTGTTTATAATGCCATAATATGTACAACACAGTTGAACAGAGGTAAACTGTTTATAATGCCATAATATGTACAACACCGTTGAACAGAGGTCAACTGTTTATAATGCCATAATATGTACAACACCGTTGAACAGAGGTAAACTGTTTATAATGCCCTTATATGTACAGCACCGTTGAACAGAGGTCAACTGTTTATAATGCCATAATATGTACAGCACCGTTGAACAGAGGTCAACTGTTTATAATGCCCTTATATGTACAACACCGTTGAACAGAGGTCAACTGTTTATAATGCCATAATATGTACAGCACCGTTGAACAGAGGTAAACTGTTTATAATGCCATAATATGTACAATACCGTTGAACAGAGGTCAACTGTTTATAATGCCCTTATATGTACAATACCGTTGAACAGAGGTCAACTGTTTATAATGTCCTTATATGTACAACACCATTAAGCAGCAACCTATCGTGTATCTAACCTGATGTTCGTGTTATACTCTCGACTAAGTTACCACCATGCCAACCATATTCCTGTTCACAGGTACCCAAATTTGATCGCCGTGGTTAAGAACGCTGATGATATCCAGAAAGCGGTGCAGTTCGCGCGGAAATACAACTTACACGTGACAGTACGGAGCTCGGGGCATGACTATGTGGGCCGCTCCACGTGGGAGGGAAGTTTCCTCATAAGCCTGTCCGAGATGGACGAGATGGAGATAGACTTGAGCATGGAGAGGAGCCCACATGGCACGGTCAAGGTGCAGACCGGGTTACAATGGCAGGAGATATACAAGGAGGTTAGAACCGTGCAATTTTACCATGCATTAAGTTTGATAGCTAATAGTAACAGGTAGTTTGAGTGTGGAATACGTTGGTGCTTCTCGAACCGTGCAGTTTTACCGTGCAGTAAGTTTGATAGCTAATAGTAACAGATAGTTTGAGTATGGAATACGTTAGTGGTTCTTGAACCGTGCAGTTTTACCGTGCATTAAGTTTGATAGCTAATAGAAACATGCAGTTTTACCATGCATTAAGTCTGATAATTAATAGAAACGTGTAGTGTGAGCATGGACTATGTTTGATTGTTGTTGAATCGTGCAGTTTTACCCTGCATTAAGTTTGATAGCTAATAGGAACATGCAGTTTTACCATGCATTAAGTCTGATAATTAATAGAAACGTGTAGTGTGAGCATGGACTATGTTTGATTGTTGTTGAATCGTGCAGTTTTACCCTGCATTTAGTTTGATAGCTTATAGAAACATGCAGTTTTACCATGCATTCAATCTGATTGCTAATAGAAACGTGTAGTTTGAACACGTTTCAGGTTTACCATACAATACGTTTTGTGGTTATTTAATCAGCAGTTTTGTCGTGCAAAAAATCTGATAGCTTATTAAGCAGAGAAGATTTAAAGGTAGATAATTGAACAACGTAGTTTTACCATGCAAGTCGGGAGATATGTGAACGTTGCAGTTCACGGGGTGAAAGCTAAAAGGTTCTATCTTCTTATTTATTTAATGTCACTTAGAACCTTTTCGCATTCACCACTCTAGTTAAACCATGTAATAAATTTTGTGGTTATTTGACTATGCAGTTTTTCCATGCAATAAGTTTTTGTGAATAATTTAACTATGCAGTTTTTTCATGCAAAATAAAATGGGAATATTTGTAAAAAACAACTTAACCATTTAAAATGTTTGGTATACAATTAAACGATGCAGAATTACCGTGCAACATGCCTTGTAGATAATTGAACCTTGCAGTTTTTAAATGCAATAACTTAGATAACTTGCAATAATCGTAAGGAGACTCGGATCGCACGCATATGGCCGTAAACGGTAAGGAGACTTGGATCAGACACAGTTCATCGTGAACCATGAGAAGACTCGCATCACACGCAGTTGCCCGTGAACCCTAGAAGGAGACTCCGATCAAACGCAGTTTGCCATGAAGAGTACGGAGGCTCGCATCACACGCAGTTGACTGTGAACCGTAACGAGACTCGGATCACACGCAGTTCGTCGTGAACCGTAATGAGACTCGGATCACACATAGTTGACCGTGAAACATAACGAGACTCGGATCACACGCAATTGGTCGTGAACCGTAACAAGACTCGTATCACACACAGTTGACCGTGAAACGTAATGAGACTCAGATCACACACAGTTGACCGTGAACCGTAACGAGACTCGAATCACACGCAGTTGACAGTGAACCGTCACGTGATTTGGATCACACATAGTTGGTCGTGAACTGTAACGAGACTCGGATCACACACAGTTGACCGTGAACCGTAACGAGACGCGGATCACAGGCAGTTGACCGTGAACCGTAACGTGATTCGGATCACACGCAGTTGACCGTGAACCGTAACGAGACTCGGATCACACACAGTTGACCGTGAACCGTAACGAGACTCGGGTCAAACACAGTTGACCGTGAACCATAACGAGACACGGATCGCACACAGTTGACCGTGAACCATAACGAGACTCGGACTACATAAGGTTGGTCGTGAACTGTAACGAGACTCGGATCAAACACAGTTGACTGTGAACCGTAACGAGAATCAGATCGCACACAGTTGACCCTGAAAAGTAAGGAGACTCGGATCACACGGAGTTGACCGTGAACCATGAGTAAATTCGGATCACACGCAGTTGTCCGTGAACCATGAGTAAACTCGGATCACACGCAGTTGTCCGTGAATCATGAGTAAACTCGGATCACACGCAGTTGTCCGTGTGGACAACTTACCATGTGAGTTGCGCATTATCCGCCTGATATTTGGGACCCACATGAGACAGTAACAGTGGTCTTCACAGCATTATGGACTGTCAATTTGATGAATGTGTTTCAGTTGAATGCGGTCGGGCGTGTTGTGGTTGGCGGCAGCGCCCACACAGTGACCCCGGGAGGCTACACGCTGGGTGGTGGGCACAGCCCCGTGTCCCGTTCCCTTGGATACGCCGTCGACAACCTGCTAGAGGCTCAGGTAGGGACTAAGTAGAAAGATAGTGTGAACCGAGTACCTTTTAAATAAGCTTATGATTGTACTGCGTGTCAAAGGACCGATATCATGAGCATAAAAATATGTTTACAACCTAACCTAACACATGCACGAAAACGATTTTTGTTCAGGAAATAAATACAAAACATGTATGAAAATCGACACATAGCAGTATTCTTTAAGTAGTTATTTAATAATATTAAGTTTCCTTTTTACATAGGTGGTGCTTGCTGACGGTTCGATCGCCACTGCGACGGCGAACAGGACGGTGATAGTCACCTCGGAAGGCGATACCATGTATCACGAGAACGGAGACCTGTTCTGGGCACTTAGGGGCGGCGGTGGGGGCACATTTGGAATTGCCGTGTACTTTGTGTACCGTCTGCACCCAATGCCGTCACAGATGGTAGTTTTCAGTATGCCCGTTCCCATTGAAATGAACGTTTTTGGGATAAACTATTTCGAAGAGGTATTAGAAGTTTGTGAGCAGCTACTGGAGAAAATGCCGTCTACATGGGGTGGCTACTGGATGCTTAACAACTTTCCGGGATCTTACGAGGACCCGGGATCCAAAACCATTTTCAATTATAAGGGATTGCTAACATTCTACTTTAACAAGTTTGCACCCTGGAATGGATCCGAGCACAAAGAATTAGAGGCCGCAGTCAACTGGGCAAGAAGCAAGTGAGTATATACAATTGTACAAGGCATTAGACACTGATGTTAATGAGCGGCGAATCTGTTCACTGGCATTTATTTTATTTTCTAGGCAAATGCTAGGTAATACAAATTCAATTATGCGCGATCTAACAATCTGATACGATAGTCTGATAAATGATAGAATCTTGATTCTGTTTCCTGAATAGAAACGAGTTTTTGTGACAGTTTTGAGAGGTCATGCGAAAGTACCTCTGTTGGTGATCGAACCCACGAATTCATGTGTGAGAGTTGGATACCTTCACCACTAAAATTAATCTGACCCTGTTTGGGATCGAGCCCACTACCTCCTGTGTGAAAGGTGGACACCTACACCACTTAACCACTCTGACCATGTTTGGGATCGAGCTCACGACTTCCTCTTTGAGGCGTGGACACCCATACCACTAAACCACACTCACTCTGTTGAAGATCGAACCCACTACCTTCTGTATAAGAGGTGGACATAAATACCACTCAACCACTCTCACCCTGTTAGGGATCTAACCCACACCCTCCTGTATGAGGGGTGGACATAAATACCACTAAACCACACTCAACCTGTAAGGGATCTAACCCACACACTCCTGTGTGAGGGGTGGACATAAATATCACTAAACCACTCTCACTCTGTAAGGGATCTAACCCACACCCTCCTGTGTGAGATGTGGACATAAATAGCACTAAACCACACTCACTCTGTAAGAGATCTAACCCACACCCTCCTGTGTGAGGGGTGGATATAAATATCACTAAACCACTCTCACCCTGTAAAAATCTAACCCAAATCGTACTGTATAAGGGATGGACATAAATACCACTAAACCACTCTCACTCTGTAAGGGATCTAACCCACGCCTCCTGTGTGAGGGGTGGACATAAATATCACTAAACCACTCTCATCCTATAAGGGATCTAACCCACACCCTCCTGAGTAAGGGGTGGACATAAATACCACTAAACGACTCTCACTCTGTAAGGGATCTAACCCACACCCTCCTGTGTGAGGGGTGGACATAAATATCACTAAACCACTCTCACTCTGTAAGGGATCTAACCCACACCCTCCTGTGTGAGGGGTGGACATAAATACCAATACACCACTTTCACTCTGTAAGGGATCTAACCCACACCCTCCTGTGTGAGGGGTGGACATAAATATCACTAAACCACTCTCACTCTGTAAGTGATCTAACCCACACCCTCCTGTGTGAGGGGTGGACATAAATATTAATAAACCACTCTCACCCTGTAAGGGATCTAACCCTCACCCTCCTGTGTGAGGGATGGACATAAATACTACTCAAACACTCACACCCTTTTGGCGATCAAACCTTTTGCCCTCTGTGTGTAAGGTGGACACCTTTACCACTCTAAACTTTAACCAATCCGTAAACATTATATATTTTTCTTCTGCTATTTATTTTTTTTATCATGCTGGTATCATATTCATATATTTAAATCAGTTTACGTACAGGTATGCTACCAGAACCATACAATTATTTATCATAAATAGACAAGTCGCGAAACGCGGTGTGTACATTTACTTGAACGTATATAGCTACACGTGTGTTGAGATTATTTTTATTTTTAAAGAAAATTCACTTCATAAAAACCACTTTAGCCGTAGTATCGAATATGCCATTCTAAACAATGTACACATGGCTGGATGCTGCATAAGAAGTGATTTGCAACCTCTTTTTTCTGTAATGTGATCGTGACTTCGCGTGTTAATAACCATGGACTTCTAAACGTACTTTTCCAGCAAATACTTGGCCAAAAATATACTTTATCGTCATAAAGCCACCTTGCATTTGTCAATTTACATTAATTCTGTGTTTTGAAACTTTTTAATGCATCAGTCAATTGAAACCACGCCCATTCAGGTCCGGGGAATAGCGGGGACTTTGACTTTCGGTCCAGCCAAGCTCGGGTAAATTCCCCTCCCTGCAAGAACGAACTGCTGGTAAAATCCCCGCAAAATGCTCCCGCACCCCAGGGACCATAGGTAAGGCTCATTCTCACTATGTTTGCGCGAAGACAAAACCACCGCATTCCCCCGGCACTGTGGGGCCACCTGCAAGGTAACAACACGGCCCATTTCCCCGGCTATTCCCGGTGTACTCCTGGATCTTTGGGGACGTGGTTACAGTTGACTGGTGCATAATATCATTCTCCATTGATGAACTTATTCCGGACCGACTGACCGTCGTTCCTTAATGACCAGTACGTCATAAATTTCAAATGATTTTTAACAGACAAGTACCATTCACCTTCACAAACAAGACGGATTTCTGGGACTACGAGAAGGACTCGTATGACCCGCCAATCGTGCGCGCATATATGGCGAACACCTTGTTGCAGCCGGGACAGGCCGGGGAGGACTTCCGGGCCTTCATGAGGGAGCAGCTGTTTGTGGGAGTGGCTAGAGAATTGTGGATTGCATGCACAGGGGCTCTGTTGGGAGGTAGGCTGAACGACGGTCTAAAGTGTTAAAAATACTCCTTTTCAACAAAGGTCAGAGGGACAAATTTATTTAAAGTGTTATAAAGAAAGAAAAAAAAGCTTCAAGTTTTGATATGCATAGTTATTTTTTAACTGTCATTGTAGACGATTTTTACATCATTATTGTTACATGAAGTGTAATTTTAATTAATAATTTAATTAATAAAATATAAGTCAAATGACACACCCTTCTGAAATGGCACTAATGCAATCGCAGCGCGGTAATTGTGTCAAACAATGTTGGTTGCATCCATCTTACAGGAAAAACCACGGAAGCTCCCTTAGCGAGCACACCCCTACATCCGGGATATCGGTCGACAGTGACGTCATTGTCATGTGGACTCTCCTTGGGCGACGCCGAAAGTGGGGTCCCTCTCTTGAATCAGACCACAGATAACGATGAGCTTATCGAATACTTCCAGACGTTTGCAAAAGGAATAAGAAAGTAAGAATTTTTTACTCAACTTAGTTGGCATTTTACTTGCCTTTTCCCCGTAATATGTTTGACTGCGAGGTCGCGACCTATTGTCGCTATAACAGTTTTATTTTTTTAATTTCTAATGTCCTTGTGTGCCAATGTGTTAAGTAGATGTTACACTTCTTGAACGAGAAGTGTCCGCATAAGATTCAGATTACCTTTAATGGTACTTTATACCTGTCGTTACACTCGAATTTAATTCTAATGAAAACGTTTGAAAATTTATATCGTAGAAATAACATATACACATTACATTCAGATCTTCTTCCATCCTACAAGATCAATTTATATATGTTGGGTTGCCAAACAAGACATGTACTTTTATGTGTATGTAAGATTCATTTACATGGTCAAGTTACAGTTGAGTCTAAAAGCCGTTTGCAACTGATCACTTAAAGCTTATACTTGCAGCTCGCATAAATCACTCGCCAGCAAATTACATCCATAAATCACTCGCTGACGAATATCACACACATAAATCACTTGCTGAGAAATATCACACACATAAATCACTCACCGACAAAATCACACACATAAATCACTCGCTGACAAATATATCATCCATAAATCACTCGCTGACGAATATCACACACATAAATCACTTGCTGACAAATATCACACACATAAATCACTCACCGACAAAATCACACACATAAATTACTCGCTGAAAAATATCACATCCATTAATCACTCGCTGACGAATATCACACACATAAATCACTCGCTGACAAATATCACACACATAAATCACTCACCGACAAAATCACACACATAAATCACTTGCTGGCAAAAATCACATCCATAAATCACTCGCTGACGAATATCACACACATAAATCACTCGCCGACAAAATCACACACATAAATCACTCGCTGACAAATACCACACACATTAATCACTCGCGTGAATAACACTCATAAATCACTCGCAAAAGTCACACACATGAGTAACTCGCATAAATAACTCGCATAAATCACTTGCATACATCACTCGCATAAATCACACACATAAATAACTCGCATACATCACTCGCATAAATCACACACAGAAATCACTCACATAAATCACAAACAGTAATCACTCGCGTGAATCACATGCATTAATCATACACATAAATCACAAGCATAAATCACTTGTATTTAACAAACACATAAATCAAAGGCGTGATTATAACTCGCATAAATCACTCGCATACATCACTCGCATAAATCGCACACATAAATCACTTGCATAGATAACACACATAAATCAATCGCTTAAATCACTCGCATACAAATAATTTGCATAAATATCACATAAACATTACTCGCATAAATTACACACACACACACACACACGCACGCACGCACACATGCACGTACGCACGTGCACACACACACACACACACACACACACACACACACATCACTTGCAAACATCACACACATTAAGTAAAGCATAAATAAACCGCATAAAATAAGTAACACACAACAATAAAACGCATAAATAACACACAAAAATCACACACATAAATAGCATATAAATAGCACGCATAAATAACACATAAATAACACGCATTAATAACACACATAAGACACACACATAAATAACACGCATAAAAAGCACACATAAATCATTCGCATTAACCATACACATAAAACGCTTCCCTCTTCGTATCGTACATTCTAGACTTGTATAATATACATATAATACATGAATGACGAATTGTACAAAAAGTACCCGTACTACAAGTGCTTGCAACCTCCCTAAAGTCATTATAACCGTCACACTACAATATCCCTCCTCTATCTGTGTGGTATTGAACGGCATCAACTAACAAGTGTTACCACGTGCCTTATTTTGCAGTTTCGGGAGCGGCATGTACTTGAACGAGCCGTGGAAAGATAACCCTTACTGGAAGGAGGACTTCTGGGGAACCGAGAATTACGAGCGTCTGTTGCTGATCAAGCGTCGTTACGACCCAGACAACTTCTTCACTTGTCATCACTGTGTCGCTTCTGACGTGATAGATAAAACGGATCCCAGACCGGCGCCGCCCGTGGGACACGCCTTCACATGTCTTGCGTCGTGGAGTTTAGTTATCTTCACATATCTGGCGTCTTGTTTCCTATTTTAAACACAGCATGGCAACAAATCATAACTTTGATAATTCCTATTAAATGTATTGCAGAATAGTTATGTATACGATTATCTGTTATGATGTTTATCTTATAAGAGCTAATGTGTTAACATGTTCGAATTCACTACCCTGGCTACCGTTATTAACCTTTAACACAACATTTACTATTGTTCCTTCGTCGGAGCTTGTCAAAGGTCATGCGGATAGCAACATCGGCTTATAAGCCTTGTCGTATCTGGACACCGATTGGTGGTTTGTTTGATTGACAGGTCATGTCATGTCAATTATGGCGCTTTGGAACATGAATGCGTAAATTACTAATACGTAACATTTGCATGAAAGGTAAACATAAATAAGCTGTTATCCAGTTCCATTTAATTGAATATTTTAAGTCATTAATATTTTTATGTATTTATGGTGTGCTTCTCTAGACGTTATTGAGTGACAAGATTAGTAACTAGATAACTTGTAACATTAAACGCCATATTCTGTGTTGTGCTATGACAATACGTTTTATACTCAATCATCGATTGCATCTGTATTTCTGAAAGCCTAGGAGGATAATATGACATATCATGTACTAATAAATATTTTGTGTTTGTTTATTGTTTAATCTTCAACACCAAATCAGTTTGTTGCTGTATTAAGTCCACTATTTTCATCCTAGTGTATGATATATCAGTTTGAAAGTACATTGAATAAATGGTTAACCGATTAGGTGTTCTATTCAGGATTTATTCTTATTTTACGTGCGTTCATGCAGTACGAACGCTCGACCGCGATTATGCAAATACATAAAGCGCGCTAGCGCTTCTTGGAAGATTTGCGGCTGTTTAATTTTGTATTCTAATTTTACCTTTTGCAGAACTCCCTGGTTTAAGTCATATCATATCATGTCATATTTCGGCGCTTTGAAAATAATACATGAAACCTTAACCTTAACTTGAACACGATAGGATTTTGTACCAAATAAGCAGCTGTTTGAAGCAATAATTGATATTAAACTGTGTATCAGTAAAGGTGAGTGTGTGACGACATATTCCCGCCGTAGTATTCATGAATATAAGGAAGAAGGGGTGCTCAACTTCGAGAAACCCCAAATAAGTGCATTTTAAAAACACAATATATTTTATTTCTCCATGATGTTCACGGAATGTTCATTAATTGGCCCTTCATTCGCTCATTTATTTCATTGAAAGTCAATCATTGACATTGATTATGACAAATTGAAGGAGTAAAGTCAAAAAACCATTTAGGGTCTAATGACACAATTCACTTCAACAACAAAAATGATTTTAGTGTTTAAATAATAATATTTTTTTCGTGCGAAGCATAATTATTAAGTTGATTGATACGCATTTTCGTCACGAATTTAAACGCATCCACTCAATAATAACCCTGTACACTAAGGCTGGATTCTCCATCGCGATATGTAACACTCCCTCGTGGGCGAACAATGACCGCTCAACTTATAAACAAATGATAAACAGAGATTGATAACAAACGAAAAAACAGTTATTAAATCAAAACACATGAAATCGAGCGGTGAATCTTGATGATCCGAAACTGACATATAAAAGAGGCATAAGGCAGATGTTAACTATCTTACCATGGTAATTATAACAAATTCGAACACTTTTATATTTAAATACAATAAGCGATGCGATTATCATATGACAAGACTTTGTAAGCAATTAAATTATACTATCAAAATGGCCTTTTCTCCCACCTCAGATAGGTAGATCCAAATTTTTGACCATGCTAGAAATTCTAATTTTGCCCTCGGGGAAAGATAAAACAAGTAACCGTATGGAACTCCTTTTTTATTGTCATCACACAATTAACTCCCTTGTTGAAGACTGTCGTCTGTAGCATAATGGAAACATTGTCTTGTTGCAATATTTAGAATCCTTATCAATTATTTCTCGCTTCAAATGACACCATTAAGACGTTTTCACGCTCCATTCAAGAAAGAATGCTGCATTCTTCTCAGAACTATTTCAAGAACTTTTTTACTTTTAACATAATCTGAATCACTGCGCGCATATACCATGACAACCACAAAATATCACATATCTATACGCATTTATTTTCACTGCGCACAAAAGAGATCCAACGAAAAAAATCCATATATCTACCTTAGCCGCTCGTGTAAGAGTGTTTTACGGAAACTGAAAACCTATCTTACACTCTCGGCCATGGAAGATACTTATATTATTTCATGCTTTTTAATGAACTATGGAGTAATATCATTAAAATAACACCTTGGCGTATCATACTTGTATTTCATATGAATGTAAAGAACAATGCCAACGACTAAAGGTGTTCAGTTATTTAATTTAATTTGATTTATTTTCTAAAGAACTAAGCACATACTTGTTCTTTTAAAAACATAAAAATCGGTTGATAATGATGACTTATGGTTCACTCTAAATTAAACAAACTACATGAATTGTCAGAATATCAGTTGGTGCACAAGTGTTCTCTTCACTAAAATCTCACAGTGCACGTGGCCACTCAATCACCAATCAGGCATGAGCTCTGACCATAGGAGAGATGGACTCGAATCTGTTCATGAACGAGTTGGGGTTCCAGCTGGAGAGATCAAGGGTCTGGGTAGATTCGGACAACCGTTTCTTTAGCTGGTCGTACAGCTTTGTCAGAGGATCTGGAAATATAGAAGTTTAGAATTGATAAATGAAAGTCGCCTACTTTTTAATGGTAAGAGAACATTTTATTCTGTTTTAGCCGGAAAGTGGGATCGCTGACTGTGTTGCTCCGGCTGTTTAAAATGTTGTACCTGTAGTTGACGGTGTTGTACCTGTAGTTTAAGGTGTTGCACCTAATGTTGACGGTGTTGCACCTAACGTTGACGGTGTTGTACCTAATGTTGGCGGTGTTCCACCTAATGTTGACGGTGTTGCACCTAATGTTGGCGGTGTTCCACCTAATGTTGGCGGTGTTGCACCTAATGTTGACGGTGTTGCACCTAATGTTGGTGGTGTTCAACCTTATGTTGGCGGTGTTGCACCTAATGTTAGCGGTGTTCCACCTAATGTTGGCGGTGTTGCACCTAATGTTGGCGGTGTTCAACCTTATGTTGGCGGTGTTGCACCTCATGTTGGCGGTGTTCCACCATCTAATGTTGGCGGTGTTCTACCTAATGTTGGCGGTTCCACCTAATGTTGGCGGTTCCACCTAATGTTGGCGGTGTTGCATCTAATGTTGGCGGTTCCACCTAATGTTGGCGGTGTTGCATCTAATGTTGGCGGTGTTGCACCTAATGTTGGCGGTGTTCCACCTAATGTTGGCGGTGTTGCACTTAATGTTGGCGGTGTTCCACCTAATGTTGGCGGTTCCACCTAATGTTGACGGTGTTGCACCTAATGTTGGCGGTTCCACCTAATGTTTGCTGTTCCACCTAATGTTGGCGGTGTTGCACCTAATGTTGACGGTGTTGCACCTAATGTTGGTGGTGTTCAACCTTATGTTAGCGGTGTTGCACCTAATGTTAGCGGTGTTCCACCTAATGTTGGCGGTGTTGCACCTAATGTTGGCGGTGTTCAACCTTATGTTGGCGGTGTTGCACCTAATGTTGGCGGTGTTCCACCATCTAATGTTGGCGGTGTTCTACCTAATGTTGGCGGTTCCACCTAATGTTGGCGGTTCCACCTAATGTTGGCGGTGTTGCACCTAATGTTGGCGGTTCCACCTAATGTTGGCGGTGTTGCATCTAATGTTGGCGGTGTTGCACCTAATGTTGGCGGTGTTCCACCTAATATTGGCGGTGTTGCACCTAATGTTGGCGGTGTTCCACCTAATGTTGGCGGTTCCATCTAATGTTGGCGGTGTTCTACCTAATGTTGGCGGTTCCACCTAATGTTGGCGGTTCCACCTAATGTTGACGGTGTTGCACCTAATGTTGGCGGTTCCACCTAATGTTGGCGGTGTTGCATCTAATGTTGGCGGTGTTGCACCTAATGTTGGCGGTGTTCCACCTAATGTTGGCGGTGTTCCACCTAATGTTGGCGGTGTTGCACCTAATGTTGGCGGTGTTCCACCTAATGTTGGCGGTTTTCCACCTAATGTTGGCGGTGTTGCACCTAATGTTGGCGGTGTTCCACCTAATGTTGGCGGTGTCGCACCTAATGTTGGCGGTGTTCCACCTAATGTTGGCGGTTCCACCTAATGTTGGCGGTGTTCCACCTAATGTTGGCGGTTCCACCTAATGTTGGCGGTGTTGCACCTAATGTTGGCGGTGTTCCACCTAATGTTGGCGGTGTTGCACCTAATGTTGGCGGTGTTGCACCTAATGTTGGCGGTTCCACCTAATGTTGGCGGTGTTGCACCTAATGTTGGCGGTGTTCCACCTAATGTTGGCGGTGTTGCACCTAATGTTGGCGGTGTTGCACCTAATGTTGGCGGTTCCACCTAATGTTGGCGGTGTTCCACCTAATGTTGGCGGTGTTCCACCTAATGTTGACGGTGTTGCACCTAATGTTGGCGGTTCCACCTAATGTTGGCGGTGTTGCACCTAATGTTGGCGGTTCCACCTAATGTTGGCGGTGTTGCACCTAATGTTGGCGGTTTTCCACCTAATGTTGGCGGTGTTGCACCTAATGTTGGCGGTGTTCCACCTAATGTTGGCGGTTCCACCTAATGTTGGCGGTGTTCCACCTAATGTTGACGGCGTTGCACCTAATGTTGGCGGTTCCACATAATGTTGGCGGTGTTGCACCTAATGTTGGTGGTTCCACCTAATGTTGGCGGTGTTGCACCTAATGTTGGCGGTGTTGCACCTAATGTTGGCGGTTCCACCTAATGTTGACGGTGTTCCACCTAATGTTGGCGGTGTTCCACCTAATTTTGACGGTGTTGCACCTAATGTTGGCGGTTCCACATAATGTTGGCGGTGTTGCACCTAATGTTGGCGGTTCCACCTAATGTTGGCGGTTTTGCATCTAATGTTGGCGGTGTTGCACCTAATGTTGGCGGTGTTGCACCTAATGTTTGCGGTGTTCCACTTAATGTTGGCGGTGTTCCACCTAATGTTGGCGGTGTTCCACCTAATGTTGGCGGTGTTCCACTTAATGTTGGCGGTGTTGCATCTAATCTTGGCGGTGTTGCATCTAATGTTGGCGGTGTTGCACCTAATGTTGGCGGTGTTGCATCTAATGTTGGCGGTGTTCCATCTAATGTCGGCGGTTCCACCTAATGTTTGCGGTGTTCCACCTAATGTCGGCGGTTCCACCTAATGTTTGCGGTGTTCCACCTAATGTTGGCGGTGTTCCATCTAATGTTGGCGGTGTTGCATCTAATGTTGGCGGTGTTTCACCTACCGTATACAGTTTTGCAACTATGAATAAAGCGAATGAACATTCTACATCAATGCGATACTTCCATTTTTGCTTTTGTTTGTATTAGTTTGCGTTTTCGAATTCCTGTCCAGAATGCAAAATGCATTACGTCTTTATAGATGTTATAAAGACAACTGAACAAGCAGATATGCATGATGCATATCTGCATTACAAACCTTTTAAATCAATTCTCAATTGTAAGCACAGGAATTACGGATTTAAAGACTGAGACCGAAACTTTTGAAAATGTTGCAACTTTTGACTCAATATAGTGTTGTTGTCGTTGTTGTTGTTGTTGTTGTTGTTTTGCATATGGCTTTTTATTGTTGCAACACAAGATGATCATAGCACATAATTGGTGACTAAGTTTGTTTCTGCAGTATATATTACGTAATTGATAACCATAATTTGTAATAAAAACAGGTTGATTAATAGCAATGATACAATCACGTGGATTATTGATAATATATATAATCGAAAATAAAACTTCTACCGGGAGGGGGCTGGGCACCGTTGTTGGGACATTCGACCACCTCAAAGATCGCCTCACAGCCTCTGTCTACCCACCACGAGTGACCGTCATCCGATATACCGTACCTGCAAGGGAACAGTGTTTAATACAAAATAACCTGTTTTTTATCATTGCAACACTAAGCTGAGTTAATTCAGTGTGGAATATGTGATGCGTAACAAAAACAAGAACATTTGTGTGTTTCTGGTTTTCAGACCGACCGTCGCGCCTAATCTTGTTATTGCCACCGGACCAATATTCCTTTCTGCTCAAGATTGCGCACATATTAGTCAGTACATTTAACGCGCTGCTTTTAGGAAATTACTCCCTTTGATTCTATTTGAAATGTACCATTCGGGAAAGCTATTAACCAATAAATGTGTTTCAACCTAGTTTTAAATTTTTATTTAAACCTAATATTTGCCACTCTAGGTTATAGTATATATAAAGCATATTTCATCAGCAATCGTAGACGAGAACATGTCGATATTATGCATATCTTTAAAAATGAATTTGTCATTCTATTCTCATACTATAAAAAGCATAGAGTCACAAATAGATGTTTGAATAGTTTTGCCGAATATTTCTGCATCATTTAAAGATTAAGTGCATTTCATGTATTATAACATTGTTGTTTTGTGTTGAATAAAATTTGAAAAAAAAATAAATAAAAAAAAAAATATATTAATGATGATTATAATAATAAGGCTATTATTTATTTTGATTAGGGTTGAATGTCTCTGCTTATTGTGTATGCACTTTTTGTCATTACATTTGTCCTTTGGTGTTTGTACATTGTGTCACAAAACAAATGCATAGTTGATACAGGCGATACAACAAGGGATTGACACAGTTTCACATTTTAATTTAAGTCCAATATACTGAACCATATATTCCTAACTTTCTTCATTCGCTCATTTCGAATGATCCTGAGAAGTATGAAAATTACACAATATACATTCATTGTTTAAGCATCTGGACAGTCAACTGGGTCATCAATTGTTTAATAACAAATTATACATACAAAATAATTGTCAATGAAATAAAAACACGCACAGATATTCATTAATCGTTAACAAATTGAAAGGTTGTGTTAATTACTTCAACCTGATTTTGTTTTATAGATCAGAAATATTGGCAAATATTATAAACACATAAACGCATATAAACACATATAAACGCATAAATATGTAACTATATAATCCATGAAATGTTTTCTACGTCTTGTAAGTTTCACTATCCGAATCTGAATTACCAAATTGGCCAAAAACTCCATTTCTCGAGCTCATAACTTCAAATTATTGATTATATTTATAGGTGAACCTAATGTGTATTTTTCTAACCAAGGAAACGAGCTTTCTTCTAATTCTTAACTCAATATTTAAGCGAAAAGCTACAGAAATAAGCTCAGTAGCAAAAAGTTTAAACATAAACCCGGTTTATTGGCACTGGGTGAACGCCAAAGACATAGAACATAAAATCACAAACAAGAAACATGGAAGAACAGCACAAAACTTCACAACAGCATAGTGCTTACATACTTTTTATAAAAAACTAGGTATGTTTATCAAGGAAATCTAAGAAAATTATTTAACCTTACATATCAGTCAAACTGAGAATGTAATAAAAGCCTTACTTCAATTGATGTACTCGGTTAAGGATTATCAAAGAAACTTGCGCTTGGAAAGTTTGCATGAGATTTATTTACGATTTCGCGTGTTATATTTTTGCTTGAAGATGGACATTAGCACGGATGCCAGACAAAAACCTTTTTCAACATGAACATGTAAGTGGTCTAGCTTGTAAGTAAATGTAAAAAAATAAGACTTACAGAATGATAACCTAACGCTTTGCTCTATGTTCATTAGAACTCCTTCTATACAGACCTTGTATCACTCGGTTCACACTTATAGAAGGAAGTCCTCTTCAGCAGTCTCAGAGAGAAGATGTAATGTTCCGCTGTCTGCGCGGTGTAGATCTTCCGCTGCACCCGGAAGTCACCTTTTCCCTCGAACATCAACGTGGTGCACCCTGGCAACGCAACAGAAGGCATATTATTCTTGTTTTCATGATAATTGTTAATTGCCTTAGTGACTCAATATCACCGATCAGTCCAGGCACGACTTCAGTCAGTACTTCTATGAGTTCTGACAGTTATTTCAGTCGTACAAAATCTCGCTTAAACTGTCTGATTTGTTTTTGAACGAATGTTATACTTCTCTCAACTCTAGATAAATGTGTGAATAATGGATTGCTTAAAAAATGTTTTGAATACACCGCCTAAACGGTTAAATAATACTATCAGCATAAGAAAAAAACTAGTTGCCAGTCAAAGTATGTAGTTGGTTTAAACATATACTAATGGCCAAAAGTCTTGTCCGGTCTACAAAAACTACAATATCTGTTTATCTGGCGAAATGTGATCCGCAATTACAGAAAATGCCATCTTTGTGATAATGAGCATGTTGGTGAAGAATTTCATTTAGTTATTTAAGTAACGAAGGAAGAGGTTTCTTTGATAAATGAAATTATAAATCAAAAAAATGTATTGTCATTTAAACGTGTTTAGAAATTAAATCCAAAATTAATTACGTTTTTAACGTTATGTTCTTTCATGAATTATACTGTTAGCAAAGTTAACTTTAAAGTATAATGTACTCCTTTTTTGCATTGATAATGACATTTATGTATGCTAAAAGTTCATTAATCATTTTTTCAACAATTTTCTTCCTAAAAACCTCTTGCTTCCTACAAACTGGCAGATACAAAAGTATTTACATCATGACCTTCTGCAGATATATAATACAATGTTTTAAATACCCCATCAAAGAGACAATTGTTAAATGTTCTGTAGATACATTACAATTTTTCCTATTATCTACCTCAAAGAGACAATTGTTAAATGTTCTGTAGATACATTACAATCTTTCCTATTATCTACCTCAAAGAGACAATTGTTAAATGTTCTGTAGATACGTTACAATCTTTCCTATTATCTACCTCAAAGAGACAATTGTTAAATGTTCTGTAGATACGTTACAATTTTTCCTATTATCCACCTTAAAGAGACAATTGTTAAATGTTCTGTAGATACATTACAATCTTTCCTATTATCCACTTCAAAGAGACAATTGTTAAATGTTCTGTAGATACATTACAATCTTTCCTATTATCCACCTCAAAGAGACAATTGTTAATTGTTCTGTATATACGTTACAATCTTTCCTATTATCCACTTCAAAGAGACAATTGTTAAATGTTCTGTAGATACATTACAATCTTTCCTATTATCCACCTCAAAGAGACAATTGTTAAATGTTCTGTAGATACATTACAATCTTTCCTATTATCCACCTAAAAGAGACAATTGTTAAATGTAGATAGATTTTTCAAAGCTGTTATTAAATTAAGAAAAACTGCCCTCGAAATTTGATTGTTTCTTAAATACTTACTTTGTGTTTTATACTTTTATTATATGACACTCTACACAGTACATTGTGTGGTAATTGTGTTTGTATCATGTACATGTATGTCGCCATGACTCTGTCTGAAATTACCATAGACATTCATATGCCCCTTTTTGCCAATAAACTTTGAACTTTTTGCATTTTGCACATAAAGGGACTCGTTCGCATATATTATAGTGGTAACGCTCTGTTCAAACATTATTATAATTTATTTATTTTTCTTGTTTTTATGGACAAACACCAATCATCAACTGGAATAATATACTCATTTGAACCATTTTTTTAGTCCTTAACTTTTCGCTTTACTAAGCCTTTTGACAAAATTAGACATTTTAGATCTATGATAACAATAAAGCTCTTTTCTGAAGCTGTGCTGTTGTTTTAACAGTGTTACAAGCATTTCTTTCACATTTCAGATACATTATTTTGAAAGGGGTTGTACTCCGTATGATGAAATAGCGAAAAAAAAGGAAATTGTCGAAAACTGACATAAAATTGGTATCGATGTGTACAATGCATTGAAACTTACTAACTGAAGTACCACATAGTTTACAATTAATTTAATTTTCGCAGTTTTTTCGTATTTTTCCATTAAAAAAAATATTTCTAAGTATGTCTACCCAGTAGAATTCATTCCTTATGCGTGATTGGCAAGTCGATGTTATCACGTGATATTACCAAGCTAGGTATATAGCTTAAATCTTCCAACGCTTTCGGGTAAGCTTTCGTAGCACAGTTGATACAACATTGCCCTTGTACTGCAATTTTGGCGACACCGTTCAAACCCCGTCACCGAATCGATTTTTTTGTACATGTTGGTGTTGTTGTTTTTACAGTAATGATATCAAAGAGTAAAACAATTGATTAAATAACTGTCCTGAGGATCGCTACAAAACAAAAAAAAAATGATGCCAATCTGGTGTACAGTCCTTTTTAATCGGACTCTTTAAATATGATTGAGTCCGTGTAATAAAGGGAAAGCCGAAACGACAAATGAAAATATGGTAGCATTATCTATATCACTATTAAATCTTCTGAGTAATTGCTATAAAACCAAATGAAGTATACAGAGCTAAATACTTGTACGTATATTAATGTATATTGCAATGGACTGGTGGCTTAATAGGCAATGGTTGTTAGTCATTGTCAATGTCATTACCTTGCGGCTGGACATCTGTTGCTGGGTTCGTCTGTACTGGATGGTCAGCTGTTGCTACGTGCACGATAGTTGCCATAGCAACAAACACAAGTTCCAGAGGTCTCATTTTGCCCATTGTCAAGCCGACCTGAAAATATATAGTTAGAAATTGTTAAAAAGTTATAAAAAAGTCATCATTACCACTATCATCATCATCATCATCATCATCATTATCATAATTGTTATCACCATCAATATTATTTTTATCATTATTATTGCAATTAGTAATATCATTATTATTATTAATTGTATTATTATCATTAATATTATTATTATTATTATTATTATTATTATTATTATTATTATTAATATTATTATTATTATTATTATTATTATTATTATTATTATCAGTAGTAGTAGTAGTAGTAGTAGTAGTAGTAGTAGTAGTAGTAGTAGTAGTAGTAGTAGTAGTAGTAGTAGTAGTAGTAGTAGTAGTAGTAGAAGTAGTAGTATTAGTAGTAGTAGTAGTAGTAGTAGTAGTAGTAGTAGTAGTAGTAGTAGTTTAGGTGGTGGTGGTGGTGGTGGTTTTGGTGGCAGTGGTGGTGGTGGTGGTGGTGGTGGTGGTGGCAGGAGTGGCAGCGACAGAGGCAGTAGCAGTAGCAGTAGCAGTAGCAGTAGTAGTAGTATTGTTAGTTGTTGTTGTTGTAGTAGTAGTGGTAGTGGTAGTGGTGGTAGTTGTCGTAGTAGTAGTAGAAGTAGTAGTAGTAGTAGTAGTAGTAGTAGTAGTAGTAGTAGTAGTAGTAGTAGTAGTAGTAGTAGTAGTAGTAGTAGTAGTAGTAGTAGTAGTAGCAGTAGCGGTAGCGGTAGCGGTAGCGGTAGCGGTAGCGGTAGCAGTAGTAGTAGTAGTAGTAGTAGTAGTAGTAGTAGTAGTAGTAGTAGCAGCAGTCGTAGTAGCAGTCGTAGTAGTAGTGATTGTATTACTGTTATTCTTGTTTAACAAAGTAAGAAAGTAAAGTAATACCTTTAGATAACAAATCCTTCTATTTAAGTCCTATTATTCACTGCTGTTTTTACAACAACATATGTTTCATTGCAGATACATGCCCATTTTAAAGCGGCAAAAAGCTGTACAAAGACTGTCAAAGCAATTAATTTGTGTTTTATTGCATGTCTTAACACCACGACGTTATAAATAAATGTAATTTAAACGAATATATTTAATGATGTGTTTAATTACACAGGTCCCTCCTGGTGATAAATATTCCCCCATGTACATTTAACCACAAACGATTAGATTTTCTTTCATAAGATAAATACATATATTATTTTCTTATATCTTCCTCGTTTAGGATAGTGTGTGAAACGAGTGAAGATTTTCATATACAATGGGAGTATTCCACGTGATAAATAACGTCGTAAATGCTTCGTTTGAAGGCAACATTTTGCTTCAAATGATGACTTTAAACTAAAGTAACTCTACTATTACTTAACCATTTCAAATAAAACAAAGGGCATTTTATGCCGTTTACAGAGCCCCGCCTTCGGTTATTGAGTGTTTAGTTTCATAAAACAATTCGACAAACCTTTTCACAAAACAGCAGCCTAATGGATCAATGTCAAATCATTATTTTGAAACAGGTTTGTTGAAGTGTTTGATGAACATAATAACCTAATCAAGCCCCGGTAATAAAATAAAGGCGGGGCTCTTTAGACAGCATAGACTTCCCTTTGTCTTATTTAAAATGGTTAAGAAAAAGAAATGTTATATTAGTTTAAGTCATCATTCGAAACAAAATGTTGCCTTCCGACGCAGCATTTATGACGTAATTTTCACGTGGTATACACACGCGTATATGTACACGGCAAGTTAAAGGCACTCGTTCACGTTTAATAGGGAAATAAATCCAAATTGAAATGCAAACAAATTGCTTGTTACAATGATAAAACACCATCGAAGTTCAATCAGAGCTCTTTGTCATCAATTATCTAAAACGCATGACAGAGATTTTTTTATTTTGCCGAAAAGCTTTCATAACACTTACAAAAATTGATTGAATTTAGGCTTTGATTTACTAGCATGCTGTTCAGATGAGCATCTGTCAGCTGTTGTTTTTTATGTTTATGTATATACCACAATTTCAGCAAAGTTTAAATAAAACTTGCTGCCAACATTAATTCGGTAAACGAATAAAAGTTTTAAAAAAACAACAACATATACATGCACAGGTAAACTAATTGCAATAATTTGAGTTTCACTGTAAATGATAGGATGAATCATCAGTTGAATGGCTAGACACGTCGCATTTGATACAGAGATGATAAACTATATATTATACATCTCAACTTTCATTCCTTAAATGAACAGCCTTTCGGCAATTGTGAATATTGTCCGATGAACGCAACATCTTCGGATATGTTCGAATCGTGAATCATCGAGTATCGATATACGTGTAATTTGAAAGTTGTGTATCTTGTTAGTGTTTGTAATGTGTCGACAGGTCCCGAAAATTCAGAATCAACATGTAAGAAAGTTTTAATTTATGATATGTTAAAAGTATTATCATTAGTGTGTTTCAATTACGTTTAAAAGTGTTTTGAAGTGATTATTTTTTCCAGCGTTAAAGTGGCGTAATTTGATAAACTGTTTTTGGTTAAGATTGAGTTGTCTATTTAAAAATGGGTGAGAAGAATTTTATGTAAGGTTTCTTAAATGAAATGATGAACTTCGGACTCTACACACATTAAGCAGCCCAACTGCGTTCATACCCCCATAATGACATGTGACATCAATCCCGCAATTCGTTCCTTAAAACTTAGTGGTAAGCAAAATGAGAACACGAATCCAACACAAGCATTTCAAAAAGTGAGAAAAAAAAATAACTTAAAAGGTACGCAAAAACGATATTATATCCAGCCGGACTAACAGTTTTTACTCCTGCCAGGTACGATCAAACTGGTCAAAGAACTATGCATTCATTGAACTATAGTACAAACATGAGACAAAAAAATCTTATAGAAGAGAAGAAAACACACAAAGAGATACAATATAGCGAACGTTATATACATACATTTTTAAAATGGGTGGCAAAAAAAGACACTATCATAACAAATTTCTAGAATTCGGTTATTCCTGAAACTAGAAAAAACGACACAACCGAAAAAGACAGGCCTTGTTTAAGATAAGAGGCTTACTCTTAACAAGGCCTGATTGTCCACCGAGCTGTATTATGGTTCTGTCTTTTAATTGAAATGAAGGTTTTGGTAGTGTATCCCCCTTGCTGTCTTAGTCCCCGTGTCGCAACGCGCTCCAGCGAGTTTAGAAAAATGCTGTACTCCAAAGATTCTATACAGATAGTCGATGTATGATTGTCATTTTCCCGTATTTAACCTTGTGATGGGGCGATGAACAAGATCGGTCCGCCCGGTTAGCTCAATCGGTAGAGCGTTGGACTGTGAATCGGACAACCCGGGTCACTTCTGTTGTGATAAAGTTATGAAATCCTTTCTACGACCATTCGCACTGTACCACTGCCCCTGGCATGTACATAAGTTGTCAGTTCCTTGCAGAGGTGAAGGCACCTTATACTGGTTAACCGCCTGATAGTCTGTCCAGGATAGGTGTGCGGTGGTTGAACCGTCACTCTGGGACCCTTTAATGTGCTCACGCCGGGACCCGGAGTTTAAACTACTAAAACCACCACAAACAATATCGAGCAGTAGGCGATCCAAACTGAGCACAGCTTACAAGTAGATTGTGACAGACTTTGCCAAAGAGCTACGTGTTGTTGACAATTCAGTAGATGCCTTATATTTGATTTGTGAGTGTTATTTCTTTGAATCATGTGTGTGCTGTCAGCAAGAATTTATGCATGGGAAATCATTTCAATTTAGTTCCAATGAAATGATGACTTAAACGCAAGTTCTGGGGCGTATCCAGGATTTGATGTTAAAGGTGGCGAAACCTTTTTACTTGCACCTCTCGTTCAGAACATCACATTTATTTTGTGGAAACCGCTTTTAATGATATCTAGATGATTCCGCCATGCTAACATGTTGTATAAAATGAAAGGCTGCCCTCTTAAGAGCCACCCCGCCATTCATTGTCGCGGCTTCTTCTGTTGCAGACAATATAATTGTCTTCATGTCTCCTTTTCGCGACATCCACGCAACATCGAATCGAAGAGGCCAAAAATGCAAGTTCCTTTAAACGTTTTCTTAAATTGTTCAAGTTATATTATTTTTTAGTTTTCAAGAATCTCTGTGCTATAAAATAATAATGTAACCGTGACCTCAGATATTTTAAAGATAATGCTTTCATTAATATTTCATTTCTTGCAAAGCGACTGGTTGATACTTGAAATTCATTAATGTTGACCTTAGTCCGTTCATGTTGTGCCATCATTGGCAACCACGACACTTCCTTCCTTTACACTCCGTGATAAATACCTTGGGAAAAAATGACTAACAATACCTCATTTAAATGACACTGCATGAAGCCGGGGAGACAACTCTTCTTCCAATGAATTTGCATGTAACAATGAAAAACACTTCAATAACCCTGTATTGTCAGTTGTCACTCTAGGCGAGTGGTCTAAGATGGTGTTTTAAAACATGTAGCGATCTGGCGGACGGGGTTCAATTTCAGCTATCGCCAGAATATCTTTTCAGTGTCTGTGCATATTTCCGCATTGATTCATTGCAGAACAAATCAAACTGTCTCATTGATTATACATGATTATTATATTTTCGTATCTATATCCCACACGGTACACAACGAAATATAGCGCAGTAGCGTATCAGGGGTATCCGACGAAAGTATTTAAACAGATAGATACGAATTATACGTATGTGATGAAAATGAAGCGACAATAGTTTTGCAGCAAAAAAATGTTAGCAGATATTGTACATTCCAATAAGATAACCATTTAGTAACAGTTAATACAAATTATTGAAAAAAGGTGCATTTCAACAGTAACTTTTGTGCTTTTTCAACCATTTTACTTGGTTAATTTCATCTAAGATCCTTTCAATAGACCCTATACGATAATCAATCCATTATTATTTTACGGAGTTCTTTTGTTCCTGAACTGTTCACAACTTTTACCATATTTTGACAATCATCGAAACTATGATAGAATGTCGGTGCTTTCTTTTACATGCTTGTCAACGAAGTACAACATTGATGATTGCTAAAAATGTTTGAGTTCAGTAGTTGAAGCATATCTCCGTTATAGCACCGTATTTTCAGGACGCCATAATTGTAAGTTTTAGAACACTGTTGACATATGTTTAAATAAAACCCTTTTCATAATCTACAACAGCGGTTAGATTTGTTTTAATACTCTTAAGAAATTCAAAAAAAATTGTGTCATACCAAACTTACTGTAAGCATATACGTGCATTGGTCAGAGTAAAAAAACAGCGCAAAAGTAAAAACTATATCATGGTTGATGAGACACCGTCGCGTATTAATTTTATTTAGCAGTTAAACTTTATGACTTAACTCTTGGAAATCTTAATTATGTTTGCAATAATATACTTCACTGACAATCAATTTAAACTTGGATCAATAAAAACAATTCTAAAACACTATATTTCATAAATGATATAATTCAAAAATTTACGAACTACTTCAACTGATGTACCGGCATACATCCGAGGTTGTTTTCGAAAAAAAATGGCCGAGGAGTTCCGAACGATAAATTACTTCTATGAAAGGATTAAGAGATGAGACGCTAACTAGAAACTCGTTCTCTTATGTGTAATAAGCAAAGGGCTATAACTCTGTGAGACATAGTCCGAGCAAATCTACTGCGCCACTGGGCTTGATATTAATCACTGCTTTGAAGTTTCTTTCATATTCACAATAAGATATCTACAGACAGTCAGACGGACGGACAGACAAGCGGATTCAAGTATTCCCATCTTGTTGTCAGTTAATTTATACAAAATTGACATTTGTTTCTTTATAAATTAATCTAAATGTGGACCCCAAACCCGAATTTATCTAAAGTTATGGTCGAGTTCCGGTCGCATTACTTTCTGTATTTCCCGTTTGTAAAAAATGTATTTCCTGAAAATTATCGAAATGGAAGTAGAGAGAAGTGATTTAAACTTACATCTATAAGTATTTGTGAAAATAAATAACTAAACAAAATCAGTATAACGTGGGAAGGTATAGGTTACTTAAAAGGTAAAACTCATAAGATTAATCAGTGAATTATCTAACATGTGTTAATAAACTCGTAAAATTTGTTTTTTGACATATTTATATGCACCGTTAACGAAAATGTCAAAATAAAGAAAAAAAATGCCCTTCGTTAAAACGCCCGGATGAAATCTGCATGTCAGGCCATGTATATTACAGTGACAGTATAATGCATAACTAGATGAAATTTAATTACACAACGCTGTAAATAATATTGCTCTTACTTATTAAATAATAACTAAAAAATCACCTTTTAAAATATTCCTCGATCTGCTCGTAGATATAACTAGACAAATATTAGTTTCTCAATAGAATATCACCATTCAAGCACCAGTAATAATTTGGAGTAAGTAATTAATATCCCACATATTAATTGTGCAAATGCTCGCTGGGCTGGCGAAATACATTAGTTGCAGGACAATTAATGTCTTCCTGTCATCGGTGTTATATTTCATTAGTAATCGCGAATAATTAATTAAGATATGAAGGTGAGCCATTCTGTCGGTCGATGGTCCTGAAACATGGTCATTAGGACAGTGGTGATTTTTTTTCTGGAATGAGTCTACATGTTAAATAACCCCCTCTTAAAAAATGATTCATTTTGGTTATTCGTTCGTTTTACAGCCCTGTCTTCACTAATTGCATGTTGACAATATTCCTGCCTTTACATTGTTAATCTGTTGACGACCAACCGTCAACAATTGCAACTTGTTTTCTGTCGGCTAATTGTTAAAATATGTATTTATATTATTACTTGTTTTTTTTTTGTTTTTTTTAGTTGTTTTTTTTGTTGTTGTTGTTTGTTTTTTTGGGGTTTTTTTTTTTTGGGGGGGGGGGGGGGGTAGCGTTGTTTTTTTAATTCAAGGAGATGAAACTAGCAAGGCTAACATTATCAAAAGAATGTTTTCTATTTTTGTGAGTCTATCGCGTATCTTAAAGCTACAATCTCACAGATTTACCATTTTTACAACTTTTTTTTATTTTTTGTCTTGAAAATGGCAATTTTTTGCATAAATATCTGCAAACCAGCGATATAAGACTGTTGACAAAAGATCAGATCGCAGATTTGCATATTTCAGTTCGAAAATTAATGTTTTATGGCTTAAACCGTTACTAACGGGTTTAGAAAAATGCATAAAACATCAATTTATGAACTTATATATAAAGATCTGTGATCTTTTTTTTTGTCAGCAGTCTTATATAAATGGTTTCAATGGATTTTCGCAAAAATTGGCTCGTTCGAAGACAGAAAATAAAAAAGTTGTCGAAGTTGTAAATCTGTGAAAGTGCAGCTTTACAATTGCAAGAGAAAAATAAAATTGTCAAAAACTTCCACAAAAACGCCTTGAATCTTACTGACTGATGTATCACATCGCTTACGATACATGCATCTCTCGCAGCAGCTATCTTTCGCAGGTTTTGCGCAGTTTTCCAATTCGAAATTTGCTACGGTTGTCTACCACCTAAATCCCACAATAAATGACTTAAGTTAAATATCATCCGTTTATTTATCTGTACTCATAAACATATATGATTTAAACTTGGGTACCATTATGCGCTATTTTAAACGAGGAAACACAGGTGAGACATCAACATGAATGTTGCATTTATCATGATTTAACCAGGAAGGTGATGTATTATCGGCCTCCTTCTAGTTCGCATTGACAATTCTATGCTTGTTGCGATGAAATGCTGTATTTGCCGATTTTTGGATCATCTGGTTTTCACCCCCTTTAAATACCAGCAAAGACATGTGGATAATCAAAATGTCATTAAGAATGTCAACCTGATATCAACCAATAATGCCCCGCCGGCCCAACTATTTCCACCTATCCACACTAGCATCCAATCATATATGAAAACACCATGCACGATCTTAAAAAAACGGAAGCCCTCCATAACAGTATGTGTGTAAACCACGTGATAAATTTCGTCATAAATGCTACGTCGGAATGCAATGTTTTGCTTCGAATGAAGACTTTAAACAAAGAAAACCTCACAATTGCTCACCATTTTAAATGAAACATAGCGCAGTCTACACCGCTTACGGATCGCCAGAGTTTTATTGAGAGTTTAGTTTCTTAAAACACTTCAACAAACCGTTTCACAATACGGCCGTCTGACGGAGCACTGTCAAAACATTATTTTGAAAACAGGTCTGCCGAAGTGTTTGATGAAACTAATCACCTTATCAATTTTCGGTAATAAAGCGAAGGTGGGGCTCTTTAAGCGGCATAGACTGCCCTTTGTTTATTTAAAATGGTGGAGTAAAAGAAAAGTTTGATTAAAGTCTTTAGTTTAAGCAAAAGGTTGCCTTTCGACGTAGCAGATATGACGTAATTTATCACGTGGTATACACACACTGAGTTAAACAAAATAAAGTAAAAAGGTAATTTCTTGCTGGAACTCTTTTTTCGCGTAGTTATTCCGATTATGTTAATAGTCAAATCGGTCTTTAAATAGTTCTGAGGAGAGTGCAGCATTATTTCTTTAATGGTGCACGAAAACTGTTTTATGGTGTCATTTGGAGTGAGAAATAATTAATTAGCATTCTAAATATTGCCACAATACAAGGTTTCCATAATGCTACAGACGACGGACTTCAACAAGGGAGGTATTTGTGTGATGACAATAAAAAAGAAGTTCCATACGGGTACTTGTTTTATCTCTGACCATGGGCAAGATAAGAATTTCTAGCATGTCCAAATGTTTGGATTTACTTATCTGAGGTGGGAGAAAAAGGTTTCCAGCATGGCCAAAATATTTGGATCTACTTATCTGTGGTTGGAGAAAACCCCTTCTATAAAGGTGATGGTTCGGTGCTGGCAAGGCTTGTAGAAATGACCGACTCTGTGTTGTTTTGTATTGGAAAAGAATCCAAATCTATCAACGCTTGAGCAATCACAGAGGTCACTTAAATATATAAAAAAAAATATAATAAAACACACAGATTCAGATCCTAAATGGTCAAGAGCAACTGTTAAACTGTTATTGAGGCATGTAGTTCATGTAATGCAAGGAGTCGAAAAGGCGAGTGTGTGTTTTTGAGACGTTTTCAAGGTTCAACATATTTATTCAGGTCAATGAAACACATAAAAAATGAACGATGTACAAAACAGATCATATTTTTTTTATAATGTGTCCGAAAGGATAAATAGACAATCATTTAAAATGGGTTCGACACTAGATGATACGATTGCAAGAAATAAAACAAAATATCAAAAACTTACATAAAATTGACATCGTTGTGTGCAACGCGTTGAATCTTACTTACTGCTGTATCACACCACGTAACAAATCTTTCGAAGTGTTTGCGCATTTTTCCAATTTCAATTTTACTTGGGTTGTCTACCACGTAAATTCCAGAAAGTTTACAAATAGCAGCGCTATGTTATCTGAACTCATAATCAGATGTGATTGTACTTACTTTTTACTGGAAACCTTTATGCGTTATTTGTAAACGCGGAAACACAGATTAGACAAGAACATGGGATTATTATGCGTTTATTATTTATTTTATTTTTTTATCATGTAAATGGTGTATCATTTGCCTCCCACTAGCTCGCATTGGCAATTTTATGCTTGTTTTGATGATATACTGTATGTGTTGATTTTGGGACCATCAAATGTCAAACCCCTTTTAACAACGACGATTGGCATATAACGAAAAAACAAGAGGAAAGCTTACCAACACCAGTTAACCGAAGATTTTCTATGCTCTGTGCATGTCACACTGGCCCAAGTTGCATGTTGCAACGAAAAATCCTCATGTTAGCCTCAGACGATAACTACACATGTCATTTAAGTAAGTCTTTGACGCAATATAAAACCGGAAATCGAATACTGAAGGTAACGCGCCGAAGCGGATGATATACCATCATAAAATTATTAAAGGTACTAATACAATTCTGGGGGAAATATTAATATTGTAGTATCATTTCTTTTTTATATAAAAACATACTTTATTGTAATTGTTGTCGGTTGATAGTTTTCTTAAAGATGCATTCAAATATTGTTTTAATATTCCTTTAAGGATGAATAGATATCGAAAACAATGGTTTTTATGAAGGATTCCGAGTTTAATTTGAAAGAAATGTGCATAAAACACGGTATTTCAATCTTAGGAGACTATAGTAGAACAAGTAAATCTTTTAGCATTCACCACTAATCATTTAATATGTTTGCGCTTTCTGCTATTACACAGCTACAACATTGTTATCAGTAATTAATATGTTCCATAAATGCTTTATTTAATAAGTAGTAAAGGATTATCAGTCAAAAGTATGTTTGTTATACATGTGTATGTATTGATTTTGAATAATAATGTCATTTTAAGAATGAAATTTAATAAAGTAAAGGTCATTCTACTACTGCTGATTTCTAAGAAGCTTTGTATACCGAGTAAAATCACCTGTCGGTTGATGATGACTGTGTAATCAGTGTCAATGATTAATAACTCATAAATGTCAGGCTTTGTGACACAGCGGGCAGCGCAGAATATGAACCTGGCGGTCAGGCTTTTGTTTTCACCAGAAAGTACATCAATGGTCGTCACTTGTAGGCGTATATGCATTTTTTTAGTCAGCCACATAATGGATCCCAACAGACAACCGCAGCACGAAATTTAAAAAACAACATAGTTTTGAATACAGCTTGTATATGTCTTCATAAAATATTGCACAATATACTAAAATTATAACAAGTAGCATCGTTACATGTATACAATGTAGTTATCATTTTCTCACGTGGTTACGCACCAGTCAATTGTAACCACGGCCTTCCCAGGTCCGGAGAATAGAGGGGACTGTGACTTTCGGTTCATCCAACCGGGGGGGCGGTATTACAATTGACTTGTGCATTAATATGAGAGGAATTCAAAATCAGCAGATATATAAGAAAGTAAAAAGCTATTGAGGCATGTAATATCCATACGATTTCTTTTTGGCTAATGTACACATTGCACTCATTGAAACATTTGATGACTCAATTATTAGGATGATAGAATACAAATTCAAATTTTGTTTGTTTGTAAGTTATCATAAGTAATAGTTCCCCCATCATTATTTTATATGTCTGGGATTTTAGATTTTTTTCAAAAATGGGGGGGAGGGGGCGTGGTCAAATTAGTGTGTCAAAACAACGCACCTTGCCCCTGTGATTCAAATGGTTAAATTAATATTAAATCGGAGATAAAAGATTGCAATCCTGTTTAATCGTCATACGGATGATATATTCATATATATTAACTCCTTTCATAAGAAGGATTTTCGATGCTTGAGCTAGGGATTATGTCGTTTTTGCCGACGTATGTTAAATCACAAAAGTTGCTCTCCCTATTGCCTTTGTTTTCTTTACGCCCCAAAGCCAGACGTCCGTAGGTATCGGGTACTGACAGCTGCCGCTGTGATCGTCCAGATATATTCGTGACATTGTAGGTGTCGTCTGCATGAACACCAACTGTTGTCTCATATATGTTTTTGTGAGACATGTGTTCTTTTTTGTCCGATACTTGTAACGAGTCATAGTCATTACTGCTGTTTCCGGTCATTTGCAAATAACCAGGCAAACTTCGCGGTGCTGGTACTGGCTTAGAGCGTTCGGAAGCGGGTGGAATGCAAATAGTTGCATACGCCAGGCCTTGGTCATTAAATCCTTCATTATTTTGTCCATCATCTACCTTTACATCATCTATCTTTACATCATCTATTTTGGAGTATGTTGTTATTCGATGTTGGAGTTTGTTGTCATCAGTCTCATTATGTATTCGTCTGGTGAAACTGTGTCCGCCAGTCGGGATGGACGATTGAGGTGACGACTTTTGTCTGGTGTAAAGCAACGTGGCACAATCATAAGTATAAGAACAATGTTAATGGTTAATGCGAACCACTTGGCCATTTAAGGGTTATTATTGATACTACCATAGTTGAAGACTTTGTATATAATACCATACATAAATGTGTCCTTTCTTTTTATATATTAAGACGATCGGACCGCATATCACAATAATAAAAATCCAGTTTTATGACGTCAGAGGGGCACATTTTATTTTTAGCCGGTCTGGACCGCTGGCGTCATAAAACTCGGTTTATATAAGAAATATAACACACCAATAAGGGCCATATGGCATTATAAGGACCGGCATGTCAGCCAACGAAGGTAAATGGCTAACGCCTCGGTCCATATACACTTGCCGTGACTGACTGGCCGGTCCTTATAACGTCATATGACCCTTAGTGGTGTGATATATAAGACTACTCTCACAAGGTGGAAATCCACTTGCGGTGCTCTATAATAGTTTTAGAGACAAGCCTAGTAGCCAAATATTTATCGATGACCCCGATAAGAAACACGACGTTTCAGGCCTTACAACCAACTATCAACGGACAAGGTCACAACTAGGTCATAGACAGGGTAGACATCTTAGACCCGGGTACCCGACCGTCAATTAACCTTGGTACCCATATTCACATTTCACACCACAGAATGAACACTACTAAGAATAGTAAATACACGGTTGTATCGTGATTTTAATGCACCATGTATTAACCATATTGTCTAAAACTAAAACAAGTACGGTTTGGAAGTTTACTTTTGCTTGACAAATGCAAAATGTGCTCAGTCAGAAAGATGGATGAACACAATCTATGATAAAAGAAAAGAAACCTAAGCATGCACCACCAGGGGCGGTTCCACGATTTAACATTAGAGGGGTCGCAACAAAGGGGCTTTACCTTTTGAGTTGCGCGCTTCCCTTTGTACCAAAATTCATTTGGCCTAAAGTGTTGGCACGGGGAGCTTTGTGTTCTCACCCTTGAGAATTCTAATTATTTATCGTCCGAAATGATGCATTTTGAGCGTATTTTAGGAGGGGAGGGGGCGCCTGGTGCCCCCTTGACCCGCTAGTGGCAGTCGTGGTAACCTGTGCGCTAGTCACATAATAACAAAGACATTATACATTAACATAAAGTTGAAATTAAATACTTACATGGTACAACGATAAAGATATACAACTCCTCCAACGATCCCAAGAAATGCGACAACACCAGCAGGTACACCAACATAGAAACCCGTGTCTTTGAAAATGGGAAGAAAAAAACGTAAGAAAATCATAATGGGGTCATCTTCTAATTTATTACGATATACATAAACATTAATCAATTAAGTATTTTTAGTGCAATTATAACATAATAACGAAATCACTTTTATTTAAGCGAGGCATGAGTACATAACTTATTTACTACGCCGCCATTTATTGAATGAACATTTGAAAGGTCGAACGTGGTAGCGAAACAATTGCAGATATTCATTGGATTTAAAATATTTTTCTTAATTTTAAAATGTGTTTCATGATACATAGATTTTCAGTCATCTCTCTGTTTAGGAGACTAGTCTGTTTCACTTGAAGAAAGAGCGTTTTCCAGGTAATGATGAGGACCACGCTTGGTTGTTGACAAATTTAGAAGCGTCGGCTAAACAAATATATCAGGTAATCTGTACATTAGTGTGTGTATTTTCTGGGAGGTTTGTATTTCGCATTTAAACGAAAAACAGGTCAAAATGCATTTGTACGATGATATAACATTCTGTTTATGCTCGAACAGTTGTTTTCAAATTGATAATTTCACTGTTGTTATTTTACTGATAAAACTCCATATTTCATCGAAAAGCATGAAATAAATTATATTATGGTTACAATCAAGAAAAAAGGATTGGAAAAATCGATCTTACCATATGATCTTTGATAAAAAAAGTCCTTGCAATTTCCTTTCGTTTATTTATGACGTATAAAAAAGTGGGATCAAAACGTTTGCTGACTTAACAGACTGTTATATATGATAATTCCTCTTTATAGATATAAAGGTCCGAGAGAGCCGTAACTCAGAGTGTGTATACTACGTGATGAATTACGTCATATATACTACGTCGGAAGGCAACAATTTGTTTAAAATGAAGACTTAAATCAAAGATAACTTTTTTTTACAACTCCATTTTTAAATGAAACAAAGGGCAGACTTAAAAGCTTAAAGAGCCCCGTATTTGTTTCATTACCGAAATTTGATGAGGTCATTAGTTTCATCACACACTTGTCATCACAAACCTGTTTCCAAAATAATGTTTTGACAGAGCTCCGTCAGACAGCCGTATTGTCAAAAGGTTTGACGAGGTGTTTTAAGAAACTCAATCAAAATCTGGTAAAAGACCGATGGCAAGGCTCCGTAAGCGACATAAACTGCGCTATGTTTCATTTAAAATGGTAAAGAAATAGTAAAGTTATCTTTTCTTAACTCCGATGTGGCATTGATGACGCGATTTATCACGTGGTAAACACACTGTAACTGATGTGGTCAAACCTCGTGCATACTCGATTGTATAATGTCAGTTTAGACATTGTGTTGAACTTTGCATCTATATTCTCATTTGGCCTTAAAACGATAGGAGAAATTATTCATTATAATTTTACATAGTCAAAGAAACGGGTATTTAAAAACGCAAACACACAATGCACCAGTCAATTGTAACCAAGGCCCCCAGGTCCGGGGGTATATCGGGGAAAGCCGGGGAAATGGGCCGTGTTTTAACCATTCAGGTGGCGCCGCAGTGCCGGGTGAATGTGGTGGTTTTGTCTTGGTGCAAAATATAGCGGGGAATTTGCCTTACCTAGGCTCCCTGGGGTGAGGGGGCATTTGGTGGGGATTTGACCATCAGTTCGTTCCTGCAGTTCGGAGATTTTACCCGGGGTTGGCTGGACCGAAAATCAAAGTCACCGCTATTCCCGGACCTGGGGGACCGTGGTTACAATTGACTGGTGCATAACATGGTCTCAAATGTGAGAGCTTGTGAATAAGGAAGTCATATGGTTTGTTACAGCATGAATTTTCCTTTGCGGTTAGCGAAGTGGTAAGTGCATTCCCTTCTCACCAAGGCGTCCCGGGTTCGATTCCAAGCCTGGGTACATGGGAGTTTAATTTCTGGTCACCAAGCTGGACATGTGAGTTTAATTTCTGGTCACCAAGCTGGACATGTGAGTTTAATTTCTGGTCACCAAGCTGGACATGTGAGTTTAATATCTGGTCACCAAGCTGGACATGTGAGTTTAATTTCTGGTCACCAAGCTGGACATGTGAGTTTAATATCTGGTCACCAAGCTGGACATGTGAGTTTCCTTTGGGTACTCCGGTTTCCACCACAACTAACTCCATTTTATTATTGTGCCAACAAAAGTGATCAATACAATGCTGCAATAACTTGTTTAACAATTGTTGTATAATATGGAGTATAAACTAACTTTACTATTAAAATAAAACACGCAGACTCCTATATTCAAAGGGATCTCAGTCCATGAAAAACAGTACTTAGTTTTAAAGGGAGTCTCTCAAAATGTTTTTCCCGGTAATGCATCTGAGAACACTTATTATACTATAACTGTTTTACTCATTGATACAGATATTGCAAAAAAAAATACACTTTAGGTATACGAAAAATATTCTGGGTTTAGTGGGGAACGGAGCCACGCCAGTACATTAAAGGAAAATTCGAAAACTGACAACAAAGCCACACGCACACAAGGAATCATACACAAGCATAAGGATAACTTAGCTTTTAAGCCTTTTGTTCAATCAGAATACTAACGCTATTCAAAATCGTGGACTTCAAAGACGATATTTGAGTATATATCAACATTTGTTGAAGGGTTCTAGCCGTCAGTTGCCGTTAACTATTTCTATAAATTTAACTAAACTATTTTATTTTTAACACTCCTACTGATTTGCCTCACTTTATTTCGACATACAAAAAAGTGCATTTTACAAACCATGAGCGAGTCCCTTTAATGGAAATGGCAAAAGACAACTACACAACTTACGGTTTGTTTGTTCGCTATTTGATGGTTCAGGTTCCGTGTCAGATGGTTTACATATATACCCTTTCTTCACATAACAATCTGTATATTGTACGCTCGGTTCCGTGAGTGTGATATATCCACACTGAAATATGTCTGCTTCATCTACAAAACAATTAAATGTTATACTATATTTTGCTGCTGATGAGTAAGCTTGTTGGTCACTTTAACATTTAACTGTTGGAGTAGATGTCTTTTTCTCCCATCCCAGATAAGTAGATTTGGCCATGCTGGAAATCATTATCTTGGCCACGGACAAAGATAAAAAAAGAACCAGTATGGAACTACTTTTTCACATAATACAAAAGAGTTCCACCAAACTGTTTAACTGAGGTGAGAGGAAAAGCATCTATCATGGCCGCTCGTGCAAGCTGGGTTCATCCCAACCCTCGAACAGGGTGTTTTGCGTACACCTCGTTTCCGCAAAAAAGCTCGGATTGGGATACCTATCTTACTCTCTAGGCCGTGGTAGAATTTCTGAAACTTATAGTCAGCACGCCATACGGTAATTCCACACCCATTTCATGATCAAACAATGTCTATATATTTGAGCTTTTAAATTACTAATGTCTTTAATTATTGAAAAATGAGCATTATTATATGTAAGGTAGTCAAAATCAGTCATTGATTTCAGATTTGTAGAGTTTACCGTGTACAGTTTTGGTCTTTTCTTCGAGGAAGTAGTCAATCCAAAAACTTTGTCCCAATGCACGAGGGGTATAAGTATTGGAAGTAAAGTTCCCTTTGGCGAACACACCATCCCTTGCAACCAGGAGTGGTGACACTGGCGGGGCCCACATAGTGCAATGATCGTGTGCTTCTGTCCATACTAAGCTAGTATTGCTAGACAGTGGAGGCCCTGCAACTGAATTAGAATTCAAAAACAAATTCAAATACGTTCAATGTGAATGAAACACGTTTTATATCTTGAAAACAATACAATGGCTGTCAATTTATGAATTGTTAAGTTATTCAGTATTAAAATAAGATAACGATATCATTAGGTCATTGTTGGGGATAATTTGAGCTACAACAATTTATTATGCGTTGAACATGCTCCAACGCGTCTTCCGTTTTTGTGCTAATTTGTTTACGATGGAGGTAGACGATTAGTATAGTCTGTTGAGTTTCAGATATGTTTACGAGTCAAATAAAAAGAATCAGTGAAAGTGCTACACAAGATCGATTATGATTGTGTTGAACGTTAAAAAGTTCCAACAACGTTAATTTTTTGTTTTCATGAAAAGTGTTATTGTTCCGTTCCCTCACTTTAATAGCTTTCCATTGACAAACGGTTTCCTCTATAAAACATTTAGATTTTTACATGCTTCACTTGGTGCACACGGCTCGATTGTGTTATCGTAATGGTGCCAATTAACAAGTTGTGTTGCCAATGTCCAGGTTGTGTTGCCAATGTCCAGGTTGTGTTGCCAATTAACAGGGTGTGTTGCCAGTGTCCAGGTTGTGTTGCCAATGTCTAGGCAGTTTTGCCAATGTCCAGGCTGTGTTACCAATGTCCAGGATGTGTTGCCAATGTCCAGGCTGTGTTACCAATGTCCAGGTTGTGTTGCCAATGCCCAGGTTGTGTTGCCAATGTCTAGGTTGTGTTGCCAATGACCAGGTTGTGTTGCCAATACCCAGGTTGTGTTGCCAATGCCCAGGTTGTGTTGCCAATGTCTAGGTTGTGTTGCAAATGTCCAGGCTTTGTTGCTAATACCGAGGTTGTGTTGCAAATGTCCAGGTTGTGTTGCCAATGTCCAGGCTGTGTTGCCAATGTCCAGGTTGTGTTGCCAATGTCCAGGCTGTGTTGCAAATGTCCAGGTCGTGTTACCAATGACCAGGTTGTGTTGCCAATACCAGGTTGTGTTGCCAATGCCCAGGATGTGTTGCCAATGCCCAGGTTGTGTTGCCAATGCCCAGGTTGTGTTGCCAATGTCCAGGCTGTGTTGCCAATGTCTGGGTTGTGTTGCCAATGTCTAGATTCTGTTGCAAATGTCCAGGTTGTGTTGCCAATGTCCAGGTTGTGTTGCCAATGTCTGGGTTGTGTTGCCAATGTCCAGGCTGTGTTGGCAATGTAAATGATGTGTTGCCAATGTCCAGGATATGTTGCCAATGTCTAGGTTGTGTTGCCAATGCCCATGCTGTGTTGTAAATGTCTAAGTTGAGCTACCAATGCACAGGTTGCGTTGCCAATGTCCAAATTGTGCTACCAATGAACAGGTTGTGTTGCCAATGTCTAAGTTGTGTTGCCAATGTCCAGGCTGTGTTGCCAATGTCCAGGCTGTGTTGCAAATTAACAGGTTGTGCTGCTACCAATGAACAGGTTGTGTTGCAAATGTCCAGGTTGTGTTGCCAATGTCCAGGTTGTGTTGCAAATGTCCAGGTTGTGTTTCAAATGTCCAGGTTGTGCTACCAATTCACTGGTTGTGTTGCCAATGAACAGGTTGTGTTGCCAATGTACAAATTTTGTTGCCAATGTACAGGTTGTGTTGCCAGTGAACAAGTTGTGTTGCCAATGGACATGTTGTGTTGCCAATAACCAGGTTACGTTGCAAATGGACCAGTTATGTTGCTAATGAACAAGTGATGTTGCCAATGAACAGGTTGTGTTGCCAATGAACAGGTCGTGTTGCAAATGAACATGTTGTGTTGACAATAAACAGGTTATGTTGCCAATAAACATGTTGTGTTGCCAAAAAATAGGTTATGTTGCCAATGGACATGTTGTGTTGCCAATATACATTTTCAGATTATGTTACAAATGTACAGGTTGTGTTGCCAATGGAAAAGTTGTGTTTTAAATATACAGGTTGTGTTGCCAAAGGACAGGTTGTGTGGTAAAAACATATAGGTTGTGTTGCAAAAATTGTACAGGTGGTGTTGTTGTGTTGCCAATATACAGGTTGTGTTGCCTTTATACAGGTTATGTTTCCTTTATGCAGGTTGTTTTGCCAATATGCAGATTGAGTTGTCAGTATGCAGGTTGTTTTGCCAATATGCAAATTGAATTGTCAGTATGCAGGTTGTTTTGCCAATATGCAGATTGAGTTGTCAGTATGCAGGTTGTTTTGCCAATGTGCAGATTGAATTGTCAGTATGCAGGTTGTGTTGCCAATGAACAGGTTGTGTTGCCTATGAACAGGTTGTGTTACCTATGAACAGGTTGTGTTGCCTATGAACAGGTTGTGTTGCAATGAACAGATTGTGTTGCAAATGAACATGTTGTGTTGCCAATATATTGATTGCGTTGCCAAAGAACAGGTTATTTTGCCAATTTACAGGTTGTGTTGTCAATGAACAGTTTTTGATGCAAATATACAGGTTGTGTTGCCAATGAACAGTTTGTGATGCGAATATACAGGTTGTGTTGCCAATGAACAGCTTGTTTTCCAATATACAGGTTGTGTTGCCAATGAACAGCTTGTTTTCCAATATACAGGTTGTGTTGCCAAAAAATAAGGTTGTGTTTCCAATACACATTTTGTGTTGCCAATGAACAGGTTGTGTTGCCAATGGACAGGTTATGCAGGCGGTGTTGCCTATTTATATGTTATATTGCCAATAGACAGGTTGTGTTGCCAATGAACAGGTTGTGTTGCCAATGGACAGGTTATGCAGGCGATGTTGCCTATTTATATGTTATATTGCCAATAGACAGGTTGTGTTGCCAATAAACAGGTTGTGTTGCCAATGGACAGGTTATGCAGGCGATGTTGCCTATTTATATGTTATATTGCCAATAGACAGGTTGTGTTGCCAATGAACAGGTTGTGTTGTCAATGGACAGGTTATGCAGGCGGTGTTGCCTATTTATATGTTATATTGCCAATAGACAGGTTGTGTTGCCAATGAACAGGTTGTGTTGTCAATGGACAGGTTATGCAGGCGGTGTTGCCTATTTATATGTTATATTGCCAATAGACAGGTTGTGTTGCCAATAGACAGGTTGTGTTGCCAATATACAGATTATGTTGCAAATGAACAGGTTGTTGTGCAAATATAAAGGTTGTGTTGTCAATGAACAGGTTGTGGTGCCAGTGGACATGTTGTGTTGCAAATGAACAGTTGTGGTAATGAAGATATTTCTTGTGTACAGTACGCTTTATGAAAAATATACAAGAAGTCACTTTTTTGTGGATCTTCTTTCCCTATTGTTGAGTTTAATTTTACTCGTATTCACACCTCTGGAAAGAAAGAAGACAAACCATATGCATCTAATACCACCGTTGCAACTAATTGGCTCTACAACATGGGTGCGAAACAGTGGCTCCAGCTCTTTTAAGAGCTGTATATAAAAAAGAGCCAATTACACTTCCGAGCTAGATCAAAAGAACGGATATCATCATAAAACGTAAGTATGACTCGTTATTCTATCTAATATCATAAGTATGAATGCTTATTTGAGAAATCGGGGAATGCAGTGTCATATAATATATGTTTAATCTTCACTCGCATTTCGGTTATCTGGTAAACATATTGTTTATGGAGTTATAAGACCGATTCTCCCATCAAACACATGCATGTTTACAAACGACAGTATAACATTTTCATCAATCTTCAGCTGAATTTCACTCAAGAAGCTTACTTTTGAGATAAAACCAGTATTATCGTGTGTTTTTATTTTGTCTGGAATAAAAATTACCGCCTGTTTACCGGAATAAGCATGTTTTTACTCTTATTCTGGGTTGAGCTGTGTCGCAGTCGTGTACAACGGAGGACGCATTGGAGAATTTCCAACCCATAACAAACTGTTATGGATCGAGTACGTACTACGATATCAAACGGTTACATAACTATAATTCATTATAAATAAACCAAACCTTAATAACCAGCTTACGAAGTATTACAAGTCCATGTAGGAATAAATATGTGTTAAAGAGGCTTTAGAAAAAAATAGAGTAATCACAGAAACCATATCTTACCGTTGCTTGAATTGTAGCATAGAAACGGCAAAGAACTCGTACAAGTAATAGCATCCACACCAAAGCTGTAAAGGGATGTTTCTCCGCCATTGGTTATTTCAACGTTCGTGATTGTTAATTTTGCACATAACAAGGAATTCGTGATAGGAGCAATACCTGAACAAATAAAGTTAGAAATATAAGCTATAGTTCTGTCTTAAATAAGGACAGGATAGTCAGAGCATGTTCACTCGCGTATTTATCGTCATTACATTGTATTCTTATTTTTGGTACGATAATTAGGTATTATTGAGCCTATTGGCTCTATTATTTCTCCAGTCTAATCCGGTTACTGCTCAGATATTGTTTGCAAAGCGCAATGCTCCGCCCACTTATCTACCTCAGTAGCATATATATTTAGTCAGTGGTCCAGTTAGGGATTTCGCTAGTATTTCCCATACATTTCTTTTTAATATAGCATTGTGCGGACCTAGAGATTTTATCAGACATTTAATGAAACTCTATCATAGTTTTATAATCACTTCTATTTATTTATTCTGTATCATATATCTTAAATGGCACTGGAACTTTAAGTTAATGATCATTGAAAATAACTCGCCTATTGGGATACAACGGTAACCATCGTGTCAGTGAAGGCGTCGCTGTTACAGCTGTGATACAGTTTGCGCGTTAGACACTATGATATCATACACGTATATACCATTATTGTTACCGATACATGTGCATGATAGTTTCTTACAGGAAAATATGTAAACGCGACGACCAAGAGTACGTGTAGGCAGCTGTAATAGCCAGGCTACAGACATTTCGTCCCCAAGCAAATTTGTCAAACTGTTTCTAGCTTCATACCTTTGTTGATTGATAGCGAGGTATAATATCCAACCCAGGAACCATTCTGCTTCAATTCGTCTTTGTGTTGCCGTTTAATTGGAGCCATTTCGTTCGCAAAATTGTCTGGATCCAGAGTCAACAGATCTTTCTGGCGCCCCTTGCATGACTGGGCCGCCTCTTTCCATGTTTTTCGATCAATGGCAAGGTTTTCGTCGCTTCCTGCTGTCCCATTTTCGGCAACTCGTGAGGGATAAATTCATTGATTGGCTCACATATTTTTAGATAATGTTTTGAAGAAGAAAAAAACAGGGCATATCTTATTGAGTATAGACCATATAATATTATTAATAACGTTTATTTAGGCATATCTTTGAGAGGGCAGCCAGTATAAAATGAGGAAGAACGTTTTATTTAGGCATATCTTAGAGAGTTTAGTCAGTATGGTATCATTAAAAACGTCTATTTAGTCATATCTGAGGGAGGGCAGTCGGTATAGTATCACGAAGAACGTTTATTTAGTCATATCTGAGGGAGGGCAGTCAGTATAGTATCACGAAGAACGTTTATTTAGTCATATCTGAGGGAGGGCAGTCGGTATAGTATCACGAAGAACGTTTATTTAGTCATATCTGAGGGAGGGCAGTCAGTATAGTATCACGAAGAACGTTTATTTAGTCATATCTGAGGGAGGGCAGTCGGTATAGTATCACGAAGAACGTTTATTTAGTCATATCTGAGGGAGGGCAGTCGGTATAGTATCACGAAGAACGTTTATTTAGTCATATCTGAGGGAGGGCAGTCAGTATAGTATCACGAAGAACGTTTATTTAGTCATATCTGAGGGAGGGCAGTCGGTATAGTATCACGAAGAACGTTTATTTAGTCATATCTGAGGGAGGGCAGTCAGTATAGTATCACGAAGAACGTTTATTTAGTCATATCTGAGGGAGGGCAGTCAGTATAGTATCACGAAGAACGTTTATTTAGTCATATCTGAGGGAGGGCAGTCAGTATAGTATCACGAAGAACGTTTATTTAGTCATATCTGAGGGAGGGCAGTCAGTATAGTATCACGAAGAACGTCTATTTAGTCATATCTGAGGGAGGGCAGTCAGTATAGTATCACGAAGAACGTTTATTTAGTCATATCTGAGGGAGGGCAGTCAGTATAGTATCACGAAGAACGTTTATTTAGTCATATCTGAGGGAGGGCAGTCAGTATAGTATCACGAAGAACGTTTATTTAGTCATATCTGAGGGAGGGCAGTCAGTATAGTATCACGAAGAACGTTTATTTAGTCATATCTGAGGGAGGGCAGTCAGTATAGTATCACGAAGAACGTCTATTTAGTCATATCTGAGGGAGGGCAGTCAGTATAGTATCACGAAGAACGTTTATTTAGTCATATCTGAGGGAGGGCAGTCAGTATAGTATCACGAAGAACGTTTATTTAGTCATATCTGAGGGAGGGCAGTCAGTATAGTATCACGAAGAACGTTTATTTAGTCATATCTGAGGGAGGGCAGTCAGTATAGTATCACGAAGAACGTTTATTTAGTCATATCTGAGGGAGGGCAGTCAGTATAGTATCACGAAGAACGTCTATTTAGTCATATCTGAGGGAGGGCAGTCAGTATAGTATCACGAAGAACGTTTATTTAGTCATATCTGAGGGAGGGCAGTCAGTATAGTATCACGAAGAACGTTTATTTAGTCATATCTGAGGGAGGGCAGTCAGTATAGTATCACGAAGAACGTTTATTTAGTCATATCTGAGGGAGGGCAGTCAGTATAGTATCACGAAGAACGTTTATTTAGTCATATCTGAGGGAGGGCAGTCAGTATAGTATCACGAAGAACGTCTATTTAGTCATATCTGAGGGAGGGCAGTCAGTATAGTATCACGAAGAACGTTTATTTAGTCATATCTGAGGGAGGGCAGTCGGTATAGTATCACGAAGAACGTTTATTTAGTCATATCTGAGGGAGGGCAGTCAGTATAGTATCACGAAGAACGTCTATTTAGTCATATCTGAGGGAGGGCAGTCAGTATAGTATCACGAAGAACGTTTATTTAGTCATATCTGAGGGAGGGCAGTCGGTATAGTATCACGAAGAACGTTTATTTAGTCATATCTGAGGGAGGGCAGTCAGTATAGTATCACGAAGAACGTTTATTTAGTCATATCTGAGGGAGGGCAGTCAGTATAGTATCACGAAGAACGTTTATTTAGTCATATCTGAGGGAGGGCAGTCAGTATAGTATCACGAAGAACGTTTATTTAGTCATATCTGAGGGAGGGCAGTCAGTATAGTATCACGAAGAACGTTTATTTAGTCATATCTGAGGGAGGGCAGTCAGTATAGTATCACGAAGAACGTTTATTTAGTCATATCTGAGGGAGGGCAGTCAGTATAGTATCACGAAGAACGTCTATTTAGTCATATCTGAGGGAGGGCAGTCAGTATAGTATCACGAAGAACGTCTATTTAGTCATATCTGAGGGAGGGCAGTCAGTATAGTATCACGAAGAACGTTTATTTAGTCATATCTGAGGGAGGGCAGTCGGTATAGTATCACGAAGAACGTTTATTTAGTCATATCTGAGGGAGGGCAGTCAGTATAGTATCACGAAGAACGTTTATTTAGTCATATCTGAGGGAGGGCAGTCAGTATAGTATCACGAAGAACGTCTATTTAGTCATATCTGAGGGAGGGCAGTCAGTATAGTATCACGAAGAACGTCTATTTAGTCATATCTGAGGGAGGGCAGTCAGTATAGTATCACGAAGAACGTTTATTTAGTCATATCTGAGGGAGGGCAGTCAGTATAGTATCACGAAGAACGTCTATTTAGTCATATCTGAGGGAGGGCAGTCAGTATAGTATCACGAAGAACGTTTATTTAGTCATATCTGAGGGAGGGCAGTCAGTATAGTATCACGAAGAACGTCTATTTAGTCATATCTGAGGGAGGGCAGTCAGTATAGTATCACGAAGAACGTCTATTTAGTCATATCTGAGGGAGGGCAGTCAGTATAGTATCACGAAGAACGTTTATTTAGTCATATCTGAGGGAGGGCAGTCAGTATAGTATCACGAAGAACGTCTATTTAGTCATATCTGAGGGAGGGCAGTCAGTATAGTATCACGAAGAACGTTTATTTAGTCATATCTGAGGGAGGGCAGTCAGTATAGTATCACGAAGAACGTCTATTTAGTCATATCTGAGGGAGGGCAGTCAGTATAGTATCACGAAGAACGTTTATTTAGTCATATCTGAGGGAGGGCAGTCAGTATAGTATCACGAAGAACGTTTATTTAGTCATATCTGAGGGAGGGCAGTCAGTATAGTATCACGAAGAACGTCTATTTAGTCATATCTGAGGGAGGGCAGTCAGTATAGTATCACGAAGAACGTTTATTTAGTCATATCTGAGGGAGGGCAGTCAGTATAGTATCACGAAGAACGTCTATTTAGTCATATCTGAGGGAGGGCAGTCAGTATAGTATCACGAAGAACGTTTATTTAGTCATATCTGAGGGAGGGCAGTCAGTATAGTATCACGAAGAACGTTTATTTAGTCATATCTGAGGGAGGGCAGTCAGTATAGTATCACGAAGAACGTTTATTTAGTCATATCTGAGGGAGGGCAGTCAGTATAGTATCACGAAGAACGTCTATTTAGTCATATCTGAGGGAGGGCAGTCAGTATAGTATCACGAAGAACGTTTATTTAGTCATATCTGAGGGAGGGCAGTCAGTATAGTATCACGAAGAACGTTTATTTAGTCATATCTGAGGGAGGGCAGTCAGTATAGTATCACGAAGAACGTTTATTTAGTCATATCTGAGGGAGGGCAGTCAGTATAGTATCACGAAGAACGTCTATTTAGTCATATCTGAGGGAGTGCAGTCAGTATAGTATCACGAAGAACGTCTATTTAGTCATATCTGAGGGAGGGCAGTCAGTATAGTATCACGAAGAACGTTTATTTAGTCATATCTGAGGGAGGGCAGTCAGTATAGTATCACGAAGAACGTTTATTTAGTCATATCTGAGGGAGGGCAGTCAGTATAGTATCACGAAGAACGTTTATTTAGTCATATCTGAGGGAGGGCAGTCAGTATAGTATCACGAAGAACGTTTATTTAGTCATATCTGAGGGAGGGCAGTCAGTATAGTATCACGAAGAACGTTTATTTAGTCATATCTGAGGGAGGGCAGTCAGTATAGTATCACGAAGAACGTTTATTTAGTCATATCTGAGGGAGGGCAGTCAGTATAGTATCACGAAGAACGTTTATTTAGTCATATCTGAGGGAGGGCAGTCAGTATAGTATCACGAAGAACGTCTATTTAGTCATATCTGAGGGAGGGCAGTCAGTATAGTATCACGAAGAACGTCTATTTAGTCATATCTGAGGGAGGGCAGTCAGTATAGTATCACGAAGAACGTTTATTTAGTCATATCTGAGGGAGGGCAGTCGGTATAGTATCACGAAGAACGTTTATTTAGTCATATCTGAGGGAGGGCAGTCAGTATAGTATCACGAAGAACGTTTATTTAGTCATATCTGAGGGAGGGCAGTCAGTATAGTATCACGAAGAACGTCTATTTAGTCATATCTGAGGGAGGGCAGTCAGTATAGTATCACGAAGAACGTTTATTTAGTCATATCTGAGGGAGGGCAGTCAGTATAGTATCACGAAGAACGTTTATTTAGTCATATCTGAGGGAGGGCAGTCAGTATAGTATCACGAAGAACGTTTATTTAGTCATATCTGAGGGAGGGCAGTCAGTATAGTATCACGAAGAACGTTTATTTAGTCATATCTGAGGGAGGGCAGTCAGTATAGTATCACGAAGAACGTCTATTTAGTCATATCTGAGGGAGGGCAGTCAGTATAGTATCACGAAGAACGTCTATTTAGTCATATCTGAGGGAGGGCAGTCAGTATAGTATCACGAAGAACGTTTATTTAGTCATATCTGAGGGAGGGCAGTCAGTATAGTATCACGAAGAACGTTTATTTAGGCATATCTGAGAAAGTTCAGCCAGTATTGTATCAAGCAGAACATTTATTGAGGCATTTCGAAGAGACTTCGGACAAATTTTTGTATTATGCTAAACGTTTATTTAGGCATATCTAAGAGAGAACAGCCCGTACAGTATAATTACAAACGTCTGTTAAGGCATATCTGAGAGAGGGTAGTCAGTATAATATCTCGAAAAATATCGGCATATCTAAGAGAGTTCAATCAGTAAAGTATCACAATAACGTTTCTTTAGGCATATCTTAGAGAATTCAGCCTGTACAGTATCATGAAGAACGTTTATTAGGCATATCTTAGAGAATTCAGCCTGTACAGTATCATGAAGAACGTTTATTAGGCATATCTTAGAGAATTCAGCCTGTACAGTATCATGAAGAACGTTTATTAGGCATATCTTAGAGAATTCAGCCTGTACAGTATCATGAAGAACGTTTATTAGGCATATCTTAGAGAATTCAGCCTGTACAGTATCATGAAGAACGTTTATTAGGCATATCTTAGAGAATTCAGCCTGTACAGTATCATGAAGAACGTTTATTAGGCATATCTTAGAGAATTCAGCCTGTACAGTATCATGAAGAACGTTTATTAGGCATATCTTAGAGAGTACAGTCCGTAAAGTATCATGAAGAACGTTTATTAGGCATATCTTAGAGAATTCAGCCTGTACAGTATCATGAAGAACGTTTATTAGGCATATCTTAGAGAATTCAGCCTGTACAGTATCATGAAGAACGTTTATTAGGCATATCTTAGAGAATTCAGCCTGTACAGTATCATGAAGAACGTTTATTAGGCATATCTTAGAGAATTCAGCCTGTACAGTATCATGAAGAACGTTTATTAGGCATATCTTAGAGAATTCAGCCTGTACAGTATCATGAAGAACGTTCATTAGGCATATCTTAGAGAATTCAGCCTGTACAGTATCATGAAGAACGTTTATTAGGCATATCTTAGAGAATTCAGCCTGTACAGTATCATGAAGAACGTTTATTAGGCATATCTTAGAGAATTCAGCCTGTACAGTATCATGAAGAACGTTTATTAGGCATATCTTAGAGAGTACAGCAAATAAAGTATCACAAAAATGTTTATTAAGGCATATTTTAAAGAGTACAGACAGTATAGTATCATTGATAACATTTATTTAGGCATATCTTGGAGAGTGTAGGCCGTAAAGTATCACGTTGAACGTTTATTTAGGCATATCTGGGAGAGTACAGCCAGTAAAGTATCATCAAGAACTTTTATTTAGGCATATCTTAGAGCGTACAGTCCGTAAAGTATCATCAAGAACGTTTATTTAGGCATATCTTAGAATGTACAGTCCGTAAAGTATCATCAAGAACGTTGATTTACGCATATCTTTGAGCGTACAGTCCGTAAAGTATCATCAAGAACGTTTATTTAGGCATATCTTAGAGAGTACAGGCCGTAAAGTATAATCAAGAACGTTTATTTAGGCATATATTAGAATGTACAGTCCGTAAAGTATCATCAAGAACGTTTATTTAGGCATATCTTAGAGAGTACAGTCCGTAAAATATCATCAAGAACGTTAACTTAGGAATATCTTAGAGAGTACAGTCCGTAAAGTATCATCAAGAACGTTAACTTAGGAATATCTTAGAGAGTACAGTCCGTAAAGTATCACCAAGAACGTTTATTTAGGCATATATTAGAGAGGGCAGCCAGTATAGTATCATAAAAAACGCTCATTTAGGTATATCTTAGAGAGTACAGTCCGTAAAATATCATCAAGAACGTTTATTTAGGCATATCTTAGAGAGTACAGTCCGTAAAGTATCATCAAGAACGTTAACTTAGGAATATCTTAGAGAGTACAGTCCGTAAAGTATCACAAAGAACGTTTATAGGCATATCTTTGAGAGTACAGTCCTTAAAGTATCATCAAGAACGTTTATTTAGGCATATCTTAGAACGTACAGTCCGTAAAGTATCATCAAGAACGTTTATTTAGGCATATCTTTGAGAGTACAGTCCTTAAAGTATCATCAAGAACGTTTATTTAGGCATATCTTAGAACGTACAGTCCGTAAAGTATCACCAAGAACGTTTATTTAGGCATATATTAGAATGTACAGTCCGTAAAGTATCATCAAGAACGTTTATTTAGGCATATCTTAGAGAGTACAGTCCGTAAAGTATCATCAAGAACGTTTATTTAGGCATATCTTAGAATGTACAGTCCGTAAAGTATCATCAAGAACGTTTATTTAGGCATATCTTAGAGAGTACAGTCCGTAAAGTATCATCAAGAACGTTTATTTAGGCATATCTTAGAATGTACAGTCCGTAAAGTATCATCAAGAACGTTTATTTAGGCATATATTAGAATGTACAGTCCGTAAAGTATCATCAAGAACGTTTATTTAGGCATATCTTAGAATGTACAGTCCGTAAAGTATCATCAAGAACGTTTATTTAGGCATATCTTAGAGAGTACAGTCCGTAAAGTATCATCAAGAACGTTTATTTAGGCATATCTTAGAGCGTACAGTCCGTAAAGTATCATCAAGAACGTTTATTTAGGCATATCTTAGAATGTACAGTCCGTAAAGTATCATCAAGAACGTTTATTTAGGCATATCTTAGAATGTACAGTCCGTAAAGTATCATCAAGAACGTTTATTTAGGCATATCTTAGCGCGTACAGTACGTAGAGTATCAACAAGAACGTTTATTTAGGCAAATCTTAGAGAGTACAGTCCGTAAGGTGTCATGAAGAACGTTTATTTAGGCATATATTAGAGAGTAACGACCCGTAACTATGAAATGGACGAGAGTACGATACTTAACTTTCTAAAGAATGATCGTAAGACACTTAATTATATATTAGACGAGTGGACGAAAGTTGTCTATTTATTGAACGAGCGTATGACACTTTATCAACTAATAAACGAGCATAATTGTACGACATTTATCTTTCTAGTGAAAGCGCGTACGAAAATTAACTATTTAATGAACGAGCGAACGACACTAAACTATCTCATGAACGAGTGTACGACACTTAACTATCAACTGTACGAGTGTACGACACTTAACTATCTTATGAACGTGCATACGACACTTAACTATCTAATGAACGTGATACGACACTTAACTATCTAATGAACGAGCTTACGACACGTAACAATCTAATGAACGAGCGTGCGACAATAAACTATCTAATGAAAGAGCGTACGACACTTAACTATCTAATGAACGTGCATACGACACTTAACTATCTAATGAACGAGCTTACGACACGTAACAATCTAATGAACGAGCATAGGACACGTAACTATCTAATGAACGAGTGTGGGACACTTAATTATCTGATCAACTAGCATACGGCACTTAATTACCTATAATGAATGAGCATACGGTTCTTAACTATCTAATGAACAAGCATACGGCACTTAACTATCTAATGAACGAGCATACGACACTAAACTATATAATGAATGAGCATACGACACTTAACTTTCTAATGAACGAGCATACGACACTTTACTATCTAATGAACGAGCGTACGATACTTAACTATCTAATGAACGAGCATACGACACTTAACTATATAATGAACGAGCATACGACACTTAACTATCTAATGAACGAGCGTACGACACTTAACTATCTAATGAACGAGCGTACGACAATAAACTATCTCATGAACGAGCGTACGACAATAAACTATCTAATGAACGCGCGTACGACACTTAACTATCTAATGAACGAGCGTACGACAATAAACTATCAAATGAACGAGAATACGACACTTGACTATCTAATGACAAGCGTACGACACTAAACTATCTAATGAACAAGCGTACGACACTTACTATATAAGAAGGAGCGTACGACACTTTAAAACTATCTTATGAAGGAGTGTACGACACTAAACTATCTAATAAACGAGCATACGACACTTAACTATCTAATGAACGAGAGTACGACACTAAACTATCTAATGAACGAGCGTACGACACTTAACTATCTAATGAACGAGCGTACGACACTTAACTATCTAATGAACGAGTGTACGGTACCAAAATGTCTTATGAACGAGCATACGACACTTAACTATCTAATGAACGAGCGTACGACACTAAACTATCTAATAAACGAGCGTACGACACTTAACTATATAAGAACGAGTGTACGACACTTAACTATCTAATGAACGAGTGTACGACACTAAACTATCTAATGAACGAGCGTACGACACTAAACTATCTAATGAACGAGTGTACGACACTAAGCTATCTAATGAACGAGCATACGACACTTTACTATCTAATGAACGAGCGTACGATACTTAACTATCTAATGAACGAGCATACGACACTTAACTATCTAATGAACGAGCATACGACACTTAACTATCTAATGAACGAGCGTACGACACTTAACTATCTAATGAACGAGCGTACGACACTAAACTATCTAATGAACGAGCGTACGACACTAAACTATCTAATGAACGCGCGTACGACACTTAACTATTTAATGAACGAGCGTACGACACTAAACTATCTAATAAACGAGCGTACGACACTTAACTATCTAATGAACGAGCGTACGACAATAAACTATCTAATGAACGAGCGTACGACACTTAACTATCTAATAAACGAGCGTTCGACACTAAACTATCTAATAAGCGAGCGTACGACACTTAACTATATAAGAACGAGCGTACGACACTAAACTATCTAATGAACGAGCGTACGACACTAAACTATCTAATGAACGAGTGTACGGCACTTAACTATCTAATGAACGAGTGTACGGCACTTGACTATCTAATAAACGAGCGTACGTCACTTAACTATCTAATGAACGAGCGTACGACACTTAACTATCTAATGAATGAGCTAATGACGCAATTATGTGAGAAGCAGTTAAGTTGTACTTGCAAAATAAAATGAAAATGCCAAAACTGACCTTGATAAATTGCATCATAAATGCTACGTCGGAAGGCAATATTTTGCTTCGAATGAAAACTTTAAACAAAGATAACTTCACTATTTCTTCACCATTATAAATGAAACTTAGCGCAGTATACGCCGCTTACGGAGACCCGCCTTCGGTATTTTACCAGAGTTCGATTGAGAGTTTTGTTTCTCAAAACACTTCTACAAACCTTTTCACAATACGGCCGTCTGACGAAGCTGTCAAAACATTATTTTGGAAACAGGTTTGTCAAAGTGTTTGATGAAACTCATCACCTAATCAAATTTCAGTAATAAAACGAAGGCGGGGTTCTATAAGCGGCATAGACTGCCCTTTGTGTTATTTAAAATGGTGTGGTAAAAGAAAAGTTATCTTTTATTTAAGTCTTCATTTTAAGCAAAATGTTGCCTTCCGACGTAGCATTTATGGCGTCATTTATCACGTGGTATACACACACTGGAAATGTAACCTTGAAAAGATGATCGTATGGGTTTATCGCTGATTAGATAGTACATATGTGTGTTTTAGACAGCATCACTAGTACGATATAACCACCACGCAATAACATTTAACTTGGGTTAAAAGGAGAGAAAAAATGTTGTTTATTCAAGGAATCATATTTTAGAATGAATTTTATTGCAGAAAAAATATATACTACCTTGCACTGTGTTCGATAGATCCAATGAAGCAGCACTTATTAAAAGGAGCGTTTTCCATACGCTGACGTTCATTTTCGTAGTGTTACAACTCACAAGTAAGCAGTTCCATGCTAAATACGTTAATAAAATCTAGATATTCGTCTGTTCATGTACTCAGTTAATTATGTCGGGAGAAGAAATAGTATAAACACAGATATGAAACATGATGTCATCGTATCGGTTGTCTTTATTTTACATTGTGATTTGAATATGAACTTGTTTTATCATTAAGATGACCTGATTATGTATAAGAACAATTGAAGGAATACCATGTTGTTGATAAAGTAAATGAATACGACATTTACATCATACTGTTCTCTCATAGCATACAATATATAAGGTTATTTTAAATGCTTATATCATAGAAAATACAGGTTTAGGCCAAGCTGCTAATAATCTGTGATCCTGCATGTTAACATTGGTTGCCTGGTTAGCGCAGTGGTTAGCGCACTCGCTTCTAACCTAGGCGGCCCGGGTTCGATTCCCGGTCTGGGCGTATTTGAGTTTGGTTGGTGGTAACCAAGCCGCACACGTGGGTTGCCTCCAGGTACTCAGAGAAGGTAAAAAGTTGACGTTTTGGTAAACGATTTACGAAATTAGACTGCACGGTGCTTTATTATAATGTTATTAATTAGGTGATTTCATATTGGCCTAGTTATTTGTCCGAGGTTAGCTGTATTTGCCTGAACCCGAAAGGACGAAGGCAAATACAGCTGGCCGAGGACAAATAATCACCTAATTGATAAGTATTTTATTAATTAACTATTACATATGGTTCGACATTTTGGTCAAAGAACATTCTAATAACTTACCTCAAGTGTATATTTGAAGCCTGTTTATCGCCGATTCTTTCATTGTGTCTGCTATTCTAGACATGACTTTGCTGATTTTGACATGCATCCTTTAGTGACATTGCACATACTTATGAATAAAGCGCTGTACAGTCTAAGGAAGCATGTATTTTCGTCTTTATTTCGTAAATCATATGCCAATACGTCAACATCCTCAAATGTTTCACCTTCGTCGTCCATTTTTTCGGTTTACACAAACATTATAGTCGTAAAAACAACCAACAGGTTAAATACGACTGTTATATCAAACCGTACAAAGTGGTTGAAGAATTTAATAGGCTAGTATTTCCAAAAAGGTTTAAACAAAGCACTTTTTTTCAAAACAGTCGGAAAACGAAAACAAAATGGCTTCCTTTATAAATAATTTCCAGCATATTTCTCATATTAGGCGAGTTTCGACAGCCAATGAAAATGGTCATTTTCTCAAATCCTATATTTGGCGAGTTTTGTAGCAAATCAAAACGGAGGAACTGAAATTGGCCGAGTTTTGTAGATATTGGCCGAGTTTGGTCGATATTGGCCGAGTTTTAGAATATATTGTCTGCAATTGTCCGGTATTGGTACCGCAATTGTCTCTGTATCTGCTCAAATATGTAATAGTTGTTTAAAAATCATAAGTATATGCTAAGTTATATCTAAATTAAAATAAAATTTAATAAAGTAACATCTGAGAAATTGTTGTAAAGGACGGACATTGTGCCTACTTTATTCCTCCACGGTTCAGGATCATAAAATGTTTATTTCAGTGTAAGATTGTGTTTCGTTTCACTCATTTTCTATGACCGCGCGTGTAATGGAATTTTACATTGAAATCAACAAATATTCTTTGGTTCTTTACATATTCACCGATAACATTCTATTACGGAGAATAGAAAACAAAACCTGCCAATCATAAACTATCACGTGTCTACCTAAAGCTATTTATCATTTCAGAAACTTAGTGTACTACCGCCAGTCTTTAAATCTGCTTGTACTGTTAAATATTGTTTTCTCCATTTTTACATGATTGATGAAACTTCTAACACAGTGTGTAAATACCACGTGGTAAATAGCGTCATAAATGCTACGTCAGAAGGCAACATTTTGCTTAAAATGAAGACTTTAATCAAAGATAACTTTTCTGTTACCACAACATTTTAAATGAAACAAAGGGCAGTTTATGCCACTTAAAGAGCGACGACTTCGTTTTATTTCCGGAGTTTGATAAGATGATTAGATTCATCAAACACTCCGACAAACCTGTTTCCAAAATTAAGTTTTGACATTGCTCCGTCAGACCACAGGCAGCAGTTACGTTGACAATTCCCAATATTTGCTATTTTTATAATATTATAGTAAAGGTTGACATGTGAAGGCCCTCGTACGTAGGGTGGTGTTTTTGAAAAGCACGTAACTAACTTACAACCAATTGTCTCCAAATAACTTAAGTGTTTAAAGAAACTTAACTTTCAATCAAACTCTGGTAAAAGACCGAAGGCGGGGCTCCGTAGGCGACGTAGACTGCGGTATGTTTCATTTAAAATGATGAAGAAAAAGGAAAATTATCTTTGTTTAAAGTCATCATTCGAAGCAAAATATTGCCTTCCGACGTAGCATTTATGATGCAATTTATCACGTGGTATACACACACTGCAACAGTAGAAGCCAATAAAGATAAATAAAGCGCGATGTCATTTTAAAGGGGTTCGCTCATGTTTAGCATCAAAATTGTTTATCCCGGTTATGTATCTGAAAAAACCTTACCGTATTATATTAACATCGTTTAACTCGTTTATACCAAAAATGCAGAAAAAAATACAAATAAGGTATAAAATACTCCACCTGGTTGTAGTTGGAAGCAAACTCACGCCGGTACACTCAAAATAGAATTAGAATATTTATAGGAAAAACTACAGAAACAAGCTCATGAGCCAAAATTTTAAACATAAACCTCGTTTAATGGCACAGGGTAAAACGCCAAAGACATAGAACACAAAAAAACAAAAACAAAACACAAACAAGAAACATGGAACAACAACACAAAACTCTACAAACAACACAGTGCATATTATAAAAACTAGGTGTGTTTTTCAAAGATTGTTAGGTACCGCCTTAGAACGGTCAGTAAAATGTAAATTTACTGGTTGTTTTAACCAGTGTGCGTGCACAACCTCACTCTTATCCCAACACTCCTGAATAAATTGAAAACTTCAAAAGTAAATATTATCAAAGTATGCATTGACTTTTAACAGATAACAGATAAGTTATCCACAGGCCCACAGGGGTTCATACCAAGACAAATTACTCGCAGTAGTAGTTTGTATACTATACCAAACGTTTTTCATCAAAATGAACACTAGGCTATTAAAAGTAAGTGAACAAAGCCATTTTAGATATGCGCTATTTTTGCGTTTCGAGATAAAAGTCTACACAATTAAAGATACTATTGCAATTTAGAAAACAGATAACTTATCCACTCGCACACAGGGGATCATGTTAAGGCAAATTACTCGTAGTAGTGGTTTGTAAACCATGCAAAACGTGTTTATCAAAATAACACTCGGCTATGAAAAGTAAGTGAACTGAGCCATTTTAGATATGACTATGGGTGTGCAGTGTGGATTATCTATAAAAAAAAATGCGTTTCGAGACAAAAGACTATAAATTTAAGATACTAATACTATTGTGATTTGTACGAACATTGTATGTGTAACATTTAAATGAAACGTATCCATATAATGATAATGTGAACCAAAAATATACGTTACACCTGACAGTTTAGCAAATATGTGTGTGTGTACCGTAGCCATTCAAAAAAATATATATGTGTCGAAATGTTTGCAAGATTGCTAAGAATATGTTGAAAATGCATACACTGGAGAAACAGAATGTATACTTAATGGTACACTGAAAGTAAAAAAGGGTTAAGAACATACTGATTATATTCAGCTACATAAAGGATAGTTGTTTATTTATGTGTACGATTGTAATATTATGTAATACGTGATCACCAAATGAGGTAAAATGTGTTACGATCTTACACTGAAATTAACAATTCATCTTTTACATTTTGCATACAAAAGTTGTTTGTTTGTTTTTTTTTCAGAAAAGCGCGGCGAGGAAATGACGACATTGATATTGTTCCCCAGCCATTCGTGCGTTGACCTTTGATCTTGAACTGAAACTTGGCTAAAAGTTCAAATTGATGTGTTTTAAATGGTGATACATACATTTCTTTTTCACTGACACATCTGTTTAAACCGCCGGAAAGTATATAATAATAGTGGGTCTTACTTAAATTACACAAAAACAATCCGTATAGACATCAAATTTTGTTGGCATGTGAATAAAAATAGTCCCTAAATAGGCTCTTGGCAGAGAGATGGTTAAGTGATTTCATCTATTAAGTAGTTCGTGCAAAAAGTAAGTTTTTTGCCATTCCATTTCAGCGTGAACTTTAGGCTTAAACATTTTGTTAAAAGTACAGTCTATAACATCGTCGGTAACCACGGTACTTTTTCCGTTGCACTTCATACATCGTCGGCAACCACGGTACTTTCTTCCGTTACACTTCATATATCGTCGGCAACCAAGGTTCTCTCTTCCGTTACACTTCATACAACGTCGGCAACCATGGTACTTTCTTCCGTTACACTTCATACAACGTCGGCAACCATGGTACTTTCTTCCGTTACACTTCATACATCGTCGGCAACCACGGTACCATCTTCCGTTACACTTCATACAACGTCGGCAACCACAGTACCAGCTTCCGTTACACTTCATACAACGTCGGCAACCACAGTACCATCTTCCGTTACTCTTCATACAACGTCGGCAACCATGGTACCAGCTTCCGTTACACTTCATACATCGTCGGCAACCACAGTACCAGCTTCCGTTACACTTCATACAACGTCGGCAACCATGGTACTTTCTTCCGTTACACTTCATACATCGTCGGCAACCACGGTACCAGCTTCCGTTACACTTCATACAATGTCGGCAACCACGGTACCATCTTCTGTTACTCTTCATACAACGTCGGCAATTATGGTACCATCTTCCGTTACTCTTCATACAAAGTCGGCAACCATGGTACCATCTTCCGTTACTCTTCATTCAACGTCGGCAACCACGGTACCATCTTCTGTTACACTTCAAACATCGTCGGCAACCATGGTACCATCTTCCGTTACACTTCATACATCGTCGGCAACCATGGTACCATCTTCCGTTAAACTTCATACATCGTCGGCAACCACGGTACCATCTTCCGTTACACTTCATACATCGTCGGCAACCAAGGTTCTTTCTTCCGTTACACTTCATACATCGTCGGCAACCATGGTACTTTCTTCCGTTACACTTCATACATCGTCGGCAACCACGGTACCATCTTCCGTTACTCTTCATACAACGTCGGCAACCACGGTACCATCTTCCGTTACTCTTCATACAACGTCGGCAACCACAGTTCCAGCTTCCGTTACACTTCATACATCGTCGGCAACCACAGTACCAGCTTACGTTACACTTCATACAACGTCGGCAACCATGGTACTTTCTTCCGTTACACTTCATACATCGTCGGCAACCAAGGTTCTTTCTTCCGTTACACTTCATACATCGTCGGCAACCATGGTACTTTCTTCCGTTACACTTCATACATCGTCGGCAACCACGGTACCATCTTCCGTTACTCTTCATACAACGTCGGCAACCACAGTTCCAGCTTACGTTACACTTCATACAACGTCGGCAACCATGGTACTTTCTTCAGTTACACTTCATACATCGTCGGCAGCCACGGTACCAGCTTCCGTTACACTTCATACAACGTCGGCAACCACGGTACCATCTTCCGTTACTCTTCATACAACGTCGGCAACCATGGTACCAGCTTCCGTTACACTTCATACATCGTCGGCAACCACAGTACCAGCTTCCGTTACACTTCATACAACGTCGGCAACCATGGTACTTTCTTCCGTTACACTTCATACATCGTCGGCAACCACGGTACCAGCTTCCGTTACACTTCATACAATGTCGGCAACCACGGTACCATCTTCTGTTACTCTTCATACAACGTCGGCAATTATGGTACCATCTTCCGTTACTCTTCATACAAAGTCGGCAACCATGGTACCATCTTCCGTTACTCTTCATTCAACGTCGGCAACCACGGTACCATCTTCTGTTACACTTCAAACATCGTCGGCAACCATGGTACCATCTTCCGTTACACTTCATACATCGTCGGCAACCATGGTACCATCTTCCGTTAAACTTCATACATCGTCGGCAACCACGGTACCATCTTCCGTTACACTTCATACATCGTCGGCAACCAAGGTTCTTTCTTCCGTTACACTTCATACATCGTCGGCAACCATGGTACTTTCTTCCGTTACACTTCATACATCGTCGGCAACCACGGTACCATCTTCCGTTACTCTTCATACAACGTCGGCAACCACAGTTCCAGCTTCCGTTACACTTCATACATCGTCGGCAACCACAGTACCAGCTTACGTTACACTTCATACAACGTCGGCAACCATGGTACTTTCTTCAGTTACACTTCATACATCGTCGGCAGCCACGGTACCAGCTTCCGTTACACTTCATACAACGTCGGCAACCACGGTACCATCTTCCGTTACTCTTCATACAACGTCGGCAACCATGGTACCATCTTCCGTTACTCTTCATACAACGTCGGCAACCACGGTACCATCTTCTGTTACACTTTATTCAACGTCGAATATTGTTCAATAACTTGACAATGTCAGTTGCCTCCGTGACCATGTAGTCTTGACTACTGCCAAATAATATTATACTGAGAAGGCGGACCCGGTTCAACTCCGGCAATCGCCAGAATATTTTTCAACCGTAAAACATCTGGTACTTTGCGGAACCAATGAAACTGCTTCATTAGTTATTCATGATTGCGGAATTTTCCTAGCTAAATTGGCCACGGTACACAACTAAGCATAGCGTAGTGTGTATCGGCGGTATCAGACTATGAGTCTATAACAGAGGTAGAAGGGCCTTTAGATTTGATTAAATCTACATAATAAGAAATAATGTGAACTTCCTGGGGGAGGGGGTGGGGGCGCTAAAATACACAAAACGCTATTGTTTTGTACCGACTCAAAGCAGGGAACACTACAGTGATTATGTGCTTGATATTACGTGAAATGATACACGAGAAAAGTAATATAAGTAGAAGGGTTTTAATATTTATTTGAGCAACATCCATTTAACAGGGGTGGCATATGTTTTCGTGTCAAAAACAGAAGTTTTCTTCATGTTTTAAGCAATTGTCTCTACAATTCCACTATCAACACAGAAACGACATTTTAAATGTGAAACAACATGGAAATAACATTAACATTATCCCTCGAAGATATAAACATTATAGTGATTTGTTAAAATCAAACCCGCTGCCTAAATGTCTTTGCAATTGCGTTTTAAACATAGAAAATTCCTCATAAATGTGAAACAACATGGAAATAACATGAACCTTATCACTCGAACATATTATTATTATAATCATTTGTTAAAATCAAACTCGCTGCCTAAAAGTCTTACTAGCTCCTTGTTATATGGTGCATAGAAATCTTGTAACAGTTCTCGTGTTTTGTTCCACATATTTCCAATACGTCTGCTGCTAGAAAGCTCGTTCCTTTTTGTAGTGGTGGCCACTGTCTCCCACATAGCCTCTGGTAGCTTTCCTGAGAACACGAAATTATGATATCGTTAAAAATGTTCTGGTATAATTTTGTATAACTTCTCAATTGAGTCGAATTAAGTCAAATTATAGAGAATGAAGTCAGTATAAGTAAACTATATTGAGTTTTACATAACTTTCAGTAAAGGCACTTAAAAGAAACATTCTTTATTCTAAATACTTGTTAAAGTTGACTGTTGCTCCCAAAGGCCCAACAGAAGTGTTATAATCATACATCCGTAAAATTATTACTGCAAACACTAGCTATAAAAGTGACAATTGACACTTTTTGACGATGGAAAATACGTTCAAACTTAGACATTGGCTATATAGATATGGTGAAAGACTGCCAGTATGTACTTACAAAAAGGTTCGATGCGGCACAGTCATATAGCCATTTATTTATGTACGTGAAGTTAGCGGCCTAGCGGCCTAGCGGCGTGAAGTTAGCGGCCTAGCGGCCTAGCGGCGTGAAGTTAGCGGCCTAGCGGCCTAGCGGCGTGAAGTTAGCGGCCTAGCGGCCTAGCGGCCTAGCGGCGTGAAGTTAGCGGCCTGGCGGCCTAGCGGCCTAGCGGCTTGAAGTTGGCGGCCTAGCGGCCTAGCGGCCTGGCGGCCTAATTATTTTTTTCTATTTCCAAGCAATTGTTAATGCGTTTTTTTTTAAAACAATGATAAATCAAGGTTTTTTATTCATATAGTTACATAGCGGCCTTAAATTGTTATATATTCAGAATATTTTTCTTTACCCTTTATTCTAAAACAATTTTAAATTAACTGTTTTATGCACAAATTATCACTCTGAAGCGTTTTTCAAACTTTATTCAAAAAAGTCGATCAAGCACTTCAGCGACTTAGCGGCATAGAATCCTGAAATTAGCGGCCTAGCGGCCTAGCGGCCTAGCGGCCTAAATTGAATCCTATTTCAAAGCATGTATACATGCATTTTCTTCTAAAACAATAACATTTTAACTGTTTTTATGCACAAATTAGCACATTGAAGCGATTATCAACAGTTTTTTTCCAAAAACGTCGATAAAGCAGTCAGCTATTTCAAAGCATTAAACATGCCTGATCTTCTTAATCAATGATATATTTACTGTTTATATGCACAAATTATCACTCTGAAGCGTTTTTCAACTTTTTTTCAAAAAAGTCGATCGAGCACTTCAGCGGCCTAGCGGCCTAGCGGCCTAGCGGCCTAGTGGCGTGAAGTTAGCGGCCTGGCGGCCTAGCGGCCTAGCGGCCTAAAATGGTATCCTATTTCAAAGCATGTATACATGCATTTTCTTCTAAAACAATGACATATTAACTGTTTTTATGCACAAATTAACACTTTGAAGCAATTAGCGATTATCAACATTTTTTTTAAAAGCGTCGATAAAGCAGTCAGTTATTTCAAAGCATTAAACATGCCTGATCTTCTAAAACAATGATATATTTACTGTTTATATGCACAAATTATAACTCTGAAGCGTTTTTCAACTTTTTTTCAAAAAAGTCGATCGAGCACTTCAGCGGCCTAGCGGCCTAGCGGCCTAGCGGCGTGAAGTTAGCGGCCTGGCGGCCTAGCGGCCTAAAATGGTATCCTATTTCAAAGCATGTATACATGCATTTTCTTCTAAAACAATGACATATTAACTGTTTTTATGCACAAATTAACACTTTGAAGCAATTAGCGATTATCAACATCTTTTTTTTAAAAAGCGTCGATAAAGCAGTCAGCTATTTCAAAGCATTAAACATGCCTGATCTTTTAAAACAATGATATATTTACTGTTTATATGCACAAATTATCACTCTGAAGCGTTTTTCAACTTTTTTTAAAAAAAGTCGATCGAGCACTTCAGCGGCCTAGCGGCCTAACGGCGTGAAGTTAGCGGCCTGGCGGCCTAGCGGCCTAGCGGCCTAAAATGGTATCCTATTTCAAAGCATGTATACATGCATTTTCTTCTAAAACAATGACATATTAACTGTTTTTATGCACAAATTAACACTTTGAAGCAATTAGCGATTATCAACATTTTTTTAAAAGCGTCGATAAAGCAGTCAGCTATTTCAAAGCATTAAACATGCCTGATCTTCTAAAACAATGATATATTTACTGTTTTATGCACAAATTATCAATCGTAAGTGTTTTTTTTTTATTTATTTTTCAATAAAGTTGATCGAGCACTTCAGCGGCCTAGCGGCCTAGCGGCGTGAAGTTGGCGGCCTGGCGGCCTAGCGGCCTAAAATGGTTGCCTATTTCAAAGCATGTATACATGCATTTTCTTCTTAAACAATGACATATTAACTGTTTGAATGCACAAATTAACACTTTGAAGCTATTAGCGATTATCAACAGGTTTGTTTTTTTCAAAAGCGTCGATAAAGCAGTCATCTATTTCAAAGCATTAAACATGCATGTTCTTCTAAAACAATGATATATTTATTGTTTTTATGCACAACTTATCACTCTGAAGCGTTTTTCAACTTTTTAAAAAAAAAGTCGATCAAGCACTTCAGCGGCCTAGCGGCCTAGCGGCGTGAAGTTAGCGGCCTAGCGGCCTAGCGGCCTGGCGGCCTAAAATGCTATCTTATTTCAAAGCATGACTACATGCAATTTCTTCTAAAAAAATGATATGTTAACTGTTTTTATGCACAGACTATCACTCTGAGGCGATTATCAACATATTTTTGAGAAGGATAGGCATGTATGCTGACTGCTTAATCGACTTTTTTGAGAAAAAAAAATATGTTGATTATCGCTAATAGCTTCAAAGTGTTAATTTGTGCATTCAAACAGTTAATATGTCATTGTTTTAGAAGAAAATGCATGTATACATGCTTTGAAATAGGAAACCATTTTAGGCCGCTAGGCCGCCAGGCCGCTAACTTCACGCCGCTAGGCCGCTGAAGTGCTCGATCAACTTGTTTGAAAAAAAATAAAAAAAAGCTTTAGAGTGATAATTTGTGCATAAAACAGTAAATATATCATTGTTTTAGAAGATCAGGCATGTTTAATGCTTTGAAATAGCTGACTGCTTTATCGACGCTTTTAAAAAAAATATTGATAATCGCTAATAGCTTCAAAGTGTTAATTTGTGCATAAAAACAGTTAATATGTCATTGTTTTAGAAGAAAATGCATGTATACATGCTTTGAAATAGGATACCATTTTAGGCCGCCAGGCCGCTAGGCCGCTAGGCCGCTAGGCCGCCAGGCCGCTAACTTCACGCCGCTAGGCCGCTAGGCCGCTGAAGTGCTCGATCGACTTTTTTGAAAAAAAGTTGAAAAACGCTTCAGAGTGATAATTTGTGCATATAAACAGTTAATATATCATTGATTAAGAAGAACAGGCATGTTTAATGCTTTGAAATAGCTGACTGCTTTATCGACGTTTTTGGAGAAAAACTGTTGATAATCGCTTCAATGTGTTAATTTGTGCATAAAAACAGTTAAAATGTTATTGTTTTAGAAGAAAATGCATGTATACATGCTTTGAAATAGGATTCAATTTAGGCCGCTAGGCCGCTAATTTCAGGCTTCTAGGTCGCTGAAGTGCTTGATCGACTTTTTTGAAAAAAGTTTGAAAAACGCTTCAGAGTGATAATTTGTGCATAAAACAGTTAATTTAAAATTGTTTTAGAATAAAAGGTAAAGAAAAATATTCTGAATATATAACAATTTAAGGCCGCTATGTAACTATATGAATAAAAAACCTTGATTTATCATTGTTTTAAAATAAACGCATTAACAATTGCTTGGAAATAGAAAAAATAATTAGGCCGCCAGGCCGCTAGGCCGCTAGGCCACCAACTTCACGCCGCTAGGCCGCTAGGCCGCCAGGCCGCTAACTTCACGCCGCTAGGCCGCTAGGCCGCTAACTTCACGCTGCTAGGCCGCTAGGCCGCTAGGCCGCTAACTTCACGTACATCATTTATTTTGCCTTGTACATACTGACAATCTTAAACAAAATGTTGGTCTACATTATATTTTGTGAACAACTCACCAACTGGGCCGGCCACTGATAATATCTACCGATTCACCTGTTTTAAATCAATAACAACTGACTACTGATCTACTGATATACACCTCTTGGGAAACTTGAGAAATTCTGCCTTTTAATTGGACAAAATATAATGTCGACCACTAATTTTCATTTCCGGTTTGGAGATGCATCAGTATTTAGTATACGTACCGAGTTCTAAGAAAGCATACACCTTTTCCATGGCTGCTCTGATATCTTTCGAATAACTTTCTATATTAAGAACGAGTATCTGCTTTCTTGGAAATACCCGGAAATATTCTTGCAAGTGTACGTGATATATGTTAGGCCATACATTCTGAAACGATATTAACAAATGAAAACTAAATCAGTGCAGTCGAACCCCATTGGCTCGAACTCGATTGGCTCGAACTGATGTAAAGGACAGTTTTTTATTATACTGTAGGAAAGCATTACCGCTTGGCTCGAATTATCCGAGGATCAATGTATTTTCACCGGTCTTTTGGAGTTTGAGCCAATGGGGTTTGACTTTATGTGACTATCCTTCCAGAGGTGAAAGGATAAATAAATTGGCAACAACAGAATAATGGGAAATTAAGCGTTAAGCCAGAAGGCGAACACTGAAAGTTCTGTGCTCGAGTTTAACGGCACAATCGCATAAGACCAAGGTAGAACACTCGATAAAACAAAATACATAACGTCGAGTCAACAAATACATCAAATGATACGAACATATATGTATCATTAACCAAGGGTTCAACTGATATTGTGCAATTATAAAAGAATACTGAGTTGAGTTGAGTTGTGTTAAGTTTAGTGCAAGATCGTACTTGTAGGGCATGGGCGGGTAGGCAGTTTTTACCGACCTTAAATTCCCGCGGGTACCCGGTTATCGGAACTCAATTTTCCGTGAGTACCCGGTCACCTGATTTTTAATCTCCCGCGGGTACCCGGTTACCCAATCTTAAATTCCCGCGGTTACCCGGTTACCCGATCTTAAATTCCCGCGGGTACCCAGTTACCCAAGTTTCAATTTCCTGCTGGTACCCGGTTACCCGATCTTAAATTCCCACGGTTACCATGTTACCCGATCTTAAATTCCCGCAGGTACCCTGTTACCCGAAGTTCAATTTCTGGTTTCTAATTTAACAATAGAGAAGGGTCGTTTTTATGGTGTTGTAAGAGAAAATATATTATTAATTGATAGATCTATTAACTGAAACCCGTTTGTATCTAAATGAGTTGTTACAAGTACTTCATTCAATGCAAATACACTAAAGAGTGAGTTCAAGATACTGCGAAGACACTGAAAAGTGAGTTCTAGATATTGCAAAGACACTGGAAAGTGAGTTCAAGATACTACAAAAACACTGAAAATGACTTCAAGATACTGCAAAGACACTGGAAAGTGAGTTCAAGATGATACAAAGACACTGAAAATGATCTCACGATACTGCAAAGACACTGGAAAGTGAGTTCTAGATACTGCAAAGACACTGAAAAGATAATTATAGTTACTGCAAAGACACTGAAAAGTGATTTCAAGATACTGTTAAGACACTGGAAAGTGAGTTCTAGATACTGCAAAGACACAGAAAAGTGAATTATACTAGTAGTTACTGCAAAGACACTGAAAAGTGAATAATAGTTACTGCAAAAACACTGAAAAGTGAATTATAGTTACTACAAAGACAGTGGAAACAGAGTTTTAGATACTGGTAAGACACTGTGACGTTAGTTATAGATACTGCAAATACACTGAAAAGAGAGTTCTAGATACGGCAAAGACACTGGAAAGAGAGTTCTAGATATGTACTGCACAGACACTGGAAAGTGAGTTCTAGATACTGCTTTTGTGCTAAAATATCTAGAACAATACGACCTTTTCCGTTAGCGGATATTTTAACGCATTCCGATACCATTTGAGATCTAGTCGTATACGTGTACGTGTTTTTATTTTTGAATATATCAAAGTTGTAAAAACCAAAACTAGAATTTAATACATTTGCCTAAAAATAACTATATACGTGTGTTGAACCGTAATCTTCAAACTGACGAATATGTCACGTACCTCTTGTTTAATCACCTCCTAGTACCAACGAAATTTTCACATTCTGTTTATCGCTCGTTTTATAAATTTAAGCTACCAGCCGCCGTATTTAGAGTGAATATTTGTTCGCAAGTATATCCTACATTAAAAACAACAAAACATCTATATCTAATTTAGAGGTGCCCCTTTATATTTATATGTGCAGTTCACAGATTTGCACCTGAATTTTCAGCTATAAAATAGGGGTGTGCCTCTGCATTTAGATGTACGTCTATACTTTGAACATGTTTTTTGATTACCTCAAATAAGGAGATGCACCTGAATATTTGAACCGGCACCTTTAAATATAGAGGTGCACCTATACTTTGGGGAGTGGGGTTAGGGGTACATTTCGCTATATAAATGCTCTCTAGCAATATCATATATTAGATGACATGCATCTGTTTTGTTTATTAATTAACAAAACTAATTGATAGGTACAACTTCATAGCTCCTTTTTAAAAGCGAATAAAACGCAGCAGTTTGTATTTTAAACAGTTTAATATATTATATAAGTACTAACATCTAGCTCAATCATCGTAATGTATATGTTGTTCAACACAGACTAATGCAAATGTATTCAAATTGTCCATTTTGGGCCTATGCTATGATTGTAAACGAGATATAAATACACTCGCTCAAGTTCAAGAGCTCACGGTTTCTTGAATGTAACTCCACGAAATCATTTTTTTTCAACATCAAAATTTCATGATTTCGTGAAGTTGAAATAGTATCGAACTTGAAATGACACGACCGGTCTTTCGTAGAATTAGCATGCAATACCCCTTCCGGCGAATATGGTCATATGAAAAAATACTATCTGTGTTCAGATGTCAATGTCGGGTACAATGGTTTTATATTTTAACCATAGAACATGGGTTTTGAATGTTGTCGCAAAGAGGTTAAACTTTGATCCGAGTTTCATGAAAATTCTTCTAGTGGTGGGACACATGGAATGCTGAAACCAAGTTAAATAACATTGACTTTGGCTGTACGTTGTGACAACGTAAAATAACGTTGCATTGACGTTGCATTTGAAAGTGTTTACGGTCAAATCTCAATGTCGGGGTACTCCCATAATATAATAGATATTTTATTTCCAAAGCGAGTCTAGTCCAACTAGAGTTCAAACAAAAAAAAATTATAATATTTCTCCATATGTTATCGTTTGATCAAATTGCACAGTAAAATAACATTTACGTTAATAGTGATAATTGAAAAATCAATTTGTTTGACTTTGGCAATACTAAACAATTAATCAGTCTTAATTACAATTGGCTGTTATCCTGAATGGTAACCTTGACCTTGAACTAATGCACCAGGAACATAAGTTCTGTGTTTCGTCTTGATTCGTTTAGTATTTGACCAAGTTTTGAGGAAAATTCTTCCAAGGATTAAAGACTTCCCGTTTGGGGCAGACACACAGTCGTGTTACCCTGAACGGTGAGCATGACCTTCAGTCGGCGAGGCTGAAAAATGATCTGCGTGTTGCCCGGATGTGGTAAACATTTACCCAGTAGGGAACTTAAATCCAGTAATCATCTTCGAAGTTATGAGTCAACACAAACTGAACCATCACTACACGTTACATAAAGGGAAATGCCCATAAGTACATTCGTAACCCAGCCATTGAGCCATGGTCCTGGGTCTTGCACGCAACATATTGTCTTGACGTGGTTAACTCTTGTGGAAATTTATTGTGTTTTTTTTAATCGCTCCATACGTATGACGTATTGACCTGATATGAACTGCGACTGACTGACGAACGGAATCGAGCAATCCAATTGTCACAAAAGCAAAAATGATTGTATATTCACTGAGAACAATCATGATTTGCGTCAGATATCAATATGTTTAATGTTAACGGATTTCATGTTTATGACCCCATGTGACCTTGAACTCGGACAAAATGACCTCTCAAAGCAACATTGAACTTTTACTGTACCGTCTCCGTGGCCTTGTGGTTAAGGCGTCCGCCTACGGAGTGGGAGGTCGTGGGTTCGATCCCGGGCTGCGTCATACCGAAAGACGTTAAAAGTTAGTACAAGTAGCTTCCCTGCCTGGCGCTGGGCATTTAAAGGGTAGTGCTTGGAAACGTGGTGTACTCAGTACTGGTCAACCCTGGAAAATTGTATCCCGTGTATCGGTTTTTTACACCGAGCACGTTAAAGAACCAAGAGGTCTCTTCGCAAAGAGCTAGGGTATCGCACCCTGATCTCTTGTATCTCACTCTGTTTCTTCAAGTCTTCCAGTGTCTGGATTTGACTGCACCTTGCTGTCACTTCTATCTCATGTCACTTATGGCATTTAAACACAATTTAAGTCGTGATGGCGTCACGGCGGGGTCAAGCCATAATGCAGCCAATGGGCGCGGGCAGACCTTGATAAACTCAAATAAACAAACCAACGAACTTCTACAATACATATGAAGTATCAGTGTCGAAAGGTTATTAAAATATAAAGTGCTAAAGAATCTGACATTTGACCCCCTCCCCGTGACATTGACCTTTGGTCCAATGACCTAATATTTTACCTGGGTCATTTACTCGATATGTTCTAGCATCTGGTAAAATAAGTGCTATATCGGACATATCAAAAACGATATGACCCCTGATGTGATCCCTGATATAATTAAATGGCATATACTGTTTTTTGGAATGTGTGACGTACTCGTATAAACAATCTTTTTACAGATGTTGTTTTTTCTCCTTTTTTGATATGTGACGTATACGTTTTCGCTTTGATGTGTGAAGAAATAAAAAAAAAATTTACAAATGTGTGACATTTTTGTACGTATTTGTCAAACACGTGTCAGGAATTTTGTACGAATATGTAACACGTGTGACATATTTATACTTGTGAAAATTACGGTTCAACATACCGGTATACCCTTGTATCTGTCCCTTACGTTATGGCTATGGTAGACACAATGGCGGAGCTCGTTTTGAGAGAGACATTGCTGGAAATCGGATATCGATCTCACTGTTAGTCTGTGAAAGTCTTCCTGGCTTTTCTGACTAGTTAGACCAAAATACTGATACGCAGACCATGACCTGAAAAATCAATCAGAGTAAGTGTTGGATTTACTTAAATTGTCACAGGTGCATGATGACCATTCACCAGAGGCTTGCCGGATCATGATAATCTATGCGGTACGCTTATATAGCATCATCACTCTGGTGAACGAGAATGATAATTCACATATTCACATGGACACTGCACTGGTTACATTTACCCATCTTCGAACCATCCTCGGTTACTCCCGATACACACTACGCTATGCTTCGCTGTGTATGAAGTGTACCGGAAGAAAGTACCGTGGTTGCCGACGATGCCGTATGCTAATCGAGATGAAATATATCGATGGTAGAATAAGATTTTCGTTTTATCATTTCGTTTGGCTGTAATGTTAAATGTTAATGCCTGATGACCCCATTTAATTATTGCCCCATTTTCTCGAAGATTCTTAATTCCTTTGTAATAGGGCTAAACTATGCTCAATATTTTTGTTTTTCAATAATTTACTTCTTTAAGAGTTTATATACTTTAGATAGACTATTTTTTATGTTAATAAAAATTCACCTTTTCCATTCATCAAAATTCATTATAAGTATGTATTTTGGCTAATTGAAATAAGCTACCAAAAACACGCTTAAGAAGTTTTGAGAAATTTGGGCAAGGTATCAAAATGGGGTACGTAAAAATATGAAAAAAGTAGTGTTTGTTGGATTGAAACTGTCCATTGACAGCCATGTTAATCAGCTGCTTCAGCGGTATTCTTCTTTCAATAATCAACATGACTAGCAATGTTTTCATCAATTGTTCAACTCATAAGTTGAACAAGTACAAAAGTTGCTGCATAGTGCAGCTAATAGATGTTGCACGGCAGAAACAGGACTGTTATTTACAGATCAAAATGCATACTACTGATCGACTTCTTATACAAAATGTTACATGTTATATTTTTATTATTATTTCGCTCGCTCGCCCCATCATTTTTGGATAAAATCCATTTGGTGAGGCCTAAGTCATATGTAATACATGTACTTTGTCGGTCGTTGAAAATCTGATGGCGCTTTTACACAATAGTTATGATACCAGCACAAACATCTATCCCTTTGCAACGTGTTTTCAAGACAAGATATCATATTGCATAGTTTCAATGTCTGTGGGAAAGGGCTTTCATAAGTTGTTTATATATTACAAAGGCTTGTCTTCAATATTGCTTTTTATATGATCGAAGAATGATGTAGCTAATCGGATTAATTGTTATTAATAACTGACCAATAGACTGTATGAAGTGAATGATGTAAGACTATAAGATTGTTTTAGTCGCATATTGAATACCACCACTAGCCTACTTTGTATGTTTCTTTCTATTAATAAAACATATGTTTAAACCAATGTCTGAAGTTTGAATTATTTACTCCTTCCGTGGCGGTCGTATTTTTGTTCACTATTAATTATTTCAAAAAACTTATACATACGTAGGTGCTTGTTTTATAACTGTGTTTGTGTGATCCATTAATGTGTATTAAATAAATTTGACACAAAAAAAACTCATTCTTTTTTTCAATAATAAGTTTGCTGTTTTCACGACGGTAATATATAACAAGATCGTTCAATCCCGGATGTAAACAATGGACATAAATCGGACTCAAATGTGTTGGGTTGGTGATAGTTTTTTTGTAATTCGGATCCATCGAATGTTCGATGTATCGACTTTTTTGCCTAGGTCCCGACGAACTCGACATAATATGACTCGTTAAACGAGTTTCGACTGTATAGCACAAAGCCAACAAGCAAACATTAAACATACTCCAAAAACATAAGAATAACAATCTTATTTTCCAATTTATCGAATCTGTCACTTTACTGTTTTCATACAATTTATGTTCCATTATTCAATAGAATGAAATATGAAATTTCGGCATAGTGTTTTAAACTGTGAAATGTAACAAAGTTAATGGTATCAATGTTGTTTGTTTGTTTAAGTACACTTGGCAGTTTGGTTTAAAACGATAAAGTTTTTTCCCATAAATTTGGAATATTGGTTGAAATTTTAATTCATCTGATATAAGACCTTTTCTCTAAAATCTTGGACAACCGAATAGATAAATGTTATCCACATGTAAATTGAACACAACCAATGGTGTTTGTGGTTGTAGTGAATTTGGAAAGCAAGCGATATCATAAACAACAAATGCACATCTAAAACGACAAAATAGGAGCACAATTTCATATACAGCTCTATCACACCAGTGCACAGCTCAAACCTAACAAAATACTTGTATGTCCGGCGTTGATACGCCGTGCAATAATAACATAGGTCAAAAATCAGCACACCTCATCCATAATATAATGAAAACTAAAGGAAAAGGGATGGAATTTTATAATATTCAACTTATGTAAACCTTATGGTCATAAACCATTAACCTCATTCACTCTATTGGTCAGTTATAAATAACAAGTAATCCGATTAGCTATATCGTTCTGAGATCCATTTAAGATATATTGAATACCAGCGATGTAGGCCCAGTTGTCAGAATTTTAAATTTTAAATTCTGTTAAGAGGCACAAGGCACCAAAACAACATATAAATGTACTAATACTTCATACATTAAAGTTATAAATGCTGGTAGGCACAACTGTTTTATATTTAAAAATCTGATATTTTAATGTAATATTAGAAACACTGAGTAAATTGTTAAGCAAACTGTTTTCCATTGTAATAAACCTAAGAAAGAAAAACACTTTACAAACCTGTCGATGGGATTTCTTAGCATGAGTATAATCTTTGTTCCAGGATTAAGATGGTGGATTAAATCAGCGTTGGCGAAGACAGGTTCGCTCCGATTTAAAGCCTTCGCTTCCTCTGGGTGCTTTATTACTTCCCATTGTACGTTATTGACGAGTGTCCCCGGCGAACCATCTCCTGTAGAATGAATAATGACGTCAGTATATCCCATACGTATATGGCCGCTTTTTCAACTTTCCTAAGTCAAATAGTATACGCCTTGATTGGACCATACGGAACCCCTCGGTCATTATCAAACGGAAATAATACGTGTACAAATAGTCCATCATAGCGGGCGCATATTGAACACGTGCTGTAAGTGTGTTTTAAACGTCAAATAATGTTTTCAATGTTTTAGGGGCAAGATTTTGAAGCTGTGTTTTTTTTCTATATTAATTTTATTTCATTTTTCTCCAAAGCGTTATTCGGACACGAATTAAACCAGTCCACTTTTGCTCCAATATCTGTACCTCAGTGGTCACCACTAGTCCACTTTTAATCCAATATCTGTACCTTAGTGGACAACGCTAGTCCACTTTTACTCCAATATCTATACCTCAGTGGTCACCATTAGTCCACTTTTGCTCCAGTATCTGAACCTCAGTGGTCATCACTAGTCCACTTTTGCTCCAATATCTGTACCTCAGTGGTCACCACTAGCCCACTTTTGCTCCAATATCTGTACCTCAGTGGTCACCACTAGTCCACTTTTGCTCCAATATCTGTACCTCAGTGGTAACCACTAGACTACTTTTGCTCCAATATCTGTACCACAGTGGACACTGCTAGTCCACTTTTGCTCCAATATCTGTACCTCAGTGGTCACCACTAGTCCACTTTTGCTCCAATATCTGTACCTCAGTGGTCACCACTAGCCCACTTTTGCTCCAATATCTGTACCTCAGTGGTCACCACTAGTCCACTTTTGCTCCAATATCTGTACCTCAGTGGTAACCACTAGACTACTTTTGCTCCAATATCTGTACCACAGTGGACACTGCTAGTCCACTTTTGCTCCAATATCTGTTCCTCAGTAGTCACCACTAGTCCACTTTTGCTCCAATATCTGTACCTCAGTGGTCACCACTAGTCCACTTTTGCTCCAATATCTGTTCCTAAGTGGTCTCCAATAGTCCACTTTTGCTCCAATATCTGTTCCTCAGTGGTCATCACTAGTCCTCTTTTGCTCCAATATCTGTACCACAGTGGACACTGCTAGTCCACTTTTGCTCCAAAATCTGTACCTGAGTGGTCACCACTAGTCCACTTTTGCTCCAATATCTGTTCCTAAGTGGTCTCCAATAGTCCACTTTTGCTCCAATATCTGTTCCTCAGTGGTCACCACTAGTCCACTTTTGCTCCAATATCTGTAACTCAGTGGTCATCACTAGTCCTCTTTTGCTCCAATATCTGTACCTCAGTGGACAACACTAGTCCACTTTTGCTCCAATATCTGTACCTCAGTGGTCACCACTAGTCCACTTTTGCTCCAATATCTGTACCTCAGTGGTCATCACTTGTTCACTTTTGCTCCAATATCTGTACCTCAGTGGTCATCACTAGCCCACTTTTGCTCCAATATCTGTACCTCAGTGGTCACCACTAGTCCTCTTTTGCTCCAATATCTGTACCTAAGTGGTCTTCAATAGTCCTCTTTTGCTCCAATATCTTACCTCAGTGGTCACCACTAGCCCACTTTTGCTCCAATATCTGTTCCTCAGTGGTCTCCACTAGTCCACTTTTGCTCCAATATCTGTACCTCAGTGGTCATCACTTGTTCACTTTTGCTCCAATATCTGTACCTAAGTGGTCTCCAATAGTCCTCTTTTGCTCCAATATCTTTACCTCAGTGGTCACCACTAACCCACTTTTGCTCCAATATCTGTACCTCAGTGGTCAACACTAGTCCACTTTTGCTCCAATATCTGTACCTCAGTGGTCATCACTTGTTCACTTTTGCTCCAATATCTGTACCTCAGTGGTCATCACTAGCCCACTTTTGCTCCAATATCTGTACCTCAGTGGTCACCACTAGTCCTCTTTTGCTCCAATATCTGTACCTAAGTGGTCTCCAATAGTCCTCTTTTGCTCCAATATCTTTACCTCAGTGGTCACCACTAGCCCACTTTTGCTCCAATATCTTTACCTCGGTGGTCACCACTAGTCCTCTTTTGCTCCAATATCTTTTCCTCAGTGGTCACCACTAGTCCGCTTTTGCTCCAATATCTGTTCCTCAGTGGTAACCACTAGTCCACTTTTGCTCTAACATCTGTACCTCAGTGGTCACCACTAGTCCACTTTTGCTCCAATATCTGTACCTAAGTGGTCACCACTAGTCCACTTTTGCTCTAACATCTGTGCCTCAGTGGTCACCACTAGTCCACTTTTGCTCCAATATCTGTACCTAAGTGGTCTCCAATAGTCCTCTTTTGCTCCAATATCTTTACCTCAGTTGTCACCACTAGCCCACTTTTGCTCCAATATCTTTACCTCGGTGGTCACCACTAGTCCTCTTTTGCTCCAATATCTTTTCCTCAGTGGTCACCACTAGTCTGCTTTTGCTCCAATATCTGTTCCTCAGTGGTAACCACTAGTCCACTTTTGCTCTAACATCTGTACCTCAGTGGTCACCACTAGTCCACTTTTGCTCCAATATCTGTACCTCAGTGGTCACCACTAGTCCACTTTTGCTCTAACATCTGTGCCTCAGTGGTCACCACTAGTCCACTTTTGCTCCAATATCTGTACCTCAGTGGTCACCACTAGCCCACTTTTGCTCCAATATCTGTACCTCAGTGGTCACCACTAGTCCACTTTTGCTCCAATATCTGTACCTCAGTGGTCACCACTAGCCCACTTTTGCTCCAATATCTATACCTCAGTGGTCACCACTAGCCCACTTTTGCTCCAATATCTGTACCTCAGTGGTCACCACTAGTCCTCTTTTGCTCCAATATCTTTACCTCAGTGGTCACCATTAGTCCACTTTTGCTCCAATATCTGTACCTCAGTGGTCACCACTAGTCCACTTTTGCTCCAATATCTGTACCTCAGTGGTCACCACTAGTCCACTTTTGCTCCAATATCTGTACCTCAGTGGTCACCACTAGTCCACTTTTGCTCTAATATCTATACCTCAGTGGTCTCCACTAGTCCACTTTTGCTCCAATATCTATACCTCAGTGGTCACCACTAGTCCACTTTTGCTCCAACATCTGTACCTCAGTAGTCACCACTAGTCCACTTTTGCTCCAACATCTGTACCTCAGTGGTCACCACTAGTCCACTTTTACTCCAATATCTGTACCTCAGTGGTCACCACTAGTCCACTTTTGCTCCAATATCTGTACCTCAGTGGTCACCACTAGTCCACTTTTGATCCAATATCTGTACCTCAGTGGTCACCACTAGTCCACTTTTGCTCTAATATCTGTACCTCAGTGGTCACCACTAGATCACTTTTGCTCCAATATCTGTACCTCAGTGGTCACCACTAGTCCACTTTTGCTCCAATATCTGTACCTGAGTGGTCTCAAATAGTCTGCTTTTGCTCCAATATCTGTACCTAAGTCACCGAGGTCTCCAATAGTCCACTTTTGGTCCAATATCTGTACCTAAGTGGTCTCTATTTTTCACTTTTGTTCCACTACACTTCAATAACTTTTTAAAACTTTATTACTGTCACAAGACATAAAAACCTAGCACAGAACAACAGCTGAGACTTATCATCAAGCTATTCAGTGCTATAATTTGGGAATCAATATTTGATTGTTTTTAAAGATAATGTTTCAAAATTTGTTATTGTTAATTTCTCCATGAAACACTAAATTGGTTGATATAGTAACACATTTTTCAGCAATATCAGTCATAAATGGTGCATCTACAGCGCAATATCATAATAACTGGTTTAGAATGTGACTCGTTACACATAGCAAAGGGAACCATATTGGGTGAGAGCAAAGTTTAAACCAAAATATTATGGTTTCCTGCGCGCTGTATATCCCATATCGCCTCAACTACTAACCTTTGAACATATATATCACATGGACAACCTGTTGACCTTGATCGACTTATGGGAAAATGTTGTATTTAATCATGGGAATCGAGAAATAGATGCCATTTTGGTACAATTTACTGACAAAATATGGTGACCAGTTCTGGAAGAATGGCTTTTCGTCATTCTGTTTGCTTTCTGTAGTTTTCACAAAGATTCAAGCTCAGTCTTAAACAAATTCTGATGACCCTCATAGTTTATCTAGCCGGTTGAACCTACCTGGGAGGTATGTAATGTCGCCAGTCCTGGTCGAGCTGATTCAGCCTGTATGCCAAACTCAACATCAGTCTGTTAATTTCCAGGCCGCCGGTCTACAAATATATTCACTTATAAACAAGGTTCCAAAAGAACTGTTTTTAAATACAGAAATATTCATCTCAAAACGGAACTTATTTAGAAATGTTGTCATGTATTTGTTCATGGACATATCCTCAGTGACTAGAGTCAATGTATTTTCATCCTCTCATTAAGAACAATCTAGGGGCGTTTTTGTTGGTAATACTAGTTTTGGTTTTATATTGGTTTCTAAAAAACTGTGTAGTTGTTGAAAGAGTCCCAAATAAAAAGAACAACAGTTTTATCGTTTTTTTCCAGAGAAAGTATAGTGAAAAAGGATTATTTTACATTGACTAGAAACCAAAACATAGTATTTCATTTTGGACATTTAACATTTAAATGGAGAGACAGACAGTTTATTTTGAACTTGTACTTCATATGTCATCATTTACACAAACAATATAACAATCTATCAAGGTGTATGTGTATATCATCATACAAAAAAAAGCGCAAAACACGAAACAAACCAAAAAGCACTCACATAAAACATTACAGGATATTACAGTAAGAATTATTATCAATGGAATACAGAACTAGCTCTGTCGAACTACGTCCCAATATTAATCAAATTAGCACTTTCATTAAGACATTCCTTAAACAATCATAACCAACCTGAGTCTTGGTTGTGTGTTTCACCAACTCGACAACGTCCGCTATCAGCAGATGGTAAAATTCCTGGGCAGCCTCAACTGTGATATCAAAATACCTGGTGGGAGATATTATAGAACTTTAAAATCATGTACCTGTGCTGGTATTTTGTCTTTGATACCATAATTTTTATCTAGATCTATTTTTCATAGGTAATAGTTATGGCACCCTCAACACAAATTATTAAAATCATACATAACCTTTTAATCATACAAGTTGTGGGTGACTTAACTGTTTATGTACCATGTTGTCAAGTGAAAAGTTCAGTAACTATTTAGGGTTATGAGTGAATTGTGTTGCAATTTATTCACTTGCTTGTATTGAATTTTTAAGCCCTGCCTACTTGTTACTCGCTGCTTATTGCACAGTTAAGCTCCACCTAGTATGCTCTGTTCTCATATAGGACTCAAAGTACAGATAAAAAATAAATGAAACTAGACGGTTGTTTTGCAATAAAAACTGATGTCTTCCCCTCTCTGCACATTGTCTCGATATTGTGAAAATTTGTGGCAGGTAATTTCAAATCCTTCATGAGATTCAAGAGATTAAAAGCAGACAGGAAATGTAGTCAATTGACCTTTAACCTCTAAGTTTAACCTTGACCTTGAGCTGAGCTAGTTGAAACATTCTCTCTTCAAATTGTCTGATAGCGTAAAATTGGTGTACAATGGACAAAAGATATAGTCATATTATTGTCATATGGCCTTTCACCTCTGTGTATGACCTTGACCTTGAACCAGGCTGGTTGTAACAAGAGCTCAGTACATCGTCTCAATATGGTGAACATTTGTGGCAAGTTATTTAAAAATCATTCATGTGATTCTAGAGATATATAGTGGATTAAAAATGTATTCATATGACCTTTGTCTGCTAAGAATGACCTTAACCTGGACCCAAGGATGTTGTAATATAAGCTCTAAACATCATCTTAATATGATTAACATTTGTGAATAGTTATTTCAAAATCTATGATGCGGTTCAAGAGATATGGAGCAGACACCAAATATTGTCATATTATAGTCGTATGACATTTGACCTCAAAGTTTGACCTTGACCTTAAACCAAGTTTGTTGTAATATGCTCTCTGCACAGAGTCACAATATGGTGAACATATTTTGCAAGTTATTTCAACATCCTTCAAGCTGTTCAAGAGACATGGAGCTGACATGATTTGAGACAGACAGACAGATGGACAGACAGAAAGATTGAAGGAGGTACAGACAACTCAAGCAAAAACAATATGTCTGCCCATTTATGGAGGAAACATAACACACTCTTGTATGATATGATAAGAACACAAAAATTGGATCCAAAATTTATCATTGAACACCCATCAGTTTTTTGCAAATTTATCAACTGGATTTTGTTTTTATGAAAAACAAGGTAATGAAAAGCAACAAGTAACAATGCTATACTTTTCAAAAGCCTGCTGGTAGTTGTTTTTGTAATCCTGGACCTCATCTCTTATATGGCCAATCAGCATGTTCAGCTGAAATATAAGACATAAACATACTGCAAGGTTATATGAAAAGATTTAAATAAAATGAACATTGCAGAGCGAACTCCTCCACCCGCCTGTTGTTCTAAAGGTGAATAAGAAGATTTATTAAAGCAGGAGTCATGGGCTTTACGACACAAGTGCATATTGTCACTAGTGATATGTTAAGTGTTTACAAGTTTCATTCAATTATCTTGAGCACTTATTAAGAAATGGCCAAGTTAAAAATTGTTGCTTGACTTTTTCCAAGTATAAATGGGCATAATTTGACAATTTTTACAAGAGTAATGGGCCTTGCTACACATGTAGAAATTGTCACAGAAATATAAGTACAAAGATAAATGTAAATATCCTGAAAAGATATCAAATTGTGGCTCAGGTTTAAATATTTGTACTATGACAAATACGAAGACGCCAATCCCAATGACATCAAGGCTTGGACAGTAACTTTTTCTTAGAAAAGTAGATCATCTCATAAGCTAATCTGACAGCCAATACTGAACTGACAACTTTGATGATTCACAATCTTTCATTGAAGTAACCGGAAATGATCGATAAGGATTCATGGTTAAACATAAGGGATGGCATTACTTGGGCAAGTCTCTCCCATCAATCCAAGTTCTAAACATTATGGACTTGGCTTGAGGAAAATATTTTTTAAAAATAAACATGTTAGTCTGGTATTGATGACCATGCGTTACCTATACACCACCTACCAATTTTGGACTTAGGTCAGTGTTCCACTTGTTGTGACGCAGCTCATCCTGCGACACCATCTTGTGCCTCTCATAGGTCGTCGGAAATATCGACTGAAATAAACAGTGGGTTGTTGCTGTTGTTTTTAGAACAGGACTAAACAGAACAGAGCAGTGATTTAGATACAAACACATTAAGCTTATGATCATTAAAAAAGCATGTACAAATGCATAAATAAATACATGATCATAAATAAATTATAACGTATTGTTTCATGAAAGCAAACTTTTTAACTTCTTTATAGAGTATATATGGGTTTGCCTGCACTGATTGACTGCATTATGACTTGACTCTGCTGTAGCACACAAGTTAAAGTGCATTTAAATGCCATAAAGGACATGAAATAAGAGTCAATTTTGAGTCATATCTTGATAAAAGTAAAGTTGAAAGAACAGCATGAGATACAAAAAGATCCAAGTGTGATACCCTTCCTTTTTATCCAAAAGAAACCCTGGTTCTTTAAAAGTGGCTGTTGTGAGGCAACGATACATGGGAGTCAACATTCCTGGGTTATAACCAGTACTCATAACTCGAAATTTCCTAGTTCTATCCCCCAATGCAATGTGCTGGACAAGGAAGCAAGTGGTATTGTCATATATAGTAGTGTTTGAAAATCGGACTCCTTTGCTATCGATAATCGAATCGAATCGGACCAAGCATTTCGATTTACTATCGGACAATAATCGAAAGTTCATAATATCAGTAAGCAATACATTTCTTTATACATATTTTCATCATGATCATTTAAATGGTTAAACCTGAGATCAGTACGTGTGATGCTATAGTCATGCTATTTGCAACAGTAAGTAAATTTCCATAACCTTTTTCTGTCTTTTATAACTCAACGAAAAAACATAACAACAAAACAAATACTAATAATTGCACATTAATTGCAAAATGATGCACGCTGCATCAAGTAAGTTATCTTAGCGTATTATCCATGTAAAAGCATATTCAATATTTGTGAACCAGCTTAACATTCAATAAACTGTTAAATTGAACATTTCATTAGAAAATCTTATTTTCATAAAACTTTCACAAAAAAAGTAAATCAATGAATTACAAACGATATTAAAAACGTTTTAAAACAGAATGTATCGAGCCGGGATCACCGGTAAGACCGGACCCACTACACCATAGGGACAGGTTATTGAAGAAGTTTTTATGAAATATATAAACAATTTGTAATTTTGGGAGAGTTTGTATGCAAAAATGTTTACATGCACCGCATTTGTGTATGAGAGTTACCTCCCATGTTAAAATGATTTCAACGAGAATTTACCGGAAACAAAGATTGACATTTACTCGACATTAACCACAACAAAAAATACGTAGTTACCGGAAGTATCATTAGCGACATCGATTTTGGACAACCACTATCCATTGTTGCCGACATATCATTGTCAGCGACGATAAATCGATTGTACTCGATTATCGTTTCATCACTAATATATAGATTGTTAGTATTACATGGTCAGGGACTGAACTGGGCTCCTTATGCACACGACTCTACCACCTAGGCTATTGGGGCAGTTCAAGCAGATGAGTGTTAAACATACAACAGTATGAGCCAGATTAAAAAACAGCCCAATGAAATAAATTTTGAGTTTCAAGCTATGATTCTCCATCAAAGTAATATATAATTATGCAAAACTCTCTTAACATGGGTCAGATGTAAAATAAAAATTTGGTAAGGTACTTGGACACTGTCTGAATGAAATAGGTTGGATCTGTTTGGGGAAATAATTTAAAATGTGAAACTTATTTGAAAAAATAAAAACACCAATGATACAGTGTTGAAAACAGCTATGTTGTTCCAATATAGCTGACATTTAGTATTGTATTGTTAATTTATAGCCAATTTAAAAAATAGCTAGAAATGCAGCAATGAGACAAAACCAGGTTTTCAATATGGGCAATAAAAAATTATAGCCAATTAATTTCTTGTATGATTTAGAAAAAAGTAGCAACCATAAAGTAACTGGGCTAAAACCATTTTTCTATCTTTAGTAACAGTGACCTTGATCTTGACCCCTCCCCCCCCCCCCAAGTAATCTCAAGCTAGCTCTTCACATAAGCTACCGGTACCTTCAGACTAACTTTCATCGCTATCCATCAATTCTAACTAAAACTGTTGGGGAGAAACCATATTTCTATTTTTAGTTACGGTGATCTTGAACTTGACCCAAACCCCCTCAAAAGCATTCCCAAGCTAGCTCTTCACATAAGCTACCTACACACCAACTTTCATCGTTATCTATAAATTCTAACTTCAATTAATGGTGAGGAAACCATTTTTCTATTTTTAGTTACAGTGATTTGGCAGAAACTGATAAGTTAATTTTTTTTTTTTTATAAATTTAAAGATGAAAAGATCAATTTAAAAGTGTCTTTTTTAAATAAGCTTTTGAAGACAATGTAAAAAAATGGGGCTGATCAACAATACATATTGTGCAATATCTCAAGAGATGTTGTTGATGCCATGACCTACATTGTATAACGTAATTGTATATACCCAAACTAATCTACAATTGCAACTCACATAGGCAATCTTGAAGAGTACAGGGCCCAGATTGGCAGCTGGGCTCGACAGCAGATATGACTTGGCCTGTAGAGTCAGGGACAGAAGCTCCACCAGGGGCTCTGAAACCATAGAATATAACAAGAGTGATGCAGAGCAAACCCTGACAGTCATCTGTTATACATGTTTAAAAAAGTTTTTTTCATAACAAAGTATATTACTGGCTGGGTCTATGTCTATGTGTATTGAAAATTATTTTTAAAAGTTTCCCTGAACATGATTTACTTAGGCTACTTTATTCTATGGCCAAGACACATCTCCACCAGGCTTTGGAAAACAAAAAAATATGGCTAAATTCAAAATAATAATATGTCGTATATTTGGCCAACCACATGGCATATTATAGTATAGAAGATATTTTGAACCCGCCACAAGGCTTATTTACCCCCTGACACAGTGTATTTTCAGAATTTCACCATTGACCATAGGATACAAATAAGAAAAGTGCATCTTTATTTTCTTAATGCCGGTACATATGCTGCAGCATATCATTAGCAACAAATATACTAACATATTTAACAGCTATGTTAATAGCCTTACATAGCAAGGAAGTGCTAATAGCATGGATAACTAATAAGGTTTTGTTTATAATACCTTTCTGTTGATAAAAGTACATTTACCAAACATAATAGCAACATAGGCATATTAATACCGTAAATGACTGGATATAAGACAATAGGGGGTATTAGACGCAGGGAAAAAAATCTGTGAGAAGTTCAAGAAAAAACTTTTAATCTATGTTTTTGGTTAAAAGACCGTAGAAAAGATGTCAAATCGTCTGGCATTTTCGGCCACCATGTTTGTTGACAGTGACAAAAAAAAATTTTTTTGTGAAAATGGCGACGGTTATCTTTAAAACCATACAATGATAAACTGTTGAGAATGAAAAGTTAAGTTATGCAAAAACCTTATATTGTACAGGTTTGTTCTCAAAATGTCAACACCTACAGAAAAAATAAAGTACCGTAATTCACCTAATAGTTCGGACACTCTAAATATTTGGACACCCATAATTATTTTCCAAAATAATTTATTTTGCGTACCTAATTTTCGGACACCCAAAGGACATTAATCACAACTTTTACAGTTACCAAGTTTCACAGACGAAGATTATTGATTTTTTGACATTGCACAAGTTTGATAGCCTGCCTGATTGCGACGTTCACTTTGGTGTTATTGGAGCATTGAATTTTAAAATTTGACAACCTCTAAATAAACTACATTTTATGTTTGAACTGACTTCCTCAAGTTCAATAGTGAAACATATCGCTCTACATGTAGGTACATCAGTTTTACTCATACTTTGTAATTGTTTAATCATTTCCCTCCCAAGAAGTGGGCTCATAACAAATGTAGATAGCCCCAAATTTGACTTTGCCAGGGCCCTAATAACCAACTCTTTTGTGAGTATTGAAGATCACATAGATTACTGTCTTTCCTTTCGTTGAATCCTATTGAACAGCCATTTGTTACCTTGATGACAGTAACCAACTATGCAAAAACAATCTCTTTATGGCTGTCTTATCAACGAGCGAACGGCCAAGTATCATAAGACGAAGATTTTTGGTTAAGGATAGCATTAAGTTCACTTATTGAATTAAAAGTGTCATTTGCCAAATAAAACCAGCTGTTTCTTATGTAACCAACAAAACGATTTGTTGAGAAATAAGTAATATTACTTCTTCAATTGACCAATTCGGAAATGTAATCGTAAATTATTTGTAACGATCATTTATAAGAGCAAGTATTAATCTCCATTAATACCTCTGGAAATGAATATAATTTTCTGTATGAAAGTGAATCACATAATTTCACTGACTGACCCACTGAGATGTTGAAGACAGCTGTTGGAAAACAGAGTTTTCATCTTCATGAGTGGTCAACATTATATTTTGTTCAATGAGAAGGCAGTATTTTTAAAGATTTCAATTACATTTATTTCAGTAAATCAGCAGCCAACTGTTATTGATTTTAATTAGGTGAAGCGGTAGATATTAAAAGTGGCTGGCCAAGTTAGTTGGTAGTTTACACAATAAAATGTAGATCTCTAAAAAACTTAAAGATTGTTAGTATGTAGTTAAAAAAAAAAATTGGTATGCAACTGTGTCGCTTCAAACTATTTATTGTTGTAAGTAAATACATACAATCTTTTACTATTACCGGGTACTTTAACTGATTTCCCGTATTTCCCCTACTCACCCACACCATCGAGAGGACGGGAACCAATATTGGAGAACAGGGTCTTCATCTTGGCAATGGCCGTTGAGGACTTCACTTCCAACAGGTTGAGGCTCTCCTTGAGCATTGTAAACTGAAATATATGTGACCAACAAATTGTAATATACAGTTTTGACTTATGATTAAACATAATTTTTTTGGCCTTAAAAGATTGAAAAAATAGGTCCTTATACATCCTATTTCAGTTAAAATAAAAAGCAAATATAACAACTGTAATAACTGAATTATAATGCACTTTCGGTCATTTATTTTACATATTAATAATCAGCAAGCTAATACCTTTCAAATGATACCAAATTTATAAGGGCCTTAGGGGTCAAAAGACATAAAAAAATTACAATAAGGTTAAGGCAATTATCAGAGAACTAGCTTATCAGTAAGTCAGATTCCTTGAATTATCTTTCAAAAGGCACCTGTTTTGTACATCTTGGAAACTTATAAAAATTATAAAAGTAAAACCTACTGAATGTTTGGTAAACCAAATTTTAAAATCTTAAATCAACTCACTTCTATTGTGTGAAACACTTTCCAGTATTTTTTTATAAAGAAATATACTATACACACATGGAATCCATGATATAATAATAGTACACACCTCTTCCTGTATGATGACCAGACACGACCTATCCCTGGGCATGGTTTCCATGACAACAGTGAGGGACTGGGATATGTGATGGATGAACCACACCGTTGGGTCAAAGTTCAAGGCCAGGTAGTGTAGATACACGATTTTACAGTACTGGTCACCCTGGGGGAGATACAAGCAAAAATAGAAAGGAAAGTGTTTATGAATACATTTCACTGCCTGCTGGGCTGTGTATACATGTAACACTGTCACTGTCACTGACCTCAAATGGTAACCTTGACAGCATAACTTTGACCTTCACTCTAGATTTTAGACACATTTTCCAAGGTTTTCACTTAAATTAATAGGTGTGATTATAAAGGCCAATTTCATGAAAGTATGAGTTCAGGGCCATGATTACGAACGATCTAAAGTCTGAGTTCAGACTCAAGTGGCAAAATTGCAAAGCTTTCAGTCTAGTTGAAAATTGATAATGAATTTTACTGAAATATACTATTTGAAATTGTAAATTTATAAACATATAATTCTGAAAAACAAATGAAATAAAGATGATTTTTTGTAGTTTAATAAATCTGCTTTCCTGAGACTTAGTCTGAACTCGAACTTGAGACTATTTGTACTCATGGACCCTGGTTTCCTTGTTAATGCTCGGTATATTGCAATAGTCGAAGAATAATTACATTTCCTTTTTTTTTTCCAATGTACCATGTATCATAAAATGGTAAAGCATAACTGATAATAAACCAAGTGAAACAGGCTTATTTTCTAAATTTAATAAGTATCTGTACTCAGTAGGGTTATTTGTGCTTTAATCAATGCCTGGAACTCTCTCTTTTTTCTCAGGATCCATGCTTATGAAATTTGCCAATTAACGCAATTTAAATGCACAATATTTCAAAATAAATCAGTAAAAAAGCCCAGAAATACATTTAAAAAAATGCATTAAACAATAAATTCTAACATTGCATTTAAGATTTCCGAGTATACACATTGAGTACAGTGTTGAAACATATAAAGGGAAACAACTAACCAATATATCCCAAAATGAAAGCATTCTGTTATATTTCTTGTGTAGCAATCAATCCAAGCTTATAAGTAAAACAGTTCTACCTTAGTAGACATAGCCCATAGTGGTAAACTAAAAATATGAACAAAAAGCACCACCGCTAGCGTTCATTTGTTTATATCAGTCAAATAAAGGGGCATTACTCAACACTTATTAAAGCTAGAGTCATGGGCCTTGCTTTAAATGTGCAAATCTGACAACAAGTAGTGTCCAGGTTTATATAGCTTTATTTTTTCTTTAGTTATAGTCAATTGATGTTAAAGTGTTTGCACAATGATGACGACAACCTCGATAACACCAAGGCTTAATATAATCACAATATATCAACTTGTTTGCTTCAAAAATCAGGTGAGGTAAAAATATCATAACATAATCGTCAGTAACTTACCACCCCATATCTCAGTCCAAATTCCTTGAGAAGACGTACGGACGCGATTGACAGCGGAGAGGTAGGAGGCGGGGCAATGAGCTCGCTAACCTGGCGATACGGCGATTCGTAACTGATCAACTTCTCCATCAGCTTACAGTACTGGCCATGAAGAGACTGCATCTGGGTTATGTTATACTGATATATTTAATCAGCACAATGAGAAAAGCAATTCAAAATATGAAATCATTTCAGACTTATTTATCATTATATTAATATATGTGTTATGTACTGTTCCAAAAACTTGTAATGTAAATATCTTAATCAAATACTGGAGTAATGTATACATAAATCCAATCATATTCATAATTTATATTACAACAGTGCCACAGAGCAAACCCCATGCTCACCTGAAGGTTTTATCATTCAAACAAGGAATATAACTTTACAATTATTAAATTAAATTTAAAATCTAGAATTATGAGCCATGTGTATTGCTTCCTAGTTTCAGTTGAATATCTTGAATTGTTTTTGAGTTAAGGCCAACGGAAACGTTTTTGCAAAATGACCTCCGTGATGACAATGCACCAAGGCTATCATAATTATATTTGATTAAATCATTTTCATTTATTTTACCATGAAGGTAGCTTTAAACATAGTTTTTAATGCCTAACTGAATGTTATTCCAATGTTTAACCTTGGCTGTTTTATCAGCGGGAGTTGGAAGCCCAAAGTGCCAGAACTTGCTGAGCAGGTCGGAGATGTGTTGTCTTTCTTTCTTCTGCCATTGATCATACCCAATACGGTTCTGGAAGTTAAGAAGGCTATGTGTTAGTATAAAATTTCAAATGAGTACTGCAGGGGGAAAAAAATAAAAAAGTCAAAGCACATCTGTTGTTATTTCAGTCAAAAAGGTGCATACCTAAAAAATTATTAGAGCCAGAGTTATGGGCCTTGCCTGATAATCAGTATAATAGTATAAAACACTAACCTAAAGCTGCTAAAGAAGCACAGAAATTGTACACCATCCACTCCATTCAGTCCTTTTGCCAGTTATTTTTACAGTCCAATCAAAACACATGGATTCTAATCTTAAAATTAATACAACCCCAGGAAAGTTTCAGGGCTGTAAAATAATTTTTTGTTCTATATTCTTACTTAATCTGTGACACTCATTTATGACCTTACTAAATGCCTCTCATCCCCACATACAAAGTGCATCACATACCAGGAAGGTTTTCGGGCTGTAGAAGGGGTTTTGGTTGTTCTCCAGTGCTATCAGTTGCTGCACCAGCTCCTCCGCTAGAACCTGATATACAATAAAGCACTTATCAATGTTTTGTCAACAGGGTTGGAGCAAATGGGCTCTGGAACTTCATAATCTTTTTCTTTGTTTTAGTATGCCATATTAACAACCTTACATACAATGTAGTACAACGCAATTTATATCCTGCAGTACATACAAAATGGAAATATATATCATTTTAACCATTGTTATGTATCATAAAATACTTATGTATATATAAAAAAGTTTTGAGTGATATCCCATGTTAAAAATGTATAGCAAACATGTTTTTATAGCACTTCATAATCTGTTTGATTCCAGACAGGCAGGCTGTGACAGAATCAGTAAGGTCATCAACAACAGTACAGACATGGTCTAATTTAAAAAAAAAAGTAAATGTCTTTAACAAACCTGGCCCCTTTTTTATCAAATACAAGGAATTTTGACCAATGATCCTTGAGTGTGACCTTAACCTTTCACCTATAATACCGGGGTCTTGCACTCAGCACGCATATTCTTGTGTTGAACACTTGTAAGTTATTTTAAAAACCCCTAATGCATGGCCAAGTTACAGCCAGAAAAAGTGAACACTGGATTACCAAACACACTCATGCACACATGCACTGACGCACATACACAGAATTTGTCAGACAAATAGCTTATTCATGGGTCAAGCACCTTATTTATACATACCTTCTGAGGAGACTTTTTGTCAATGTGGGCTATCACAATTTTCTCATAGTGGTTGAATTTCTCCTGAGTAAGTCTGAAGGCCCGCCGCAGAAGTTCACAGAGCGTTTCTGTGGGAACAAGGGCGGAGTCTTCCTGTTCCTGATCCTCCACCCCGCTGTCATGCATGGATAACGGTGACAGACTGGTTACATGTTGCAGCGATAGACTGGTTTCCTTCCTGAGAAAGATAGAGAATCCCAGCTTTTGAGTATAAAAGTTGAAGCAAAATATTTAATAAGAAATAATAAAAATAAAAAATGTTCATTATTTGATAATAAACATAGTATGAAAGAACATGTATATTATAAACACATGTATTAAAAGATAAAGGACCAAAAAATGTTGTTTTTGAAGCACCACTTTCGATAACTAATGTCCCCCCTTACACAAGAGCTTAGGTGATGAAAGGTAATATTGAAGGTGTTAATATAATTAACATAATTAAGTGTTTTAAGGTAGTGTCTGGACAAATGCATAATAAAATAATGAACAAGGGGAATAAAATGCCCCAGAGTTATAAGTCTTGTAGGGTGCACAACTTCACATTGCCATTTATCTATGTAATTTTTTAAGGAGGTGAATGGGGCCAAAATTCAGCACAAAATCAATAGAAGGACAGCCCTGGCTTGGAACTGTGATGCAATCATTTATGTCTGATTGCTAAACTCCAATTGAATAAATGCTACATCATTTGACCAATAGTAAACAAAGTTCAGAGTATAGGCTGTTCCTTTTCCTAATGTGAATCAGGGTTTTGCAAATTTATGCCCGAGTCTTCATACTGCATCAACAAATGGAAAAATAAACTAACATGTCAACTAACTAACATGTCAAAACCTTTCATTGACAAATGATATTGACCAATATAAGCTGAAGCAAAGACATTTTATTTCAAATGGTTTTCAAGTTATGATCAATACAAAATTACTTTTTCAAACATTCAAACAACTTCAAAAAGGGTTTCAGAGATAAGGAAAAAAAATCATTTTAAACACAACACCAACAAGTACAAATAATAACAACACCAAAGCTGGTACAATACCTCAATTTCTTCTTTTAAAACAAATACAAGCTTGTTAGGTAAATAAATAGATGTACCTTTTTGCCATGATGCCTTTAAGCCCACCTATGTGGGTGTGGCTGGGGGCAGGGATGGGTGTGACCCCTGATGGGGGTTCAGGTGCCCCCAGGACAGGAAACGCTGCACACTTCAAGGCATTCTTAAACACCTGCAGATTAAGACAACACACCAATGTCCTTAAACAATGCATATAAATAAAAACAACACATAGATCTCATGTAAACACATACTATAGAGCAGACAACAAAGGAAAACTTTTATTAATATATTTGAAATTGAAAGACAAATGATAATTAAAGTACTGGCAACAAAAAAGTGGTAAAAAATCATATTATGAAATTTTTATTTTAAGGTTTATATTACATGTAAAGCCTTACTGGTACATGTGTATGTCAAAAGTATAAATGAACAGTAAAAAAACATGTTTGAACTAGTCCATCAAGACCTACTTTCTGTCAGTGGTGCACCTTGTTTCTGTTAGCGGTGCACCTTATTTCTGTCAGCAGTGCCCCTACTTTCAATCAGCAGTGCACCTACTTTCTGTCACCAGTGCACCTACTTTCTGTCACCAGTGCACCTTCTTTCTGTCACCAGTGCACCTACTTTCTGTCACCAGTGCACCTTCTTTCTGTCACCAGTGCACCTATTTTCTGTCACAAGTGCAACTACAATCTGTCACCAGTGCACCTCACCAGTGCACCTACTTTCTGTCACCAGTGCACCTACTTTCTGTCATCAGTGCACCTACTTTCTGTCATCAATGCACCTACTTTCTGTCAGCTATGCACCTACTTTCTGTCATCAGTGCACCTACTTTCTGTCACCAGTGCACCTTCTTTCTGTCACCAGTGCACCTATTTTCTGTCACAAGTGCAACTACAATCTGTCACCAGTGCACCTACTTTCTGTCATCAGTGCACCTACTTTCTGTCATCAATGCACCTACTTTCTGTCAGCTATGCACCTACTTTCTGTCATAAGTGCACCTACTTTCTGTCACCAGTGCACCTACTTTCTGTCACCAGTGCACCTACTTTCTGTCACAAGTGCAACTACAATCTGTCACCAGTGCACCTACTTTCTGTCATCAGTGCACCTACTTTCTGTCATCAGTGCACCTACTTTCTGTCAGCTATGCACCTACTTTCTGTCATAAGTGCACCTACTTTCTGTCACCAGTGTACCTACTTTGGGTCAACAGTGCACCTTCTTTCTGTGACCAGTGCACCTAGTTTCTGTCACCAGTGCACCTACTTTCTGTCACCAGTGCACCTACTTTCTGTCACCAGTGCACCTACTTTCTGTCACCAGTGCACCTACTTTCTGTCACCAGTGCACCTACTTTCTGTCACCAGTGCACCTACTTTCTGTCACCAGTGCACCTACTTTCTGTCACCAGTGCACCTACTTTCTGTCACCAGTGCACCTACTTTCTGTCACCAGTGCACCTTCTTTGTGTTACCAGTGCACCTACTTTCTGTCACCATTGCACCTTCTTTGTGTTATCAGTGCACCTACTTTCTGTCATCAGTGCACCTACTTTCTGTAAGCAGTGCACCTTCTTTCTGTCACCAGTGCACCTATTTTCTGTCACAAGTGCAACTACAATCTGTCACCAGTGCACCTACTTTCTGTCATCAGTGCACCTACTTTCTGTCATCAGTGCACCTACTTTCTGTCAGCTATGCATCTACTTTCTGTCATAAGTGCACCTAATTTCTGTCACCAGTGCACCTTCTTTCTGTCATCAGTGCACCTACTTTCTGCCAACAGTGCACCTACTTTCTGCCAACAGTGCACCTTCATTCCAGCATCAGGGTATCACTCACCTGGAACTCTACTGCATCCAAGCCGATGACAGATTCATTCTGAGCCAGGTCAGCCTTCCCCATCGCCCCCTCCTCAATACCACTGTCACGGCCATCATTGCGAACCTGGAAATGCACTCATACACATAACATACATAGTGTAGAGAAACAGCAAATAGAAAATAAACATACATATATTTGTCTCTAACTGAAAGAGCAAAAGAACAGGCCTATCCAAAAAACTAAAACAATTATAACATGAATTTAAGTCAATAATTAATCACTCCATGTATCTCTTATGCAGTGAACTATCACAAGTTTTAGATCTGCTTGAATGTATTCACAGGAAAAAAACAATTGAGTGTCCCAGATTTAAGCACACAGTACTTCCCTGTTGAGGGCTGATGCACGTCTTTAAGAACAAGAGCACCTAGTAGCAAACACCACACACTCGTCTGTTGTTGTTTTTTGTCAAAATAGGGGCACAACTGGGTAATTATTAATATCAGAGTTATGGGCTATCAGGCAACATTCATATCAGGTTTTATTTGAAATATCTTGTTTGTTTTTTATCCACGGCCAAAGTGCAAGATTTTGCATTTTTCTTTTGTCAAAAATGGGAATAATTCAACAAGTATTTTAGTCAGAAATAGGGGCCTTGTTACACAAACCAGTATTGTCACTGGCAACATGTGTTCCAAGTTCTTCCTGTCTTTAAGTTATGGGCACAGTTAAGGATTTTGCACAATGCTGACGATGATGATGATGATGACAACGACAAACTAGTTTGAAAAATGATCAGCTAATAAAGCGTCCTCAGAAAAAAAGCATACATGTGATAATTTCTTGGGTCGATTCCGGGACACCCATCGTAATGTCAACGCACACTAGGGGGGTCCGGGGGCATGCCCCCCGGAAATTTTTTTAAATGGGGAACGTCTGTGGTGCATTCTATAGCATATCTGGGGCTATTTTAGTCGTTTTTAACGTCGGGAAAATGTACCTATTTTGACTGCCAAGACGTATTTTTTACTTGACATGGTTGTTTTTTTTTCTGCATTTTCTTGAAAAAAATAAAACCACCAGATATTTTCCCAGGCTTTAAATGAAGTGCTAACCAGGAGGATATGCAGTCTACTTTCGGTTTCATCAAAACAGGAAATAAACAACTATACGGGCACCTGTTTTCCCGCGCTTTTGAGAACATGCGTTACAAAATATTTATTTTTTCATCACATTTAAAACGTTTGCAATTTATGACACACAATATTTTTCAGACGATAAAGAAGATTTTCCAGTCGATGAGCTTTTTTCCGTTTGGAGATGCATATAATTTTGATAGAGACGTGTCAACAATCGGCTATATAAAGCGATCACGTGACTTACCATGGTCACGTGATTAAAGCACTCTATATAACCACCTGTAAACCCCATATCGTCAGTTTTATTTCGGCGTAAAAATACACACGATAGTTCGGAAAAAAGGTCAAAACACTAAAATTCCTTATGGACGCATATGTTGTTAAAAGTATAACGACGTATCGACTTTGAAATTTGAAAGGAATATGGGATGTTTTCCGTGTTTTAATTTTGTTTTTTTACTCATTTTGTCACTTTCTTTGAACTTACCTTCATGCTCGTTTGTTGGTAAAATGTGTGAAAAATATCAATTCATCAATTAAAAGCTATCATTCATAAGACCAAACAAATCCATATGAAAACAATGAATTTGTATACAAGAACCCTTCCCCACTCGTTAAGCACAACAATAGGCCGATAGATCAATTATCGGGTGATTGACGATGACCTCGACGACACACGTACCAATTAACGGATTAGTGTCAACATGTCCTGTGTTTTACGACCAGTGTCCCGGACAGGCAAAATAGCTGACTTACATTGGTAAAATTAAGATAATCGATTCCGATTCCGAGATTTATTTTTTTTTTTGGTTTTTTTTTTATGACTCCGGGACAAACATGCACCCTCCGTGACTCCGTGACAGAGATACGATTTCCGGGACAATCCCGGACGTCCGGGACGTTATCACATGTATGAAAAAAGTAAGTATGAAGAGCAAAATTAATAACTGGAGCCTTCTCTGAGTTCATCAAGAATCGTCTGTAATCTTTTAAGCCATATGGGTCTTGTAATATTTGATTTTTCACAAGTAACAAGTGTACTAAGATTCATAAGCATAGCTTAAACATTCAGTTTTGTCATGGCCAAGGTAAATGATTTTTCATGCTGCCTTAACCTTAACGGTTTTCTTTGATAAACTGACAAGCCAGAAATATATATAAATGCAAAATCTTTACCAGTCTGACATTGGCAAACCGCTGCTTGCAGGCAGCCAGGAGCAGACAACATTTTCTCTGCCTGAAACAATATAATATTTACATTAAATATGTATTGATAAAATGCATGTATAAAATAAGGTCGTAATTAGGCAATATATATGAGTTTGTCTCCTGATTTAAGATTTTCTCTGAGTCACAGTTTGCTGGAACAAAACAACAGAAGCATAGGATTCAAAACCTTTAATATATAAGTATAATGTCGAAACCCCCTTCCCTCCTTGCATACGGTAACATCCTTCATTTTCTACCCAAATCAGGCGTATACAAATAATACTTAACTATTTTGAGAGTTTACAGACTGATTAATGCAAAATTTTGTGTTTCTCTGTACCATATACCACCCCTTTGAGTCTGGAGTACTCCTTAAAAAGCCTGAATACTGCATAGCAAATAGAGGAGTTTCAGACTGGAGTATCAAAGTACAAATTATTCATGTTTGAGTTTCCAACAGATGGGTGAAACTTTAGTACTTACTCAAATCTCATGAAATATTCATGAATCTGTTTTCTAGAATTTCCATGCCTGTAATGATAGAAAAAAACAGGAATTTTATTTTTTATTTTTTATACCCAAAACTTGTTCGATGAATGTATAACAAATAAAAGTTTTAAACATGAATTACTCATCTTTTTTAATCTTTTATATATGTGAACCTAACATCATCAAACTTCGCTTTTTGTATTTAATTTATTTTATTTTCCCATAACTTCATACTTAAAAGGTCATGGGACTGTGCAGGCGTACATGTACATTTAGCACTGCATACTACTCAAGACATGAAATACAAATGTCTATAACAATACCATAGATCTTATAGTTTTGAATATAGAACTTGTTTTTGATCAGCAGGACTGATATATGATACTGACTGTAGAATGTTAAAGCCAACATCTGATTGGTTAAACTGAAAGCTCTCTTCTCTCTCATTGGTTGCCCCAGCCTGGACCCAGACCTGTGCCTCAGTTTCTGTAGCTGCCTGCAGGATGGCCTCAGGGGACAGGTTTACCCCCTCTGACATTGTGTCTGTAAGTAACAAGATCTTTTATACAGAGATGTTAGGTATCAGGGAGGTCTTTTGAAGTTTGATAAACCCAAGCCCTGTTGAATACTGTACAGTTAGTATACATGTACATCATAACATGTATTCCATTATCTTTAATGACATGTACACATGCATCACCAAGGCACGGCTGTACTACTTGCACTTTATGTGCAATTGTCAGGTTATGGCAAGTGTCCCAAGGCCGGTACAATAATGGGAAACAACAATATTACATGCTCTTTATACTTATAAAGAGATCCTTTTCTTAATACTGCATCAGAATAAACATCTACATTGTTTTCAACTTAGTACTCATGCTTGACTATTGTGCAACATTCGATGTGTGAGACCAACAAAAGGCAAAAGAAGTAAAGATTTTATGAACTTTTTTGTAACTTGTCTGACAGAGTCATTAAATACAGTTAATTTCATCAAGCTTGAGAAGCCATGGTGTAGAACCACTGCATCAGTTTCCTTCCCATGTTTTTAATATGTGGAATCCTTGCCACAGGATGTTGTTAAGGCTTAATATGAAAATGTTGAAAACTGAAAGATCCTGTTAGATCTTCTTTGATCAGCATACTCAGAAAAGACAATATGATTTATAACAATTAAATAAGTGGTGTTAATGCACTGGTCAGTCAATTGTAACCACGCCCCCCCCCCCCAGGTCCGGGGTATACGGGGGATGTGGGCAGTGTTTTTACCTTCCAGGTGGCCCTGCAGTGCCAGGTGAATGCGGTGGTTTTGTCTTGGCGCCAAAAATAGCGGGGAATGGGCCTTACCTAGGGTCCCTGGGGTGCTGGGGCATTTGGCGGTGATTTTACCTGCAGTTCGTCCTTGCAGGAAGGGGATTTTGACCGGGCTTGGTCAAAGTCCCCACTATTTCCCATACCTGGTGGGGGGGGGGGGGCCGTGGTTACAATTGACTGGTGCATAAGAGACAGCATGACCAAACAAACACATGTATGATTTCACCAAACTTAAACATCAAATGCAAAAAAAAAATGTTCTCTACATATCCTCCGGGAAACTTAAGACTTAGGTGTTCTTACTACAGAACCCCAAAGATTCTACAGATATACTCCTACAGACATTACTTATAATAACATAATACAAGTGATTAGTCTGTTGCCTGTTGGTTATATATTGAAATTTTGAAACACATATTAAAATAGAAAGTATAAGATGTTAAACAGATGCTATGTGATCTTTATATATTTCTTTTACAAAATATAATACAAAATTTGGATGACAAGAAACATACACTATAAATACAACGTTTAATCCCCAGGAACAATCTGATTCCGGGTTGTGCTGGCGTCCGCCATTTTGATCGTTATCACATGACCATGGACTTTGGTACATAAAAATCGGAACGGAAAAAAACTATGGGGATTGATCAAAATGAAATACGACGAAATACGACTTACTATCAAAAGTATCAAAAATATCATTTGCGTGTTTCATTTACTTTCAAAGCAGACAAAGCGACATTTTATAAACATGAGAATTACACTTATTGCCAATATATGTGTTTAATAATTTTATTATGACGTGCGGGGTGCTGCCCAGCGACATGCTACATGTATTCGTCGTTTATATCAGGGACCAATGACAATAATCCTACTCCCAATTTATATTGAGCCCGTGTAAATTGTTTCAATATACATGCATGTTTACATACTTTTCCAAATACACCTTAAAATAATCAAGTGCGACACGATGAATACTGCGACGATTTATGACGATGAATAAAATGACGATTTTTGTCAGACATGACCCGTCGGAGTACAACTTGAAGAGTTTTTGAGGTATTGACTTCAATCTTCATATATAGATAGCTCTCATTGATGAGAAGTGCAGTGCACAGGAACCATAACGAAGGCTGTTGTATTTTTTTAGCTATTGATCTTTATAATCTACATACTTATTTTTTGCCTGTAGCTTAACTTGAAAAGTATTTGAGGTATTTACTTCAAATTTTATAGTGACAGATATATCTCACTAAGGAAAAGTTCAGTGCACGTGCACCAAATATCTGGGTGCAGTATGATTTTAATTATTGTCCATTGTTTTATTTTAATCTCTTTTTGTTGGGCAAAGTTTTACTGCTTTTAATTAGTCAGGGCATTTGCTCTTGTTGTATTATTTGTTATTTCCCGCCATAACCTTGATATATGTTTTTGTTTAGGTTGTCCGGTTAGCGCAGTGGTTAGCGCACTCGTTTCTCACCTAGGCGACCCGGGTTCGATTCCCGGCCTGGGCGCATGTGAGTTTGGTTTGTGGTCACCAAGCTGGACAAGTGGGTTTCGTCCGGGGGTCTGGTTTCCCCCACAACACAAGACCACACTCTCGCATAACATTGTGCCAACGAGAGTGAATAATATAATGTTGTTAAAACTTGTTTCACAATCGTTGTAAATGAATATGTTTAAACTATATATGTTTTTGAGGTATTGACTTCAATTGTACAAAAGAAACATTATTTTGTGTTTGGTCAACTCAACTAGAAACTTTGTTATGTTTTTAAAAGCTAAAAAGAAAACTGAATGCTTTATTTCCCTGATGTTATAGTCCTTATTTCTATCTAGTAGGTCCATTAACTTAATTGATGCCTTCTCATCGACCGTGATGGGGCATTCAATGATCAAAACATCACTCCCAGTGATACTTCTTATTACAGGAAGGTGGTGTAGTGGGGGTATTAACCACATCCAGTGATAGCTCTAGCTCTCAACGGCAGGTTTTTCAACCTTCCTTAACTGAGATCGGATAAAAAAAACACCTGAACAATTGGTCATAATAATCTGATAATATGATGCATTCTTTTCAATCTGTGGATCAATTCATTTTATCCGTAGCTTAGAAATTAAATTCTCTCCGAGGCGGCGGGATTAAAATCCATGGGATCGAAGGTGTCCGAGGCTTCAAAAATTCTTTGGAAAAGAATACGGCCAAGTTTATTTCCGGATGGCGATCTTACTGGGCTTGTGTTGTCCCATATATGCATCCACCGCACTCCCGCTTTGGGGAAAACGTGCAAGAAATAAACGTACTGGATATAAGCGGCTAGTGAATTGATAACATTGAGAGGGATTTTGAAATATTTTATTCCCCATTCAGATGGCAGCTGATAAAGAACTTAAATAGAAGATCATGATTTCCGTTTGTGAATGTAAGCAATTATGTACATGCACATGTATTATTCATATCATGCTCTTCAACAATGCATACCAAAATGTAAAACTATATATATCGTCAAGACATCACGACAGAAAATTGAGAGAAATGAATGTATTTAATGTATTAAAACAAAATAAATAAAAAGAACACATATGGTTGGACCAGCCAAAACAAAATAAATAATTGTGCAACAATGACTGTATGAGCTGGATAGGTAAGTTTGGCAAGCAAACTGCATTTACTACATTAAATGAAATAAATATAATAAATACAGGCGTACAGTCGAAACCCGTTGGCTCGAATTCGCTTTAACTCGATTTTCTCGTTGGCTCGAATATGCTTCGCTCGTATTCCTCGCTGACTTGAATAAGATGTAAAGAACCGATTTCTTTATACTGAAGGTCGAATTTTCCGAGGCTCGAGGTATTTTCGCCGGTCCCTGGCGGAGTTCGAGCGAACGGGGTTCGACTGTACATATTACAATACATTACAAAAAGCAACAAAGGTGCATTGATACGGCTTGAATTTCAAAATGACAAATGACAAAATGCCTAATGATCATTATTCTTACTACTTCGCTTGATTTTTTATCAATCCGGACTACGAGCGACACGTTGGCAATAGCATTGCTTATCTATTGAAGAGTCCTTCTTAACTCTGTTCTTTTCTTGAAGACTGATTCAAATGACGATGTCCGCTTCCGAGTCCCGAGTTGCAGATCCACGGACGTAATGCCTTGTATGGTGATGCTCGGTGATTCTAAGGCGTAGTTATGGCGTGGTGGACCCACTTGTTATGGCGAGTTGTGCTATTGTTCAGAATGTCTATCACAAATGTTGCAGAATTCACGTTACGAACTGCGTCACGCTACTCTTTTTCCGGTGAAGAAAACTGGTTCTGAAAAACACAAAACGTAAAAATGTTCATTTTTCTCAATATTTAAAGAACAAGTTAAAAGTATGCATATAGTCAGGGAATGTGAATTATTTTACTCATAACAATTTAAATCAAGAGTTGGGCACTGTTGACTTGACTTTAAAAAAATTGACCACAGCATATCGTATTTTATTGGAAAACTTCTTTTCTTCACTTTGATACATTTATATCATATTTTACGTATTCATATTATATTTGGCAACGTTTTAAAAGCCCAGTCAATCAATCAAACAAGTTAGGTAAAAGCAATTAAGTTTTTCCTGGCGTCCATGGATTGTTATCCTATGAAGTCATTATCATTTATTCAGTCCTACGGCCGTCAATCTCAAGAATGCCATTGTGAATTATGGGGGAGACTTACGTTAATTCTAAAATAAATATTCATAAATAGTACCAACGCTTTATTTCAATGCTCTGATAAGTGGACTTTATTATCACAAATCTTTAAACCCCGACACCCACGCGAAATAGCGATACATCAAGCTTCTTTGATAAATTGTTTATAATGTGAATCAACAGACAAATATGGGCGTTGATGTTTGCTATTCAAATATTATTAGTGGACTGAAATAGATCCATCGCTATATTTCACCTAAATATTACTTTAAAGTCAAATTGCAATACACTTACTGAACTAAAAGTAAGACAATTGGTAAACTCGACGTCATACACCAATACATCATACTAGTAATTCTAACAGTTATGGTTAACCTATAAATCTAGCAATTTTAAACAGCACTCGTAATTGGTATTCATTTATGTATTTGATGCATGATGATGATGATTATGATGATAATGATGATGATGATGTTGGTGGTGGTGGTGGTAGTGGTGGTGGTGGTGGTGGTGGTGATGGTGATGAGGATGATGATGATGATGATGCAGCTGCTGCAGCTTCTGCTGTTGCTGCTGCTGATGATGATTGTGGTGGTAGTGGTGGTGATGATGTTGATGCTGCTGCTGCTGCTGCTGCTGCTGCTGCTGCTGCTGCTGCTGCTGCTGCTGCTGCTGATGATGATGATGATGATGATGATGATGTTAATACTGCTGCTGCTGATGTTGATGGTAATTTTGATGAAAAACAACATTTTTTTAATAACAGTTATAACAGAGTTAAGTTACTTGTTTAAATTTTGCGCTCTCCTTTGAGCACGCACAGGTTTTTGAACTCTCTCACGGGTATATAGCTTCTCTTTAAGGGACCCACTCAAAGCAATTTTCAGTGAAACTTCCATATAAGGTAACACATCATTCACTACCATAACCCGTCTTTCAAAGAACATTAAACATAAGAAAAATCTGCCGCGTTTACTCTCTTCTTTTCTTGTTTTTTATAACTTACTATTTGAATTCTCATTTGGTTCATGTTTTTGCACTCAGCACTTAAATAACATAAAAGTATATGAATTCACAAAACGAAAGTCGACGCATATAAATTTAAGTACTACAACTATATGTTGCATGCTATGATGATATCTATGTTTTGATTTAAACACATCAAGTTGATTGAGAGACATATTATTTTCTAGGATACAAATTTCACTTTAAAAAATCATCACAAAAAAAGTTTACTTAATATTTAGACGATCGAGGGAAAAAAGTTTATGTATCCAATTTAAAATTCTGGTTAATTTTTATTTCATGTAGAAATATGTTTCTTTTTAACATATATGGATTTAATTTATAATCACACATGGATAATTTACTTTTTCATTTCATTATTTGATGATAATGGTGGTGGCTGGCTTATGCCATTTCCTATAAGTCGAAAATGCATCACGTGTGTGGATAAGAGTGCGCCGCATTTTTGCCTAGCATTTTCGCATCGCTTCTTAGCACATTTTCGCCCCGGCAATTTTGCCTCTAAACTGGACGCATTTTTGCCCCCGCCCCACCCCCACCCAGCGCATTTTCACAATGCATCATTTACATTCTAACGCTGCGAAAATGCGTAAAAAAAACGAAATGGCAGAAATAAGCCACGGTCGTTTTACATCAAATTCACTATTTCATCTGTAATTGCTTGGAAGCACATTTAAATTAAAAAACAACAACTGCAGATTAAATCAAGTTTTACTAAAATGAAAAGTTGCAAGATATGAATCATCTCTGCCAATGCAAACCTAGAATTATTGGTGTGTGAAATAACGCATATAAACAATGATCATTTTAAAAGATATGTTTTACTATGTAGTAATTTCTTTAACCGTATTATATTATTCTAAAAAGGACACCAATGCATATTTCTTTTCATGGACACTTTTGTTTTTACTTTTGCATAAAAGAATGGGGAAAAATGTAAAAAAAAATCCACCAAAAACATTTCCAGGCAAGTCTCCCATCTAATTGCTGTACTATCGAGTACCGTTACGCGTTTTGGGTACTTGCATTTATACATATTTTTCACAAAAGAATTGTTTCAGTTTTGATTAAACTCATGCATGTGACGAGAAATTAAATAAATCAAATGACAACGTATTTTTTTAAATTTCTATCAGTGAAACCTGTTTTCAAAATGCACGTGTATGCAGAAGAATCACTTCCGGTGCCCTAAACCATAAACATTGTTAAAAAACGTATCGTCAAACATCACCTTAAAATAATGTTCAAGCAGTAAACATTTTTGGGCAATTCTTTCATTTCCGTGCATCGTTTCTTTTTGAGGTGAATATTTTAAATTTGATGCGTTTTTTTCTTCTTCTAAACATGAATGAAACCCGAACCATGATCATATTTACCAAGAGAGTAGCAATTTATGTGAAATGTTATTATTTCAAACTCATTTGCTTCATACGAAAACATGACATAATTTCAGGGCTGGCTACGTTGATATTTAATGAAAAAAAAATAAAAATAAAAAATAAACTCCGAAAAGCAACCCTTTTTTGATACTATTTTTTGCCATCTGCTTGTAAAAAGACCCGTTACGTTTGTTTTCATAAGTTGATCTTTTTGCTGGTCTTAAAGAAAGATTTGTAATTTCGACTGAAAATAAACTCCTTTTGATGCATTTAACATATTTGTCTTTTTTTCTTGTTAAAGAGAAATTAATAAAAAAAAATGTCGTTAAAACAGTGACTTATTTTTTATATGATTAATGGCTCAAAATATAGGTTTACACACAATAGATGCATTTTTAAAATTTATTTTAAAGTTAATAATTATTATGTTTAATACATTTGACTTTAATGATCAAAAACGCATATAGTTTGTGTACAGTTAAAAAGTAGCCTTTATAAATTGGATTTTTTCAATTAATAGCTACATGACATTAAATTTCCTAGTTAAAAGTGCGCCAAAATAGCGCTAATATTTCTTAAATTACAACTGATATGCCTTTTTATAAACATAAAAATGCATTACATAAAAAACAACAACGTTATTTCATCTATCAAGTCACTATCTTCAGTGTAACAGATATTGTGCATTTTAAACATTGTTGGGGTCCTAGATTTTACGTCGCAACAAATATGTAAATATTATTAATCAGTACTTTATCATTAAAATTCATTGAAATGACATTACCAAATAATAATTAAGTTTGATAAAGCAATCAGATTATTTGTTGCATGAAATCTGTTGCACCTTTCATGATGTTTTTTAAATGACTAGATTTACTGTTTAATTGTTGCCTTTATGACCGTCATAAATACATTACCCTATCATTGCAGAAATAGCGAGGCATTGAAATGAAAGAAATAATACAATTTTATTTTTCTAGGTTGGACAATTTCAAACACATGTATACTCAATTTAATACAGAAACTGTTTCAGCAACTTCACCTTCAACTACAATTTCTGATAAAAAAAAACAAAAACACAACGGAAACGACCAGATTATGCTTAAGTAAATAAACAAATGCTGTCTATAAATTGAAGTATTTCTGATATATCTGAAGAGGTCGCTAATAATTTGAAGAACAATCAATTTATTCTGGATTATTACGTAAATAAATAAACGCTTTAGAATACTTTGAACGTTTAAATAATTTAGCTTTAACAACATAGCAATTTAATATTCTTTGTTTTAGTCGAGGTCTGTAAATAAATTGCGATGTACACATATATAAAATGTTTATTTATTATCAAACAAGTATACATGCACGTACACGCACTTTCGAATAACATGCAACTGGAGACATCATTGCCATCAGTTTGTCCTTTATCGAGTTATGACTTATTTGCCGAAATATGTTAAGAAGCCAAGGTTATAACTCAGTACATTGCGAGTGCATCGGTGGTTACTCAATGACGTTCACTTAGTGTACTAGAAATGTAGGACAGTTTGCTTTTGGCTACTTTCATTCATGTAAGATATTCGCAAACAATGATTGTCATGATATAGAACGGCATTCATGAATATTTGAATACCTTTATCATAACCCTCAATGTCATTGCATCATTCGTGATCATTTAAGGTTATCAGGTTCATAGCTCGTGATAGGCATCACGACCACAGTAGTTATTATTTATTTAAGTTTATGCATAATATAATTCATCAAATATGTAAAAAAAAAATGTATCCCTTCCAGTATTACCTCCATGAACGCCTTTGTTCAAAGGGTTTTAATTTTTAACGTTTTTACAGCTATGCGATTGACATTCTACAGCCTATTGAGTAATTCCATTATATCCCTAGCCCACATTGCAACTGATGGTGGTGCCATACCAAATTTGTTTATGTTTAGTGTCAACCCTATGTACGAATACCTACCCTGAAAAATTGAACCCCCGAAAAAACCCGAATACTAAATGAATTCCATCCTATGCAGAATATACCATGCATCCTTAGTCCATTCTGTAACATTCTCATTTGTTAAAAAGATTTTCACTTCAAAAAGAGTACAAATAAAACTTTATCATGGAAAACACTCAGAATGCATGATGTTTTTATATTAAATTCTAAGAATTCTAGCACAAAGAACGAAGCATGTTGTTAACACTTCTGTAGTATGGATTCTAGTGAAACGAATTTTAAAATATTCGTTGATCATATAAAATAGTGTGCGTTTTTTCATTCCGCGGACGCTAAACATAGAAACAATATGCTATGGCCTGGATGACAAGTTGAACCGATATGCTATGGCCTGGATGACAAGTTGAACTCTGTTGCGACTAATTCATAATATAAAAAAAACTATCTTCTATATAAATTTCCTATATAAATTGTTTTGAGCATTTAAAATACCTCAATTTTCGCCATAACAAGTTGTCGTCTGCGGAAACGTTTAGATCGGAATGGTGTCTCGCCGTGGTGGTGCCGATGTCGATGCCTCCTCCCGTCCCCGTGAGGTCGCTGAGCGCCGTCCATGTCATCTGCTGTAAACGCCCTCATATTGTCGCGACCACCGTCGGCAAAACAGCCAACGTAACAAAAGATGTCTACAAAACAACAGGACGTATACGACGTACGATCGTCCATGAACGCCGCCACATTCCTGTGTCCGTTGTTATGACGTCGTGATGCCAGCGTCGCATTCAGCAGATGGAACGTGCAAATTATGGTCAAAAGCTTGTTCATTATTTTAACGGGACGGTTTGTACTGATCGCAAAGGTCGGCTTCAAATACTGATGTAATTTTACTACTAATACTAGTGTTTTATCGTCCAACAAATCACTTTGTGTTGAAAAAATCTCGATTCTTCTGTTTTATAGTAAGATAGAGTACGCCCGTTTATTTGTAGAATTATTTAACAAATAAAGAGGTTCCCAACTTAACCACAACTATTCATAAACTGTCCGCAAACCGATCTTGAACTATACTACAGATGCCAATCCAATGTTGGATGAAGGAACCAATTAAATAGTGTAACAAGATAAGTCACTGCGAAAATGACGCGATTTCTAAATATAAAGTTTGTCCAATGTGCGAAATTCAACGATCTAAATGTTCTATTAACTATTAAATCTAAAACGAAGATAAACAAATTATAAATAAACGATGTCATGAGATGTTACAATGTAATGACTAAACTCCAAAATTAATTCCGAATTTTGAACCTAACTAGGGATGCCCACTTCAAGCGTGGAACTTTTATACCAACCGGTGATGAAAGCTCTCTTTGGTCAATTTGCTACCTCAAAGTTTGCGTGGGAGAAAAGTAAACATATAAAAATAGCAGCTGGTTCGACCGACCTTAAAAATCGCGGCTTTAATCCCCAATGCAATATACAATGCCGTTTTTGTAAAATTATCGAAGATTTAATGGAATAATTGCTATTTAAAATTTGCAGTAGACAATTTCCCGTGTTTTTTTTTTAATTTATTGATGACTTTGGGGTAGGACCGGGTTGGGCAGGCGGGGGACAATGCTCCACCAATATTTTGTCGTTCACAAACAATTGGCCCACCCATGAATATGCATTTGTAATGTTGATCTCGCGATGAATTATTTATGCAAACAAATATGTTTTTGTCACATAAAGCTCAGCGCTTGATGCCGTAATAGGTGTTATTTGACAATCACTCGGGTTTATTTCTGCTACCAATGTTTGTGTGGTTGCTACGCGCCAGGGTTGGGACACATTCCAAAATTGTAACCGCAAAAAGGTAATTATGTTGCAAAATGCTTATATATCCCATGACAGCACACGACAGGACGCTGATAGTGAACTGATTAGCATGGAACGCCAAATTTATTTGAAGAACTCCTCAAATAATTAGCGACCTCTTCAAATGATTTTTGAAGAGCTCTACAAATCAATTCAATAACTCTTTATTTGAAGAGGTCTCTATTAATTCGTTACTATCGCTTAATATACTAGTATAATATAGTGATTGCGGACAACCATTCAATTTTGCTCTCCTTATTTGAATTAGAGAGCTCTTCAAATGAGTTCTTTAAATCAATTTAATAACTCTTTAACTCTAATTATTTGTTGATATCGTTTATATATTTAATAATTGCTAAAAATAATTCATTTTTTGCTCTCCCTTTTTGAATTCGAGAGCTCCTCTAATCAATTGAAGATAGGTCTTATTCTATTAATGAGCTCTTTACTTCAGTTGTCGAGAGCATTATTTTTTCAGCTGAATTTGGAACAAAAAAAACTAATAATGATTTGAATATACAACTAATTGAAACAGAGATGTATATAAATCAATTGAAGATAGCTCTAATTGAATATATAATATGTATTGAAAATTTTTAATTGAATTGTAGAACTTATTCAATTGATGCTAACTTAAATTCGATTGGAGCTCTCTTCATTGAATTGAAGAGGTCTATAATTATTTGAAGAGCATTTTATTTTTATGATTTTATGTAGATTTGGTGTTCTAAAGAGTCTCTAGAATTTTCACAAGCATAACGTACTATCGTCACTTCATAAACACACGCACGCACGCTCGCACGCACGCACGCACGCTCTGGTGTATACAGATTTCAGCTTTAAAGCTGCACTCTCACAGATATACCGTTTTTACGACTTTTTTGTTTTTGTCCTGGAAAGAGCAAATTTTTGCGTAATATCTGCAAACTAATGATAAAAGATTGCTGACAAAAGATCAGATCGCAGATTTTCATATTTTCGTTCGATAATTAATGTTTTATGGCTTAAACCGTTACTAACGATTTAAGAAAATGCATAAAACAACAATTTTTTAACTTAGATATAAAAATCTGCGATCTATTTTTGTCAGCAGTCTTTTAAAACTGGTGTTCATGCATATTCGCAAAAATTTGCTCATTCCAAGACGAAAATAAAAAAAAGCTGTCAAAACGTTCAATCTGTGAGAGTGCAGCTTTAAAGGCAAAATAAGCTTGAACACATTACAATATGAAAATACATGTGATTCGGCAACGTCAGTGGCTTTACGCAGCGCTACATAGACCCAGATATGGCGGGAAAGCATCCGGCAAACTTGGAGCTCTGCTTTCTTTGGCAACAGAACAAAATCATAAAAAAAAACATTTGCACATATGCATTCGTTATACTTAACAAAACTTCGATCTAAACCCCTTACACATTAGGGTTTGAAATGCCTTATTTTAATAAATTTATTATATAGAAACATCGATGTATTCATCCCTACCCGCCACATCGCGTACTTTTGTCCCGCCGCTTAGCGTATGTTCGTCCCGTCACATGGTGTATTTTCGCCCCGCCCCGTTACTAAGCAAATATATTCGCTCTGGCTACTTTCGCCGGGCCTCATAAGATATTTTCACCCCACCATGCAAGTGGCGAAGTTTAGCCCCGCCATTTGGCGTATTTTCGCCCCGTTATGAAATGGCAGAAATTGGCTACATTTTTTGGTTTACTGATGGAAGCTTAAAGCTGCACTCTCACAGATTGAACGTTTTGTCAACTTTTTTTAAAAAAATTGTCTTGGAACGAGCGAAATTTTGCGAAAATCCATGGAAACCAGTTATATAAGACTGCTGACAAAAAAAATACATCGCAGATTTTTATTTTTTAGTTCAAAAATTAATATTTTATGCATTTTTCTTAAACCGTTAGTAACGGTTTAAGCCATAAAACATCAATTTTCGAACGGAAATATGCAAATCTGCGAACTGATCTTTTGTCAGCAATCTTTTATCATTGGTTTGCGAATATTTGCGCAAAAATTTGATCTTTGAGAAACATTTTTTTTTGGTAAAAATGGTATATCTGTGAGAGTGCAGCTTTAATCATTTGCGCACTCCTACCAGAGCACGCCGGGTCATTATTCCGTATCTTCGTCCGGCCACATGGCGTATTTTTATATATTTTCGCAAAAATACGAAATTGTAGAAATTCGCCACCATTCGAACTTGTGTTTTACGGTCATTGTTTACACAAAAACACGCGCATTCTACTAAAATGGGTGACATTAAATGCGGTAATCCAGCATTTATTGATTAGTATGTGGTTTATACGTTTTTATCTCTGACTCAGTGTCGCATGGGCCCTCACATTGTGTCACAAAACAGGGTTAATATTTGAATGCTTGACTAATGGGCTTATCCCTTTAATTTTCATTCTTTTAGTAATCATCGTTCGTATAAAGGCAGGGCCGTAGCTAGCCTTCTATTCATGTGAATTCATAATTGTGCTAGGGGGGTCCGGGGCATGCCCCCTCGGAAAATTTTGAAAACAATGGTATATTCAGAATAATATCATTTTCGTGCCGTAATTCATCTTTGTTAAAATCGATTTATTTTACACTTTTTATTTTCAAACACCAGCAACTGAAAAACATTTATCTTAAAGGTATTTTGTGTTTTTTTATAGCCTCAAATAATCAGTTTTCAAGAGCGTTATTAACCGTTTTAGCGAAATGGAGCAGTTTAAATTCTCAATATGCGTTAATAATAGAGCGCTTCTTTGAACTAAACACGAAATTATTTTATTCGATGTCCGCTCTTATAAACTGCGAACGAGTCGTTTTCAGCTCAAGGACAGGATATAATAAAATATTGCCGAATCATCACCAATCAGCGTTTGTTTTAACTGATAGTACATATATAGCCTTGTTTACCAACAATATTTTTTAAAGGTCAATGACGTCATAGCGATTTCAAAAATGCAATTTATTATATCCTTTATATGACCTTCATTTGATCTCGTACCGACACTGTCTGAGTAACGATATCCGTTTGAAATTTATAATTTAATAAAATAGCAATTTTAGGGTGATTTAAAACATTCACATTTTCCAGTTAAGCATTAAAGCGCTATTGTGGATTAGGTTGTTTGAGTTTTGCTATTAAATAACGGCTGCAGATTAACCGTATTTCTAATATATTTGACTGCAAGATTACCAGCCTCCCACGCAATAACAACCAAAAAATTTATGTGCCCATTTATGGACTTATTGCTAGCCAGATGCATGGTGGAATTTCCATGGATTTTAATCTAGAGTTCATAAAATGTGGCCCGATGTCGTTAACACTCTTTGATCATGCGCCGCTGGTGCATTATATCAGAGTTATCATGATAAATGTCACCTTTTGCCGTTTTCTTAAATCTTCTAATTCAAAACATGCAATTGATTCATATTCTTCTCAATGAGTTTAGAGGATTGTTCCGATATTGCTCATGTCATCATGATTTGAAGCGTTTCCACACCTATACCACTTTCTCATAAGAGCAGGGCAGTGTGACGGCTGTTTTAGCGAACGTTAAATTTTCCTCTAAATCAATTATATCTTATGGTTGAAATCGTTTTTGTTTACTGACAAGGCACGGCTATTTAAATCCAACTCAGTAAGACCTCCAAATTAATAATAAGCTACATTACAAGGGCAAGTCCAGGTTGGCGTCAGAGGGGGCGCACTTTGGGAGAGAAACTAAGCAAATACGCCATCTCCCCAAAGTATATGAATTAAATTATTATTAAAACTGCACTCTCACAGAGTGAACGTTTGACAACTTTTTTTTTATTTTTGTCTTGGAACGAGTCATTTTTTTGCGAAAATCCATGGAAACCAGTCATATAAGACTTCTGACAAAAATTCAGATCGCAGATTTTTATATACAAGTTCAAAACTTGATGTTTTATGCATTTTTCTTTAACCGTTAGTAACGGTTTAAGCCATAAAACATTAATTTTCGAACGGAAATGTGAAACTCTACGATCTGATTTTTTTCAGCAAGCTTAAATCATTGGTTTGCAGATATTCACGCAAAAAATTGCCCATTCCAAAACCAAACATAAAAATGTTGTAAAAATGGTAAATCTGTGAGAGTGCAGCTTTAAGGGGCTTTGAGTTTCCCCCTTGGAAGATTAATTTACTTTAGAGTGAAAGAGTACTTAAACTGCATGTTTTTCATATTGTTTCGCGGATAAAACAGTATTATATTTAGAACGGACGTGCGTAAGGTCGGGCCCCGTCTTTACACTTTAATGGCCTTTAAGTATTGAATGAGCAAGCACTTATTTCAGAAAGACAAAAATATGCCATATACCACCCGAAGCGTCCCAGCTTTCCAATGAATGGTGTTCGCAGTGTCTTAAACAACCACAAAAGTACCACTCCTGGGATTTTATAAAAAAGAAAGAAAAAAGAAGAAGCTATCCCAATATTTAGGGAAGAGCAGACCCGTTCCCTTGCGGCCACAAATAGTGTGTAATAGTATTAATAAAAGTGACGTATACCGCAAACATGTGCAATATTATTGGTGCTTAGTTCATATTATTATGAAATGATTTATTGCAATACAAATAAAATGAAATATTTTATTAAAGACAATTTACAAGTCATGTCAGGGTGAACAACGCACGTTTGTGGACAATCAGAAAAGGACCGAGCCTACAAGTCGAAAGTGTTTCAAAATCGCTACAAAAGTTTCGCACGAATCGTTCGGAACTCCTCGGCCATTTTTATCGAAAACAACCTCGGATGTATATGCATATGGACGGTTTACAATGTCAGAAATCGGAACACTTTAACTACGCTGCAAGTAGATCGCGTAGTATATCAATTTAGCAGTTAAACTTAATGACTTAACTGTTGGGAATCTTCATGATGTTTGCAATAAAACACTTCACTGGCAGTCAATTTAAACTTAGATCTACAAATACAAGCTAAAACGCTACATTTAATTAATAATAATTATTCAAAATTTTACGAACTGCTTACAACAACTGATGTACTGGCATGCATCCAAATTTGTTTTAGATTGAAATGGCCGAGGAGTTCCGAATGCACACGAATATTACACGTCGGTGCTTTCCGCAAAGTTTTAAACTGAGATCAGTTTATCACTTTTGGGAGGGCCCTCGAGGTTGTTAAGTTTGGTCGAAAGCTGTCACGACTGGACCTCCTCTCAACAAAATCTGATTTATGCTCAAATGTTGTCTAATAACGCTTTTTAGCATAAAGTTTAACTGTTAAATTATCCTAAAGTGGTGTATGAGTCCTTATTGGCGTGGGGTTTTAATGACAGTTTTCTATTTTTTTCATTGACTTTACCGGCGTGGGTTCACTTCCTACTCAAATCAGAATATTGTTTTATAAAATTTTTTCTGCAATATCGGTATCAAAGAGCAAAATAGTTGTTTAAGTGTAGTATAGTGTATTATTTAAGTGTTTTCAGTTGCATTACCGGGAAAAATACTGGTGCCAAAACATGAGCGAGTCCCTTTCGTCAAGACTGGTTGACAGACGGGCGACGAAAATACAGCTATTTCAATTTCAATAGCTTACCCGATCGCATAGCTCTAAGGTAGGCCAAATGTTCTTATATTTAACATGATTGATGTAATTTTGTTGTTGTTTTTTTAAATCGCGGCATGCATGTGAGACTGCTTGTAAAGTAATAGTAATATTGGAAGCGACCAGTTTAATATTGTTGTTTTGATAGAAGTGTTTTCAATCCCTCGGCTCTGATACTAGTATAAACTCCTAAGAAATGTGGTAGACTGCAAAATCTACATAAATTTGGATGTGACTTCGTTAGTTCCACAGAAATTTTGTAGTGACTACTTTACGTTGACAACAATTTGGTAGTGACTACTTTACGTTGACAACAATTTGGTAGTGACTTCGCAAAGTCGACTGGAATTTGGTAGTGACTTAGAAATTCAGCGACACATCTCGTAGCAAGGGCACAAAACCATTGTCGAACGCGACAGTACTTACGGCTGAACGCTTTATATAATAAACCATTTAGAGTTTACATACTATGTTCTAATGGACTTAGATAATAACGTGTTTTCAGCATGCATGTAGCCAAATTATGACGTCAGAACTGATTCTTAAGGTTTTAGCGTGGTCATTTTTGAACCGATGAGTAATTTTATTGACTAGAATTCTAGGTATAAGTCACAATATTCCTTCAATACAATTTTACAGAGAAAAAGAATTCATGCTGCAAATTACGTCAAATTACCTTGTTTGCGAGATCATAATTTCAAATTCATGTTCTAATAAAACCGTTACATTTTCTTTTTACAAATGACTGGTTCTTTTTTATTATTTGCAAACTGCAAGTCCTCTTCAGTGTAAGGTGACAAAGTGACCTAGTTTATAATATGATCTATGGGCAAATTCAAATTACGTAGTACAATACAGATGACACAAATATTGACTGTTAATGAGCATTTTATTCGATCCTATAAAAATATATGTTGTTTTATTTGGATTAGATTTAGTGACATGGTTTACCATGTCTCAAAATTAAATTTAAACTCTTCCAGCAATGGATAATACTTAAACAAATATATTAATTATGAATAGGGCTGATGTTATGCACCAGTCAAGTGTAACCACGCCCCGCCCCCAAGTCCTGGGGGAAAGCCGGGGAAATGGGCCGTGTTTTTACCTTTCAGGTGGCCCCGCAGTGCCGGGTGAATGCGGTGGTTTTGTCTTCGCTTTAAATATAGAGGGGAATGGGCCTTACCTATGGTCCCTGGGGTGCGGGGGCATTTGGCGAGGATTTTACCATCTGTTCGTCCCCGCAGGGCGGGAATTTTAGCCGGGCCTGGGGGGGGGCGTGGTTACAATTGACTGGTGCAGTATCTGCCGCCACCCTCTAGCATCGTTCACGTTTGGCCTCGCTGCCGTCATCCTACAATCACGTTCAGTTTAAAGCCAGCACGCAATGGCTTTATGGCCAAACCAAATCATTACTGGATTGACTGCCGAGCGAGATACATCTACATTTTACCATGCATGAAAGAAAATAGCTACCTATAGGTCAATGGCCCTGTTTAAATGAAGATTGTGAGGCTTAGGACCGATTATTTTCAGCGTAGCCTCGTTTTGGGCGTAAAATGCTCTTTAGTAAAAATATGAAAATAATATTTATCGCAGAGATTATGTCCGTATATTTACGGGTGCACTCTCAGATTATGTCCGTATATTTACGGGTGCACTCTCAGATTATGTCCGTATATTTACGGGTGCACTCTCAGATTATGTCCGTATATTTACGGGTGCACTCTCAGATTATGTCCGTATATTTACGGGTGCACTCTCAGCGTAGGATTGACGACTGAGATATCTTAATGAAACTGGAAAGAGAATGGCTCTACCACAGGAGGAAGGTTGACATCCCCCACCAGAGGTAGAGGCCGTGAAGGGAGGGACAGCCATGACCCCTAGTGAAGACGACTATTTTAGGGAGGGTCCATGATAACCGAAAGCACAAGCTAGAGAGATATCTGACCCCATGATGCTGTCGAAGGACCAGAAAGAGGACGCCGTGTAGTGGATATAGGCAAACTTATGACACTATGTCTGGGTCATAACTAGAGCAATACATTGAACACACTTTTCGCGACTGAACTTGAACTTGAAGTTGGTTCAAATATATAATGTTATATGTGTAGATATGGTCAGATTTGAAAAATACAGGCACATAACTCCAATATGAAAGTTGCGAGGTAGGGCCCCGATCTGGTTGTTGATCGAACTCAATTGAGAGTTTATGCTAATAAACACCGTAACCAGGTTGATATGATATTGAATAATGAATGCTTTAGTTCGAGAGTGGACATTGAGGCGTGATGTTTCCAAGAGATGCGGACGGACAGGTAAACCGACCACATGATCCCTATATAGTTGCCATGCTTCGCATGAAAATAAAAAGAGGTGGAATCCAGAGTATTTACCAGTGAAAATATTAAAACAAGAAGGAATACTCAAATAATCTGTAAAGATAAAATAACGTATTTGTTTGTGCACAGGCGATCTGAACTAAACATTTATAATAATAATAACATGTGTGTCTCATTGAAGGCCGAAAGAGTGAAGTGAGTGCACAAGTCTAGGTAGCATGGGAAATAATATCATGCACTTTTCTTTACCTCGGACCATAGACATGTACATACCACTTTATCCTGATAATTCATGAACATGTCAAACATGAATGTATTAAAATTATGACCTCCACAAAATCGGTACTTTAAAAACATTATAAAAGTAATGTTCCACACATCTTAAGAATGATTATTTTTGGACCGTGGTTAACGGCATGAATAACCTATGATATCTGAACATATAATCGCCTTTCATTAAGTACAATATGCATGACCATCCATGGGACAACAACAGCCCCAACTGTCACACAATTCGCCCGTCCTAGTTTTAGGACACCAACTATGATGATAAGTGGTAGTATTTTAAGCCAAACTTAGTGGACACTGTAAAGACAGTTTATATTCCGTCAACAGACATTTTGTGATTTTTGGAAAAATGCTTAAGTAATTGTTCGAACAAGATCGATTTTAAATAGGTAATTTCCATATTCAAACGGCGATTCTCTCGAATGACTAAAGCAATGTGACTGATTATCGAGCTTTTCCGAGATATTATTTCCAGGCATATTTCTGACAGAATTTGGTGATGATTGGTCAAATATTTTTAAAGTTATTGATCGGACAAGGCCAATGTTGGTTAATTTCTATATTTAAAGGGTGATAACTCTTGAATGACTTAAGCAATATGGCTGGTAATCTATTTTGTTTGAGATAATATGCCCATTCACATTCTGATCAAATTTAGTGATGATTGATCATTATGACCTTGAGCTTTTGATCTAATAACCCCAAAATCAATAGGAGCTATTTTTTGGTCACGCCCAATTTCTATGCCAAGTTTAAGGACCGTCGGTGCAGGCATTGTCACAAGTTACCACTCGGACAAGATTTTCGCGTCCAAGGTCATGTTGACCTTGACCTTTGGACCAAATCACCACAAATTCAAAAGGGATCACATACACCATCCATGTCAAGTTTGAGGATCATAGGCCTATGTGTTGTCTAGTTATTACTCGGACAAGTATCTGCATTGAAGGCCACTGTGACTCAGACCCGATGACCACAAATTAATAGATTCATCTAATGGTCACACCCAGAATCTTCATGTCAAGTTAGAGGGTCATTTGTAAAAGCATTGTCAAATTATAATTATTGGGCAAGCTTTTCGCATTAAAAGTCCTTTGACCTGAACATCAATAGGGGTCATTTACTGGTCGCGCCCAACCTTCATGACAAATTTGAGGGCCATTGGCGCAGGCAATGTTTATATACCACACGTCAAGATTTTTACATTTAAGGTCACTGTGACCCTGACCTGATGACCTCAGTATCAATAGGGGTCATTCACTGGTCCGGCCCTGTCTCCATGTCAAGTTTTGGGCTCGTAGGTCGAGACATTGTCAAGTTAACACTTGGACAAGCTTTTAGCATTTTAAGTCACAGTGACCTTGACCTTTGAGACGATGACCTAAAAATATCCATACTCCAAGTCAAGTTTGAGGACCATAGGTCCAGGCATTGTTTAGTTATCACTTGGACAAGCTTTGGTCTATCAACCTACCGACAGACTGTCCAACAGACATTTGCAGAGCAATATACCCCCGAAGATGATCTGACAAGACCGATTTCAGTTAATTTCAATATTAAAGGGTGATAACTCTCGTGTGACTAGTGTGTGATATGGCTGTTTATCTAACTTTTTCGAGATATTATGCCGATACTTGTTCTGACCAAATTTGGTGATGATTGGCCAAAGGCTTCTGACGTTGTTGAGCAAACAAGATCAAGTTTAGGTAGTTTCCATAATTTAGGGTCAGTAACTCTTGAGTGACTACAGCGATATGGCGGGTTATTGACCTTGTCGAGATAATATTCCCATACATATTCTAACTAAATTTGAGAATGATTGGACGGACAAAGGCTTCAAAAGTTATTGATTTGACAGGTTTGATTTGAGTTAATTTCTACAATTAAAAGGCTATATTTATCAGTGACAAGAGCAATATGGCTGCATGGTTATCAGCCTTGTCCAAGATATTATAAAAATACACATTCTGACCAAGTTTGGTGATAATTGGACAAATGCTTCAGAAGCTATTGAGCGGACAACATACTGGACACTGCCCATTTGCCAGCCTATAGGCTGCAGTTAAAATGTTGTTTTTTTTTAAAACGGCCATTTAATCATACTAGAGACAAACAAATTCACCTTCACTTTTACTTCACTTTTCAAAGGTTATTAAGTATACCATACATATGGTTTAAGGTGTACAATATAACATTTAACAACATTTCTACTCAGATACAACATAAAATTTAGTTTAAAAACATGGTCATGTGCTATACACAACACTCAAACTATTTACAAATATCACTGGTAGTAGTGGATGCACTCCAATTTTATATGAAAAGGCAGAAATTGTAATACAATGTGCTGGTCAAAATTAAATGGTTGTAGCACTATCAAACACAAGTTGGAAACATTCATAACATGGAAAGATATAGGCAGGTTTTAGATATAAATTTTAAAGAAAATTTCAAGAAATTAAAAAACCAGCAATTGAAAACCAAAAATATTCCAGATGTGGTCTGGACAAATTCCAACTTTCAAAAACAATTAGATAGGGGGAGTTTCTAATACAAATTCAGGGCAGGATTATGGTTTTTGGGTTATGCACTTCCTCTTTTTGCCATCTATCTGCATCCATCTGCATAATTTTATGAAGTTTCATTAAAATACGTATTTTTCAAGATATGACCCGGACAAGTACCCAGTTTTGAAAAATATCAGGGTAAGGGGATATAACTAAAATTTAAAAAATATGCAAGGCAGGAGTACTGTTCTTGTGCACCGCAGTTTCTCTTATTATTATATTTAAAATTTCATTAACTGGTAGTATTTTTAAAGATATGGCAGACAAGCACCAATAATGAAAACATGGTTAAGGGCAGATAACTTTATAATATACATGATAGGATTATGGTTCTTGTGCACTGTATTTCCTCTCATTACCATTTATCTTATTTCCAAGTTTTATTTCAATCCCATCAGTATTTTGGAAGTTAATTTCTGGACAGGGGTGTGACAGATGGTAGGACTACTGATGGACAGAAGGACTGACAAAGTGGCAACTATATGCTCTCCCTTTGGGTATCATAAACAGTATTGACGAAAAATTAATACATTAATACTAGTATTGCACATTTCCCAAAACATAATATAATACAACAACACTGAATTTCATACAACACGTACAAAGTGGAATTTCATCCGCAGAATCTATAAATATCACATGTGATATGAATAAAATGTATTTCCTTAATCACATACAAAATGGAATTTCATCCATGGCAACTTTATATAAAACATGTTTTACAACGACATTGAAAATCCTGCAAAATATTCAAAATCATCATCATATTTAAAAGAATGCATCATATTACCAATTATCAGATTACTATGGTCAATTGCTCTGCGGTTCCTTATCCAATCCAGGTTTGTACTAAAATAGGGGTAAAATTTTAATGGGTATAATCCATATAATCCTAATAACTCGGTTCAGCAAAATTGGGAAACGGGCCTTTGAGAATAAAAATAACTTGTAATATTCATTTCAAATTGCATCATTAACAAACAAAGAATAAAATGATGAATATACTATGTACATTACAATACAGCTGTTTTCAATCATTGGAATACAATACAGCTGTTTTCAATCATTGGAATACAATACAGCTGTTTTCAATCATTGGAATACAATACAGCTGTTTTCAATCATTGGAAAACAATACAGCTGTTTTCAATCATTGGAATACAATTCAGCTGTTTTCAATCATTGGAATACAATACAGCTGTTTTCAATCATTGGAAAACAATACAGCTGTTTTCAATCATTGGAATACAATTCAGCTGTTTTCAATCATTGGAATGTGTACAGATGATTGAATCTAACATGTCAAATAGCACCATCATGATTACCACAAAATTATTATCGCAGTCTGTTCAACACAGGCATAATCTGGAAGTACATGTACTCTCACATACCAAATCACTAGCACCAGTCAGCAGTGACTTCCCTTAGAATACGTAGCATAAGAATTTATGTCTTTGGCACAGAAAACACTTCATAGCATCATCGCCATGTTTACATTGCAACTCCGAATTCATATTGGCAACATTTGGTATTTAACTTTGTTCAATTTTTGAGTTATTTTACCTACTTTTGTAGGTTTACCAAACAGCAACTGACATTCTTATTTAAACAGATTTGTGAACCAAGCCCTTAAGTCATTTATTCTGATTAACCCTACTAACAGTTTTTGGCAAAAGAAAGCTTTTTATGTCTGACATATATTTTTAAATATGTGTTAACGATACAGCTGTTCTTCAAACTTTCAATGATGTAATATCATTTTACATTTCATTTTGTTCACATCTCACGTGAGATTTTTTTATGCATGACACAATGAATTGTGATGTTGTTTAGTAAAGTTTCTTTTTTGTGTTTGACATGTTTGTTCACTGTTTTATTTGATGTTAATTAATATGTGTTTCATTGTTTTGTTATGTCACATGCATATTATATGCCTTGATGAATAAAACTTGAACTTGAACTTGTGAAAAAGACCCTATAAGGCTATTATAAATGAAAGTATTTTTGTATATTTTCCATATCAATCGGAGCCCTGCAAAGAATGCCAACCCTTGTCTGTTTTTTCTTTGTCAACAGCCAACCTGAGTAATTTCAATTTGTAAATGGAGGTAATAAGATTGTAGATAAACAGTTATCTCCCCTGCCCCTGTGGAGGGTACTGGACAGGCAAGGAGTATTCACTGTAGTCCCTGAAGTAGTCCATGGCTCTAACCTTGTAGTAACCAGTCACCAGGCTGTCTGGTGGCACTCCTAGAAAAAAACACACATAGTGCATACATGTTATATAAGTATAGGGAATCATACTTAAAAAAATACATTCCATCAAAATAGGTTATACAAACTGGGTTATGGGCTAAATCAAACTAAAACTCATCATCTAATATAATACAAGCCAAACTAGGGGAATAGGTATTCCAGGGGGGAGGACCACCAAACCCCTCTATTACATTAAAACATTTTTGGGGGTTACGCCAGCAAGAACCACCATCTCTAGACTAAGGTCAAATTCTTTTTATACATTTTATCAATCAAGATTTGGATTTATGCCTTCATCAAGATAATTGAATCTTGAAACATTTAATCTGCACTCTGTAACAATGCGGATATCAATATAAATAAATGTTTTCAGAGAAGAGTCCCATACCTTGTTTAGGCTGTGGTGTGTACACGAGTGAGTTAGACATGCCAAGGTTGTAGCCCGGCTCAAGGGTCGTGAAGCGGGAACCATCAGGGGAAAATGCCACCTCATAGTTTAAAATACACCTGCAGAAAGTGAAACACAAAAGTAGGTTAAACAAAGTAGGTATGATAAAAACAATAAACATCAGAGCCAGAAATACTTAACCTAGAGATCAAGGACAATTGGTTATCTTTTTCTGTAATTTAATCAACCGAAGACTGTCTAATTCATTTTATTTATGGAACTCTCATTACTGGAATTTCTTCAGAGAATCAAATAAGTTGCCTGTCGGGACTGTCAGGAACCTCCAAAAATGTTTTAAATAAAGATCTACAAGACCATGTCCTTTGACCAAAAATCAACCATGAATGATGCACATACACCAAGACCAAGTTGTTCAAAACAAATTATTGATCAGAAGTGTAAGTGCCAATTATTTCACTACTAAATATCATCTTGACCTTTCACAAAAAAAATCAATAAGGCTCACTGTGCAATGACCAATATGTAAACCAAGTTTGAAGACTCGAAACAAATTGGATCAAAATAATTTGATAGCAAACAATAGAATTTAGTGTGACATGGACGATGACAGGGCAAGACAAAGTTATCCCTAAGTCTGCCATGCTTTGCAGGCGACACAAGAATCAGAATTTAACAGACATAAAGCAAACATAGACTTACCTAGAGTTCAGGCATTTGTCCGACCATGTGATTAAGATCTGGCCACTCGTGATGTTTCTTATATTAACATTATTGGGCTGAAACAAAAACAAATTTGCAATTACTTGTACATTGCATGCACATAATACTATTACAGTTTGTTCATACTATATATACAGAAACTATTCCTACACAACTAAAAAAATATAAGTCCATTCCGTAAGATTGGTTGCTGTCTTTTTTTCTAAATGCCATATTACTCTTTACTTCAAAATTTATATTACTTGTAATAAGTATAATAGTAACAATGTGAGTTCATGGGGCCATTATTACCAACAATCTCAGGTCTGAGTTCATGGGGCCATGATTACCAACAATCTCAGGTCTGAGTTCATGGGGCCATTATTACCAACAATCTCAGGTCTGAGTTCATGGGGCCATTATTACCAACAATCTCAGGTCTGAGTTCATGGGGCCATGATTACCAACAATCTCAGGTCTGAGTTCATGGGGCCATGATTACCAACAATCTCAGGTCTGAGTTCATGGGGCCATTATTACCAACAATCTCAGGTCTGAGTTCATGGGGCCATGATTACCAACAATCTCAAGTCTGAGTTCATGGGGCCATGATTACCAACAATCTCAGGTCTGAGTTCATGGGGCCATGATTACCAACAATCTCAGGTCTGAGTTCATGGGGCCATTATTACCAACAATCTCAGGTCTGAGTTCATGGGGCCATTATTACCAACAATCTCAGGTCTGAGTTCATGGGGCCATTATTACCAACAATCTCAGGTCTGAGTTCATGGGGCCATGATTACCAACAATCTCAGGTCTGAGTTCATGGGGCCATGATTACCAACAATCTCAGGTCTGAGTTCATGGGGCCATGATTACCAACAATCTCAGGTCTGAGTTCATGGGGCCATGATTACCAACAATCTCAGGTCTGAGTTCATGGGGCCATGATTACCAACAATCTCAGGTCTGAGTTCATGGGGCCATGATTACCAACAATCTCAAGTCTGAGTTCATGGGGCCATGATTACCAACAATCTCAAGTCTGAGTTCATGGGGCCATTATTACCAACAATCTCAAGTCTGAGTTCATGGGGCCATGATTACCAACAATCTCAGGTCTGAGTTCATGGGGCCATGATTACCAACAATCTCAAGTCTGAGTTCATGGGGCCATGATTACCAACAATCTCAAGTCTGAGTTCATGGGGCCATGATTACCAACAATCTCAGGTCTGAGTTCATGGGGCCATGATTACCAACAATCTCAGGTCTGAGTTCAGACTTACGTGGCAGAACAACATACCCCTATATCTTCATCTCATTGGAGCTTACCTCCTACTTAGGTACTGATGATAAAAGTTGCTGATTGTTTTAGTTACTATTTGAAATAGAGACTTATGTTTGAGAAAGAAATGGAATAGAGAAGAGGTTGTGAAATTTGATAAAAGTGCTGTTCGAGTCTAGACTCAGACTTGAGACTGTTCGTAATCACTGCCCCTGGGACTGCGAAAATTATTTCAATTTAAGTAAGTGAGTGAGAACCCTAAATCTGACCATTAAAACATGTATGCATACCTGGTCAGGAGGAAGTGAAGCCCTGGAGCAGACATGTACCAGTATCACAGCCGGTTCTTCCAGGAAAAATTTGCCTATGTACTGGTACCCAGCCTTCACCGAGGTGCTAAACCGGGGCAAAATGCTCTGGAATCAGAACAAATACATGATTTAGAAGCTGACTACAAAACTATTGTTTGTGGTCACTAATGAAAACACAAAATAGGACAAAATATTGTAACATAACATCTGGTCAGGCTGTAAATATTTGAAATGGTCAGCTTGTACGGATGGGCCATTATTCAATTTGTTATATAATCTCAACATACCAATGACCATGTACTGTTTAGAAAGATTTAATCTTATCAGGTCCAAACAAACTTGAGTTAGTTCGTATTTTTGAATATCTCTGCTTGCTTTATAAATAGGAACTAGGACTCCACTGAACCAAATGATTACGGTAAGTAGATTCACTTACTCCCAAATAAGACTTACCACAATTAAAATAATTGATTAAATATATCAAAACAGATGAATAAATGTCGAAAACAATGGTTTTCATTCAGGATACCAAGTTTAATTTAAAAGAAAGATGCAGAAAACACGGTATTTCAACCAATTATGGTACAATAGTATATCGCAGTAAATCTTTTAGCATTCACCAATCATATATTTTTTGCGTTTTCAGCTATTAAAAACACGGTTACAATCTTGTTATTAGTAATTAATATTTTCCATAAATGCATTATTTAGTAAGTAGTTTAAGGGTTATCACTCATAATTTATGTTTTTTAAAACATGTGTATGTATTGATTTTGAATAAGAGTGTCACTTTAATATCCACATGTCTTATCAAACTTTCCACGATTAAAACACCACCTACTGTATCAACTCTCATCTGTTTCTGTAGGTCTAGGTTGGGGTAGGAAGGTTTTCCAGCGTTTTCCCAGATCCTATATGGGTTTCCCACAGTATTGTCCAGCCACCAGCCTGTCATGTACAATTCTGCAATAGAATGGTTTGAAATTCATTGAATCATACATGTTCATGTCATACTGCAAGAACTAATATGCAGTTTTATAATTGGATATCTCTCCTTGGAAGTCCACCAGTATATCAGGAATCAATATTATGAAAACACTTACTAATTCCTCAATCTGAACCTGATTTTTTTTACACATAACGAAATGGTGTAACTTTATATCTTATAAGTTTTACTCCTTTAATAGCGCATTCTCGCACAGACTATCTGAATAAGCATCATTGTTCAATACTCTTTAAAAAATTAAGAAAAGAGCAAATACTTTACTTGAGTAATAATACATTATAAATTGGACTAAAAGTAAGGAGTAAAATTTCTACATTAAAATTATTTTCTTGAGAATACAGACCAAATGTTTGTATCAACATAATCTATCAGAGAATGTGCTAGACATATACAATTGTGAATCATTCTTTGTGTATAATTTGCGGTAAAATGAGTTGAGACTGAGACTGAATAATGACTCAAGTACTTATGAGATAATGACACTAGAGAATGGGGAAATACTGCTTTAAGGCAAGTCCCACTATGAACTCCACCAATTCAAATATTTTGGTATCGACACAAGCAATTGCCTGTCAAATGCATTAAAATTCACTATGAATTAATTGAACCAATATAGTCAAAGAAGAGGCAATGATAACTATCTAAAAATAAATGGGACCTAATGTCAATATCCAATATCAATTTCAATCTGATTTTAACATCAAACATCGAACTTACCCTCTGAGGCCCATTCAGGGGGGTTGATATCCATGTACAGGTAAGCATATGTGTTGAACAGTTGAGGCCCCGTGTCATTACTAACATAGAACAGCACAGTACTCTGCCAACTGCAAAGAAAATAATGTCATTTTTCCTGTTACTTTCTCATAATGTACATACCAGGTGAGTTTACATATTTGTTTTCTTATGTTAAAAGAATGTTGATGGAAAATTTGGACATTTTTCGACCAAATATATGTGTTTTACACCTATCATAATTTCTCAGATATGATCAATGCTTCAATTCCAAGTCCAGGATGACTGCATAAGGTTAATGTGTAGCCCCATTAAGATATATTTGGTAGCTCAAGCTCAAAAGAGGGACAAGCAAACAAATAACATAAATGTCACACATTCACGCTTATAATACTAGATAGTTTTTAGAAAGGATTTGCTTCTTAATATATACACCTGCTATCTATGCAGGAAATTATTTCAAATTGGTATTGTGTGGCTAAACTTTTATCGAAGAATGCATTAAGTTTCTGTTTACATATGATGTTTTAATAATGTGGTATGCAGGCAGTGTTTTTTCTTCACCAAAACAGTTCTTTTATGTGTCATGTTCTCATTTTCAAGACTTTAAATAAAAGAAAATGATCTTCATTATACTCATGAGAAGCTATATTTTGTTTCTTAAAAGTTAGTTTAAGAAAGTAACTTCAGTAAATGAAATAATTAAGACACTTAGACTTCAAGATATTTTGTGAAATTGAGGCTAGCTTTAATCAAAATATATTGAAGTGATACTCATGACTTTGTTGATCTAATATTATCATTATTATTACACAGTAGAAAATAGTTTGTGTGTCCTATAGGATGTGGTCTATAACCCTGTGACTAGTTTAGTTAGATGAGTATAATGAAAATCACTTTCTTTACGTCTTGAAAATGAGAACAAGACACATTTTGGCCAAGACAAAAAAAATGGGATTTAATAACTTGATTTTGTTACAAAGGACTTTAAAGACACTTCATGAAAATGGAACCAGATCTCATATGGCTACATCTATCCATATACTGGTAACCTTATTGTAAATATGAGACAAGTTCTGAATAATAAATAGTCCCACCCACCTGTCAGCTGTTCCATTTATGCGGGGCGAGTGTGTGCTTGCTAAAACACCAAAATTGGCCTCTAGGTCTGGGCTTGAGCTGTTAGCTAAAATACAATATTTATGCATAATTTGAGGGGAGAACAAGTAACTGAGTTTGTCAAAAAAAATTCAAAAATTTATCTTTCATTAGAATTTACCCTCAGGAGCTATGTATAATCGGGGCAGCTAATTTTGACGTTTAACGTTTTTCGCCAACAAAAAATTCAAACAAATCTATGTAATTTCTTGAACTTAAATGTTACATTTAAATGTACATATTAAGATGAAAGTAAAAGAAAAGTAATGCATGTACATTCGAAATGGTTTATGAAGACAGGAAGAAATTCTTACACGTAACAGTTGCCTGGACTTCAGTTTCTCCAAGGAGAGACAGGAAACCCATCACCGAGTAGACTGGTTTCCTAAAGAAGTGTGTATGGGGTGGACTAGTTGTGTTTATCTGGAACCGTGCCAACAATGTTCGCTGGGTGAACTGGTGAGGGTACCAGCTGAGGAACGCGTTATCATTACTAAGGAGATGGTAGTTCTTAATTTTGGGATTCTTGTTGGAGATGAAGGCTTTTTGGTGCTGAACAATTACCTGCAATGGATCTTCTATCATCAATTACAAGTAAAATCATTAAGACCTACATATATGTATTAAGGTCGATTTCAATAAAGATCTTAAATGATTTTCGTCATGTATATTAGGAATTATCTTTGTGTTTTTCATTATTTTCCTACATATTTGGGTGAACTGAACTTTAGCAGGATTAAAAAAAACACCTAGTAAGAAGTTGAAGAAATAAAGAAAATCTTTTCTTTTAACAATTATAAGCATATACCAATTTAAGAATATTGATTTATAACTAAAATCCTTTAATGAAACAGGCCCCTGGACTGTAATAAAACTTGATATGTGATAAAAGATTAAATATGAATTTTACAAAATTCAGTAGCATTCCAAAGAGCGTAAACAATAAGGTAACTAACATAAACTTGTTTATGTTTTCTTGGTTATCATATCATACCTTAGCAACCATAGACGCGTAAGTAGAGTCTGCCCTCCATTCCTCATCCCGGGACCAACCAACAAGAGGGTCGGCCTCGCTGAAAGTTAACATCAGCTTACAGATACGTATCACCTGAAGATCATGCAACATCTTGATTTTGTTGAGCTGTTACTTAAGAAATAAGTTTATTGTAACTTTGAATGTCATAGGTTACTGAAACTCACTGAATTGAAAACTATAAATATATAAATCAAATCAAAATGTCATATGCAATACACCATTGCACTAGCCTGCAAAATGAAGTGAAGGTAAGATGAATATGTGTAGTGAACAATAATGGCTATTTAAATTTTCTAGTTCTGCCATTACAATTTAATGAGGGATATATCTTCTTTGTAGTTAACTCAAAATCTTTCATAAAAAGCCACAATCAAAAAAAGTGTGTATGGAATTTCCCTTCCCCCATTAAGATGTGTTGGTTGGTAGGTAGATAGGTTTTGTCTTTTTACTTCCTAACCCCTTAAATATGTATGAAAAATGAAAGAAAAATTATATGAACACAGGAGAGGAAAAAAATCTTATTTCTGTGAATTGGTCAGGAAATGCCAAAATACTATTTATTGTGGACTAACCAACCAATTTATATCTTCCAAACAAAGGAAGTTCTGATAGGTAGGGGATGAGAAGAAGTTAATTTTCATTCAACCAATTTCAATTCTATGGGCGAACAGCGAAAGAACCAGGGCTCCAATTCGATACAGATCCTACGACTGAAGATAGTAAACATCCAGGCATTTCTCAGTTTTTGGCTTTTACCGCATTTCAATAAATAAAGAATGTATGGGGCAGAATGGTTTTTCTATTAATGAAATGTGGTTTATTTTCATAAGGACATTTATTGCATAGATTCTGCTCATAAATCAACAAGTGTCCTTGAGCACTCTTAAGCAGTGTTTAGTTTACGACTAATGTAACCGGGCAATCGATATGTAAAAAGCGCACTTATTCTGTCTCACTCAAGAGCTAGCTTTTATAGCAACGCAGTGTCCGCCTGCAGAACGTGAGGTTGTGGGTTCGTACCCCATCAGGTGCACATAGCAATTTGTGCAGTATGTTACATTTGGCGCCCAATGTGGGGCCTGTGTTGCACGATATGCCTCAAGGTCATTGCAAATTGGCCCTTGTCTCCGAAATTCGAGGATGAATTTCAATATAGAGGGGGAATGTATAACCGGGTATTCGATATGTATATAGTGGCACTTATACTGTCTCGCTATAGTGACACGGTAGTGTGTCCGCCTCTTGAGAAGTTCAATATAGAGGGGGAATGTGTAACCGGGTGTTCGATATGTATATAGTGGCACTTATACCGTCTCGCTATAGTGACACGGTAGAGTGTCCGCCTGTAGAGTTAGAGGTCATGGGTTTGAACCCAAACAGGTGCACATAGCAATTTTTGCAGTATGTTACACTATCATATCTCATTAAAACAGGGCCTATGTCCTTAGCCTTCATTTGTTCACCATACCTGCATGTATTTCTTACTGACTTACATGTAACAGATTTGAATGTTAATTCTTACTCATTATAGAAGGGTTTGTCTGCCAGGGTCGGGTACTTAGTGGCTATTTGTGACATCAGCGTAATCTCATCATCCATAATCTTCTTTGAAAATCCACTGCCCTGATAGAAATAAAGTAGCATGAGTTCTCAATTTGTGTCTATAATCAGAAGCACACGTAGGAAATGCTACAAAAAAGAAGAGTATGATGTTTTATGAATCTATTGTTCATTGTGTTATCCTCACATAGATATAATATATAAATTTAGGATTTTTTCTAAGGTGTTCTGGTAAGCGCAGGGGTGAGCTGCTTCTCAACAGGGTCTTCCAGGTTAAAATCCCGGCCTTTAAGTTTGATAAATGGTCACCAAGCTGGACAAGTGGGTTTCCTCAGGGTGTTTTGATTGAACCAATAACAAAGACCACAATCTTATGTAACTTGCCTATGAGCATTGTAAATATATTGTTACAATAACTTGTTTCACAGTCTGAATAAACTTTTCTTTCTTGTTTACCTTTCTATGGAAGGACAGGAAATCAATCCTGACGCCAGTTTCCCCAGTGAAGAAGTTGGTTCCCAGCACTACATGGTCGAGCAGGGCATCGGAGTAGTCTGTCCTCCGGCACCCATCCCCCGGTCCACCAAGGATCAGGGACTCCGAAGCCGCCTTCAGTCCCTCTGAGCAGGCATCATAATAGTTTAGAAAACCTGTAAATTGTAATAAATCCTGTTTGATGAGCATTTATTGTTTAAACTTAAGGCAAATGCTGCTATTTTATACCTTTATAATAGTTCTATAACACTGACTACAAATAAAGCCGATTTTAAAGGGACTGTACACCAGATTGGCACCAAAAAAAGTTTTTTTCTGTAACGAATCTCAGGACAATTATTTAATAAAATGTTTTACTCTTTGATATCATAATTGTAAAAAAAATAACCAAAAAGCAAAGAAAATTGAGCGAAGACTGGGTTCGAACCGGTGTCGCCAAAATTGCAGTCCAGTTTTGTATCCACTGTGCTACAAAGGCTTACCCTGAACAGTTGGAATATTTAAGCTATATACCTAACTTGGTCATATCACGTGATAACATCGAGTAGCCAATCACACATAAGGAATGAATTCTACTAGGTAGACATACCTAGTAATCTTTTTAATGGGAAAATATGAAAAAACTGCAAAAATAAATTAATTGTAAACTATGTGGTACTTCACTTAGTAAGTTTCAATGCATTGTTAACATCGATACCAAGTCTATGTCAGTTTTCGACAATTTTCTTTCTTTTCGCTATTTCATCATACGGAGTACAGCCCCTTTAAAGTGCATCCCCTTTATCAGAAGTATAAATAATCGGAAGTGAGATATTCAGGAACAAAAAATAAAAAAAATTAACATATAGAATTACTTCTAATTACATGTCATTAAATCTAACACGGACAAGAAACAAATCATAATCAGGAATGTTACAAACAACTTACCTTGTACAGTCATGTTGACATTATCAAAGTCATGGCAGTCTGGCTCATTCCAGGTTTCAAAGTTCCACTCAGACACAAACCCTGCACCATACTCATCTGAAAGTGACATACATGCATGTTAGGATAATCAATATCCTTAACATGAACTAAATAGTGACTGGAAATCATACCTTATTGCATGTTCTATTACAACTTCCTACAAAAGTTAAATGAAGCTGGACAAATTTAATTTAAGCAGCATTATAATACAGTTAAAAAAGACCCCTTTGATTTTGGGGGAATTTTATTCCTAATCCTGTGCATTCTAAATTGGGGAGAATTCAGATTGTAGGAAAATGGAAAATCATGCCAAATATAGATGTTTTAACTCTGTTTTGGGTCTGTTTAAATAAAAAAAAAATAAGTGTTATATTATTTAAAAAAAAACCCTATCATTTTTAATGTTTAATTCTAAATATATTCATGTTGATCATATGTTTGTTTAACTTTAACTTATAATATCATTTAACGTGAAGCATGTATATTTTAAGTTACTTTAATAAATATTTTGAATCTTGAATCTTGATAAGATCTTGTTAACAAGAGATGTTTGTCAAACATTATGCCTCCCTGAGCGCCATGTTGTCAGGATTATATGGACAATTGAATGAAATATGCATGGACCGAAATGACAGCTGGTTTGTCACTGACATTGGATGCCGTTGAGGGAGTTTTAAGATTATGACCATTCAAAGTGTGAGGAAAGAGTGTGTTATGACCATGACGTTTAACCTCAAAATCCATCATCAGCTGGTCACAAAAAATCTAAATGTCAAGTTTGAGGGCCATGGATGCAGGCATTGACAAGTTATCACACAGACAATATTTTTTCGTTCAAGGTCACTGTGACCGTGACCTTTGACCCGATAAACCCTAAAATCATAAGGGGTCATCTACAGATTAGATGCAACATCTAAAGTGTGACCTTGACCTTTGGCCCGATGACCCCCAAAAAACAATAGGGGTCCTTTACTGGTCAGGCCCAACGTCCAAGTCAAGTATGGGGGCCATGGGCGCAGGCATTGTCGAGTAATCACTCTGACAACCTTTTACCATTCAAGGTCACTGTGAACTTGACCTTTGGCCGAATGACCCTTAAAAACAATAGGGGTCGTCTACTGGTCAGGCCCAACCTCCATGTCAAGTATGAGGGCTAAGGGTGCAGGCATTGTCGAGTTATCACACCGACAACCTTTTACCATTCAAGATCACTTGACCTTGACCTTTGGCCCGATGACCCCTAAAAACAATAGGGGTCATCTACTGGTCAGGCCCAACAGACATGTCAAGTATGAGGGCTATGGGTGCAGGCATTGTCGAGTTATCACACGAACAACATTTTACCATTCAAGATCACTGTTACCTTTACCTTTTGCCCAATGACCCCCAAAAACAATAGGGGTCATCTACTGGTCAGGCCCAACTTCCATATCGAGTTTGATGACCATAGGTCTAGGCATTGTTGAGTTATCACTCGGGCAAGCTTTAAAATTATTTTACCATTAAAGGTCACTGTGACCTTGACCTTTGACCCGGTGAGCCCTAAAATCAATAGGGGTCATCTACTGGTCAGGCCCAACCTTCATGTCAAGTTTGATGACCATGTATCCAGGAATTGTTGAGTTATCACTCGGACAAGCTTTGGTCTACCGACGGACCGACTGACCTACCGACCGAAATGTGCAAAGCAATATACCCCTCTTCTTTGAAGGGGGCATAATAATATAGAATATATCCCCACATATGATCATAGCTCTCTATACCAAGCATACCAATATATCGTGAAGCCACCTGAGTCACTAGGTCTTTCCAGAGGTACACAGTTTCTTTATCCTCAAAGTTTCTGAACAATCCCGATGGGTTCCCCATCAGCTCAAATCCTGGCTTCAGTCCGTTATTGTACAGCAGGTCGATCACATTGTCCAATAAAGTAAAGTTATAGACAGGAGCCTTGAATGGCTCATGGCTGTAAAAAAAACCACATTTATTTATACTAAATTGTATGTTAAAGACAGTTATCAACATTATTATATATCACAGAACCATTCAATTGCGCAATAACCTAATGTAATGAATGAATGTGAGACAATTTTTTAAGTTTTAATAATTCCATTCCCTTCTATTTCACTTTAAAAAGTAAAAAGTTTTAATATAAGTGATGCCAATACAACTGGATATGGATAAACCTGTAGCCAGTTTTTTTCAACACATTCTTTCATATTTTTTTTAATACAAGCTCATTTTTAATGCTTGCTAATCATCTGATTACATTGATTTAAATATTTTCCCAGTTTAAAACACTATATGTCCAATAACAATGGAATATTCATCTACCTGATAACTGTAACGATGTCCAGCAGCCAATGTATGCGGACCTGCTCGATACCTGATCTAGGGATGGCTCCGATCATAGCCAGGTTGTAGGACATGTCTCCACCAAGGTCAAAACCACTCGCTGATTCATGGGGGAGTGGAGGGCTGAAATAGTTTGAATTAATATTTTAAATTAAAAAAATCTAAAAAAAGTGATTTGAGGATAAAATGCATACCTGTAGTTTAACTAATGAAATGATTGCAGTTACTCATAATAATGGATTATTTGTTTGGCCACGGAAGTGTTCCTTTCAATGTGGAAGTGTATATGGAATAGTGTAAAAGTATTAATAATAAAATTAGGCACAAATTGAACATAACATTGAGCAAAAGCTTATGATTTCTATAATTACCAGAAGCCAGTTGATTTCCAAAAGTGTTTCAGTGGTCCAACAGGGCTTGATGTGTTCACAACAACCTCAATTGCTGATGATTGATAAAACATAAGCAGTAAAGGGATGATTGTGAATGGTGCCTTCATCCCTGTAACCATCTGAAACGGCAAAGCATACATGTACAAGATTATCTACTTTATTTCTTATAATTTTAAGAGCTTAATTACTTCAACATCAAACACAATATCAATGCTTGAAGGTTTGAAGGGCAAACTTGTTGCACCATAAATCATTTAAATTTTAATAGTGTAACTATTCCAGCTTATTCATTAAAGGCCTAGTTTAAGCCTTCTATAAGTGACCCCCCCCCCCTCAAACCGAGTATTTGTACACAACCTCTGTTAATTGATCTTAATCTATTTGCCCAATTGTCTTATTGTTAAAGATCTCCAATCTGAGTATCCATCCTGCTGTGCAAATTGGGATGTTTTATTTTAAAAATGGACCCTAAATGGCCCTGAGCCAATAAAAGAATACATACTAGGATTATCATGCCAAACATTCCTAAAACTAGGTTCAATGACACTTGTCTGCATTTCAGTTCTCATGTTGGTAATGTTGTGTTAACATTTGGCATTGCCATTGTTTTGTGCTCATCGGTGCCATCTTCCAAAATTCCTTTCTGTTCCCACCATGCTTCTGAATACCTCAATTGTTGTTTCTTATGCCTTATTTGACATGGTTGGCCAGCATTTGACCCCAAGACTTTTAAAAAAGGAGTCCACTGGAATCCTTAATTCCAAAATCAATGAGTCCAGCATAAATTTAAGGAGTTCAGAATAAAAATAAGACTTTTACAGGTTATTGGTCTATTTACTGAGCACAAAGGAGTTGATATTGTTTTTTTCCTTGGGAAATAATGTCATTAATGGCCTCCTCCTCCGTGCTATCCAACAGCCTCTCTGATGGCCATTTCTTTAAAGGTCTCTTCCTCCATCTTAACTGTCATCACCTCTGGAATCACCTCACTTGTCTTTCCATAATTTAACTGCTTAAATGTATTTAAATGTAGAATGTTCTTGTCCGAGAATTTATTTGTTCATTTTTACAAAAAAACAAACAATGTTTTTTGTTTTACAAGTGGTTTTAACATTGATTTGTGTCAGTTGTGCTCCTGGCATACACAACATGTTTATAACAGATTAAACTTTAATAGAATTCATTGAATGGACATTTATTTCTTTGTAATGGATTGCTTTAATAGAACTATTTATGTTTGTTTCTAAAGCGAGCATACTGTTGAAAAATAATCATAAGATGAGGTTTAAAAATGGATGGTTAGGTATTATGGTTAAGGTTTTAGCAAATAGCTTCTTGATGGGTTTCATAGATTGTATTACCATATAATGAGCATTAAACGATAACTGATTACCAGTCTGTGATGTTATTTGCTCTTTAAAGCCTCTGAATGATAATGATTTGACAAGTTCGTCATTTCTGATACTTTTAGGCTTTGTAAACGATTTGTTCATATTGGAATTTTAGGAGTCTTATTGGCACATTATATAGATGAAGTAATAGGTGCCATAGCATAGTAAATTGTGCATTTGTTGAGTTTCTGTTCCCCATGAATTATCACATAATATTATTAAACTTATTTATTTTACAATGATTGTGAAAAGCATTATCACTGTTATTTTTACCAACATGGTGCTGAATTTCATCCCCATTATGGTATTTCCTATGCTGAAACATACTGGGCAGTTGCCTAATTCCGGATTTGCCTAAATATTCGGAAATCGTTTAAAAAGCGTTTCGGCGACCATGATCAATGTAGAATGCTCACAGTCTATGCAACTGACCCTCTATAGCAACAGAAACAACACAAAAGTGCAGCTATTCGAGTATAACCCCAAAATAAATACCTCTAAACTTTCGCTAACCTAAATTTTTATGTCAATATTTAGACAAGTGGGGGATGACGTCACACAGCGCGAGCTTTTATATTGAGGTTCGACAGGGTTATCTTTAAACACTAGACCTACTATACGATGTTTATGACTTAGCGTCAATCACGAAATACAATGCCAATTACCATATAAAGTAGATAAATTGACGATGTCATTGTTTTGTGTTGTGCAGCATTTGATATGAAAACGAAGCAAAAATGAAGCAGATTCGTACTTTAATTTTTTTTTGCAAATTCGGACAAATTAGTAGTTCGGATACGCCAAAAATACACATACAAATACTTTAGAGAAGTATAAAATTTATATACATGTTAAACATTTAATACATGATGTTCATTAAAGTAGCATTTAAATATTTGTATATTGACTTGATAATGTTTACTTTGCTCTTTGAAAAAATCCGACTTTCGTACTGAATATTATATAATAATTAATTGTTTTTTTTCTTTTATTCTTTTTCCATTTTGGTTGATACAGGACCCAACATTTTTCTATTAAAAGTTCATTCACTTATGTTCAGCAATTATGACAATATTTGAAGAAAATTTCAAAATTGATCCGGAATTAGGCAACTGCCCAGTATACTTTTTTCCCCAGATATGAAAATACAATTCAATTTTTTGTCTTTTTATTTATTTATGATAAATAAGATGGACTTCCAGAGAGATTCAGTGTATTTTTCAAAATTAGTTTGATGAAAGAATTGTTTGTCCATTTTTAAAAGCATTCTTCTACATTTCTTTGCTAATTCCAAATTTTAGTAAAATAACATTCTCTTCCCATTCAAAACGGCGCTTTGCCTTTTTCTAAATGGTGAGAAAATATTTTTTATCAGATATTAGATATTTTATTCAAACACAGCTGTAAGAATCTTTATTTATATTCAATCCATTTAGGGCTTGGCAAGAAGTCTAAATGGTCTTAAAACATAACAAAATTAAATAAAAGTTTTACCTTAAAAACTTAAAATCAATTACTTGAAAATCAGGAGAAACTGAAAGAAACCGTCAACATAAATGCGTAACCAAAGAAGTGGATTGCTTTTTATTCACTGACATTCAAATGACAATGGGAATCTAAGTCATATCTTAAACATGAAATCAGAACAACATATGATCAGAAATGGCAAATATGACAACAAGGGAGATAACACATCAGTTGTTCAAACTTTTTTTAGTCAAAACGTCCTCTGGCATATTGGTGAACCGTTAAAATAATATTCTTACAACAATTATTTTCTTTAGGTTTGACAGTACGATATGATTCAGCAGGCTGTCAATTACATTCTGATGAAGTTATAAGAGCTTTTACAATTAAGGTATCTTTAAATGTACAACTATATTATTTTGGGATGCCTGGTGACCATGTATCTGCTGAAATGATTCCATGCGTACACGGGAATAGTGATATGTAAATACATACAAAGTTTTAGACTTATCCGCTAGAATTAGAATCAGTGTGTGTATACCACGTGATAAATTACGCCATACATATTATGTCAGATGGCAACATTTTGCATCGAATTAAGACTTTAAAGAAAGATAACTTTTCCTTTTCTTCACCATTTTAAATAAAACAAAGGCGGCAGTCTATGCAAATAAAGGAGCCCCGTCTTCGTTTAATTACCGCTGTTTGATTAGGTGGTGAGTCTCCACAAACACTTCGACAAACATGTTTGACAAATAATGATTTGACAATGCTCCATCAGACGGCGGTTTTGTTAAAAGGTTTGTCGTCGAAGTGTAACGTTTTAAGGAATTAAACTCTCAATCATATACTTTTGTAAAAGATCGAAGGCGAGGCTCTGTAAGCTGCACAGACTGTGCCATCTTTCATTTCAAAATTATGTAAAATATATAAGATATCTTTGATTAAAGGATTCATTCGAGGCGAAATCAACATATTGCCTTCCGACGTAGCATTTATGACGCCATTTATCACGTGGTGTACACACACTGATAATGCTAGCTATGACAGGTTGTCTTGTAGATGTAGATCTAATGCTTATTTTTTTCAATAACGTTACTAATACAGCTCTAATTTGAACTTCTAATGAGTCTAGTTGTGCAAAACATGTATATTACGTGTTCCCAGACACCTAGATATTACCGTGAAGGTAATTATATGAAGTAAGTTTTTCTTATCATGTATCTATAAACACTTTGAAGGGAAAATTTTAACTGAAAGACATAAAAGTACTATTATGTTCTTTTTTAATTAAAAGAATGAATTCGGCGGCCAGTGTTACCTTACGGGTCAATGTGTCCCGCCGATACCATGTACAACACGTGCGTTCTTGAAGCAACCGAAAAATATGGAATCATTTCCTGTAGAAATTTTGATTCTTTGTAACATATTTTATTATGGGAGGTACTGAATAATTAATGAAAGCCGTTAAATAAAACTGTCTGGTATCGCAACCGAACCATATGCGCTAATTAGGGAAAACAATGCGATCTGAAATCGATACCTCTGTCTATTTTCTTCCACCCTTAATATATTTCTTATGGCACAACTTAAGTCTGTTTGGTTAGCGTTATATGATATAAAACGGCGAATAAGAACTGAAAAGGTTGATTTAAACGGGTTTCTTACGCCTGGAATAATGAAAAGGCTCCTGAAAACGCGTTTAATGAATATGCAAGTAAAGACAGTTTTACTGCTATGTTTGGCCTGTAGTGTAGGAATAGTTCTTGCTTACGAGTGGATTCCAATGTGGAAAATGGATACTCATAACGATGGCGTCATGGCAAGAAACGTTTCTGTTACTCCAGAACCGGAAATTACGGATTATAATCTACACTGGCGTCATAAAGATGGCGTGTTTGTAAAACGGGTAAAAAGTGTCGTTGAACAGAAACACGCGCATGACGATGTGGTGTCGTCCCTTGATGTGGACACAATGGACTGTGACGGAAGGAAGTCCGGTGGCGCACGAGGGGAAGAATTCACGGAGATCGGACCGGAAGTGTTTGTGTATTCGGTATTTTTCGACGATCGACCTCGACAGAGGTTTATCAGAATGATAGCTACTTACAAGTACGGAAAAGATCGAGATGTTTTAAATCGATTCTATTGTCTTTTTGAGAACGACGTTACATATAATTCCACATCTTACATATCAACTAACATTTCGTTTTATGAAATGTGTGAAAATCACCGAAAACCGTTCGGCGGGTGGATATTGTCGTGCCCTGTTCCACAGGAGTTGAAGTCCATCCCGTTATTCATACGTGTTTACCAGGGAGGCCTAAAGGTAAATGGAATAGCCCCATCAATCAAATTATGTGTTAAATCATACGCTAAAAACGTCGAGACAAGAAAACTCAGCTTTGGCGTGTGCGTCCCTCCAATATTCGGCGACGTTCGACCCAAAGACGTCATTGAATTCATTGAGCTTAACCGCCTACTAGGTGCTGAAAAAATTCTAATTTATTACGAGGTTTCAGACCACTCTGTGTCATCTAGTGTCTTACGGGTGTTACGTTATTACCAGTCCATGAACGTGGTGCATCTAATGACGTGGGGTCTGCCGTTTGACGACAAAAACGTTTGGTACCATGGCCAATCGCTGGCGATTAACGATTGTCTGTACAGACACATGAATGACTTTCACCATATTGCCTTCATCGATTTAGACGAAATAATAGTGCCAAAAGGAGACAGTCAAACATGGAACGACGTTATGACAAATCTTAAAACTACTTATGGTAAAAAATTCACAGACGCGAGCGCATTTAGTTTCAAAACAGCGTTTTTCTCGCCAGAATTCTCTAGACACGTGTACTCAAACGAACTCGGCACAGTCGTACGCACAAACCGGACTCTGCATTTCAGCTACAGACGTCACAAGCTCATTGTCCGCCCCGAACGGATATTTGAGCTGGGAATCCATCATGTGTCCCGTTCGTGGCCAGACGACATTCAGCACGAGAATCTCGTGGTACCAAAGGAGATTGCGTTTATTCACCATTACCGCGCATGCGTGCAAGAATTCGGGATACACTGCAACATGCGCTTACAAGATTTTGGTTTGGCAAACCTTTATGGAACACAGTTAAATTACAACGTGTTGAAAATAATGAGTAGCATCCCTAATTAAATAAATTGAGCATGATGTGTTCCGGCGTATACGTGTGGTATTTGTGGTTTAATGGCAAATTAAATGGGATTAATCACATTATTTACTTTATGTTAAGGGCTCATTCAAGCAATCGCATTGCACTCACTAGCGGATTTAAAATCGTCCAAGTTTACTTTTTATGTCAATATAGGAGGAAAAAAATAAAATACGCCCATAATGCATCATTTCCGACTACATTTTTTTTTAAATGTCTTGTTTGAGTAACCCCAAATCCACATGCAAACAGTTTATGCCATATACTTTCGGTACAGAGACAGGGGTGCATGTAAAAAGGTTGCGCCTCTAGTTTACGCCCCCTCTAACGTCAATTCCTGGATCCGCCCCTGGCAATTATTGTATAATACAATTTCACCGTTTATGCCAACATTACATTCAGGTTCTTACATACTTATAACATATACATGTACAAACATGATCATTAAAACGGATATTTCCATTGGAGCAATTATTTAAAATGCAAACATTTCAGTTAAACAAGTACAAAAAGAAATATAAATTGAAAGAGAATAATAATAACAAAACAATCAATATAGGAAGCACTCAATTCACAATTTTTTGTCAATAAAGAATATCTATTGATTTTACACGCTGAACTTCAACTTAAACACATAATCACGGGCCAAGGTCCGTGACATTGTTAGTACTAAAATATTTGGAAGTGGCAAAGTTCATAAATATGTTTTCCAGAAAAGAATATATCTTTAGATGTTGATACAAATTGAATCATGCGGAATCCACATTTATTTGCACTATAGTTTTTGAATAGAAACGTATTGGAGAAATTAATTAACACGGGCTTTGCGTAGCTATTTCCTACGGAATTCCGTTAGGGCCATCCCCTGTGATTGCGTTGATCTGAAACGCGATACTCGATAGTACGATGATGAAAACGCGAAATCATCCGTATTAACATTTTTATTTCGGTGATTTTAATAATGGCTGACCAGTAAACAACAACCGATACTTAGATATTTGGTATATACTTGATGCAGGGCAAATGGCTGTTTATTTATTGTTTACCATCTTTCTCATTATGCTCCAGTCAATTGTAATCACGCCCCCAGGTCCGGTGGTATACCGGGGAAAGGGGCCGTGTTTTTACCTTCCAGGTGGCCCCACAGTGCCGAGTGAATGCGGTGGTTTTGTCTTCGCCCTAAATTCAGCGGGGAATGGGTCTTACTTAGGGTCTCTGGGGTGCGAGGACATTTTGCGGGGAGTTTACCATCAGTTCGTCCCCACATGACGGATATTTTACCCGGGCTTGGCTGGACCGAAAATCAAAGCCCCCGCTATTCCCCGGACCTGGGGGCCGTGGTTACAATTGATTGGTGCATTAGTGATAAAGTACATTTGTTTCACTTGCAATCTCGGGGTCCTAGATTAGATTCCCGGACTGGCCACATACTTTTCTGAGCATGACATACATGACGCCGAACATGGGCCCGTGGCTAGCTCCAAGCTCATGACTGGGACTGAGAATTATGTTAGTCGTGAGACCCGCAATAAACGAATTCTAGCACACATTGGGTGTGTATCACGAGGGTGACTCGCACAGTTCAGACAGTTTATGAGCTCTCCGAGCCCATTATCTCAGTACTCAGGGCCTGACTCGTCAGCACGGGGTCAGACGGTCGATCCACGGACTAGCCGCATACATTTCAAAGCCTGTGGCACTAAGAATGAACAGAACATTGAAGAATATACTTTTTAAAGGTGATACATCCTACCCATATTACTTAAATTTAAAGGGGCCGCACTCCGTATGATGAAATAGCGAGAAAAAAAGAAAATTGTCGAAAACTGACATAAACTTGGTATCGATGTGTACAATGCATTTAAACTTACTAACTGAAGTACCACACAGTTTACAATTAATTTATTTTTCGCAGTTCTTTTCCTATTAAAAAGATTATAAGTATCTTCCATGGCCGAGAGTGTAAGATATGTTCATTCCGACCCGAGCGTAGGGTGTTTTGCGGAAACGAGGTTTATTGAGTTTCCGCAAAACACCCTGCGCGAGGGTCGGGATGAACCTATCATACACGAGCGGCTATGGTAGATGCTTTTTCTCCCACCTCAGTTAAACAAAATTAATTAAAAATGTATTTTTTGCTGGAATTCTTTTGTGCTTAGCGAAAATAATTGCGTATGGATATGCGATAGCATGTGGTTGTCATGGATATACGCGCAGTGATCCAGTTAATGTTAATAGTCAAATCGGTCTTTTTAAATAGTTCTAAGGAGAATGAAGCATTATTTTTTGAATGGTGCCTGAAAACTGTTTTATGGTGACATCTGAAGTGAGAAATAATAAATTAGCGTTCTAAATATTACCATAAGACAAGATTTCCTTGATGCTACTGACGACAGTCTTCAACAAGGGAGGTAATTACAATGTGGTAAAAGGAGTTCCATACGGACATTTTATCTTCGCCCGTGGGCAAGATAAGAATATCTAGCATGGTTAAATTATTGGATCTACTTATCTGAGATGGGAGAAAGGTATGTCTACTTAAAAGAATTCATTCCTTATGCGTGATTGGCTAGTCGATGTTATCACATGATATTACCAAGTTAGGTCTATAGCTTAAATATTCCATCCGGTTAGGGTAAGCCTCCGTAGTACAGTGGGTACAACACTGGCTTGCAATATTGGAGACACCGGTTTGAACCCGGTGACAGACTCGATTTTTTTTTTAACATTTTGGTATTTTTTACAATTATAATATCAAAGACAAAAACATTTTATTAAATGATTGTCCAGAGATTCGTTACAGAAAAAAAAAACTTTTTTGGTGCCAATCTGGTGTATAGTCCCTTTAAAACAAAATATAAGATATGGTATCGCTATTGATAAGACCATAGATTGGTACCCGGAGTGTTTCTTTCTAACCGATGTTATATTATTCTGTAGGAAGGTTTTCCAGTTTCGATAATTCGAGAATAACGTATAAGACTCTTTTCATTTAACTTCAATCGATGTATAAAGTTACTCATAAAATTTAAGTCGACTTATTAATTAGCACATACAATAATTGTTCTTCACAGCATTTGTAAATGAATATTGTAAAGAGGCCTATCATATTTAAATTATTTCAGCCATGTGATCATAGTAAATTTGAACGGTTGGATAGGAATCAGAATTTCTCTTGTTACCAAGTCTGCATTAAGAAACTATCCATTTATGCTGTTTTAAAAATGCTGGCCCCAGTTGCTTGGCAACATAAGTCAAATAATAGCCATTTTCTCCTTCATATCTTATTCTTAGAAAAAATATGTTTCAGGACCATAAATGTCCTTTAGTGCAATGAAGTGGAATGCCTCGTTATGTTTCTATCACCATGATGCATACCAACGTTGACCTCCTTGTCATCCAACGGTAGAACTCTCTAATGGCAATATTATTATTCGTCAATACATCGTTAAACAATGAAGAGTATATTATACAAGGTATACATATACAGAAATGTGATCCTTAAATTATGTTGAAGAGTATATAATACAAGGTATACCTATACAGAAATGTGATCCTTAAATTATGTTGAAGAGTATACAATACAAGGTATACCCATTCAGAAATGTGATCCTTAAATTATGTTGAAGAGTATACAATACAAGGTATACCCATACAGAAATGTGATCCTTAAATTATGTTGAAGAGTATACAATACAAGGTATACCCATACAGAAATGTGATCCTTAAATTATGTTGAAGAGAATACTATACAAGGTATACCCATTCAGAAATGTGGTCCTTAAATTATGTTGAAGAGTATACAATACAAGGTATACCCATTCAGAAATGTGGTCCTTAAATTATGTTGAAGAGTATACTATACAAGGTATACCCATTCAGAAATGTGATCCTTAAATTATGTTGAAGAGAATACTATACAAGGTATACCTATTCAGAAATGTGATCCTTAAATTATGTTGAAGAGTATACAATACAAGGTATACCCATTCAGAAATGTGGTCCTTAAATTATGTTGAAGAGTATACAATACAAGGTATACCCATACAGAAATGTGATCCTTAAATTATGTTGAAGAGAATACTATACAAGGTATACCCATACAGAAATGTGATCCTTAAATTATGTTGAAGAGTATACAATACAAGGTATACCCATTCAGAAATGTAATCCTTAAATTATGTTGAAGAGTATACAATACAAGGTATACCCATTCAGAAATGTGATCCTTAAATTATGTTGAAGAGAATACTATACAAGGTATACCCATACAGAAATGTGATCCTTAAATTATGTTGAAGAGTATACTATACAAGGTATACCTATACAGAAATGTGATCCTTAAATTATGTTGAAGAGTATACAATACAAGGTATACCCATACAGAAATGTGGTCCTTAAATTATGTTGAAGAGTATACAATACAAGGTATACCCATTCAGAAATGTGATCCTTAAATTATGTTGAAGAGTATACAATACAAGGTATACCCATTCAGAAATGTGATCCTTAAATTATGTTGAAGAGTATACTATACAAGGTAAACCTATACAGAAATGTGGTCCTTAAATTATGTTGAAGAGTATACAATACAAGGTATACCCATACAGAAATGTGGTCCTTAAATTATGTTGAAGAGTATACTATACAAGGTATACCCATTCAGAAATGTGATCCTTTAATTATGTTGAAGAGTATACTATACAAGGTATACCCATTCAGAAATGTGATCCTTAAATTATGTTGAAGAGTATACTATACAAGGTATACCTATACAGAAATGTGATCCTTAAATTATGTTGAAGAGTATACTATACAAGGTATACCTATACAGAAATGTGATCCTTTAATTATGTTAAAGAGTATACTATACAAGGTATACCCATACAGAAATGTGGTCCTTAAATTATGTTGAAGAGTATACAATACAAGGTTTACCCATTCAGAAATGTGGTCCTTTAATTATGTTGAAGAGTATACAATACAAGGTTTACCCATTCAGAAATGTGGTCCTTAAAGGCCTAGTTTAAGCCTTCTATAAGTGCCCCCCCCCCCCCCCTCCCCAAATCGGTGTTTAGTACACAACCTCTGTGTATTGATCTGAATCTACTTGCCTTGATCCCTCTTATCAGGTCTCAAATCTGAGTATCCTGCAGGGCAGTTTTGGAGGTTTCATTATAATATTGGACCCTAAATGGCCCTAAGGCAATAAACCAATATACAGGAAATTGGCCCCTACTGTGACACCAGTGCAATTAGCAGAAGATGCACAGCAGGGGGTTATCATGCCTAACATTCCTTAAACTAGGCCTTTAAATTATGTTGAAGAGTATACTATACAAGGGATACCCATACAAAAATGTGATCCTTAAATCATATTGAAGAGCATACTTAAGCTATAATTATAGCGAGTAATAATCAGTCACAGCAATGATAAGTGATAGGAAAGCCCATGACTAAGGGTTTTTTTTGTGTCAAAAATGTGTCATGATTATTTGCACACGTCATTGGTGAGTGCATAGGTTATTTGCCAATGAGATTTTAATGAAAAAGCCCCCGCGATGTCTGGATCCTGCTAAATCTTTTACAATGCATCGATCAGAGGATATTGGTGTGATTCTTTAATTTACATCTCTGTGGAGTGCTTGCAGATATATTCTATGCTATAAGAGTGTCGCCGTTATATAACCAGGAGAAAGCCGCAGGCGGAGCGCATAAGTAATTTTATAGAGAAGTTAAAGACATAAATCGCTAGGAGACGTCTGTATACTTATTATCATGCCACAAATTCAGGACAATGACGGAAATATCATTTCATTCCACTGCATTTTCATGCTCAGCGAGGTTCATAACGAAGATGTGATAATGCGCTCTTGACGGTATCAACAGTATTAGATACGTGATACATATTAAAAATCACTTGAGTAAAATATGTCATAAATCTTATCATTCGACTGTGCAAACAAGGACTATATAGGTTTAAAGGCTACATTTAAAGGAAGTTGTTTAAAGAGCAGTCAAAACATTTTGACGATGTATTGAAACTATTCTTATTGAAAAAAATGTGTGAATTGCATTGATCGGGAAATTATTGGTAGTTGTTCCTCAAAGAAAACATGGACGTCATATACATATTACCAACGGACGGATGTACATACGTTCTGGTTGTTTTACTGCTGATATTAATAACGATACTCTATCCCCGACGACGAAAAGGGGTTCCTGACGGTCCAATATTGTTCCCGGTGCTGGGAAATTTACCATCGTTAGCAAGCAAAGATCCCCTGAAGAGTTTCACGGACTTATGGAAAAAATACGGGGACGTGTACGGAATTTACATCGGTGGGGAACTGACGGTATTTATCAACGGGTATGACGCCATACATGACGCATTGGTTAAAAGGGGAAATGTATTCTCGAAACGGCCGCGAGGGGATTTTCATCAAATCACGTTCAAAGACCCGGGGATAGTTTTTGCAAACGGCGCAATATGGAAACAACACCGCCAGTTTTCCCAGGCGGCTCTGAACGAGTTCGGATATGGATGGACAGAGAAAACTTTAGAAGAACGCATTAATGATGAGTTGTATCATTTCCTTAACACCATCGAGTCGTATGACGAACCCTTTGATATTAGTGGACTCATGACCTTAAGCGTTGCCAATGTGATCGCGGGTATTCTTTTCGGAAAGCGTTGCGAGTACACCGACGAGCGGTTTGTGGCTTGTATCCACAGCGTGGGAGAGGCCGCAAAGCTATTTAGCCACTCTAGCGTCCTCATGAGCGTCTTCCCCTGGCTGATTTACATTCCTGGGGATTTCCTGGGCCTCGGAAAGATCGAGAAAATCAGAGAAAAACCGAAGCAGTTTCTACAACATGTATTTTCATGGCATTCCGAATTTTGTAAAGGCAAGGAAACACGTGACATATTGGGGCTGTACAGGCAGGAGATAGACAAAGGATGCAATGGTCAGTCTTCTTTGTTCAACGAAACAACAATGCGAGCTTTAATGGGCGAATTATTAAGCGCCGGTTCCGAAACTACAGCCACGTGTATCATTTGGATCATATTATACCTCATATTAAACCCGGACTTGCAGACGCGACTTCAAAACAACATCGACGAGGTAGTAGGAATGGACCGTCGGCCGTCCTTGAATGACCGCCAGCACCTGCCGTTGGTGGAAGCGGTCATTCTGGAGGGGTTGCGGATTAGACCGATCGCACCGCTCTCTGTGCCGCACGCCGTCCACGAGGACGTCAACTTTAGGGGGTACCTGATCCCAGCGGAAACCACTGTGCTAGTCAACCTTCACTCCGTACTTAAGGATCCGCAGACATTTCCGGAGCCAGACGTGTTCAACCCGGAGAGATTTTTAGACGAGACTGGACACGTAATCATTCCGAAACAGTTCATACCGTTTTCAACAGGTCGCCGCTCTTGTCTAGGGGAGTCTTTAGCTCGAATGGAATTGTTCCTTTGTGTGACGTCACTCTTGCAAAGGTTCACTATGACGTCACCGTTAGGTTCTCCACCTCCGAGCACGGAAGGCGTTCTTGGCATGACATTCTGTCCCAAACCTTTCAAAATGGTTGCGATCCCAAGAACATGTGATAAATAGCTTCTTAACCAAAGTAAATGTGGTTTATCCTTTAAAACAGTATACTGTCTGTCTGATAACATTTGTACTGTAAAAAAGCAACAACAAAATGTAATAAAGTATTAAAAACCCAATCTTACATTTTGTATTACTTATGTAAAAACTCATTATTATTACGCACTTCCAAGTAAAAGTTTGATGACTTGAGGTAAAATCTTAATGATTAAGAATGGGCGGAGTGAGCTAATTGTCAACGCAAATTCTGACACAGGGAATGTATATTGAATTAGTGGCAGTAGGCAGACCTTTAAACACCCGCGAAGATTCTTAATGATTAAGCTTAGTTTATACTTAATGATTGCATGCGTATCTGCCATTTCATTGGCCGAATATTTGGATTTTATTTGTATTCTAAATGTTGTTAGAAAACAACTTACAGTTTCAGCCAATGAAATAGCAAATAAGCAGTCATTAAATACTAGGCTTAATCATTAAGAAGTTTAACTTTCGTGGGTGTTAAAAGAACATCTAATTATTTAAAATACAAAGAATCCCACTATAAGAAGAAAACACTAAATAATTACCCCACGCATGCACTTAAAACTCAAGGGTGTTTACTTTTGTGCAGGAAATCATTGCCGCACCCCAGTGAAACATTATATTCGGCAAGCATTCCAGATACCATTTTAATTCATTAAAATGAATATTGTTTACCACAATTTAACCATTTTGTTGTTTCAAAAAAACGTTATGAGAATAACTTTGGAATGGGTGGGGTGTTTTCATATAAACATTTGTATGGCTTTTTTTATATTGATCTTGACTGAAATACGTACAATTCTTGAATGTTATGTAATAGTTAGATGACATTAATTTAGAGCTTATTTATTAAGAATGGGCGGTGTGAACGTAACAAATGAGCTCTTCTTAATCATTAAGATTTTATCTCAGGTTATCTAAGTGACATAGAATACAAACTCATTGGCAAGCACATTGTCAACGCAAAATCTGATGCTGGGAGTGTGTATCGGATGAGTGGAAGTGGGCGGACATTTAAACATCCGCGAAAGTTAAAAAATCCTAATGAGTCAACTCAAGTCAAGTCAAGTAATATTTATTTATAAAGACGGGTTTACAACATACAGAACACAAGCTCTGAAGAGCTTTTAAAGCCGATTTGATTAACCCAGAAATTAAGGATTGCCTATATGGAATTTCATTGGCTGCAAATGTGGGTTGTATTCTTTATACACTTTATTATCTATGTACCCATGGGGCATTTTGCAAAAAGAAATTCGCTGGCAATGCATTTTTCTTGCATGTTGTGTTTAACTTTTCAGCAGTAAAATAAATAACATCTGGATATGATATAAGCTGATAAGAAAATTGTTTCATGTAAACAACGAGATGAAATTTCTTGTCGGGGATCCTATTCTAGTTTTAAGGTACATCTGTCAGGTTGATAATATTAGGTGAAATACATAGAAAAATAGCCGGTGGACGTTCCTGGACCCGACATTATCGTTAAAGTCCTCAATAGACAATGCAAGAAATGTACAGTGAACTAACCAGAAAGTATCCGATCCTGTAGAATGCACTTTAATATGACATCAAATATTTTTATTTATTTTTCTAAAAAACCAAGGCACAGGATTATATATTTAGTATGAAAAAACATATTAGAAAAAAATCTTACAATGCAAAAGCAATACCAATACATCATTAACTAAATAAGAACTGGCCGCGGTCATGGGGTCGTTTGTTAATTGGATTAATTTCAAAATAAATAATATACCATGGGTCGTGAAATGCTGTGTGGGGTTCCTTTGGTTGGACTTCAGCCTCGATCGTACTAATATGAACGACCTGGGACGGTTGACCTCTAGTTTTCCTATCTGTAATATATCGTTTAAATGATTCTCATGTTACTGATTCCAATGTCTTGATGTAGGAACAATTAAATACAAATAATCGTAATTGTTCCCCAAATCGTTTTTGGTTGTCCGATAAGCGCAGTGGTTAGCGCACTCGGTTCTCACCTAGGCGACCCGGGTTCGATTCCCGGCTCGGGCGCATGTGAGTTTGGTTGGTGGTCACCAAGCCGGACAATTAGGTTTCCTCCGGGTTCTCCGGTTTTCCCCACAACACAAGACTACACTCTCGCGTAAAATCGTGCCAACGAGAGTGATTAATATAATGTTGTAATAACTTGTTTCACAGTCGTTGTAAAATAAATATGTTTAAACTAAATCTTTTAGAGCGATCATGGCAAACAGTGTCGTGGTTATGTAACAGCAGTTGATATATCATAATCCGCAGTTAAGCGTATAACTACTTTGAGTAAGTTGCGAATGGAAACATGTGTTTTACATTAGTTTCAGTTTTAGTTTATTGACAATATCAGCAAATACACGCCTTTAGCAAAATACAAACATCATGAAATAAACAAAGATTGCCACACTAATATAAGTAACAAAGAACAGAATTTTCTGACGAAATGAAAATATATACAGCTACACAAAATAAGTAAATGTCACACACAATGCAATAAATAAACTGTAATTATTAAAAAAGCAATGACAATCAATTCGATTAGACGTAGGTTCCTCGATTTGATAGAAATTTTGAGAGAATCCTAACAGTTTGACTGTCAGTACTAACAAATATAACTGTCGGTTTGAATAATGCGGCGCTAGAAACAAAACGAACAATGACTAATAATTGACTAAAGGTTTTCTAAATGTCATTTTAAAAGACAACAATTTAAATTTTGGATCACTAGCGGGCAGCTTAGGAAATAAACAATATATATTTTTTTTTAATTTACCCATTTTTTCGTGGATAGGTGGGGTAAATATTTTAATACAATATAAAGAGCACCCCCCCCCCCCCAGCACCCCCCCCGCCCAAATAAATCAAATAAGTACGCGCAGTAGGTACCAATCATTGAGTTCGCAGCTTGACCTGGGGGAAGACCACTGTATCACATTTAGAAAATATATTTCGATGCAAGGGCAGTCAGATTTTAACAAACAGTAACGTAGGGTACCAGTCTAGGTGTCCGTGTGATGTGAGACGATTTGTCTAACACGATTAGTATAGTACAATAGGGTAGTGGCCAAAATGTAAACAAATATGGCGGGTGTGTTAAAATATCAAGATAAGGTATTTCATGATTTGAGTGAATTTATTGATCCTTGCAACATTACTGTTTAGGTCAACGAAAGTGAGAAAGGATATTGCATATCCAATAAATAATATTGCGATAACACATGCGTAGGAGTAGTAGAAATTATGTCAGTAACACTCGGAAGTAAACAGAGCTAGAATTACACATCACCCATTTTCGCGACTTGTCAACTTGCATCATGTTTCACAAAGGCCAGAATAAGAACTATGTTAAGCATATTAAAAGTGCATTTTAAAGAATATCCTTTAAGGTCATGCTTCATTGTTTAGAGGAAAGTGATTGATTGTGTGCTGTAAAAGTTTTAGTATTTCAGGTATTAAGGTTAGAGCTGCAACTGACAAGTTTTCCAAAATGCAAAGGAATAACCATAACACATCACACTTTCCTTAAAGGGCACTCTTGAACATTTGACATGTCATATTCTTCAAATTTTAGCGCTACCTTTTTATAAGAGGGCTAATTGACCATGAACGCAGCCAGAGGTGTCGAACATACTTGAAGTCAGCTGCGGAATGGACATCACGGGCCATTGTATCCCTGGAACTGGCAGTGGAGCCTGTAAAATCTGTACAGCAGGCACGCTGTCTAGAAGGGGTATACATGCAGAGTATACCATACATTCTAATCTGTACTTTTACTCTATTTTTATATGAACTATAAGATGTAAGAAATAAAAATTGATATTTTTAATTTTAGTTTTGAGCCATTTAGAAGCCATCACTTCCAGTAATTTCTTTTAAATACACTGAGCTCCCTGAGTGTGTGTTTTTTGGTTAAAACAAATCATTAAAAATCTGTTATTAAGTGAAAAAAAAATCATTTATCTACAGACAACTTTCCTTAATACTATATAATAATGCAACTTCATTATTTCTAGATAGGACCGGAGACAGCAACAAAACTTATAAAACTAGACCAAGAGAAGGAGTACAGTATGATGAGACCCCGTACAGGGCGCTGTGCGAGCAGTGCAGGGGCAGTACTGGCTGCATTGCTTGAGGCCACAGAGGAAGCCACATTTCAAGGGCACAGGTATCTGTGATTGAAAGTCTTGTACAGATAATAAGTTTCTTGTACATACTTAAAAGCGGGCGTTTTTTTACAATTTGTTAATCTTAGAAGTAATATAAGACAGTGGTATTGTTGATTTAGTGACTGAAGTACAAAGAACATACCTGGTTAGCTTGCCTGTTTTTCCAACACAGATAGGTCAATGTATTGTGTTAGCCTTGGTGTTGGCATTATCGTCGTCATAGTGCATTTTTTTTAGCCTTGCCCCTACTTAAAACACATTTAAGATATTCAAAGGACAACTGTACACATGTTTCTAGACACAACATGCACCTATATAATATCTTAGTGAAAAGTTTTGTTTTTCAATAAGTGTCAAGTTATGTCCCTTTTTTGAAGGAGAAAACAACAGACGAGAGTTTGTTCACAGGTTCCTTCAATGAGGACTGGGCAATAGTTATATAATGATATTATAGTCAAACATATACCTGTTGTTTTATAATTGTCAAAGCATTGGTACTAAGTTGAGATTGCATAGTAACTCAGATTCATTTTATATGGACTTTTGTATCATTACTCAAATGTTAATGTAAAAATGGCAAACAATCCTATGCTTGACCGTAAAACATTATTTATCTACAATTTTTACTTCAGCAAAGACAAATCCATTCTGTTGGCAGAGGAGAAGATTAAAGAACGGTCATCTAGACTGAGTGAAGAAGCCTTCTCTGATAGAGGTTGGTAGACTTCCCAATATTTTAGAATATTTCATTACCAAAAAAGGCAACTTATATTGTAGTTATTATTAGTACATGTATGAGGAGTGTTTCTTAAGTTGTGGCAACGGCAGAGTGCTACAGTTATAGCTTGTGTATTGGCAGAAATCTGTTTTATATTCCCTCAAAGAATTCCCTATCAGAATTGTTGATAATGTAAACAACAAAGTGGAAGCGTTAATCCCTACAGAGCATGATTCTCAAATACTAAACCAAGTAGTTAATTAGGCAACTTCCATTCAGCACATTGTGAAATGACCTGTTTATTTATAGATTCATGACATAACTTTATCCACAAACGAAGTCATCCATACTTTCACTTTGTAGTGTTCAACAAATAATCAATAATAATATTATTTTACAGGCACTGTCAAGAAATGTAGGGTAATAATTTAGTGCTGTTCTGGTGTCAACAAGTAAGGTATCAATTGTGCACAAACCTCACACATTTGATTTTTTCCTTTGATATCAAATGCACTGCTGACAAATTTATTCCTGATGTGTTCCCTATCTCTTTTACTGTTAATATGGGGGTCTTGCAGTCTTAAATTCTTAGAGCGGATTGGTGAGAACTTTGCTAAAGTAAATGATATGATGGTTGTTAACTTTTAAACGTGAACATTTTGATAATGTTCTTACATATTTAAATAAAAACAAGTACAGCTGAAATATTTGTCCCAAATCCAAGTGTATCCAGTATACTTCCAGGCCTGTAACAATTTCAAGTTACCCCGGTAACAATGATGATGTAAACAGCGTTGTTAACTTAAACAAATATATGAACATTTGGCTCATTAAAGAAGCCTTAAAAAAAAATTATACAGTGTTCTACTTTATCAACTTTTTGGAACACCATAAAATCCGTGTTTAAAAAATGTGATATAAAGAAACATCTCCACAGCATAAAATACATCATGGTAGGATATAAGATATACCAAAAAGAATATAATTGCGGCAATATTGTATTGAGCCAAATCTGCTACTGTATTTATAAAACATACTTCATCAGTGATAGGAGAGCAAAACACATTGTTATTTTGAATCATTTATTTTATGATTTGCTTACTTTACAGACATTCTTAAAGAAAAAAAATGTGAATGTTTGTTTTCTGAATGAGTTTATTAACAACATTAAACACATTATCTAACAATATATTGAAGATGTGTATATTCATGACAGTTCTATGTATCATTTTATATGTATAGCTGTACGATTGTGTATTCTTCTAAAGAAATAAACGAACTGTGAGTAATTGCAGTTCCAAAGAGAAAAAAAGAAGCCCTAAATTACATTAGACACCTGGTCACTCTGTCAAAGATCATGATTTAGCTATGTAAGCCCCTCGATCAATTTTCAAATCTGTTATTCTGACAGGGAAAATAGATAAGGCCTAAATAAAAAATATTTCTGTTTCGGGTAACCCGACCCTACCTATAAAAATGCGCCGACCCTAACTATTTTTTTCCGTTTTTTTCCGTTTCTGAGCAAAAAAATAATTCGTTAGCGAATAGAGAGTTACGAAGGACGGATAAACGCAGATTTTAATCAGAATTATTGTTTATATGATAAAACAAAGTCAGGCAATGACAGTAATGTAGGAAAGACTGCCATGTGCAAGAAAACACTCTGAACTTACGACAGATTTTTAAATTTTTTTTAAAAAAATCCTACCTTCCCTACCTAGAAATTTTGGGAAGGTTACCCTAAACAAACATTTTTTTTTTTTGCCTAAGCAAAACATAGGCACATTAGCTTTTACTTGCAGTGCGCTTATTTTGGGGGTTGTGAAACATGACGTGAACTTGTGCATGGAACTATTAGCGGTATGCAAAAAATAACTATTAACATGTACTTGTAAGCATGCTGATACTCGCATACAATGATTTTCTTTGTAGTATTGTTTTTATTCTATATTTGATATAGAAGTACACAAAAGATGGCGCAAACTTACATGTTCCTGTACAAGTAGTGTTCGCATTCACTACTAATATCAGATGTCAATTCTTGTGTTCTTAATTAAATGAATAATAATGAAATCTTTATAAATGTTTAATGAAGATTATGGTACATGTGAATATGTATTTTTGTAACAAATCTGATTAATACAATAATAATTGCATCATAAAACTATAGGTTTCAAAACTGTTGCTTTATGGCAATTGCAAGATGTCTCATACTATGATTTCACGTGTCACTGCATAGTTTTTATAACCTTGGCAAGTGTCTAAGCCAACTTAAGTGCAAGAATATTGTTGTTGCCATAGAGACCACCAAGGCCGAGAAATAGACTGGCCAAGTTCTTGCTGTAATACACGGCCATTGGACCAGCAATGCCGTCTGCTTTACGAGCGATTGTGGCCACTATTTTCCTTCCTTCCCTGTCCACTTGGAATACTTTGTCAGCGAATCGACTACACAGATACAAACAGCCATTTCTGTCATTGACACAAAGCGCACTTGGGCACTCCAGATCACTCTCTTCAAGGACAGATAGCACATTGCCGTCTTTGTCTAGAGTCACCAATTTATACTTGTAGAAATCTAGTATATAGATCCTTGCTCCATCTAAGCTTACCGCACATTTGCTAACAGTGTCATGACTTGAACAGTCTTCATAAATTTTCTGTAACAACTTTCCATCCAAGGTGTAAACGTACAGAGCTGTCCCTGACCCGACATACAGCTGACCCTGGCTATAACACAGTGACACACAGTTGTTATTCAGTGTCAGTGTTGTCCTTGTCTTAACCAACTTGCCTCCCTTTTCACCGATGAAGTGTATTTCATGTCTCTTGTCTTCATCACTGTCCACAGCTACAGCCACTTCATTTTCCAGAGTGTGGCACATGTCAAAAGGGAGAGACGGTATTTCGTACTGGTCTTCGACTTCATGGTTACCATTAAGGAGCTTCACTTTGCAGTTCTGACTATCAAGGGTGACAACTCTTCCATCATTAAGCTCACAGATCCCACTTATTCTGCACGTTTCTTTATCATCTTCAGCGCCAACATAGTAGGTCTTTCTCTTTGAAACCTTTATCGCTTCATCTGGTCCACTAGCTGTGTTGTTATGACAGGTTTCTTGTATTTCACCAAGGAATCTTAAACTTTTAATGCTCTCCAACAGGTTGGTATAAGGTTTGAAGGCTATGTCCAAAGCAGGCTTATTCGTAATATTGTTCATAAGAGCAATTTTGTCCTGACACTTCTTGAAACTTATGTAAGAGAGAGCTTCATTTTGGCTGTCTTCAGATTCTATATCATTAAGCAACAACTTCATTTCTGCATGCAGAACAACACAGTGGTCGATGTCATCCTGAATGGATTTATCCATCCTTATCTTCACTGCTTCTATCTCAGTAATTGTTTCCTGCTCAAGCTTGTCGAGAGCCTCACTGATCGTCTTTCTCAAATCTGTAGAATCAAAAAGACACCATATTTTTTATAAAACAATTTAGTCTATCAACATTTGTTTTTAGTTATTGCTTGTTACTAAAACTGAGCTTTGTTATTCTGTTTGTTAAAAATATATATTCCAAAATGCATCATAAACGCGAGCCATATCTAACCAAATGCTGATTAAATAGTCCAATGAGAAGATGGTGTTGCATCATGTGATCAAAATGTCAAGCAATGATTGGACATCTCACAGAGAAGCAAAAATGCTGAACCTTAAGAAATTGTAACTACCGGGACAAATTGTAACTTCGGCATTTTTAAAAAAAAAAAGTGTGATCATATTACCAAGATTAAATGCTAAAAACGTTGCTACTGAAAACATTTGTAGCTTTGACATTTGGAAGTGAGGCTATCAATATGTTATATGTTAGAACGTATAATTTTGAAAAAAAAAATCATTTAATGATAGGCAAATTAATATAGATAGGGACCGAGATCTTTTCTTGTAAGAACACGAGATTTCCCTTTAAGACACTTATGCAGTCATTTCAGACTCATTTCTTAGAGGGAATAAACAAATATTGATCTTAATCATAACCTTTTATCTCAGCCACAATCTTTCGGCAGGAGTTAGACAGGGAGTTCCGTGTTTTCTTCCTGGCCAGTTTCAGCTGATTAAGCCTGTTGCTCAACTCATTGATAGTGGACTGTAACCGCTGGAACTCCCGCCTTGTGTGGATTCCCCGTGCAACGTCAGGCAGGTGGCTCACATTCTTACACGACCTGAAGAATGTAGAGATTTCAAGGTTAAGAAGCGCTACTTACAGCCCTTGGAGAAAACAATTTGTATTAAAACTTGGAAAACTTCTTCAGCAAAAAAGTACATAACAGGGGAAAAAAAGAATGCAAAAAAAAGGTCTGCATTCAATATCAATCTTGCATTAACCTTAAGGTAAAGAGTAGAATCCGCGTGTTTTGATTGGACTGTAAAAATAAATGCAGTATATTCATTAACCATCTTGCATTTAACTTAAGGTCAAGAGTAGAATCCGGGTGTTTTGATGGATGGTTAAAATAACTATAGTATATTCAGGCCTAAAATAAAAAAAATTCAATTTGGAGTAACGCGACCGACCCATAAAAATCTAACTTTGCTGACTCAAATTTTTTTTTGGCATTTTGATCCCCGAATTTTTTTTTCAACGCCTTTCCGCTACTATTTTCTGTTTCTGCTCTTTTCTTCTGTTTCGGTTCTTTTCGATTTGTAGACACACTCGTAGAGCTTCGGTTTTTATCGCTGATCGCAATGAGTGTTTCGAAAACATGGCTGACTGCAAGTTTGTCGAACGTGAACCGAACGAAATTACCTTTTGTGTGACAATAAATTACTTAAATAAAAAAATTAAAAACAACTTTGTAAGAAAATCCAATGTCGACTACACATTGTATGATATATTTGATATTTTAATGGAGAATGATGAAACAATCCCGGAGAGCTACTACGACAACTTCGAAAAAATGTCAAAAATAACGGTCTCGTCAAAGCCCTCAGAGACTGCAACAGAAAAATTTAGTCCACATTCATATGACAGGATTTCAGTCTTAATTGACTTTGATAAAACTTTAAAATATGTAACAATTGACATTGAAGACCCATCTAGTAGTAACCAATCAGAAGTTAAGATGTTTGTTGTTCAAAAGTTTATTACAATGCCTTGAATAACTAGTGTTATGTAGTGAATGTACTGTACACAAGATCCAGTTGTCGTTGGAGAAAAAAACACAAAAAAACAAAACAAAAAAACAACAACAAAAAACCTACCTTCCTACCCTCCTTAAAAAATCTGGGTAGGGTTACTCCAAACAAGAAATTTTTTAAGGTTGGCCTCAATAACAATCTTACATTAACCTTAAATTTCAGAGTAGAATCCGAGCGTTTTGATTGGACGGTACAAAATTACTGCTGTATATTCAATAACCATCTTACATTTACCTTGCGTTGAAGGGTAGAATCTGAGTGTTGTGATTGGACGGTACAAAATAACTGCTGTATATTCAATAACCATCTTACATTTACCTTGCGTTAAAGGGTAGAATCTGAGTGTTTTGATTGGACGGTACAAAATAACTGCTGTATATTCAATAACCATCTTACATTTACCTTGCGTTAAAGGGTAGAATCTGAGTGTTTTGATTGGACGGTACAAAATAACTGCTGTATATTCAATAACCATCTTACATTTACCTTGCGTTAAAGGGTAGAATCTGAGTGTTTTGATTGGACGGTTCAAAATAACTGCTGTATAATTCAATAATCATCTACATTTACCTTGAGTTTAAGAGAAGAATCCAAGTGTTTTGATTTGACCGTACAAATTACTGCAGTAAATTCAATTACCATCTTTCATTTACTTTGAGCTTAAGAGTAGAATCCCAATGTTTTGATTGAACTGTACAAATAACTGACCAAAAGACTAAATGTAATCACTGAAGCATGTCTAAGTATCAATCATGTTGAATATTTCCCTAAGTCATCTATAATAAAAATGGTTAGAAATTATAATTTTAAAAGTTGCAAAATTTACCTATGGTGGACGGAGACACAGATTTGGCAGCAGATATTGCCATGGTCGTCACAGTGTAACTTGATCACCTCTCCGGGGTGTTTCTCACACTCATCAACCCCCTCCTTGTGTCCTCTGGGGGTCCAACACCTCAAATCTCGACGCCCCAACACCACGTGCTTTGTGAAATAACCATTGTGTAGCTCTACACACTTCTCACAGAGGTAGTCGGTACAGTTCTCACAGAAATGTTCGGCCAGAGTTTTTTTGTCTTGGTCCTGACATTTGCAGCATATGAAGTCCATTTTCTTTGTAGCCATTTTAATAAAAAAACAATTAAGTTATATATTTTGTTTGTTAGTTAATTTTTTTTTAACTAAACAAATCTTCTTGTAATTATTTTTTGACAAACAATTAAAGCAACATTCAATTGAATAGATATTCCGTTGTGTGTTATAGTCTTAAATTCTTATGTGCACTTAGTAACAGTCATAGTTACAGCAAACAATTTTCAACTTTTATGAATACTTTCATTTTTATAGAGAATTTTAACTGCACTTAAAGCGCAAAAGCTAATAAAGACAATTCAAATAGATATCCGTTACCACTTCTTTCATTACAGTAGAGAGTTTAAATCTTATACCAAGCCTGAGATTAATTTAACCACTGTGACGTCAGTAAATAATTTTAGATAGATGGACCTTTATACAATCATGGCTATAATGGTATCACTTACATCAGAAGTTTCAAGTACACATATTGTTCGAAAGTGTTTAATTTCCTTTTATGACAATGCCGTTGTATTTATAGCTTTATGATGTAGTAAATACGAAGGTTTGGTGTGAAACAATTAAATCTGAAAGTTTAACTGATGTATCATAAATTATGTTTTGTGTTCCAAATTATATTTTGTTCAATGGGATAGCAGTACTTTTCAATCTTGTTGTACTTTTAATTCGATAAATCATTAGTCAATCATTATCAATTTAATCATGTGAATCAGATCATTAAAAGTGGAGGCTGGGCTGGTTAACAAAATATATTCTCACAACATAAAAGCTGGTTAAAGGGATATACAAGCGTCTTATATTAAACCATTTATTTGAGAAAACAGTATTACTAAATGCATACTAATAATCTTTAACCATTTCACAGTCTGGTATAATGCAATATTTAAAATATTTTAAAAAGAATTGTCAATTGATAAGAAGTAATTAAAAAAAGTAATTGATTAGAAATAGATCTAAAAGAACTGATTGGAAATAATTCTAAATATTGATTAAAATAATTCTAAAAATGTTTTATGGAATAGAAATAATTTCTAAGTATAATTTTAAAAGGATTGATAAGTAATATTTCTAAAAATAAAGTAGTATGTGACTGTTAAAACTCTTCTGGAACAAAATTTAGCATTAAGTTAGAATTTGCTGTGATTGATTTTAACTTTACTCTGTTTGATATTGAAAAGCAATAAAGACTGTTTTGATAATATATAATGAAAAAAAGCTGAAGTGTGAAACGTGAGGTTAGAGCTTTTCATGTAAGATAACAAAGAAAAAATGTGGGACTATACTGATTAGTTTTAATAATTAGCAGAACGGAACAGACGGAACAGACAGTTTATTAGACTTATACAAAAATATATCGTCATAATACATAGAGTTATAAATATAAACATATATAATAAGCACAAATCAAGCTTTTATTATCTTACTTACGTAATATGTATTATTAGTTCAGACAAGGCAAAAAACATTTTGATCTGCAGTATCATAGTACAAATTATTCTTCACTTTAATAATCATTATACATAAATGTGCAATTAATGCTAAAATAATGACGGACAAATCAGGGGCGAATCCAGGTTTTGACATTAGAGGGGGTGTCACCTGGCATGCAACAATAGTGGGCCCAATCTCCCCTGAAACTAAAAAGTATTTGCCTTAAATTTCATGTGTGTAGGGGGGGGGGGGAGGGATTGGTTTACTTACATAAGTTGATTGTGTTTATTTGGTGTATTTTATGCGATTCTTTCTGGGTAAACAATTTTTTTATTTAGTTTTTTTTTATGGGAGATTGGAGTATCTTCCATGGCCGAGAGTGTAAGATAGGTTCATTTCGACCCGAGCGTAGGGTGTTCTGCGCGAGGGTCGGATGAACCTATCTTACACGAGCGGCTATGGTAGATGCTTTTTCTCCCACCTCAGTTAAACAAAATTAAGTAAAAATGTATTTTTTTGCTGGAACTCTTTTTTGCTTAGTGAAAGTAATTGCGTACGGATATGCGATAATTCGTGGTTGTCATGGATATTCGCGCAGTGATTCAGAGTACGTAAATGGTCTGATCGGTCTTTAAATAGTTCTAAGAAGAGTAAAGCATTATTTCTTGTAAAAACTGTTTTCTGGTGACATTTGAAGCGAGATATAATTAACTAGCGTTCTAAATATTGCCACAAGACAAGGTTTCTATGATGCGCTACAGACGACAGTCTTCAACAAGGGAGGTAATTACAATGTGGTGACCATAAAAAGAAGTTCCATACGGGCATTTTATCTTCGCCCGTGGGCAAGATAAGAATTTCTAGCATGGTTAAATTAATGGATCTACTTATCTGAGGTGGGAGAAAACTGGATTCCCTTGGCACTGAATCTGCACAAATATCAATCTTGAATCTCTTTCACATTCAGATTTCTGCAAGGCATGGTGGCGCCTAGAAGTGCTTGTCAAACGTGGACTAATCAAGCGTAGGAGTCACCGTAAACAGCCCGTCCTGGAGTTACTACCCCTTGGAAGGGAAGCAGCTCTCCATATTAGAGGTTTGTGTTTTATGACTTGTTTGTTACTGTAGAACTTTAAGGCAATATGTTTATTAAGCATGGGCTCTTGATGGGCAGGAATCACTGCAGACAGCCAGTTATAGAGTAACTTACCCTGAGATGAGCAGTGGTCCATATAAAAAGGTTTGTGCCTATTGAGGACATAATTTACATGTTGATCAAACGTGGGCACATGTAGCACAGAAGTCATTTGTAGCTAGAGTCTGCTAGTTACCTACTGCACATGGGAGGAGAAGCAGTTCTTCAAATATGAGATTTCTTTTTTTAGGTAACTAGGCGATTCATATGCAGATCAAACATGGGCTTGTGAAGCACCTGAGGGATATTTGACAACCCTTCCTAGAGTTATGGCCCTTGAACGAGAAGTGGCCGTCAATTTAAGAAAATTGTCTTATGTGATTTTGTTTGTGTAGGACTTAAAATGAACTAAATCAAGTGCAGGAATAAGCATAAACAGCTTGTCCTAGAATTATTGATCCTTGGAAAAATAACAGCTGTCTATGTAAGACTTTGGAGTGTGTTTGTGTTGATTGTTAGTGCTAATCTTTATATGACGTGCATGTATTGTAAATCATTTCATATGTTGTCCTTGGTTCTATTTACATGGTAAACTCCTTTGACGCATAAGGCTGTGAGGCTAACCAGCATGTTTTAGTTGATATCAGCAGTACTATGTATGTGCATACACTGATATTAAAGGCATATAATGATTTGAAGGCATACACTGATATTAAAGGTGTACACTGATACTAAAGGCATACACTGATATTTAAGGCATGCACTGATATTAAAGGCAAACACTGATTTTAAGGGCAAACACTGATATTAAAGGAATACACTATTATTAGAGGTATATATTGATATTAAAGGCATATGCTGATATCAAAGGCGTACACTGATAATAAAGGCAAACACTGGTATTAAAGGCAAACACTGATATTAAACGCATACACTGATTATAAAGGCAAACACTGATATTAAAGGCAAACACTGATATCAAAGGCATATTCTAATATCAAAGGCATACACTGATATCAAATGCATATGCTTATATCAAAGGCAAACACTGATATTAAAGGCATATGCTTATATCATAGGCATACACTGATATTAAAGGCATATGATAATATCAAAGGCAAACACTGATATTAAAGGCATATGCTTATATCAAAGGCATACACTGATATTAAAGGCATATGATAATATCAAAGGCAAACACTGATATTAAAGGCATATGCTTATATCAAAGGCATACATTAATATTAAAGGCATATGATAATATCAAAGGCAAAACTGATATTAAAGGCATATGCTAATATCAAAGGCATACACTGACAATAAAGGCAAACACTGATATTAAAGGCATACCCTGAAATTAAAGACAAACACTGATATTAAAGGCATAAACTGATATTAAAGACAAACCACACTGACAAGAAACTAGGAAATCCTCATGGATAGGTTGCAATTTTCCATAACTGACTCTTAATCAAGATTAAACGTTGAACTAGGGTCTGTATCTGTGTATCCGTCCGGTACTGTCTGGAAACAGCCATAATTCATACCAATGATATTGATGTATAACATTCACATGTAAAAAAGGAGAAATGCTATGAGGCCTAAAAAAAAAATTTGTTTGGTTAGGGTTACATCCTTTTCAAAAATAGGTAGGGTAGGTAGGCTTTTTTTTTTATTAGGCTTTATATTAGAATGTCATTTTCATCATTGGAGAATGGTGTTAAAGTTATCTTCTATATAAGCAATTCAGGTTTTAAACTACATATTGAAAAGCAAAAAAAAAAATTTTTTTTTTTTTTTTTTTTTTAGTTTTTCATTTTTTTTTTCAAACTGACTATAAAAACGTTAGGGTCGGCGCCTATTCCGTAGGTAGAGTCGGGTAACCCGAACCAAATGTATTTTTTTTTTAAGGCCTGATTGTGTTCATTCGTGGTTTGTCCAGAAACACATGTATATGGATGCAATAAGAAAAAAGCTTGAACACATATTCAATGGTGAAACAGTCATCTAAGAAAAAAAAAGAAATGTCAACCCCCAACCCCATTCAAAGGAAAATTTGGATGAAAATCTAGCAATTAATTTATGTTCGCCTTACGTAGGGTTTGAGCTAAGAGTTAATGAAGAGTGCTGGACCCTGTCTTATTTTGGTAGCAGCCTTTTGTCCTCATGGAAACCAGCATGGGCACCATTATGCCTTCGTAGCATTAAAAGCTTAAGTCTGTTAAATATTTTCCTTTGTTTTGATAAAATTTATAATGATATTAAAAATACAGACAAACTTTACATATTTTGCAGTTGAAAGAACTTGAAACTAATATTACTTCAAGTAAAGACTATTCGTTACATTTGTTTGTCAGATGCTTAATGTTCAAATATATAATTAGAGCTTTTCTCCGTTAGCACCCTGTTCCTGTCCCGCAGTACCCTGTCCTATTTAAAACCTGTCTAAAACCATACATTAACAGAAGAGAACAGACAGTTTATACGCCTTATACAAGAGTACATCAAATGATCATCATATACAAATAGATATATAGATATAAACATGTCAAGTCACTAAACTTAAATATATAATATAACATAATAGAATTTAATGGATATCTCATTTATAGATCTACATGTATATAGAAGGAAAAAACAATTTATTGTGGTATGTCTATAATGGCGTTTAATCAAGATAAACATACTGTGATTGTCCTGATAGAACGACATGTAAGATATTTACTTGACTCCTAGGATTACTTGTATTTGTCCTTTCTATATTTTGTTCCAGCCGTAACTTGTTATCAGCATTCTATATCAAAACAAGTGTTAAATGCCTAAATTGATTACAATGCATTGCCCTTGAAGTCAACAGATAAGGTCATTTGTTTTGCCAGCCTATTCTGTTATGTTTGTCTGAATATCAATCCAGTTGTTAAGATGATAAGGGGGCCGACGCTTTCATGTTTCTTTCTACCGAAAACAATCCTGTTACAGTGGCGTATGAACTATTTTTGTCCCTGCATATTTGGAATGTTAAAAATGCTGTGGGTTGTCAATTTGAAAAAGTGATCCTATTATTAGTTCATTCATATATTTTAGACAAACATGTATCAAATCAATTTATTTTAATGTTATTCATCCATTACTAAAAAAAAAAACTGGTAAAGTTTTATTTAAAAGATACAGAATGAAAAGTTTGAATATTTTAACCGATGGCCTTTTTATATAGACATTATGTTATTTAGGAATTAAATTAATAAAATTGCTATATTATAATCACAGTACCATTTTGTTTTATTTCCTCCATTATTTAATTATCATATTATAAAAGTATCATTATGGTGTTATTCAAAATTGTGATACATATAAAAAAAAAATAATGGTTATTTTATATAAATTTTACATACCGGTAGAAATAATCTGGATTTTAATATCTAAAATGCACTAATAAACACATCTCTGCATCCTAATGATGGAATGCTCACCTCAATTTCTCCCTCCTCAAATATGTAGATACAAACATTTGACCATGCTTGAAATCTCTATTTGGTCCACGGGCATAGATAAAAAAAGTACCCGTATGGAACTCTTTTTTTACTACACACAAAGGAGTTCCAGTGAGAATTGACATTTTTACTTTATTTTGTTTCACTGAGCTGAGAGAAAAAGCATCTGCCATGGCCACTTTAGCCAGATGGATTCATCCCCGATTTTGTGCAGGGTGTTTTGCGGAAACTAGATGAACCTTTCGGCCATGGTAGATACTTATTATTACACTGATTTTTCTTCAGCACTATAATCATTTCTTAAAGCTGCACACTCACAGATATAGCATTTTTACAACTTTTTTTATGTTTTGTCTTGGAAAGAGCAATTTTTTGCATAAATATCTGCAAACCAATGATATAAGATTGCTGACAAAAAATCAGATCATAGATTTTCATATTTCCGTTCGAAAATTAATGTTTTATGGCTTAAACAGTTACTAACGGTTTAAGAAAAATGCGTAAAACATCAATTTTTGAACTCAAATATAAAAATCTGCGATTTAATTTTTTTCAGCAGTCTTATATAACTGGTTTCCATGGATTTTCGCAAAAATTGGCTCGTTCTGAGACAAAACAAAAAAAGTTGTCAAAACTTTCAATCTGTGAGAGTGCAGCTTTAAGATGATAAGGGGACAGATTCTCTCATGTTTGTTTCTACCGAAAACAATCCTGTTACAGTGGCGTATGAACTATTTTTGTCCCTGCATATTTGGAATGTTAAAAATGTTTGTGATTATCAATTTGAAAAAGTAATCCTATGATTAGTTAATTCATAGGTCAAGGCCTACTAAGTATATTTTAGACAAACATGTATCAAATCAACTTATTTCAATTTATCCATCCATCATTAAAACAAAAAAGTTGCTACTGACAATGTTTTATTTAAAAGGTACAGAATTAAAAGTTTGAATATTTTTAAAGATTTTACAAGTGAGACTTTTTATATAGACGTTATGTTATTTAAGAGTTAAATTTATAAAATTGCTATATAATCACAGTAAGCTTTGTTTAATAACCTCCATTTAATTATCATATTATAAAAGTATCATTATGGTGTTATGCAAAAATGTAATCCATACAAAAATAATATAATGTTTAATCTATAATAACTTAAATATAGAAATAATCTGGATTTTGATACATAAAATGCACCAATAAACACATCTTTGAATCCTAATGATGGAATGCTTACCTTAATTTCTCCCTTCTCAGATACGTAGATCCAAACATTTGGCCATGCTGGAAATCTCTTTCTAGCACACCGGATAGGCATTTCCGGTGAATTCAGTCGTGCTGGAAAACTCCATCTGTCATCCCCCCATGCCAGATGAGTCACGCGCTGTGACGTAATAATTTCAATTTCTTTTATAATACACGTTATGTAATCATAATTATGAAATTTAAATAGATAGAGAGTTCCATTTACATTAACTTTACAAAAATAAACAAAACAAAAAAACCCTTAAAAGACGTAATGTCGAAGGAACTTATTGATGTATGCAGTGAATACAAATTACTGCGCGTCATGACGTCAGTAAACATCATCACACGTGCTTTTTGGTGATATGTAAAAAATGCGCCTTTTTATGTATTTTCTTCACAAAATATGTTATTTAATGTATGCTAAAAAAAATATCTATCATGTGTGTCCATTTCGGATAGAAAAATCCGACTCTCGGACACGCTGCGTTGCTGGTAACTCGGCAAGCCTCGTTACCTGGCAACGCAGGTGCCCTCGGGTCGGATTTTTCTATCTGGAACGGAAACACATAACAGATATTGTTAATCTTGCCCATGGGCAAAGATAAAAAAGTACCCATATGGAACTATTTTTTTATCAATACGCACAAAGGAGTTCCAGGGAAAAAGTACATTATATACTATATATTGTTAAAAATGATCTACTATGGTCGCTAGGGTAAAATAGGTTCATCTCAACCCTCGCGCAGAGTGTTTTGTTTCTGTAAACTTCATTTTGGCTAAAACCCTACCCTCGTTTGGTTGGGATGAATCTATCTTACAGACACAGCTAAGGAAGCTACTTATAATTACACTGATATTTCTTCAGCACTGTGATCATTTCTTAAAGATGTTTGTTTGATTGACAGATAGATATGGCCTTGAGTCAACTATACCCACTGTGCCAAATACACCAAATGTAGTGCCAAGGACCACAACTCAAGACAGTACAGGAGACACAATCCAGCTAAACCAGTCTGGAACCTATTCAGGGGAGGTAACTGGGTATGCTAGTGGACTGGTTGATGCCCTGTTCACAAATGACAAGGGGAAGGATGGGTAAATATCTTTGTTATTCAACATTAAATGATGATATATATACCGTAAGATAAAGTTGACTATCTGTTTTAGTTTACACATTGTCAACTTCAAAGTCAAGATACATTAAAGGAGATTATTTATTCATGAAATAAAAAAGCATGGTGTCTTATCATATCAGGATGTCCTGGCTTATTGGCTTAAAGTTGCTTAAAAATAAAGAAATCCACAAAAACACATCACTGAGGATTATTTGACATTATAAGGACCAGCCAGTCAACCTCCATAGAATATTTTTTCGATAGGTCAATCAGGCAAGAAAAAAATGGACGCTGACGTCATAAAACAAGATTTTTATTAAAAAACAGTGATATATAGACTGATCGACTTTATGTATATACAACGATTGAACTCATTTATGGAAGGTTTAAAGTAGGGTTTTATTTATTCTTTTAGATTATAATCTTTATGATAATATGCGAGCTTAGTTACTCATTTCAACCCATACAATCTCATATTGCCATTTCAGCGTTGTATTGCTGGTAGACAGGCGGGAGATGGGAGGGGAGAGATATGGCCTGGCCGAGGTAAATAGCTTCTTTCTTGAACTGGATCCCACAACAAAAATGATGTTTACAAAATATTTTATAAAGGCCTTGTTTTAAAGGAACTATTTGACATCAACATTGAACTAAAATAACTGCGCATCATATTATCAGTAAACAATGACAAGTGCGTTATTAAGTGAAATTTACAACATGTTTTCTTGATCAATTTTTACCAATTTAAAAAAAATACAGAATGCAAGAAAAAGATAAATCATGTGTCTGCGGTCAGAATCAGAAAATCCTAGCCTTGAGCAAGCAGCATTACTAGTAACTTGACAAGCCCTGTTAACTGCTTCTGCACTTGCCCTCGGTTCTGATTGTTTCTATCCGGACCAGACACGCATGATAAATAGTATAAGTCATATGAGTCTGCTCTAGGGTAGACTTTCTGTACTGGTATCAAATATTATAGGCCTTATTTATTATGTACCTGTAGGTCTGCCGATAACTTGAGACTGAAGGGATCACACACCAGACTCATCACCCTGCTGTGGGATATTACAGTAGTGTAAGGTGGTTTGATTTGAGAGAAGTCATGTCGAGTTACCGGTAATGGTGTATTTGTCATGTATCTGTAGATCTGCCGGTAACTTTACTCTGCTGGGGTCACCCATAAGACTCGGCACCTAGCTGTTGGAGGCTACAGTTGAGTGTGGCAGATGGTTTGAAGAGAAATCATGTGGATTAAATGGTTTATTTATCATGTATCTGTAGGTCTGCCGATTACTTGAGTCAGCGGGGGTCACCTACCAGACAAGGCACCTAGCTTTGGGAGACTACAGTTGTGTATGGCAGGTTGATATTAAGAAATCATGTGAAGTTAATTGTTTTATTGTCATGTACCTGTAGGTCTGCAGATTACTTGAGTCAGTGGGGGTCACCTATCAGACTCGGCACCTAGCTGTGGGAGATTACAGTTGGGTTTGGCGGATAGACAGCAGGGAAATCACACTTCCAGTCATTGTGGAGAGGAAACGAGCAGGTGACTGTTTGGTCTTGAGTTGTGTTATTTGACATATCAGGCTCCTTAATTTTAACTCATATTGAAGCAAAAACATCATGGAGTTGTCATAGCCTTGGTGTGGTTGTCAGGTTGGTGGTGGGGCAACAGCCTTTACCTTGGCCATAACTTGAAATAGATCAAAATATTCAAATGAAACATGGTACACATGTTAGGCACATGAAAGGCAACAAATCTGTCTTTAATATTTGTGGAGTTATGTCCCTTGTTTGACAATAAGCAACACATGAGCATTGAAATTTGCTCTGCAGCGCTGCTGACTCAATGTTCTTTTGCTTTTATTTTCTTAACCATAGTATAAAAGTCAGGCTCTTCATCTACATTAAAAGATGGTATGTACTTGTGACTGAAAATATGTTGTGTGCATTCAAAATATGATTTATTGTTTGTAAATACTTTTTCAACCATTAAAAGTTTGTGAGGGTTTTCAAAGTTTTGCCACATAATGCAGGGGTACCCTGGAGGCTGACTTACACCAGTTGGCAGGTGAAGGGCAGCACCCTGACCATTAAAAATGCCGAACTGAGTGAAAACATATTCCAGTTTATTTCACATGGTCATCATCTTTATAGAGCTGCTTTTGTCACTGAAAAATTGATAATAAGGGCAACTTAGTGCCTCTTATGTTATTGAAAAGAAACGAATACTTTAGAAGTATGTTGTCACCAAAAGAACGCCAGATTTGGAAAATTACTTCCACCTTTGTGATTTTGTCATATATGGCACAATGACAATTGTCAGCTGGAACCCTGACAACTTGACTTAAAGTGTTATTATATTAAATCCAATCTTAAATGTGCTGTTCTTGAGATGACATAGCGCAAACTCAACTTAAGAATTTGTAAGGTTATTTTCAGCATTTTTCTGTTTTTTCCCCAGATGACATAGCCCACACACTAAAGGAGGGCCGGTTCTGGTCGCAGGTGGAGCGTATGTGTGGGTGGCGTGGTCAGTTCCAGGGGCGGGGTGTGGACACTGCCATCCACTACGTCCTGGAGCGGTCAGTGGAGGAGTTTGTGGTACGATGTGATGACGGATGTCAGGGTATCGTCCGCTGTGGCAACCCCACCCTCCCACAGGTCAAGGTATGTAGGGTTCTAGACAGGATTTAATATGGACAGGATGCTGCGGAAAGGGGACAAGGTGCTAAGGATGAAAAAGGCTTATTTAACCAGGCTATAAACTTGAACATTATGAATGTGGCAGAAAAATTGTGTTTAATTGAAGTAATATTAGGTTCCATCTGCCAGATATGTAATGTGTGTATGCATTTATAATCTTGTTAGGATTTTTAAACATTACTAAAGAAATATTTGACAGTTTTGAGCATTTAACTCTATGAAGGCAGAAGGGTGCACATTTTGATCTCCATGATCTCCCATAACCCTTTCAGCTCAAACCCTTAAGTATGGCAGAGTTTTGTACAAAGAAGTTGATAGTAATGATTGTTTTGTAGATACACAGTACCCATAGTTATAAAATAACTTATAAACAATGTGAATATATTGTTTTGATGTTTAGTGTCAGTACAAAATAGATATTAAGTAATAATCTGTTTTATGAATAAAAATGGCTGACTCTGAAGCAAGTCATTTTTTCCATATTGTTGTTAGTACGGAACTAAAATCCTTCTCCCCGAGTATGATTAAAACTATTGCCTGATTCTGTATATTGTATAAATGGACTTGTAATACATGGTTTCAGTTTTATTTTTAACATATTATTAAGGGTTTTCCCTGATTTTTAGTTTTTCATCGACCCTTGCATATTATCAAGATAACAATATGGTATTTTATTCATGCAGCAAGTGATCCGTGACCTCCGGCAGCATCCTGAACTGTTAGTGAAGCAGACTCCAGACCTCCACACCACAGTGACACTTCTCTCCTCCATCACTGGAGAGTTACAGGATAGGTGGGTTAGGACATTCTGTGAACATATACATTTGATATCCGGTCATTGGTTGGTGTGTGGGGGGGGGGTATGAAAAAAGTCAGGTATTTGTCATAGTAGTTGCTTTGTAGGCAGTGGCTCAACATTTTGGCAATAAATAAAATAAACATTCAACATATTAGAATGAAAATGAATACATATGTTACCCATGACAATATGTGTATAGAATGTAAAGTAAAACTCATGACTGGCTGATATAATTGTCATGTCATTCCCCTTGACTAAGTGAGCAATATATATAAGTGTTAAAAAAACGTAATCAATTATCGAAAATAATCGTAAAGGCCATTTTAATTCAACCAATGATTTTGTTATTAAAACAAATTCATGTTGAAATAGACAGAGGATTTGCACCAAAGTTAATAAAATGCATTATAAAATAACATTCTAGATCATTGGCACATCAAGAATAGCCTAATTAGTGTGAATTAATTGAAAGTTGTTGACAGAAAGCTTGTAATTACTATGTTTCGTTTTATTTAAATGATACTGTATGGATTCTACAGGAATTAAAAAAAAATTGTTGGTATTGTTATTGATTATCATTTTTTTTATTTCATCATCACCAACACCGAATGCAAAGATTGATTAACGACAGTACTTGATTATTGTTTAATCCCTAACAGCTTTTTTGTTTATTGTTTAAAACTAGTTTAAAACCAATAGTAGAACATTATTAACCTTATAAACCTGAAACCTATAAATTCAATCAACTTACTGTTCTTAAATGGGATTTCAGACTGAGGAAAGGAGAGTTTGATGTCCTGCTACAACAGACCTTATCAGATGTCCCTGTAGCAAACCCAGGTTCAAAAACTCCAAGCTCCACCAATATCTCCAAGAACTCCCTTGATGCTAGTTCACTACAATCTCATGATGATGATGATGATAGTGTGAACAGAGATCTCCAGAGGGCTATTGAGCTTTCAAAGGAAGAATGTTCTGTTGTTGATCTGACGAACTCTGAAGATGCTGATGAAGAATTAAAATTAGCAATTGAAAGATCTAGAAATGATGCAGACTTCATGCCAAAGAAGCATTGTGATTTTGGTGCTCCTTACATTGAAGTTGACAATGATAAAAAGACAGGTGCCAGTGCCAGGAGTCAAGCTTTGTATGATAATAGAAGTATTTCTGTTAACAAGCATACTGGTATGATTGATCAAGGGAATAAATACAGCGAAGTGAAGGATGTTTTGTTTAGTGACCAAAATAGTAATTGGACTAATTCTGAAGATATTGATGATGAGTTGAGATTAGCAATTGAACGATCTGTAAATGATGTACAGCATTTTGCAGATGAGCACTCCGCAAATGGTGCTTCTTTCTGTCCAGTTGATAAAAGCAAACAATCACGCTTCATGGACAGAGATGAAATATATGATCCTGAAGATATTTTTTTAAACAAAAGAACAGGTACATTTCACCAGCAGAAGATGTACAGTGAAGCTAAGAATATTCTGTCTACTGAAAATGGTAGTGATTTTTATAGTGCTGTTAGCAAGCCAAGAAAGAGGAAAAAACATGTACCAAACTTACAAATTGAAGCTAATAATAAAAATGTTGAAACCAGGGTTTTAACTGCCAAAGAGTATGAACATTCTGTAAGGAAGAAATGCAAACAGATAGATTTCCAATTAAAACCTTGTAAGTCATTTATTGAAGTAAATCTCATCAGTGGAGGTAACATGTGTAAGGAGAAGAGCAAGACACACACATCCACCACTACTGAGGAGATCATACCTGAACAAAAGCCTGAGGTTAATGAGATAAATGATCACATTGATCTTGATACAGGAAGGGAGTTTGAAGGCACTGCACCAGTTGTATCTGATGAAACTGAATACCATTCAGATGAGGATTTGTTTGCAGATTCTCCGATGATTCGCAATACATTACCAACCGAAACAACCTTGCGTTGTTCCTCATCTGACGCTACTTTGGAAAGTGAGAATTTGGTTACAAGGTCCCACCCTGATCATTATATTGACTGCATGGATGAACATTTGGTTGAAACATCACAAACAGATGATCATGAAGGATTAAATGGAAGTTATGAAAGTTTACCTGACATTGAGTTAGACAAGGATTACTTATCCACAGCAAGAAGGAATCGAAATATCGATAGACCTTGCACGTCAAGGAACTTTCACTATACACTCACTGGTGAGGTAGCACAGCGTGGGGCGGCACGAGACGGTGACTGCGATGCAGATAAGGTGGAAATGTCAACCAACACTCGACATAAAAGGTTTGACTCTGGATATGAGTCAGAGGCAGTGGTTCATGAGAAAAACACAATAGATGTTTCAACTGGACACTCAGAAACTGACACAGAGATTAACCGTAGTTGGAAATCAGATGATATGGATAGTGAGGATTTGGCAACTGTTGTCTCCATATTGCCCCACGTGAGCAGGGAAAGGGCTAGAGACATGTTGAAGACGTGTGACAAAAATGTGGAAATGTGCATCTCCAGGCTGCTTGATAACTAGCAGAGTCTTTGGTATGGAACAGTTTTATTAGTTTAAGAGTTTGGGTATTCTAAGAAATATACAGCATATAGTGTTGTGGAACAATGCTTACTTCGCATGGACAGAATTCTTCTAGTCAGTTGTGTTTGCATTGTGGTATTATCTGGGATTAATGCAATATAATTACTCTTTGGTATTATTTTGTTTTTTTGTCTGGAGTTGTTTTCATGTTTGAGCAGTGTTAACCATTCTGTATTCATGTTACATATGTAGATAGATTTTGTGTTATGAAATATTACTATAATTAATTACACTAACTCCAACTATTCCAGTTATAGGCATGAACTGTTCTAGTATTACATTTATAGTGTTTTACCACAAATAGTAAATGAGACCTTTTTCAGACTTTACATGTTTTTAATTATAAGCTATAAATAGAAAATGTTGCATTTTATTTTCCTTGTGTCAATAAGTTTTCTTGCCATGCTAAAAATATATTCTGTTAACTAATGTTTCTTTAATAAACTACAAATTGGAAGAATAAATGGTTAAAACGTTATTTGCAAGGAAACTGTTTTTCTATGTCTATGTAGGTTGATTTATATTTATATATTGATAATACAAGTATTTGTCAACTCGATCTTAATAAAATTAGATACACCGGTTCCTTTTGAGTAGACCTATATGTGTATGTTGGAATCGGGCTATGTCTTAAGGCCTAAAGAAATACTTGTGTTTTAGGCAATCCCTTCCTGGCAAAAACCTCCCAACCAAAGTTTTATTGGACCCTAGATAAAAATCCGAATTTTCTGATCTTCATTCGTTGTTGACCATTGATATCCATTTGCGTTTTATACACTTAAAACCTAAAGTAATAATTATTTCTGACACAGTAGACCGAAATATAATTATAAACGTTCGCAACCTTGCTTTGCTGTTTTGACTGGACTTAAAAATATAAGGACTGTTCCTTGCATTTTTGAGATCGTTGCCCTGAACTCAGCTATGTCTTTTCTTTTAGGGCTTATGGGCAAAAGTAACTGTTAAGTCCAAATGTCACTGTTAGGGCAAAGGTCACTGTTAAGGGCAAAGGTCACTGTGAAGGGCGAGGGTCACTGTAAAGTCCGAATGTCACTGTGAAGGGCGAAGGTCACTGTTAAGGGCAAAGTTCACTGCGAAGGGCGAAGGTCATTTTTAAGTCCGAATGTCACTGTTAAGGGCAAAGGTCACTGTAAAGGGCGAAGGTCACTGTTAAGGGCAAAAGTCACTGTTAAGTCCGAATGTCACTGTTAAGGGCAAAAGTCACTGTGAAAGGCAAAGTTCACTGTGAAGGGTGAAAGTCACTGATAATTCTGATCAAAAGCATGTCAGTAGTTCACATTTTGCCAAATTTTGTGTGAACTAGACATTCACAGTTGTATAGTTTATAGAGTTATAAATACCATTTGTTAATTTTATTTCAAGTTTAAAAAAACAACATTATTTTTAAAGTAATATTTTAATACGCCCGTTTGTTTTTCGAAAACAAAAACGACAGTCGTAATATTGTCATCTTTCGGGTCGTCGGCGGCGGCGTTGAGCAAAAACCTTGGCCATAAGGCAAACACCGCTTGAAACTGCAAGAGACAACGCCATTATAGCAATGCGCATTAAAAACTATTGAGTTATGCTCCGTGTTTGACTTTGAAAAAAAAACACTCGAAAAGACGAGCGTTCGAATTCGCTCCGCGGCGCTCTTGTTTCTAATACATTCAAGACAATCATATGAAAAACCTATTAAGTTTAAACTTATTTATTATGCAACGATTGTGAAACAAGTTATTACATTATAATAATCACTCTCGTTGGCACGATGTTGCGCGAGAGTGTGGTATTGTATTGTGGGGGAAACCGGAGTATCCGGAGAAAACCCACTTGTCCGGCTTGGTGACCACAAACCAAGCTCAAAATTATGGTAACTAATAACCTGGCTCTAAGCAGAAAAGTGAAATATCGGCCATACTATCCCAATAGTGAAATGTTCGCAGTAATGATGCTTATATAATAAGCACAATAGTGAAATGTCAGTATTTTTAAGCACATTGTTTAGATGTCGGCAATATTAAATACAATAGAGAAATGTTGGCAATACTTAGCACAATAGTGAAATGTTCGCAATACTAAGCACAATAGAGAAATGTTCGCAATACTTAGCACAATAGTGAAATGTTCGCAATACTAAGCACAATAGAGAAATGTTCAAAATACTTAGCACAATAGTGAAATGTTGGCAATACTAAGCACAATAGAGAAATGTTCGCAATACTTAGCACAATAGTGAAATGTTCGCAATACTAAGCACAATAGAGAAATGTTCAAAATACTTAGCACAATAGTGAAATGTTCGCAATACTAAGCACAATAGAGAAATGTTCAAAATACTTAGCACAATAGTGAAATGTTGGCAATACTAAGCACAATAGAGAAATGTTCGCAATACTAAGCACAATGGAGAAATGTTGGCAATACTTAGCACAATAGTGAAATGTTCGCAATACTAAGCACAATAGAGAAATGTTCAAAATACTTAGCACAATAGTGAAATGTTGGCAATACTAAGCACAATAGAGAAATGTTCGCAATACTAAGCACAATGGAGAAATGTTGGCAATACTAAGCACAATAGTGAAATGTCGGCAATACTAAGCACAATAGAAAACTGTCGGCAATACTAAGCTCAATAGTGAAATGTTGGCAATACTAAGCACAATAGTGAAATGTCGGCAATACTAAGCGCAATAGAGAACTGTCGACAATACTAAGCACAATAGAGAAATGTTGGCAATACTAAGCACAATAGTGAAATGTCCGCAATACTAAGCACAATAGAAAAATGGTGGCAATACTTAGCAAAATAGAGAACTGTCGGCAATACTAAGCACAATGGTGAACTGTCGGCAATACTAAGCACAATTGTGAAATGTCGGCAATACTAAGCACAATGGTAAAATGTTGGCAATAATAAGTGTCGGCAATACTTAGCACAATAGGGAACTGTCGACAATACTAAGCACAATAGAGAACTGTCGACAATACTAGGCATAATAGTAAAATGTCGTCAATACTTAGCACAATAGTGAAGTATCGGCAATACTTAGCACAATGGTGAACTGTCGACAATACTAAGCGCAATATTTGATAGTTGGCAACACAGTGGCTTGATGACAAAGGCTCATTAAAGTCACAATAAAAAAATTCAACTAGCCAAAATTATATTTTATACATACTTGAACATGTATATCATCAATATAATACATTGCCATAAACATAAAATGAGATTTGAATAGGGTATATTTTTTTTCAAATCTCATTTTATGTTTATGGCAATGTATTATATTGATGATATACATGTTCAAGTATGTATAAAATATAATTTTGGCTAGTTGAATTTTTTTTATTGTGACTTTAATGAGCCTTTGTCATCAAGCCACTGTGGTTGGCAATACTAAGTGTCGACAATACTAGGCACAATAGTAAAATGTCGGCAATACTTAGCACAATAGTGATGTATCGGCAATACTAAGCACAATGATGAAATGTCGGCAATGATAAGCACAATAGTGAAATGTCGCAAATACAAAGCACAATATTGGAATGTCGGCAATAGTAACATGTCGGAACCTAGTTTATGACATAACTTTTAGGAAGAAACTTGGCGCCTACTGGCCTGTATTTAACTTTTGAACATTTCAAGGAAAGTTAGACCGCGTCCTAATGCCCTGGATTGATCTGAAGCAGCGTGACAAAGTTGAGGTCCGACTTGAGCAACTTTGTTTTACACACGGGGCAACCCTTGCGACCGGAATTGGCCTTCTCGATGCACGGCTGGCACACAATGTGCTTGCACTTGGTCGTCATGAGACGGGTTCCTGCCTCCGACAACTGGAATTATTAAATAGGGGAACGTCATGTGTAACAAACTTCAACTTCTTCAAAACGTTTTGACAAATCGGCATACAAACAATACGTTAAAGTGACACTCTTATTCAAAATCAACACATATACATGTATAGCAAACATAGATTTTAAGTGATAAACCTTTAACTTCTTTCTAAATAATGCATTTATGGAAAATATTCATTACTGATAATTGTAACTATTGTAACTATTTAATAGCCGATTACGCAAAAATATTAAATGAACGGTGAAAAGATTAACTGGGATCTACTATCGTCTCAAAAGGTTGAAATACCGTATTTGCTGCATCTTACTTTCAAATTAAACTCTATATCCTTCATAAAAACCATTAATTTCGACATTTATTCATCCTTTTCGGTTTATTAAAACAATTGTTTTAAATGTGATAAATCTTATTTGAGAGTAAGATCATCATCATCATCATCATCATCATCCTCATCATCATCATCATCATCATCATCATCATCCTCCTCCTCCTCCTCCTCCTCCTCCTCCTCCTCCTCCTCCTCCTCCTCCTCCTCCTCCTCATCATCATCATCATCATCATCATCATCAACATCATAATCATCATCATCATCATCATCATCATCATCATCATCATGAACTTACCTTCACGTAATTTTTCTTACAAACGGGACAGGTCAATGCTGCCATGTCTACAGTCGGAGCTGGTTGTCGTAAATCTGTAAAATGAGTGAAACTCAGAAATTAAGACAGTAACATTAAATATACACAGAGTACATTTATCATTATCAGATAGTGTACTTATGTGACTCTTCTCTTCAAATAAGTGTAGGTGTGTTTGGTAATTAGCTGACTGTCTGGATAGAATAAATAACTGTCAGGATTGTTATACTCACCTTGTTTGGAGGTAGACGCTGTCGGCTCGCTTGTCTCTTCGCCGTTTTCTTCTTTCACGTCTGGCAGGAACTTGACCTTTCGCCGTGCCTGCTTCTCCTCACGCGCCTGCTGCTTGAGCCGCCGTTCCTCTTCCTGTTTCTCCCGGGCCGCGCGTCTCTCTTCCCCAAGACGCTGCCGGGCCGTGCGCTTCTCCTGCTCTTTAAGATTTTTTTCCTGCAGCTTCCGGTTCTCCCTTTCTTCTCTCGTCACTGTGAAAGAAGCAACAGCAATACAAGACAGTGTATTAAATATCCGAACTCGTAGTACGGTGAAAGTTTATTGTGTGCACACATTTCCGGTGCGTATTTGGTAATTTAGGGAGCGTATTCGGTAATTTACGGTGCATATTCGGTATTCTACGGTGCGTATTCGGTAATTTACGGAGCGTATTCGGTAATTCACGGTGCGTATTCGATAACAGACAAGCATACATTTGCAGATCGAACTTAATCGAGTCATTCAAGATGTTACATGAGATGTCATCTGGACTTATTATTACACTGCTGACAATTGTATTTCAGCCAAACCTTCCATTATTTTAAATTGTTTTCATTTTACGATCACTACGACTATGACCTAAGTCATAGAGTATCCCTTTTATTACTACCCAACAATTACACTTGATTAATATTTACAACAACACCTACCTTTATCACTTTGTGTGCGCTTGAAGTTGTGCCACTCTGATATGCCCACGGACGTCGCGGCATCGTTCCGAGCGAAGAACGTCAACTCCCTACCGGAAAACAGCACTCTGCAGTAAAACCGCCCCGCCGGCTCCATCCGCTCAAACAGGGCGGCCAGTTGTCGGTCTCCACGCTCAAGCGGAAGTGAGCGCGACTTACACGCCATCAAGTCTTGTTCCACAGTTTGCATAATCTTGTTTACTATTTCATACGAAAATTGCTCACACTTGATCTCAACGCTGAGGGGGTTAGTCAAGCTGGGCGAAAATCGTACATAGGTAGACTTAATGTCTTTCAGCATATCACGCTCCCTCTGAAAAAGATGCTTAAAATGCCTTGCCAGGTTGTCCTTATACGTCCAAATGACCGTTCCTCGGGTGCCCAGCATCCTGTGCCGGTCGGTCCTGGCGTTGGGGGTCTTCACCTTGCTACATAGCAGGTCGTACGCCATGTCGACCACGTCCCCGATGTCGCTCATCAACTTGAAGGCATCTTCTCCCTCTACATAGTCTATGTCTAAGAGGAAGTCGTTACGCAACTTGTGAATGAGTGGCTTCATGCCACCCTTCTGCCTCCGCAGCTGGCTCAGAACGGGAACCGGCAGGGAACGGGTGAACTTCCGGCTAACCGTATCGGCGCAGACTGCGGACATAATGTTTGCAAATATATCGAAGATAGTTGGTATGTTAAGTATTCTTGTCAATGTAGATTTCACATAAAATGATATCAACTATATATTTATATTGTAAATCATCATCGGATAGCCCCGATACCAACGACGCTATGCTTCGTTGTGTATGAAGTGTAACGTTAGAGAGTACCGTGGTTGCCGACGATGATTGCAAATGAAAGTAAGCATTGATTTTAAATACTAAAACGACTTGTTTTTTTAGAAGTTGATTCATTAAGTAATAAGCTACTTAGTAAACAACAACCAGACAAAAATATATTGGTTCATTTTTCATATCTTCATACGAATTACTTTCGTCAACTCACGTTTGCCCATCTCCTGATCCCGGAAGTGATCCCAGTCCGCCATGGCCGCCTGCACCTGTGAGAAGATCTTCCCGAAGAAAACGAGCTCCTTGCCGAAGTACATCCGGCAGTAAACGCGGCCGTCCACCAGCCGCCGCTCAAACTGGCGCGCCAACGGTTTCTCGCGCGTCTGCACACGCATCGTCCCTGATACCACAGTCGACAGCCGGTTCTGCAGCTTGTTCATGTACCTTTTTGACAATGTACATGATACAAGAATCTTTATTTAAAGTCGAGTTCATGATTGCTCATTAAGCTAATTTCCAAACCGTGACGTTAGGGACATAATGAATACCTTTGTTATGATAAAAAGGTCCTGGAATGAAAGATAAAATACATCCTGCAGAAAAAAAACCCCGACAAACTGGACAAACGCTTGGCAAATATATTCGAATTGATTAAGATATAGCTATATTAGTTCATACACGTAAATTGTGTCATTCACGTTCAATGACAAAAACAGTTTACAATGTAAAAACATGAACATTACTTTTGATGAGTAAATGTTCAGTAATGAAGTATTTTTGGTACCTTTTCACTTCTCCGTACACTTTCTGATCACATTTGATTTCCAGCAGCATTGGGTTGAATTCGTCCGGGGTTAAAGTCACTGCTACAGTTCTAATTTGCCTTACATCCGCAAGATCCGCAGCGAATAAATGCTGTATATGTTTGGCATCTCTGTCCCTAAACATCCAGATCACGGTACCGTGCGGGCCCAGGGTCTTGGTGGCGTTTGAGCGGCTGTCGTTCACGGACATTTCCAGCGCTTCGGCCGCAAGTTCCACAATTTCACGATCATCCCCTCTCACGTGCATCACCAGTCCCGAATCTTTCAGCTCACACAGGAAGTCGCGCCGCACTCGCTCCGCCACTCCGGCCAGCCCCTGGGAGCTCTCACGGAGCTTCTTCGCTGTGTCCGGCAACAACTTCCGGCTGGGCATTCCGTTTCTCTGTTTTTTTGTTATTCACCGAACAGAAAGCACTTATACACTATAAACCATGTTGCAATTGAAAAAACACACCCTACTTTTACACTCGTTTTTGTTTTACTTTTGGAAAATGACATTATTAGTAACTCGATCAATCAATCAGATAAATCTATTTTGATTTGCATTGTTTTATTTTTCAATAACTCTTTTGTTATTCAAAACGAGGGTTTAAATTTTCGCTGTATTGTTTCAAAATGCGTCTTAAAAATAAACTGATTGAACTATTATTAGTCGACACATACAGCACACCGACGTAACAACGGGAGGGGTAGAGGAGACCTACCCATACAACTATGACCAGCCAAAGTTCAGAACATTGTTGAAGTTCACAACGTTGTTAACAGTATCGTTATTATTTTTTAAAGGTGCAATATTTGATCATGTACTCATATATTTGGTTTAAACAATATTTATTTCGATATAATATTTACAATTAGTTTAGTTCTACTAATTTGAGCATAATCCAAATTAACAAAGACCAAATACGTAATGCATTGAAACAAAAAAACAACATGTAAATTATACATAAAACAATAGTGTACACAGAATTGAGAAGAAAGCCTTGGGGCTTATACTATGTCTCTCTTCTGCTTATACTATGTCCCTCTTCTGCTTATACTATGTCTCTCTTCTGCTTATACTATGTCTCTCTTCTGCTTATACTATGTCCCTCTTCTGCTTATACTATGTCTCTCTTCTGCTTATACTATGTCCCTCTTCTGCTTATACTATGTCCCTCTTCTGCTTATACTATGTCCCTCTTCTGCTTATATTATGTCCCTCTTCTGCTTATACTATGTCTCTCTTCTGCTTATACTATGTCTCTCTTCTGCTTATACTAAGTCTCTCTTCTGCTTATACTATGTCCCTCTTCTGCTTATACTATGTCTCTCTTCTGCCTATACTATGTCCCTCTTCTGCTTATACTATGTCTCTCTTCTGCTTATACTATGTCTCTCTTCTGCTTATACTATTTCCCTCTTCTGCTTATACTATGTCTCTCTCCTGCTTATACTATGTCCCTCTTCTGCTTATACTATGTCCCTCTTCTGCTTATACTATGTCTCTCTTCTGCTTATACTAAGTCTCTCTTCTGCTTATACTATGTCCCTCTTCTGCTTATACTATGTCTCTCTTCTGTTTATACTATGTCCCTCTTCTGCTTATACTATGTCTCTCTTCTGCTTATACTATGTCCCTCTTCTGCTTATACTATGTCTCTCTTCTGCTTATACTATGTCTCTCTTCTGCTTATACTATGTCTCTCTTCTGCTTATACTATGTCTCTCTTCTGCTATACTATGTCTCTCTTCTGCTTATACTATGTCTCTCTTCTGCTTATACTAAGTCTCTCTTCTGCTTATACTATGTCTCTCTTCTGCTTATACTATGTCCCTCTTCTGCTTATACTAAGTCTCTCTTCTGATACTACTCATATATTTGAATACAAAACACACAACTAAAACAATTGTCTCATTTTTTGTTTGAAATATTACAGATCACAGGTGTGTCCATGGGCCCTCAGAGCAGGAAAGCTTTTGATGTACACAACAATGACGTTAATGACGTTGTTAACTTCAACAAAGTTCTGAACAATCGGGCCACTACCTTCCAAACATGTACCGTCTCCATATCCAATATATAAGCCAAATAAATATATTTCGTTTACAATTTGTAAAATTTATTGTATATTAGCTTTCCAAATTGATGTTATTATGACAAACTTTCAGCCAAATTGCCAACATCTTCTATCGGGTAAAATGTAAAATAGGGGTTACTAAAAAAAATCGTTGAAAGAAAAAATAAGAAAATTCCCTGAATGTTGAACCTTAAAAATAATACCCATGCCATCGCTAGTTCGTTCATAAACATTTATACTCTAAACGAATTAATCTATTGCTGATTTTAATTTTACGTTCAATTGCTATTTTATTTGTATGACGTTTTTTTTTTCAAATACAAACGCGAAAATTTCAAATTAGTAGATACTGTGAGATTATACCATTTCAGTAAAACAGTCGAATACGCACCGAGTGTTGTTGCCGACGACAAACAAGTTATATATTTTTCAGCTGGGTCTAGTTTCACGAGGAAATAGTTTCCCACCTGAAATGTTTTAATCCTATAAGACACTAATAATAGCAACCCAGTCATGTAGCCGAAAAGTATTTGCCTAGTTGGTTTTTCGACGCTAATATTGTGTGAAACAATCCCTGTATTATTATGATGATAGACCTATCTGTAACAGACGATTATCAGTTGAATATTGATCCACTATTTCCTGTTTCAAATATTTTGAATCTGATTTATTATGCATGGATACAGCAGCTGTTTCAAGCAACGTCAACTGTTACATACGAAATTCGAAATTCAATTAAAGGTAAAAGCGACGTTCATGATTTTTATGCTCCTACCATTTTCTGACATTTGCGAAAATCGCAACATTTAAAACAGTCAGAAAACTCGCGAAATTCACATTTGCAAAACATGCGACATTCAAAACATTCACAAAACTTGCAACATTCATATTTACAAAACATGAGACATTCACATTTACAACAAGCGACATTCACATTTACAAAACATGCGACATTAACATATAGAAAACTTGCGACATTCACATTAACAAAACATGCGACATTCACATTCACAAACTTGCGACGTTCACAACATTCACAAACATGCGGCATTCACATTTACAGAACTTGCGACATTCACAACATTCACGAAACATGCGACATTCACATTTACAAAACTTGCGACATTCACAAACATGCGACATTCACATTAACAGAACTTGCGACATTCACAACATTCACAAACATGCGACATTCACATTTACAAAACTTACGACATTCGCAACATTCACGAAACTTGCGACATTCACAAAACTTGCGACATTCATAACATTCACGACATTCACAAAACCTGCGACATTCAAAACATTCACAAAACTTGCGACATTCACAAAATTCACAAACATGCGACATTCACATTTACAAAACTTAAGATATTTACACAACATTCACAAAACTTGCGACACTCACAAAGCTTGCGACATTCGCGACATTCACAAACATGCGACGTTCACAACATTCACAAACATGCGGCATTCACATTTACAGAACTTGCGACATTCGCAACATTCACGAAACATGCGACATTCACATTTACAAAACTTGCGACATTCACGACATTCACAAACATGCAACATTCACATTTACAAAACTTGCGACATTCACAACATTCACAAACATGCGACATTCACATTTACAAAACTTGCGACATTCGCAGCATTCACGAAACTTGCGACATTCACAACATTTACAAAACTTGCGACATTCACACCATTCACGAAACTTGCGACATTCACGACATTCACAAAACTTGCGACATTCATAACATTCACGACATTCACAAAACTTGCGACATTTAAAACATTCACAAAACTTGCGACATTCACAAAATTCACAAACATGCGACATTCACATTTACAAAACTTGCGACATTTACACAACATTCACAAAACTTGCGACATTCACAAAGCTTGCGACATTCGCGACATTCACAAACCTTGTGACGTTTACAACTTTTTCGGGACATTAAAAAAACTTGCGACATTCGCAACGTTTATGATATTCCCTTTATTCGCCGATATTGGCAACATTCACGGAATTCGCATCATTCATTTTTTTGCGACGTTCACGACAACCATATTCACAACATTCGTAAATTGTATGCATACTTAATTTTTGTTTTGATTATATGACATAAAAATAAATGCACCATTTTATTCTGAATTAAGCCAAGAAGAACCCACAAACCCAAATTTCACAATTAAAGATCATATTTTTTCGATTCCTTTGAAAGGGGGCTTAAGAGAGGAACAGTTGTGGTAAAAGTGTCCGTCAATCACCCAAATGAGTTTTGGTTCAATTAGTGTACTTTCTCATAGCCTCTTAGTCTAGGAATCGAGCTTTCGTCAAAATCGATTCTAAGGAAATTTGTACAAACTAAGTTGGCGCGTGCCCATTTTAACGTCAAATCTTGAATATGCTCCTGGCCACTGTGGGAATTTCTATGCGTCACTTAGTAAGATAAAGTAGCCACTTATCCACCCCCACTCTCCTTCTATCTTACATTCTGGTCCAGGATTTGACGTAGGGACAAAACTGGGGACACACCATCAGCAGCTACTAGAAACGTACAAAGAACACAAGGGCGGTCCAGATTTTGACGTAGGGACTAAACTGGGGACACTCCACCAACTGTTACTAGAAACGTACATAGAACGCAAGGGCGGTCTAGATTTTGACGTAGGGACTAAACTGGGGACACTCCACCAACAGTTACTAGAAACGTAGAAAGAACGCAAGGGCGGTCCAGATTTTGACGTAGGGACTAAACTGGGGACACTCCACCAACAGCTACTAGAAACGTACAAAGAACGCATGGGCAATCCAGATTTTGACGTAGAGGCGAAACTGGGGACACTCCACCAACAGCTACTAGAAACGTACAAAGAACACAAGGGCGATCCATATTTTGACGTAGGGGCGAAACTGGGGACACTCCACCAACAGCTACTAGAAACGTACAAAGAACGCAAGGGCGGTCCAGATTTTGACGTAGGGGCGAAACTGGGGACACTCCACCAGCAGTTACTAGAAACGTACAAAGAACGCAAGGGCGACCCATATTTTGACGTAGGGGCGAAACTGGGGACACTCCACCAACAGCTACTAGAAACGTACAAAGAACGCAAGGGCGGTCCAGATTTTGACGTAGGGGCGAAACTGGGGACACTCCACCAACAGCTACTAGAAACGTACAAAGAACGCAAGGGCGGTCCAGATTTTTGACGTAGGGGCGAAACTGGGGACACTCCACCTACAGCTACTAGCTATTTGACTTTGCACCCTGTCCCTTTTTGGAAGCATCCTTCTGCCCTCATGGAGGCCAACCAGGGAATCCTTCTTCCTTCATTTAATTAAATGATTCAGTTTTCAAACATGTCTTTTTTTTATTTAAACTTAAACCATAATTATAAATTCATCCAAACTTGACCTATTTGGCAGTTAAGCACAAATCCTACTTTTTTGTGTGAAATTCATTAAGTTCAAATTCTTCACTGCCAGACCCAATGTGCCCTTGTCTACCTTAGCACCCTATCCTGTTAAAAACCTGGCTAAAACCTCCAAATTTGATGATGTTTATTAATATAATGTGTCACATGATGTATTATATAGTTCTGGTATGCTTCAAGGTCGGGCCACTTTGATTAATTATAATATCCACGCGCTAGTTTAACGTATTTCTCTTATGTTTTATGGTCGATCCGTTTCTGAATAATGTTGAAATTGTTGTTCAGCTTCTCAAATAGATTTTAATTATCACACGGCCTCTAAACGCCAGCTCCACCACTTTACGGTGGTGCAAAGAAAAAGAGCTGTCGACACTTCCGTGGTGGAGCTGTGCCCTATGTTTACATGAAAAAACGTGAGTATGCTTTATATATTATTTGATAATTTCATTTAACGGATATATTTCGAAAATCGGAGAATGTGGTACCGTGTAAGAACACTTCTACTGTAGGCTGGTTACTATTTCGTTTCAAAAGTGTGCAAACTGTGGTGTCAAGAGCTTTTCTCCCGAATCGGACCTGTGCATATTTTGAGATCTGATTGCATAGCAAGTACATTTCGGTACTTACACACCCCGTAAGAACATTCTCACGCATGCAAACATAACTGTTATGTATTAAAGTACCTATGCCGGAACACAACAAAACTGATAAGCACCTCTTAAAAAGGAAAAATGCACAAATTTATAAAAGTGGTGGCGCTGTTGCCCTAGTGGTGGCGCTATCGAGTATGTTTTGCGCTTGAAGTAATATAAAAAGTAAACGCTTTTGGAATGAATACAACAGTTGCTATGTTTATCATTCATAGAACATTATGCTGGTTATGCATACTACTTGCGGAAACAAAACTCTACGCGAACTACCTTAACCTTACTGAAAACTATTTCGAAAACAAATTGCTAGGTGCTGTTAATTTTACAATATAACTATAATTATCTATCGTGTGTGTAAGTGTGTGTAAGTACCGAAATGTACTTGCTATGCAATCAGATCTCAAAATATGCACACGTCTGATTCGGGAGAAAAGCTCCTAGCACCACTGTTTGCACAATATTGAAACGAAATAGTAACCAGCCTACAGTAGAAGTGTTCTTACACGGTACCACATTCTCCGATTTTCGAAATATGTCCGTTAAATGAAATTAACAAATAAAATATAAATCATATTCACGTTTTTTCATGTAAACATAGGGCACAGCTCCACCACGGAAGTGTCGACAGCTCTTTTTCTTTGCGCAACCGTAAAGTGGTGGAGCTGGCGTTTAGAGGCCGTGTATCATAGACTTCCAGCTTTATTTTGAAAACGTCCAAATCGGGAAAAAAAGGTCAAAGGATCTGTATATGTTTCGTGGCTTTTGATCATTGTAGACTAGTTATTATTTCAACTCATATAACTCATTTGCACCAGAGGACCCGATCTACACCAGGGGACCCGATCTACACCAGAGGACCCGATCTACACCAGGGGACCCGATCTACACCAGAGGACCCGATCTATACCAGGGGACCCGATCTACACCAGAGGACCCGATTTACACCAGGGGACCCGATCTACACCAGAGGACCCGATCTACACCAGGGGACCCGATCTACACCAGAGGACCCGATCTACACCAGGGGACCCGATCTACACCAGAGGACCCGATCTACACCAGAGGACCCGATCTACACCAGAGGACCCGATCTACACCAGGGGACCCGATCTACACCAGAGGACCCGATCTACACCAGGGGACCCGATCTACACCAGAGGACCCGATCTATACCAGGGGACCCGATCTACACCAGACGACCCGATCTACACCAGGGGACCCTTTAAATAACGATAGTAGTCGTTAAGAGAACTTATCGATTCAAATTTTCGATATTTCTATTTGCGAAAATAAAGCTATATAGCATTAGCCAAAATATAAACAAAATTTATCATAAGGCTAATTTCAATTTTGAATCTAAAGACTTTCAAATAAATAAATATGACACAAATAATGGAAAAAAAACAAAAATAGTGAAGCTTAGCTTGATCCTGTTATAACACTAATGAAGTTTCGAGAAATCGTGCCATGGGTACAAAATTGAATCGTTGCCAACTGTACGTTCCTACATGATCTAAATAATAAACGTAAATGAATATAATTGATAAAAAAATAGATGGTTATCAAAATAGCCGTTGCAAAACATAAGGTTAATATTATCACCAAGAAACTAAAAGAATAAGGCACCAGAATGTTGAATCTTCATGCTCAAGTCAACCTCTTGCCATCGCTAGTTCATAAGCACTTGTAATCACAAACCATTAAACTATTGATGTTGTTTTTAGTTTTCAGAAGCCTAACGTTTATTTTTACTTACGTTTCATGACGTGTATCCAATGAAAAATGAGTAAGTAAATATATATCCTGTTTAAATTGATGTGAATCTGTTTTACTACGCATGAAAAAACGTTTACCTTACATAAGTGAAAACAACTATTCTAATTGTGAATGCTGAGAATGAAGAGTTTTGGAATTTTAATCGCTCTCTTGGTAACAACTTGTATTTCTTTTATTTATTGTGTTCAATCAGTATCTCAAACTATATTTTACAATATGTTCTTGCTCGATAAATTGAAATGGTCAATCAATCAAACAATTATACGTTTCTCTACATTATAAACATTGACACTGCATTACAAAATAAAATTTTGCTACTGTTAAAATCCGACTTTTTCATATTGTTATTCTTGTTTGATTCTTGTTGCGCACTACAATGAACTTTTGCAGGTACATCAATAGGGAATGGAGGTAAAGGGATGACACCATTTAAGTCATTTTTGTTTTAATTTTAAAAAAAACATACCGAGCCTAGACTGGTATAATGTAGGAAACTTTATATGATTATTCTGATTTTCAGGTAGTCGTTGAGGAGACTCGGGGTGGAGTTCCCCATGGGTCCCACGGACTTAACAGGTAATGTATACGTCTCTATTTAGTTGTTGATCTTCGTTCAATTCAACTCGAGTACAAAGTTCAACTTTTTACCGTCCGACTAAACGCTATGCGATGTGGAATTTGATAAGAACGAACATGTTAACAGAGATTTTCATCTTCGAATCGGACGCATTTTGCTTCCAGGGAAAACAAACAGTGACGTCAAATAGCACGAGGTAGGGCCATACTGGTACTTTCTTAAGAAGTTTCATTCTCACTTTCTTTAGATATGGACGTCCAGTGATACCGTGCAGCAGCTCGAGCGAGTGCCCCGACAATTCGTGCTGTAGGAACGCGGACGGACATCTGGTCAATGGGGAGGGACAGGAATTGTGGGGCGGCCTGGAGCTCGGATTGGGTGCGTATTTATATTATGGTCATTTTAAAAATAATCAGTCCGAAATCCTTAATGGCACAGAAATAATATATTCTTATATTTTGAAATGAAAAAGAAAACGAATTTAAAAACGAGAATTTCAAAAAGTTGGAAAATATGGCTTTGATATATGAGCCAAATCTGATACCATGGCTAGTGTGATGCTGTATACATGTCAGATCAGCAGATATCTTGGCTAGTTTGATCCCATATATATGTCCAATTTGCAGAATATTACGATAAATCATAATATCCCCTATATAGCAGATCTGCAGATACTTATTTTTATATGCAAGTTTGATCCCATATATAGGCCAGATCTGAAGATACCTTGGCTAGTTTGATCCCATATATAGGCCAGATATCTAGATACCTTAACTAGTTTGATCCCATACATAGGCCAGATCTGAAGATACCTTGGCTAGTTTGATCCCATACATAGGCCAGATCTGAAGATACCTTGGCTAGTTTGATCCCATACATAGGCCAGGTCTGCAGATACCTTGGCTAGTTTGATCCCATACATAGGCCAGATCTGAAGATACCTTGGCTAGTTTGATCCCATACATAGGCCAGGTCTGCAGATACCTTAACTAGTTTGATCCCATACATAGGCCAGATCTGCAGATACCTTGGCTAGTTTGATCCCATACATAGGCCAGATCTGCAGATACCTTAACTAGTTTGATCCCATACATAGGCCAGGTCTGCAGATACCTTAACTAGTTTGATCCCATACATAGGCCAGATCTGAAGATACCTTGGCTAGTTTGATCCCATACATAGGCCAGGTCTGCAGATACCTTGGCTAGTTTGATCCCATACATAGGCCAGATCTGCAGATACTTTGGCTAGTTTGATCCCATATATAGGCCAGATCTGCAGATACTTTGGCTAGTTTGATCCCATATATAGGCCAGATCTGCAGATACCTTGGCTAGTTTGATCCCATACATAGGCCAGATCTGCAGATACCTTAACTAGTTTGATCCCATACATAGGCCAGGTCTGCAGATACCTTGGCTAGTTTGATCCCATACATAGGCCAGGTCTGCAGATACCTTGGCTAGTTTGATCCCATACATAGGCCAGATCTGCAGATACCTTAACTAGTTTGATCCCATACATAGGCCAGGTCTGCAGATACCTTGGCTAGTTTGATCCCATACATAGGCCAGATCTGCAGATACCTTAACTAGTTTGATCCCATACATAGGCCAGGTCTGCAGATACCTTGGCTAGTTTGATCCCATACATAGGCCAGGTCTGCAGATACCTTGGCTAGTTTGATCCCATACATAGGCCAGATCTGCAGATACCTTAACTAGTTTGATCCCATACATAGGCCAGGTCTGCAGATACCTTGGCTAGTTTGATCCCATATATAGGCCAGATATCTAGATACCTTAACTAGTTTGATCCCATACATAGGCCAGATCTGCAGATACCTTGGCTAGTTTGATCCCATATATAGGCCAGATCTGCAGATACTTTGGCTAGTTTGATCCCATATATAGGCCAGATCTGAAGATACCTTGGCTAGTTTGACCCCATATATAGGCCAGATATCTAGATACCTTAACTAGTTTGATCCCATACATAGGCCAGATCTGAAGATACCTTGGCTAGTTTGATCCCATACATAGGCCAGGTCTGCAGATACCTTGGCTAGTTTGATCCCATACATAGGCCAGATCTGAAGATACCTTGGCTAGTTTGATCCCATACATAGGCCAGATCTGAAGATACCTTGGCTAGTTTGATCCCATACATAGGCCAGATCTGAAGATACCTTGGCTAGTTTGATCCCATACATAGGCCAGATCTGAAGATACCTTGGCTAGTTTGATCCCATACATAGGCCAGATCTGAAGATACCTTGGCTAGTTTGATCCCATACATAGGCCAGATCTGAAGATACCTTGGCTAGTTTGATCCCATACATAGGCCAGGTCTGCAGATACCTCAGCTTGTTTGATCCCATTTATAGGCCAGATCTGCAGATACCTTGGCTAGTTTGATCCCATACATAGGCCAGATCTGCAGATACCTTGGCTAGTTTGATCCCATACATAGGCCAGATCTGAAGATACCTTGGCTAGTTTGATCCAATACATAGGCCAGATCTGAAGATACCTTGGCTAGTTTGATCCCATATATAGGCCAGATCTGAAGATACCTTGGTTAGTTTGATCACATATATAGGCCAGATCTGAAGATACCTTGGCTAGTTTGATCCCATATATAGGCCTGATTTGCAGATACCTTGGCTAGTTTGATCCCATATATAGACCAGATCTGCAGATACCTTAGCTAATTTTATCCCATATATAGGCCAGATCTGTAGATACCTAGGCTAGTTTGATCCCATATATAGGCCAGATCTGCAGATACCTTGGCTAATTTGATCCCATATATAGACCAGATCTACAGATACCTAGGCTAATTTGATCCCATATATAGGCCAGATCTGCAGATATCTAGGCTAGTTTGATCCCATATATAGGCCAGATCTGCAGATACCTAGGCTAGTTTGATCCCATATATAGGCCAGATCTACAGATACCTAGGCTTGTTTAATCCCATATATATCCCAGATATCTAGATACCTTGGCTAGTTTGATCCCATATATAGGCCAGATCTTCAGATACTTTGGCTAGTTTGATCCCATATATAGGCCAGATCTGCAGATACCTTGGCTAGTTTGATCCGATATGTAGGCCAAATCTGCAGATACCTTGGCTAGTTTAATTCCATATATAGGCCAAATCTGCAGATACCTTGGCTAGTTTGATCCCATATATATGCCAAATCTGCAGATACCTTGGCTAGTTTGATCCTATTTATATGCCAAATCTGCAGATACCTAGGCTTGTTTGATCCCATTTATATCCCAGGTCTGCAGATACCTTGGTTGGTTTGATCCCATATATAGGCCAGATCTGAAGATACCTTGGCTAGTTTGATCCCATATATAGGCCAGATCTGAAGATACCTTGGTTAGTTTGATCCCATATATATATATATGTCGGATTTGCAGATCTATTTGTTGTTTGATTCCATATACTAGTAACTTATTAAGACAGTCTATGTATTTATTGAATGACATTCGTACTGATCTTTCAGAGAACGGGACGTGCAGTAGGGCCGTTAGCGGGCCGGGAGCTGTGTGCACAGAACGGTGTGGATGTCAGAAAGGTTACACATCTTATAGACGTTGAACATGTTACCATGGTGATGGAATGGTATAACCGTAAACAAGTAAAGTAACCTTATTGCACAACCTTGTGCCATCAAAACCTTACTATAACACGCATAGACGAGATCAAACCTGGATCACTAAATACGATATAACGAATTAATTAGAAGATATAAAGTAAAATCGTGTTGGTTAAGAAGTGACGGAGCAAGAGGAATGAGCAAAACGAGCAAGATCTATTTTACCAGTAAGATTTGACATCTGCTAACAGACTAAGACTGTAGGCTACATTTTCATTGCCCACCGTATTCAGCACACAACCCCGATCATGCTGCATCCACGCATCTGAACATTGACGCCTGTTTGCTTATGTTCCATTGCTGAAGTAGTTTAATATCATTTTAGATTTGGAAGCACTTTACTTACTCCTCCTTCCTTAATTATTTTTTCAGTTTAAAAATTATTTTGATTGAAAATGTTCATGCAATGCTCGATTAATCTGCAGTACACGAACTGTTTGTTCATCTCCATGTATATGAAATTACAAAACAGAATCTATTATTTTTCCAGTTTGCTACAATGCATTATTTTTTCGATGTAATTACAGTCGAACACCGCTATTCCGAACACCGTTTATCCGAAATTATCGCTATTTCGAAATTTCTTTTCGGTCCCGATTATACTCCTTCTTTGTTAAACTTGTTTTCTGAAAATTGTTTATTCGAAATATAGCTATTCCGAAATAATTTTTTGGGTCCCTACGATTTCGGATTAATGGTGTTCAACAGTAAAAACAAACACCATGGTAACTATTCGCTCATGTATATCACAAAACAAAATTTCAAGTGCTGAAATGAACAAACAAATCAACATCTTTTTGAATAAATATAAATAAAACAATATACAAACGATAAGTATAATGTGCTTTAAAATCAGTAAACATGTGTTTTTATAATTGCATTTAATCGACTCTAGTGGTCCAGTTCATCGCACAATATACACCCGCGTTTGCCACAATATGTATTAAGAACAGTATTTCGTAATATGAGATAAATATTAAAATGTATGCGTGTGTTTCAACTGCAGGTTACACGTGTTATCGAACCGTAACAGGATTCTGCTGCCCACCAACGACATGCTGGGAGGCGGAGAAGGCCCGGATTGACAGAGAATACTGGCAAAATTGCTCTAAGGACCCGGACTGCCATTTTCCGCCATCCGTGAACCCCGGTGGTCAAGGGATTGGCGGTCTGAAGTGAATATGGGAGAAAACTGATTTTCTTTTGCCGATATAGAAGGAAAAAATACATAATAAAAGTGTTAGTTAGCATTATTACATTTTCCCAAGAACACCAATGCTCACGACACTTAATATTGATGAAAGACGTGTTTGTTAATTACCACAGAGTTTCCGTTCATTAATTAGAGAAAATGGTTATTTTATGTTTGCATACAGATATATACAATAAAGAAAAAAAGAATTGAAATAATAAGCGATATTTTCAATCAAATGTCGTTTTTTGAACGCATATATTCACAACTGTATATCTCTTTTCAACTTAACTAATTCAACGTTCTACGAGAGCGTTGGCAAACTTTCGTGAGGATACCGAGGTTAAAGAAAAGAAAAGGCTGTAGATTCTATCTATGGAGTTTTCCCGAATATTGCCTCGAAAGCCCTGAATATCGCGGCTCTCTCTCTCTCTCTCTCTCTCTCTCTCTCTCTCTCTCTCTCTCTGCATCAGATTGGCATTTAAATGTATAACTCAAAAGCATATGGTCTTTTTTCAATTTAAACAACTGAACCTTATTAACTGTTTCAATCAAGTATTCTCACCTTATTTGCAAGACCTGTTTTTTAATCGAAAATGTTTGTCACCAGATTGTTTTGTTTTAAGTTTTATTACCCAATTATCGAATTTAAACATCTTCAAAGTCTTTTTCGTCTTCATCATCATCATCATCATCATCATCATCATCATCGTGTTTATCATTGTTTATCATTTGTAGCAGCGGCAGCAGTAGCAGCAGATTTACATCATAACCATTGTCGTTGCCGTCATTATCGTTTGTATCATATAAATCATTCTCATTATCATCATGATGGTACCTCGACAATTCTGCACCAAAATTCTTCGGCATAGTCAATATGGCACAAACATATTCGGCAAGTAGTCGACTCGGCACTATACAGCTTAGTCAATTCGGCACATTATTCAAATTATCTGTATGCGGCCATGATTATTAGAATATAGTGATCATTTAGATAAAGTTGGCAATAAAAACCCAACTTTTCTCACTTCCAGTCGTTATGTTGTTCCTATATATCAACAAAAGTACCTTTCACAAATGTTTGGATTATTCAATAAGGGTACCATGTTTCATGTTTTCCGTCTTAACAAACGGCTCAAGATTACTGACATAAAAATAATGCACATCTGATCATTCTGTTCTATACAAACTTGTTTGTTTTCTATATATCTGATCTGATTTGTTTCAGCAGTTCGGATTTTAACTTTAATTGATTTATACGTATATACATTTGATCATTTGAGGATATTTTGCTTCTTCATTTTTAATCTAAAAATCATGTCAGTAAACTCTTACGTCGTGGACTAGGTAATGATAATAAGACACGCTAATTGTCAAACATTAAATTCGACATTCACATGCAATTCATCAATAGTCATTTGCAAATACAATATAGAGTTAACCAGTGAACATTTGTAAAGATTGGATCTTGAGGTGATCTTCCCTCGAGGCGTACGATTCTTCGTGTAGCTTAAACGTCCCAAAAATGGGTCTGAAATGAATGGGTATAAACACATTAAACAAAGTTATTTTTTTCCATTTTTATATCTTACATTGATTCTGATTTTGACAGTAAATTAGAACAGATGTAAAATAAATTGAAATAAAGAACAAATTTACAAATTGTAATATTTTTATGTATAATATACTTTTTGAAATATATTTTACTTGTTATTCATCTGCCATGAAATACATTTCAGATAATACCAAAATTTCCAGGCATCAACATTAAACATTTCAGTTAATGCAGCTATCAGACGGTTAGCTTATTTGTGCGTCGGACTTCTGAATGTATCGTTGGAAAATTATTAATTAAGACGTTGATGTTATGTGTGAGGGAATCCTTAAATTGTCCAACTGAACGTTTCATGTCAATTTGGTAGAAAAGGTATGCATCTAATGCACCATCTTATTCTAAATTTAGCCAAGGAGTACCCACAAACCCACATTTAATGATTAAAGGGTATATTTTTCAGTCCCTTTGGAAGGGGGAGACTCGAAAGAGTAATTGTGGTCTTGTGGTAAAAGTGTCCGTTAATCACCCAAAAGTTTTTTGGTTCAATTAGTGTACTTTCATATAGCCTCTAGGAATCGAACTTTCGTCACAATCGAGCCTAAGGAGATGTGTAAAAACTTAGATGGCGCACGCTCCTTCTAACGCCAAATCTAGGATATGCCCCTGGCCACTGTGGGAATTTCCATGCGTCACGTTGTTATGTAAAAATGGACAATACTCCCTCCCTTATATCTCGCATTTTGCATCGTGTGGAAGTAAGATAACACCAACAGTTACTATAAACGTACCAAGAACGCAAGGGCTGTCCAGGATTTGACATGGGGCGTAACTGGGGACACTCCTCCAACAGTTACTAGTAACGTACAAAGAATGCAAGTGTGGTCCAGGCTTTAATGTTGGGGCGTAACTTGGGACCTTCTACCAACCGTTACTAGAAGTGTACTAAGAACGCAATGGTGGTCCAGGAATTGACGTGGGGCGAAACTTGAGACACTCCACCAACAGTTACTAGAAACGTTTAGAGAACCCAAAAGCGGTCCAGGATTTGTCTTTGCACCCTGTCCCTTTTTGGGAGCATCCTTCTGCCCTCATGGAGACCAACCAGGGAATCCTTCTTCTTCCATTTAATTAAATAATTCAGATGCTCAAACATGTCTTTTGTTTTATTTAAAACTTAAACCATTATTATAAATTCATACAAACTTGACATATTTGGCAGTTAAAACATATCATTACATGTACTTCAATTAAACACAAATCCTACTTTTTGTGTATAATTCATGAAGTTTAAATTCTTCACTGCCAGACCCAATGTGCCCTTATCTACCTAAGCACCCCATTTTTTTAAAAACCTGGCTAAACCTTCTAATTCGATGATGATAATTAATATAATATGTCACATGATGTATTATATAGTTCTGGTATGCTTCAATGTCGCGCCATTTTGATTGATTATAATATCCACACGCTAGTTAAACGTATTTCTCTTATGTTTCGTGGTCGGTCCGTTTCTGAATAATGTTGAAATTGTTGTTTAGCTTTTCAAATAGATTCTAATTATCATAGACTTCAAGCTTAATTTCGAAAACGTCCAAATTGGGAAAAAAAAAAGAAAGTCAAAAGGTCTGTATATGTTTCGTGGATTTTGATCATTGTAGACTAGTAATTATTTTAACTCATATAACTCATTTGCACCAGAGGACCCGATCTACACCAGGGGACCGGACCCGATCTACACCAGGGGACCCGATCTACACCAGAGGACCCGATCTACTCCAGGGAACCCGATCTACACCAGAGGACCCGATCTACACCAGAGGACCCGATCTGCACCAGAGGACCCGATCTATACCAGGGGACCCGATCTACACCAGACGACCAGATCTACATCAGGGGACCCGATCTACACCAGGGTACCCTTCCAATAACGATAGTAGTCGCTAAGAGAACTTAGCGATTCAAATTTTCGATATTTCTATTTGCGAAAATAAAGCTATATAGCATTAGCCAAAATATAAACAGCATTTATCATAAGGCTAATTTCAATTTTGAATCTAAACACTCTCAAATAAATAAATATGACACAAATAATGAATTGTTTTTTTAGTAAAGCTTAGCTTGATCCTGTTATAACACTAATGAAGTTTCGAGAAATCGTGTCATGGGTACAACATTGAATCGTTGCCAACTGTACGTTCCTACATGATCTAAATAATAGACGTAAATGAATATAATTGATAAAAATTAGATGGTTATCAAAAAAGCCGTGCAAAACATAAGGTTAATATTTTCACCAAGAAACTAAAAGAATAAGGCACCAGAATGTTGATTCTTAATGCTCAAGTCAAACTTTTGCCATCGCTAGTTCATAAGCAGTTGAAATCACAAACCATTAAACTATTGTTGTTGTTTTTAGTTTTCAGTAGCCTAACGTTTATTTGTTACTAACGTTTCATGACGTGTATCCAATGAAAAATGAGTTAGAGAGTATATTTATATCCTGTTTAAAACGATGTGAATCTGTTTTACTACGCATGAAAAACGTTTACCTTACATGAGTGAAATCAACTGTTCTGATTGTGAATGCCGGGAATGAAGAATTTTGGAATTTTAATCGTTCTCTTGGTAACAACTTGTATTTCTTTCATTTCATGTGTTCAATCAGTATCTCAAACTATATTTGACAATATGTTCTTGTTTGAATAATTGAAAAGCCCGATCAATCAAATAAGTATACGTTTCTCTACATTATAAACAATGACACTGCATTATAAAATAACATTTTGACTTTTTCATATTGTTATTCTTGTTTGTTTCTTGTTGTGCACTACAATGACGATTACATCAATAATGAATGGAGGTAAAGGGGTGACAACATTTTAGTCTTTATTTGTTTTAATTTTACAAAAACAAAATTAGTAACGTTAGTAAAACGCCCCCTCTCTCAGCCTAGACCGATTTAGTGTAGGAAACTTTATATGGTTATTCTGATTTTCAGGTAGTCGGTGAGGAGACTCGGTGTGGAGTTCCCAATGGCTCCTATGGACGTAACAGGTAATGTATACGTCTCTATTTGGTTGTTGATCTTCGTTCAATTCAACTCGAGTACAAAGTTAAACTTTTTACATTTCGGCTATGCAATGTGGAATTTGATAAGAACGAACATGTTAACAGAGATTTTCATCTTCGAATCGGACGCATTTTGCTTCCAGGAAAACAAACAGTGACGTCAAAGAGCACGAGGTAGGGCCATACTGGTACTTTCTAAAGAAGTTTCATTCACTCTTTCTTTAGATATGAACGTCCAGTGATACCGTGCAGCAGCTCGAGCGAGTGCCCCGACAATTCGTGCTGTATGAACGCGGACGGACAGCTAGTCAATGGGGAGGGACAGGAATTATGGGGCGGCCTGGGGCCAGGATTGGGTGCGTATTTATATTATGTTAATCTTAAAAATAATCAGTCCGAAATCCTAAATGGCACAGAAATCATACATTATTATATTTCGAAAGAAAACAGAAAACGAATTAAAAAACGAGAATTTTAAAAAGTTGGAAAATATGGCTTCGATATATGAGCCAAATCTGATACCATGGCTAGTGTGATACTGTATAAAAGTCAGATCAGCAGATATCTTGGCTAGTTTGGTCCCCTATATATGCCCAATCTGTAGAATTCTGGGCTTGTTTTATCCCATATATATATGTATATACCAAATCTGCAAATACTTTGGCTAGTTTGATCCTATATATATATGCCAGATCTGTAGGTAACTTGGCTAGTTTGATCGCAAATCTTAGTTAAAACTGCAACTATATTGGCTAGTTTGATTCCTGATATGAGTCAGTTCGGCAGGGTAGTTTGATTCGATATATAGGTCCTATTTGTAGATACCCCGGCTAGGTTGATCCGATATATGTATTTATCGGATCAATCTAACCGGGGTATCTGCAAAAACGACCTATATATTCGATATAATTATTTACTATATGCCTTTAAAGTTCCTTTTCCATATCCAACAGTGAAAATACAGCACGCCGTATTGAAAAAACCGTATCACCAGTCCATAATGTCGTTTTCTGATTCCGTATCATGCGAGTACCGTCTGTAGTCTCGAAACTACTTTCGTGTTGATAATTTAATCCCATATATATCCCATATCTGCACCCTCCTTGGCCTGTTTGATCCCATATATATCCATGATCTGCAGATATCTTGGCTAGTTTGATCCCATATATATCCCAGATCTGCAGATACCTTGGCTAGTTTGATAATATATATATCCCAGATCTGAAGATACCTTGGCTAGTTTGATCCGATATATATTCCAGATCTGCAGATATCTTGGCTATATTGATCCCATATATATCCCAGATCTGCAGATACCTTGGCTAGTTTGATCCGATATATATTCCATATCTGCAGATATCTTGGCTAGTTTGATCCCATATATATCCCAGATCTGCAGATATCTTGGCTAGTTTGATCCCATATATATTCCAGATCTGCAGATACCTTGGCTAGTTTGATCCGATATATCCCAGATCTGCAGATACCTTGGCTAGTTTGATCCGATATATATTCCAGATCTACAGATACCTTGGCTAGTTTGATCATATATATTCCAGATCTGCAGATACCTTGGCTAGTTTGATCAGATATATTTCAGATCTGCAGATACCTTGGCTAGTTTGATCCCATATATATTCCAGATCTGCAGATACCTTGGCTAGTTTTTATCCCATATATAGACCAGATCTTCAGATACCTTAGCTAGTTTGATCTCATATATATTCCACATCTGCAGATACCTTAGCTAGTTTAATCCCATATATAGGCCAGATATGCAGATACCTTAGCTAGTTTGATCCCATTTATAGGCCATATCTCCAGATACCTTGGCTAGTTTGATCCCATTTATAGGCCATATCTGCAGATACCTTAGCTAGTTTTATCCCATTTATAGGCCATATCTGCAGATACCTTAGCTAGTTTGATCCCATTTAAAGGCTACAACTGCAGATACCTTGGTTAGTTTGATCCCATATATATTCCAGATCTGCAGATACCTTAGCTAGTTTGATCCCATATATAGGCTACATCCGCAGATACCTTTAGTTAGTTTGATTCCATTTATAGGTCAGATCTGCAGATACCTTAGCTAGTTTGATCCCATTTATAGGCCAGATCTGCAGATACCTTAGCTAGTTTGATCCCATTTATAGGCCAGATCTGCAGATACCTTAGCTAGTTTGATCCCATTTATAGGCCAGATCTGCAGATACCTTAGCTAGTTTGATCCCATTTAAAGGCTACAACTGCAGATACCTTGGTTAGTTTGATCCCATATATATTCCAGATCTGCAGATACCTTAGCTAGTTTGATCCCATATATAGGCTACATCCGCAGATACCTTTAGTTAGTTTGATTCCATTTATAGGTCAGATCTGCAGATACCTTAGCTAGTTTGATCCCATTTATAGGCCAGATTTGCAGAATGCTTGGTTAGTTTGATCCAATATATAGGCCAGATCTGCAGATACCTTAGCTAATTTGATCCCATATATATATCCCAGATCTGCAGATACCTTAGCTAGTTTAATCCAATATATATCCCAGATCTGCAGATACCTTAGCTAGTTTGATCCCATATTTATCCCAGATCTGCAGATACTTAAGCTAGTTTGATCCCATTGATAGGCCAGATCTGCAGATACCTTAGCTAGTTTAATCCTATATATAGGCAAAATCGTCAGATACCTAGGCTTGTTTGATCCCATATATAGGCAAAATCGGCAGATACCTTGGGTAGTTTGATCCCATATAAAGGCAAAATCGGCAGATACCTTGGCTAGTTTGATCCCTTATATAGACAAAATCGGCAGATACCTTGGCTATTTTGATGCCATATAAAGGCCAAATCGGCAGATACCTTGGCTAGTTTGATGACATATAAAGGCCAAATCGGCAGATACCTAGGCTTGTTTAATCCCATATATAGGCAGATTCGGCAGATACCTTGGCTAGTTTGATGACATATAGAGGCCAAATCGGCAGATACCTAGGCTTGTTTGATCCCATATATAGGCAGATTCGGCAGATACCTTGGCTAGTTTGATGACATATAAAGGCCAAATCGGCAGATACCTTGGCTAGTTTGATGCCATATATAGGCCAAATCGGCAGATACCTTGGCTGGTTTGATCCCATATAAAGGCCAAATCGGCAGATACCTTGGCTAGTTTAATCCTATATATAGGCAAAATCGGCAGATACCTTGGCTAGTTTGATCCCATATATAGGCAAAATCGGCAGATACCTACGCTAGTTTGATTCCATATATAGGCAAAATCGGCAGATACCTTGGCTAGTTTGATCCTATATATAGGCAAAATCGGCAGATAGCTAGGCTAGTTTGATCCCATATAAAGGCAAAATCGGCAGATACCTTGGCTGGTTTGATGCCATATATAGGCCAAATCGGCAGATACCTTGGCTAGTTTGATCCCATATATAGGCCATATCAGCAGATACCTTAGTTAGTTTGATCCCATATATAGGCCAAATCGGCAGATACCTTGTCTAGTTTGATGATATATTTAGGCCAAATCGGCAGATACCTAGGCTTGTTTGATCCCATATATAGGCCAAATCGGCAGATACCTTGTCTAGTTTGATCCCATATATAGGCCAAATCGGCAGATACTTTAGTTAGTTTGATCCCATATATAGGCCAAATCGGCAGATACCTGGCTAGTTTGATCCCATTTATAGGCCAAATCGGCAGATACCTGGCTAGTTTGATCCCATATATAGGCCAAATCGGCAGATACCTAGGCTTGTTTGATCCCATATATAGGCCAAAATCGGCAGATACCTTGTCTAGTTTGATCCCATATATAGGCCAAATCGGCAGATACCTGGCTAGTTTGATCCCATTTATAGGCCAAATCGGCAGATACCTTGGCTAGTTTGATCCTATATATAGGCCAAATCGGCAGAAACCTTGGCTAGTTTGATCCTATATATAGGCCAAATCGGCAGATACCTTGGCTAGTTTGATCCCATATAAAGGCCAAATCGGCAGATACCTGGCTAGTTTGATCCCATTTATAGGCCAAATCGGCAGATACCTTGGCTAGTTTGATCCCATATAAAGGCCAAATCGGCAGATACCTTGGCTAGTTTGATCCCATATATAGGCCAAATCGGCAGATACCTGGCTAGTTTGATCCCATTTATAGGCCAAATCGGCAGATACCTTGGCTGGTTTGATCCCATATATAGGCCAAATCGGCAGATACCTTGGCTGGTTTGATCCCATATAAAGGCCAAATCGGCAGATACCTTGGCTAGTTTGATCCGATATAAATGCCAGATCTGCAGATACCTGGACTTGTTTGATCACATATATATTTCAGATCTGCAGTAATATTGGCTAGTTTGATTTCATTAACATCCCAGATCTGCAGATACCTAGGCTAGATTGATCTCATATATAGGCCAGATCTAGAGATACCTTTGCTTGTTTGATCCCATAAATAGGCCAGATCTGCAGATACCTTAGCTAGAATGACCCATATATAGGTCAGATCTAAAGATACCTTGGTTAGTTTGATCCCATATATATGTGCCGGATATGCAGATTCCTTGGCTTTTTTGATCACATATACTAGTAACTTATAAAGACAGTCTACGTATTTATTGAATGGCCCTCGTACTTTCAGAGAACGGGACGTGCAGTAGGGCAGTTAGCGGGCCGGGGGCTGTGTGCACACAACGGTGTGGATGTCAGGTTACACATTTTATAGACGTTGAACATGTTACCATGGTGATGGAATGGTATAACCGTAAACAAGTAAAGTAACCTGATTGCACGACCTTTTGCCAACCAAAACTTACTATAACACGTATAGACGAGATCGCACCTGGATCACTAAATACGAAATACGATCGAACGAATTAATTAGAAGATATAAAGTAAAATCGTGTTGGTTAAGAAGGAACGGAGCAAGAGGAGTGGGCGCAACGAGCAAGATCTATTTTACCAGTAAGATTTGACATCTGCAAACAGACTAAGACTGTAGGCTACATTTTCATTAGTCATCGTATTCGGCACACAACCCCGATCATGCTGCATTCACGCATCTGAACATTGCCGCCTGTTGGCTTATGTTCCATTGCTGAAGTAGTTTAACATCATTTAAGAGTTGGAAGCACTTTATTTACTGGTCCTTCCTTATTAAATTTTTCAGTTTAGAAATGATTTTGATTGAAAATGTTCATGCAATGCTCGATTTGTCTGCAGTACACGAAATGTTCGTTCATCTCCATGTATATGAAATTACAAAACAGAATCTATTATTTTTCCAGTTTGCTACAATGCATTATTTTTTTCGATGTAAATGCAGTTGAACACCGCTATTCCGAACACCGTTTATCCGAAATTATCGCTGTTTCGAAATTTCTTTTCGGTCCCGATTTTACTCATTCTTTGAGTAACTCACTCTTTATTTTCACTCATTTTCTGAAAATTGTTAATTCGAAATATCGCTATTTCGAAATATTTTTTAGGTCCCTACGATTTCGGATTAATGGTGTTCAACAGTAAAAACAAACACCATGGTAACTTTTTGCTCATGTATAGCACAAAACAAAATTTCAAGTGCTGAAATGAACAAACAAATCAACCTCTTTTGGAATAAATATAAATAAAACAATATACAAACGATAAGTATAATGTGCTTTAAAATCAGTAAATGTGTTTTTATAATTGCATTTAATCGACTCTAGTAGTCCAGTTCATCGCACACTATACACCTGCGTTTTCCACAATATATATAAAGAACAGTATTTCGTGATATTAGATAAATATTTAAATGTATGCGAGTGTTCCAACTGCAGGTTACACCTGTTACCGAACCATAACAGGAGCCTGCTGCCCACCAACGACATGCTGGGAGGCAGAGGCGGCCCGGATTGACAGAGAATACTGGGAAAATTGCTTTAAAGACCCGAACTGCCAACTTCCGCCATCCGCGAACCCCGGTGGTCAAGGGATTGGCGGTCTGAAGTGAACATGGGAGAGAACTGAATTTCTTTTAGCGATATAGAAGCAAAGAAATCAATAATAAAACTATAAGTTAACACTGTTACATTTGTTCAAGAACACCAGTAATTACGATACTTGATATATATGAATGACGTGTTTAGTATAGTCATAGGCTTGTTAAATACAACAGAGTTACCGTTCATTGATTGGAGAAAATGCTCTTATGATTATTATTATTATTATATTATTATACCAGATTTGTTGAGCGCCCTTTTCATAAAAAAATGCGTTCAATGGCGCTTTACAATCAAACATGTGACATATCGCAGATATGTGGAAATCACAAAAATGACATATTTTAACATATTAAACCAATTCAAGTGAAACTCATATGTTGTAAAAACACACACACAAGTGTCTTAAAATGCTATATGCAATAAAATAAGCATAAAAAAGTAAAATAAGAATAAGAAATCAACAACATGAAACCAAATATATATATATATAAAGTTACTGTAGTTCTGTATCGTAAAAATAAGTAGGGATAAAAACAGTCACAGTTGTTATCTATACGTTGTAGGAAGTTTTGAAAAGTTGTGTTTTGATAGCTCTTTTGAATGAATTAAGTGATGATTCTTTTCTAAGAGTGTCCGGGAGAGAATTCCATAGTTTTGCGGCAGCAACTTTAAAACTCCTATCACCGTAAGGGACCAGTCGACATTTTTGTGGCACAAGGGTGGTTGCTGCACTTGCTGATCTCAGGTTTCTAGTTGGCACGTAAACCTTTACTAAGTCGCTAATGTAAACCGGCGACTGACCATGCAAGGTCTTGAACGTTTGAATGATAATTTTATATTTCATTCTATCTTGTATTTGAAGCCAGTAAAGATCTTTAAGGATTGGTGTTATGTGTTCAAAACGGATTGTTTTCGTAATGATACGTGCAGCTGTGTTTTGAACAGTTTGCAGTTTGTTCGTTGTTGATTTCGGCACGCCATACAAGAGAGCATTGCAATAATCTAACCGTGATGTCACAAGCGAGTTTATGAGAGTCTTTGTGGCATCAGCGGTCAAATATGGCCGAATGTTACCAATCTGTCGTATCTGACCATAGCATGTTCGAGTCACCGAATAAACATGCTGGTCCATGTGCATATTCGAATCAAGCGTAACACCAAGGTTTCGAACAGTTTTTGATGGTTTTATGCTCGAATCGCCAATTTCCAGTTCTAGATTTTCAACAAGTTTGGAGTGTTTTTGACTTGAAAAAAGAATTAATTCAGTTTTGTCTGTATTCAATTTTAACATGTTTGAATTCATCCATGATATGATTTCTTTTAGGCATTATTCAACTCGCGTGATTGTGACTACCTTTGATGCTTGGTCAGTTGGTTTAAACGAAAGATAGAGTTGGGAGTCATCTGCATACACATGGTGGTTTAGACGATGTTTTTTACAGATAGACCCGACCGGCTTAGGGCCCAGTACCGATCCTTGAGGAACACTGAATTTCATAAGGACCGGTTCAGAGAGTTTGCCGTCGATGCATACCGTTTGGTAGCGGTCTGTTAGGTATGAGGCGACCCATTGACGAGGTTTATCTACAAATCCAAAGTCAGATTCGAGTCTTTGAAGAAGGGTGTTATGGTCAATGGTGTCAAATGCAGCCGACAGGTCCAGCATCACGAGTACTGTAACATCACCTGTGTCTAATGATTCAAGAATGTCGTTTTGAACTTTTACCTATGCCGTTTCAGTTGAATGAAATTTCCTGTATGCTGACTGGTTTGTTTCATGTAATTGATTGTTTGTCAAATGTTCCTCAATTCTTCTGTTTACCACTTTTTCGAGGATTTTTGAGAGATATGGCAAATTTAATACTGGTCTGTAGTTCTTGAGTATGTTTTTGTCAAGACTAGGCTTTTTTAACAATGGCCTTATTCGTGATGCTTTAAATGATTTTGGCACGATTGAACTTTGTAGCGAGCTGATAACCATTTTTCAGCAAAATTGGTAGAAGTTCGTTTATACACGATTTCAAGAGCCATGTAGGAAGAGGGTCTAGTTCACAAGACTTGTTAGCTGACTGTTGAACAAGCTTTTTCACCTCCTCCTCTGTTGCTGGAATGAAATTATCCATTCGCGCAATATCACGTACTTCTGTGCGTCGATCTTCTGGTACTGAATCACTCTGATGCTGAGATGAAATGTTCGTTCTGATTGTTTCTATTTTATCTATAAAGAAATCGCTGAACTCCTGTGCTAGAACTTCTGGTTTCTTACCCGGTGGAAGTACAA